>NW_028270149.1:3672916-4272916 GCF_037043375.1 Chiloscyllium plagiosum | reverse complement strand
ATTTCTGCCCCAGAAATAGTCTCTGGCTATCGACTCTATCTATGCCTCTCATTACCTTGTATACCTCAATTAGGTCCCCTCTTCTCCTCCTTTTCTCCAATGAAAAAAGTCCGAGCTCAGTCAACCTCTCTTCATAAGATAAGCCCTCCAGTCCAGGCAGCATCCTGGTAAACCTCCTCTGAACCCTCTCCAAAACATCCACATCTTTCCTATAATAGGGCGACCAGAACTGGACGCAGTATTCCAAGTGCGGTCTAACCAAAGTTTTATAGAGCTGCAACAAGATCTCACGACTCTTAAACCCAATACCCCTAATAATGAAAGCAAAAAACACCATATGCTTTCTTAACAACCCTGTCCACTTGGGTGGCCTATGTACCTGCACCCCAAGATCCCTCTGTTCCTCTACACTACCAAGAATCCTATCCTTAATCCTGTACTCAGCTTTCAAATTCCACCTTCCAAAATGCATCACCTTGCATTTATCCAGGTTGAACTCCACCTGCCACCTCTCAGCCCATCTCTGCATCCTGTCAATGTCCCGCTGCAGCCTACAACAGCCCTCTATACTGTCAACGACACCTCCAACCTTTGTGTCATCTTCAAACTTGCTGACCCATCCTTCAATCCCCTCATCCAAGTCATTAATAAAAATTACAAAGAGTAGAGGCCCAAGGACAGAGCCATGTGGAACACCACTCACCACAGACTTCCAGGCAGAATATTTTCCTTCTACTACCACTCGCTGTCTTCTGTTGGCCAGCCAATTCTGTATCCAGACAGCTATGTTCCCCTGTATCCCATTCCTCCTGACCTTCTGAATGAGCCTACCATGGGGAACCTTATCAAATGCCTTGCTGATGTCCATATACAGCACATCCACAGCTCGACCCTCATCAACTTTTCTAGTCACATCCTCAAAGACCTCGATAAGGTTTGTGAGGCATGACCTGCCCCTCACAAAGCCGTGTTGACTGTATTTAATCAAGCCATGCTCTTTCAGATGGTCATAAATCCTATCCCTCAGAATCCTTTCTAACACCTTGCAGACGACAGACGTGAGACTTATTGGTCTGTAATTGCCAGGGATTTCCCTATTTCCGTTCTTGAAGAGAGGAATTACATTTGCCTCTCTCCAGTCCTCAGGTACGACACCAGTGGAGAGTGAGGATGCAAAGATCTTCGCAAGTGGCGAAGCAATTGCATTTCTCGTTTCCCAAAGCAGCCGAGGACAAATCTAGTGTGGGCCTGGTGACTTGTCAATCTTAATGTTTGACAAAATTTTCAGCACATCAGCTTCCTCTATCTCTATCCATTCCAGCATGCACACCTGCTCTTCAAAGGTTTCATTCATTACAAAGTTCATTTCTTTCATAAAGACAGAAGCAAAAAACTCATTTAGGGCTTCCCCTACCCCCTCAGACTCCACACACAAATTCCCTATGCTATCCCTGATCGGCCCTACTCTTTCTTTGACCATTCTCTTATTCCTCACAGAAGTGTAAAATGCCTTTGTGTTCTCCCTAATCCGTTCTGCCAAGCCTTTCTCGTGGCTCCTCCTGGCTCTCCTCAGACCATTTTTAACCTCCTTCCTCGCCTGCCTGTAATCCTGTAGAGCTGAGCCTGACCCTAGCTGCCTCTACCTTATGTAAGCTACCTTCTTCCTTTTGACGAGAAGCTCCACCGCTCTCGTCATCCAAGGTTCCTTTATCTTACCACTTCTTGCCTGTCTCAGAGGGACATATTTATTCATCACTTGCAACAACTGTTCCTTAAACAGTCTCCACATGTCTATAGTGCCTTTACCATGGAACAATTGCTCCCAGTCCATGCTTCCTAACTCATGTCTAATCGCATCATAGTTTCCTCTTCCCCAATTAAATATCCTCCCATTTGCCTAATCCTCTCCTTCTCCATAGCTATGTAGAATGTGAGGCAGCTGTGGTCACTATCACCAAAATGCTCTCCCACCACAAGATCTGATAGCTGCCCCAGCTCGTTTCCGAGCACCAAGTCTAGAATGGCCTCTCCCCTCATCGGCCAGTCAATGTACTGAGTTTTCTTGAAAGTTTCCAGAGACTTGGCCTCCACTGCCCTCTGGGGCAGAGCATTCCACACACCCACCACTCTCTGGGTGAAGAGGCTTCTCCTCAACTCTGTTCTAAATGGCCTACCACTTATTTTTAAACTGTGTCCTCTGGTTCGGGACTCACCCATCAGTGGAAACATGTTTCCTGCCTCCAGAGTGTCCAATCCTACATGTCTCAATCAGATCCCCTCTCAGCCTTCTAAACTGAAGTATATACAAGCCCAGTCGCTTCAATCTAGAAAGACATTCTTTTTATTGACACAGATTTATATACTTATGGATTGATTGATTGTTACATGGAGCTTGTTACAAACTACAGTGAAAAGTAATGTCGCCATTGTCTAGCATCATCTTAAAACAAAGAAAAATAAACCAAAATATAGAATATAAAGGGAGAAAAGTTAAAACAAATGAAATGCTTTACAACAGAGAAATTACTTTGGAAATTTAGTCACTGTTGTAAAGCAACAGCCCATTTGCACACTTCCATTAACAGCAATGTGATAAAAGCCATAACATCATCTGTTTTCGTAATTTAGTTTGAGGTTTAAATGTTGACTGGAAATTGGGAAGATCTGCATGGTATTTTACAAAGCAGGCGCCATACCACCTGAGTGTGTGCATCACGTTAACATTTTACCAACAGTGACCCAACTTGCAACTTGCCTCAGCATTCCCTCAGCACTGACCCTCCAACAGTGCGGCACTCCCTCAGCACTGACCCTTTGACAGTGCAGCATTCCCTCAGCACTGACCCTCTGACAGTGCGTCATTCCCTCAGCACTGACCCTCTGACAGTGCAGCACTCCCTCAGCACTGATCCCCCAATAGTGCGGCACTCCCTCAGTACTGCCCCTCTGACAGTGCAGCACTCCCTCAGCACTAACCCTCTGACAGTGCGGCACTCCCTCAGCACTGACCCTCCGACAGTGCAGCACTCCCTCAGCACTGACCCTCTAACAGTGCGGCACTCCCTCAGCACTGACCCTCTGACAGTGCAGCACTCCCTCAGCACTGACCCCCCAATAGTGCGGCACTCCCTCAGTACTGCCCCTCTGACAGTGCAGCGCTCCCTCAGCACTAACCCTCTGACAGTGCGGCACTCCCTCAGTACTGACCCTCTGACAGTGCAGCACTCCCTCAGCACTGACCCTCCGACAGCGCAGCACCCCCTCAGTACTGACCCTCCGACAGTGCGGCACTCCCTCAGTACTGACCCTCCGACAGTACGGCACTCCCTCAGTACTGACCCTCGGACAGTGCGGCAACTCCCTCAGTACTGACCCTTTGACAGTGTGGCACTCCCTCAGCACTGACCGTCTGACAATGTGGCACTCCCTCAGCAGTGACCGTTCGACAATGCAGCACTCCCTCAGTACTGACCCTGTCACTGTGCGGCACTCCCTCAGCAGTGACCCTCTGACAGTGCAGCACTCCCTCAGCACTGACCCTCTGACAGTGCGGTACTTCCTCAGCAGTGACCCTCTGACAGTGTGGCACTCCCTCAGCACTGACCCTCTGACAGTGCGGCACTCCCTCAGTACTGACCCTCTGACAGTGCAGCACTCCCTCAGCACTGACCCTCCGACAGTGCAGCACTCCCTCGGCACTGACCCTCTAACAGTGCGGCACTCCCTCAGCACTGACCCTCTGACAATGCGGCACTCCCTCAGCAGTGACCGTTCGACAGTGCAGCACTCCCTCAGCACTGACCCTCTGACAGTGCGGCACTCCCTCAGTACTGACCTTCCGACAGTGCGGTACTCCCTCAGCAATGACCCTCTGACAGTGCGGCACTCCCTCAGCAGTGACCCTCTGACAGTGTCGCACTCCCTCAGTACTGACCCTCTGTTCTGTTCCTTCGACTGGTCCTTCTAAACGCCCAATCATTTCTATGTAGAAGGACAAGGGCAGCAGATATATGGGAACAACAGGACCTGCAAGTTTCCCTCCAAGCCGCTCACCATCGTGACTTGGAAATATATCACCATTCCTTCACTGTTCCTGGGTTATAATCCCGGAATTCCACACTAAGGGCATTAAGAATCGACCTATAGCGCGTGGACTGTCACAGTTCAATAAGGCAGCTCACCACCACCTTTTCAAGGGGCAGTAAATAATCTTCCCAGACAGTGACACCCACATCCCATGGATGATTACAGCATAACAACAGGCTGCCTTTGTCCAGAGGGTGTATGCTGCGACGCCAGCCCATGTCAACTTGTGTTTGGGGTTATTTGCTATGATCAGCCTCTTTCCTTGATTGGACCTGTGGCCTTACTTGGTGCCCAGTGGCAGAAGAACAAATACTGCTGAGTGGTAACAAGAGAAAGCCCTTGTGTTAACAAGGTGTGGTTTATTTCAGGTACAGGTATAAGTCACATTGGTCGGTTTGACATTGTAACTTTGGGAATGCGGCTAACACAGGATAAAACCCTCAGCTGTTTAGCTGTTTGATCTTCCTTCACCCCTGTGTGCATGACATCATCAGACTGGTGGAGCTTAATGCGGATTCCAACATTAACCCTTTAAGGAACATTTCCTTAGCTGCCACAATTAACATTAATGTATTATGTGTCAAATTGCCACTTTAAAAATTACATACCAGGTTATAATCCAACAAGTTTATTGGGACCCTATGATCCTGCCCACCTGATGAAGGAGCAGTGCTCCGAAAGCTAGTGCTTCCCAAAAAACCTGTTGGACTAGAACCTGGTGTTATGTGATTTTTAACTTTGTCCACCCCAGTCCAACACCGACACCTCCTCATCATAGAATTACCACCAGATTGCTCACAGGGTCCGTCCCAGTCAGTACTGTCGCTGAACAAAGAGACCTTGGAGTACAAGCTCCTTGAAAGTGGAGTTGCAGGTCGATAGGATAGTGAAGAAGGCGTTTGGTATGCTTTCGTTTATTGGTCAGAGTATTGAGTACAGGAGTTGGGAAGTCATGTTGCGGCTGTACAGGACATTGGTTAGGCCACTATTGGAATATTGCGTGCAATTCTGGTCTCCTTCCTATTGGAAAGATGTTGTGAAACTTGAAAGGGTTCAGAAAAGATTTACAAGGATGTTGCCAGGGTTGGAGGATCTGAGCTATAGGGAGAGGTTGAACAGGCTGGGGCTGTTTTCCCTGGAGCGTCGGAGGCTGAGGAGTGACTTTATAGAGGTTTACAAAATTATGAGGGCCATGGATAGGGTAAATATGCAAAGTCTTTTCCCTGGGGTGGGGGAGTCCAGAACTAAAGGGCATAGGTTTAGGGTGAGAGGGGAAAAATATAAAAGAGATCTAAGGGGCAACTTTTTCACGCAGAGGGTGGTATGTGTATGGAATGAGTGCCAGAGGATGTGGTGGTGGCTGGTACAATTACAACATTAAGAGGCATTTGGATGGGTATATGAGTTGGAAGGGTTTGGGTTGGGTTGGAATATCTGGTCGGCATGGACGGGTTGGACCGAAGGGTCTGTTTCCATGCTGTACATCTCCATGACTCTAAAAAGAAAAAGAGTCCATGTGGTTCCTCAACACAGCTGTACGATGTGTATATAAACATGGAGATGCAGTGGTTAAGTGATAATGGCACTAGGGGCTAGTAACTCAGAACTCTGCGTCAATGCTCAGGGAAGGTTGGTGGGCTGGTGGTAATATCAGTTAGTTGTTAACCCAGCAACTCAGTTAATGCTCTGGGGACCAGAGTTCAAATTCTGCCACGGCATGCAGTGCAATTTGATCTCAATTATTGTCTTGAGGTTTGCCATTGAAAGGGATGTAGGCTGTTTTATGTTCATACTGCACTCAAAATTTAATCAAGAGGAATTTTTCTGTTCCTTGCAGATTAACTCTATACCACTGAAAGGACGGTAGGTCACGATGCCGAGATGGTGTGATATTTCAGAAATAATGGCAGTTTTTTTTATCATTAAGGTGATGGAATTTTGTGCTGTTCATGTGCTGGCAATTGGACTCTGAATATCTTGAATTAAGAGTCTAATGATGACCAAGAAACCATTGCTAATTGTTGGAACAACCCATCTGGGTCATTGATGTCCTTTAGGGAAGGAGATCTGCCATCCTTACCCAGTCTGGCCTACAAATTGACTCCAGATGCATAGCAATGGACTCCAAACTGCCCTCTGGGCAATTATGGATGGGCAATAAATGCTGGTGCAGCCAATGATGTCCACATCCCATGAACCAACAAATAAAACAGCCTTTACTGCTTACTCATCCATGTGACTGAGGGAGCCTCGTTCTCTATATACAGGTCTCCTGTCAGGCCATGGTTTGAAGGTCTGATACTTCATCAATTGACTGTGTGTGTGGCTGAAGCATCTGCAGATATAATAGCTGGAAAGGCAGCATCATGGTGGACCCAGACATCTGTGGACTTCAGTATATCACTGATCTCTTCAGAAGGATCCACTTGACATGACTCCCAGCATCATTCAGGTGACTTCCATTGGAGTTACCTCAGAGGTTCAAGATGTGTTGCTAAGTGAGGCCAAAATAATGCCCACTTGTTCACCGCACTGAGAAATGTGTGCAGGTCACGAACTGATTTAGGAGTGTGAAACTCCTGAACAGCCCATGTTTTCTGTGGTTCTGGCATTGTTGCAGCCCTGTTGCCTATGTTCCCAGGCAGTGAATGGACCCTTTGGAAAATTCATACTTGTCATTGAGGGTAGGCCTTTTGGCTTATTGGTGTTTTAAAACTTCATGGACCCTCTGCTCATGTTTCTTAACTCTCTCACCTTGTAGCAATATATCATCCATGTGATATACAACCACTCTAAACCTTGTAGCCTACTGGACAGAGTCCATTGATGGAGCTCTGGTGATGGGGTGATCCTCAACAGTGTGATAATTGTATTAAACATTCTTGATTGTTCATTGGCAATTTGACTGAACTCATGTCTATTGCAGATCTTGGGTTAAATTTTCTCATTATCCGACCTGTGATCCCTATTCTGATGGAGTCATTGTGTTTGCGTCCAGTAACCATGCCTGAGCGCCATTGGGTTACTTTCATCACTGGGGACATTGCCTATTCCGATTATTTCCTCAAGTTGTTTCAGTTTTATCAATGTTAAATTCCTGATATTAACAAAGAAGATTTGCCATCCAGTTAAGAAGATACCTCGAGTGAAATGATTTCATCTGCCATGTTACGGTGTGGTTTGTGTGCACCAATGAGGATATCAGGAGCACATTGAGCAACTGCATAGCACGTGGTTTAGAGTCATGCCAACAACTCAGGGTTTGATCCCTGTACCAGCAGAGGTCATTTCAGGACCTGCCTTCTTCACTCTATGCATCATGAGAATCATGTGAACGCTGGGTTTGAAATATCAACTTGGTTTCATTCTCTACACTTGCTGCCAGACCTGCTGATCATCCCAAACACTCCGTTTTTTGTTTCAGACTTCCAGCATCTGCAATATTTTATTTTTATATGAGAACCAAGTATTTGTCGTACGATTCTTTATCCCCAGCAGTACACAATATGCATAAAATTTGCAAACAAAAGCATTTTTTTTCTTGAACATTGCAGGACAGACAAGTAACTTTGACTTGTATGATTGTAATAGTCTTCATACTAGACAGGGGACGAAACGTCTGCAACACAAATTCCCAGCTCAGCGAACAGAACCACAACAATAGTCTTCATACGTAGA
This sequence comes from Chiloscyllium plagiosum, assembly GCF_037043375.1. Classification (NCBI taxonomy): domain Eukaryota; kingdom Metazoa; phylum Chordata; class Chondrichthyes; order Orectolobiformes; family Hemiscylliidae; genus Chiloscyllium; species Chiloscyllium plagiosum. Next base: position 4,265,152 of record NW_028270149.1, on the reverse strand, counting down.
AAGTACATGGTGGTCAAAGGACCAGCCTTTGGTCAGAGAGCCACCCATGAAGGTGAGGGCCTCTTGCAGATGCAGTATGTTTTGGAAATCTTACAGAGAGATAGTGTGCCTCAGAGAGATTGTTCCATGCATGTGTTGTGTCTGGTGTCCATTGTGTGACTTCGATGTTGCCAACTGTGACACTGAACTCAAAAAGCAATAATATGAATGAGGATTTGCAGCGTAATCACTGACTGCAAGAAGAAATTGTCTCAAATGCAAACAGCCAGCCTGTTTGATTTGCAAATAATTTGTTTTAGCTTGGTTATTGCTATGCATTTGAGGATTTTAACTTAAATTGGCTTTTAAATTGTAAATGATTTACAGTATATCTGGTAAGTATAATGTTAAATGCAAGAGGTTTGCCAGTGAAGGGGATGTAGGCTGTTTTATATTCATACTGCACTCAAAGTTTAATCAAGAGGAATATTACTGTTCCCTTCAGACTAACTCTGTGATGTTAATAGCACAATGGGTTTATACCATTGAAAGCTGAAAATGTGTTGCTGGAAAAGCGCAGCAGGTCAGGCAGCATCCAGGGAACAGGAGAATCGACGTTTCGGGCATAAGCCCTTCTTCCTGAAGAAGGGCTTATGCCCAAAACGTCGATTCTCCTGTTCCCTGGATGCTGCCTGACCTGCTGCGCTTTTCCAGCAACACATTTTCAGCTCTGATCTCCAGCATCTGCAGACCTCACTTTCTCCTCAAAGATTATACCATTGAAAGGCCGATAGGTCATGATGCCAGGGTGAAATGATGTTTCAGTAATCATGGTGGGTTACACTGAGTGCACTGCACAGCAACATGGGTTTATTGTCGACAAAACCCACCCCCAGCCAAGGCCAGGGACATATAGGAGATACTTAAGGTGTTAAACAGATGAGCCTGCACCTATCAGAGTCCCAGGCATTTGACAGCAGCGCACTCCTTCAAGTGGTCACCTCTCACCTTTTTTATTCATTCACGGGATGACAGCATCTCTGGCCAGCATTTATTGTCCATCCCTAATTGCCCAGAGGGCAATTAAGAGTCAACCACATTGCTGTGGGTCTGGAGTCATTGGTAAGCCAGACCAGGTGAGGATGGCAATTTCCTTCCCTAGAGAACATTAATGAACCAGATAGGTTTTTCCAACAATCAGCAACAGTTTCATGGTCATTGTTAGATTCTTAATTCCAGGTTTTTATGAATTCAAACTCTACCATCTGCTGTGGCAGGATTTGAACCTGGGTCTCTGCATTGATAACCTGGTGATAACATCACTACATCAGCGCTTCCCCCATCTGCCACCATCACACCATCCTGAACTCCTCCTCAGTGATACTGATCACCAACTGTCTCAGGTTCAGGGGGGGAGTGACTGCGAGAGTGACTGAGAGTAAATGAATATGTGTGAGAATGAGTCTGAGTGAATGTGACTGTGAGTGGGAGTGTGGGGGGAGACAGCGGTGTAATGGGAATGCTATTCAGAGTTCTCTGATTGAAGATATGTCTGACACGGTGCCATGATCTCTACCGTGTTTGGGATAAGGAGCCAGGTCTTACATTCAACCCAGAGGATTGAACCCCATACTGTTGGCACCAGTCCAGTCGACAGACACTGATCTGCTGACTGAGCAAAAATAGCCCAAGTCCCTCCAGCATCTTGTACTTTGGGCCGAATGTTGCTGCCAAGATTTATGGACATTGAAGGTGGAGACTCCAACCTTCTCTCCATCAGTGTCTTTCCAGGAATCTCTCTTACTCATACAGTCTGCATATATTAGATAAATCTTCAACCTGTCTGTCTACATTATGAATGGAACTTCTTTGATTATCAAGTGATGGAATGGGACTCAAACTGAGAGCTTCTGGCTCAGAGACAGGGACATTACCCCCATTGCACCATAATATCTCCATAATTGGCCCTTTAACGTTCCACAAGTCACAATGATTAAATTGTCTTTGACCTCTCAATTGCATTTACTTTCGCCAACATTATAGTTTCAACTTCCTGCTGCCCCACATGCCAGCTTTATTCATTCCCTATCTTTGTTGGACACCTAAACATTAAAAAAAGAACTTTGGATGCAGGAAATCAAAAACAAGATCAGAAACTGTTGGAAAAACTCAGCAGGTCTGGCAGCATCTGTGGAGAGTTAATGTTTTAGGTCCAATGACTTTTCTTCAGAACTGTTCAGAAAAGAAACATTAACTCTGTTTCACTCCACAAATGCTGAATTTTTCCAATAATTTCTGTTTTAGTTTATTTTGGATCCTTGTAGCCAGGAATATTTAATTCCCAATCCCCCCCCCCCCCCCCCCGTCCTATTGGATTCTGGTGGAGTATATTGTGACTAGTGTTGTTGGCCTTGCTTAGTACACTCCATTCATTTGCATAGCTGCATTCCAATGCCTTTTTAGGCCAAGCACAGTCACCCGATCTGGATCCCTACAGTTGAATAGTATTGACTTGTTTCCCCTGGAGTTTCAAAGACTGAGAGTGTTGAGATGTATAAGGTTATGAGGGGCCTATATGGGATGGGTGCTGAGGCTGTAGGACCAATGCTGATAGCCTCAGAATATCAAATTGACCATTTACAGGAGGAGAGGAAATTCTTCATTTGAGGGATTGCAATTCTTTGGCATTGTCCAGCTCTGAGGCTACAGATTCTCAATTGTTGAGTGTTTTAAAGACAGAGGTCAACTGATTTTTGGAAACTAAGAATTAACGGAAATAGTGATGGTGCAGGAAGCTATAGGTGAGGTAAGAGTTCAGTTGTGAATCTTATCAATGGTCAGGTCAACTCGAGGACCATACTTTACTCCCGGTCCTGATCTTTATGTTCTTGTCTCCGAACTATTTGCCTTTGCTTGTACTTTATACTTGCTCATACCAAATTGATTTAACCACTTCCCCACCCTCACAGTCAATACTCCCAAAAGACACTGCTCTTAGCTTTATTGGGGTGCAACCTACAAACCTCGAAAAAGTCCCTCCTGTCCTCAAACTAGTCTCGATGCCTCAAGCCACATGAAGCAGCCAACAGATTTAGCTATTCAGTCATGGAAGGTGAGTCTTGTTAATGGGTGTAGAATGTATTGTTCTTCAGTATTCACCCGAAAGAAGATGGCAGTGAGTTGCCTTATTGAACTGCTGCAGTGCATGGGGTGCAGGTACATCCATAGTATTGAGAGTAAAGCCCATACACTTCCAAAATCAGGATGGTGCATGGCATTGAGGGGATCTTGCACAACTGAAAACTTTCCATATCTTTGTTGCTTATTAAGGCATTGTGCAACATTGCGGCACTGTGGCTCAGTGGTTAGCCTCACAGCACCAGCAACCTGGGTTCAGTCCCAGCTTTGGGTGACTGGAGTTTGCACGTTCTCCCCATGTTTGCATGGGGTTTCCTCTGGGAGTTCCAGTTTCCTCCCACAATCCAAAGATGTGAATGTTAGGTGAATTGGCCATGCTAAACTGCCCATAGTGTTCAGGGATGCCTAGGTTAGGTGCATTAGTCAGGAATAAATAAAAATAGTAGGGGAATGGGTCTGGGTGGGTTAAACTTCAGAGAGTCGGTGTGGACTTGTTGGGCCGAAGGGCCTGTTTCCACAGTGTAGTGATTCTATGAGGTAACAAACCGTAAACTCCTCAGTGAGCCTGACAGCTCTGACTGGGAATTGGAATTCCAGTCTCTGCAGTCAGTGGACAGCTCTCTCCCATTCATCACCTCCCCACAGGAAACCTCCAGTACAGAAACACCACTGAGCACCAGTTTGAAGTCAGGCTGCAGTCCAGGCTGCGACCCTGAGATCTGAACAAAGTGACGGTTTTGATGAATTCACTTTTCTAGGGTCCAGCTGCTTCATATCTACTTTTTTTTTGGGTTCACCTCCTTGTGAATTTGGTTCAGACATTTTACTTTAATTTAAGTGGGAATACATGAGGAATGGGAGTAGTGACTAAGTACCGAGAGATTCCTTGTTAGATTGCAAGAGTTAGCTGCTCCTTTTTCCACCTGCAACCTTCATGTTTTCACTTTTCGATTAAGAATTAAATCCATTAAAATTTAGACAATGTTGGATCTGACAATTTCAGGGTGAAATCTTCTGCACCTAACCTACAGCATTGCTTCATTCCAGAGATAAGGTGAGAGTGACTGCTCTTTTCATTAAAGCATCAAGGAGTCCTTTAAAACTGGAATCAAAGGGTACCGGGGACAAACTCTCCACTGATTACAGTCATACCTGACACCTATGAAGATGGTTGTGGTTGTTGAGGGTCAGTCATCTCAGCTCCAGGACATCTCTGCAGGAGTTCCTTAGGGTAGTGTCCTCGGCCCAACCATCTTCAGCTGCTTCATCAATGACCTTCCATCCATCATAAGGTCAGAAGTGGGGATGTTCACCAAAGATTCCACAATGTTCAGCATTTCTCAGATACTGAAGCAGTCCATGTCTAGACCATTTTTAGCCTTGGGCTGAAAGGTAGTAAATCAAATCTGTGTTACATAATTTCCAGGCAATGGCCATTTCCAACAAGAGAGAATCCAGTCATCTTCCCTCGACGTTCAATTCCAGTCACTGACTTCCCTTGCATTAGCTACTGAAGGATAATGGATAACCAAAAACTCAGCTGGCCTTGCCACCTAAATACTGTGGCTATAAGAGCAGGGCAGAGGCTAGAAATCCTGCAGCAAGTAACTCACCTCCTGTCTCCCCAAAGCCTGTCCACCATCTACAAGGCACAAGTCAGGAGTGTGATGGAATCCTCCCCTTTTGCCTGGATGGGGGCAGCTCCAACAACACTCAAGAAGCTTGACACCATCCAGGACAAAGCAGCCCACTTGATTAGCATCACATCCACAAATATTGAGATTTACAAAATCATGAAGGGTATGGACAGGGTGGATAGAGACAAGCTTTTTCCCAGGGTGAAGGATTCAATAACAAGAGGTCACGCTTTCAAGGTGAGAGGTGGAAAGTTTAAGGGGGATACACGCGGCAAGTACTTCACACAGAGGGTGGTGGGTGTCAGGAACGCGTTGCCAGCAGAGGTAGTAGAGGCAGGCACGGTAGATTCATTTAAGATGCATCTGGACAGATGCATGAGTAGGTGGGGAGCAGAGGAATACAGATGTTTAGGAATTGGACAATAGGCTTAGACAGTACATTTGGATCGGCTCAGGCTTGGAGGGCCGAAGGGCCTGTTCCTGGGCTGTAAATGTTCTTTGTTTTTTTGCTCTTATCCCCTCCCTCCACCATCGACGTTCAGTAGCAGCAGTGTGTACTACCTACAAGAAGCACTGCAGAAATTTGCCAAAGATGCTGAGACAGCACCTTCCAAACACACAACCACTTCCATCTAGAAGGACAAGGACAGCAGATACATGGGAACACCACCCCCTGCAAGCTCCCCTCCAAGCCACTCATCATCCTGACTTGGAAATATATCACTGTTCCTTCAGTGTCACTGGGTCAGAATCCGTGAACTCCCTCCCTAACAGCATTGGATATGACCCAATGCCCCAAGGGCTGCAGAAGTTCACAAAAGCAGCTCAACACCACCCTCCCCAGGGCAATTCCAGGTGGGTGATAAATGCTAGCCTAGCCAGCACAGAGCCTCTGAATAAATAAGAAGAACATATCTTTGTTTTCCTCGATTTTACTTGCCAGCTTCTTCTTTACTTTTTGAGTATCTGTTTTAATCACTCCTCTGTGCTTTCTGCAATCTTCTACTTGTGAGTGCTTTGGCATGGCCTTTACTTTCTTTTGGAACACAGTTGCTGGTTTCCTTACGCAGCTCCATACACAGCAGGATGTGGCACACCAACAGAACTTTCAACTGATTCATTAGCTACTGTGTCAATGTCAATTCAGCTACCCCCGTTACATTTACTCATTTACATCTACCAGGTTTACATTTCTTTTTTAATGTATTTGCCCGTGAGGTATGGGCATCACTGGCTGGGCCAGTATTAATAGCCCATTCCTAGTTGCCCCTTGAGGAGAAGTGGGGGAGCTGCCTTCTTGAACCGCTGCAGTCTGTGTGCTATGGGTTTCCTCACCCATGACTTTGTCACTACATCACAACCTCTCCCATAACCAAGGCTTGAAAATGATTGCATCCCCTCGGTGCGATCTGTGCGGAGAGGGGGTCTGTGAGAACAGGGGTCGGTTAGAGCAGGAACACATCTATTCTAATTCGATCGGCGATCCATGGAGGTCATTACTACGTCAGAGCTTCAAACCCGGAAATTTCAGTCTGTGATCCCATTTGAGGATCTGACCCATGCTTTGAGAAATGTTGTAGTAGATAGTACACACTGCTGCTACTGCGTATTGGCAGTGTACAGAGTGGATGCTTATGTTGCCAATCAAGAGAGCTGCTTTGTCCTGGATGGTGTCAAGCTTCTTGAGTATTGTTGGGAATGCACCCATCCAGGGCAAGTGGGGAGTATTTCATCACACTCCTGACTTGTGCCCTGTAGATGGTGGACTGGCTTTGGGGAGTCACAAGGAGCTCAACACTGCCTGTGCCTCTGACCCACTTCCATAACCATTCAATTAAATGGTTTACCCAGTTCAATGCTTGGTCAGAGGTTATACCCAGGATGTGGCTGCCAGTATGATAATGATAGTATCCCCTCAGTGAGATCTGTGCAAGTGGGGTAGGGGGTCAAGAATTAAGCTGCCAACTGGTGTTAATTGATTACATAGCAATGAAAATATAAAGAGGAAACAGGTATTACTGAGGGTCACAGTATGAGCTGTGAGACGTTCAGTCAATATACTCTAACATAAGAAGCCAGTGTCTTGCTGTCGTATTCACCAACAGGCTTAGTTCATAAAATCATAGAATCCTACAGGACAGAGAAGCCCTGTGGCCCATGGAGCCTATACTGTTAAAAGTGTACGACTACCCCCTACTTTCTCACACTAGGGTGATAGCCTTGTGCTGGCCTTGAATGTAATAGCACTTCAAGTGTCATCCAAATATTTCTTAAAGGTTGTTAAGTATTTCTTTGCAGTTTCCCACCTCAACTATCCTCCTAGGGAGGTTAACCAGTGCCGGTGGGGAAATTCAGCAATGGTAAAGCTATTGATTATGAAGGGAAGATGGTTAGATTCTCAATGGGTGGAAATGCCTAGGTATGCCCTGTGGATCACAACGGGTCAGGCAGCATCCATGAAGAGAAAGCAAGCTAACGTTTTGAGTCTTGGTGGCTCTTTGTCAGAGCTGATGAAGAGTCATCTAGGTTTGAAACATTAGCTTGCTCTCTCTCCTTGGATGCTTCCTGACTCGCTATGATCTCCAGCATTTTTTGTTTTCAGTTCAGATTCCGGCTTCTGCAGTAATATACTCCCTGGTCTGTCCTTTGCTGTTTTTGGCATGCTTTCGGAGAAACCCATTGAACCGGTGTCCCTTGGCCTGATGGAGATCATACTTGATTCTACCTAAGGACTGGCATTATTCCAGTGAAATAACACATTGCTATCATTCAGAAGCAGTAACCCAGCAGTGTTGGACATAGGAGAAGGGTACCTTGGTGTCAGTTTGATCAGCTTCTCCATCATTTAACATATTCTTTATGACCATTTGAAGTTGGATATTATTGACGATTTGTTCTTGCTGCACTGGGACAGCCTGTCTTTTAAGAGGACATGGTTGAAATGATGCCAGATGTGAAATCAGACCTGATTATATATATTGAAGTAAAACTGATGAGACACGAGCAGTCAAGCTGCGTGCAGTTTGATTGTGCCCAATAGATTGTCTGTAATTTCTAAACTCATGATGCAAGGTGACTGCTGGCGATATTAAAGAGAGGGAAACCTTGACAATAAAACCACAGCATACTTTAATAGATCCGTATTGAAGGATTGTATGGGAAATGGAAACAGTTAGATACAAGAAATACAAATTAAAGACATCTAGTTAGTCTTTGAACCAATAATAAAAGTGATAAAAATTTTGATTCAATATGCAGAATGACTAGAAAATTAAAATGGCATTTATGTAGCACCTAACCACTTCTCTCAGAAATAAATCAACACAGTTCATGAATTGTGTTCTTCTGATCAAAGCAACCTGTCATAAAATGGGGTAAGCCATTTAGGTCTGAGGTGAGGAAAAATGTCTTCACCCAGACAGTGGGGAGCCTGTGGAATTCTCTATCACAGAAAGCAGTTGAGATCAAAACATTGAATGTTTTCAAGAAGCAGTTAGGTATAGTTCTTCAGGCTGAAATGTTCCAAAGGTATGGGGAGAACAGGGGACTGAGTTGGGTGATCATATTGAATGGCGGAGCAGGCTGGAAGGGCTGAACAGCTTACCCTCCTGCTCCTGTTTTCTATATTTATATGTTTAAAACAAAACCTGGGTGTTTGCAACTGATGCTTAACATGTGGATGTCACTCCAAATCCCTGTATTTATTAGTTGAAAGTGATGGAGATCATCTTAGGTGATGGTGGAGGCTTTCAGACAAATGGTGGTTTTGGGAGGTACATTTAACTGAGGAAAGAATGTTTGCCAGAACACTGGAAGAATTTCTACCACTTAGAGTCATCGAGTCATACAGCACGGAAACAGACCCTTTGGTCCAACCAGCCCATGCCGAACATAATCCCAAACTAAACTAATTCTACCTGCCTGCTCCTGGCCCATATATCGCTAACTGAAAATGGGTTGCTGGAAAAGCGCAGCAGGTCAGGCAGCATCCAAGGAACAGGAGAATCGACGTTTCGGGCATAAGCCCTTCTTCAGGAATGGGCTGAAGAAGGGCTTATGCCCGAAACATCGATTCTCCTGTTCCCTGGATGCTGCCTGACCTGCTGCACTTTTCCAGCAACACATTTTCAGCTCTGATCTCCAGCATCTGCAGCCCTCACTTTCTCCCATATATCGCTAAAGCTTTCCTATTAATAGAATCCCTACTGTGTAGAAACAGTCAGCCCAACAAATCCACACTGACCTTCTGAAGAGTAACCCATGCTGATCTATTCCCCTACCCTATTATCCTATGCCTAATGCACCTAATCTACACATCCCTGAACGCTTCTTTGAATTGTGGGAGGAAATTAGAGCACCCGGAGGAAACGTGTGCAGACACAGGGAGAATGTGCAAACTCCACACAGACAGTCGCCTGAGGGTGGGATCGAAACCGGGTCCCTGGCGCTGTGAGGCAGCAGTGCTAACCACTGGGCTACCATGCTGCCCATTCATGTACCCATCCATGTGTCTTTTAACCATTGTAATTATACCCACATCCCCCATTTCCTCAGGAAATTCCTTCCACACACAAACCATCATCTGTATAAAAAAATTTGCCCCCATGTCTTTTTAAAATCTTTCTCTTCTCACCTTAAGAGTGCCCATCATCTTGAAAGCCCCCATCTTAGGAAAAAGACAACTACTATTAACCCTATCTATACCCCTTTTTATTTTATAAACCGCTTTCACATCATCTCTCAACCTCTTATGCTGTGAACTCAAAGTTTCTTACCCGGCAACATCCTGATAAATCTTTCCTGAGCCCTCTCCAGCTTAATAATATCTTTCTATAACTGGGCAACCAGTAGTTGACAACTTGTTAAGGATCTTTCAAAATCACACTGGAGTATTGGCCAAGATGATTTGTTCGTGGGATGGAATTGAAGTGTTCAAATTCAGAAATGAGAGGACTACTAAATGATCAAAGATATCTGTGCATGGCTGGGAAAAGAGTTTAACACCTGCTCTTACATATTTAAACATCATTGATTTTCAAGCTTTGAAACCTTGTTTTTTTTTAAAAAAACTTTTCTCTGAAAGCCACTCTAAATTAAATCACAATGGTAGCTGGGTTTTTCTGTAAGATTGGTTCAGCTCTGCTACTACTTAAATCACCAAACAATGGAGTCAGTCAGAAATCTGGAGGCACCCTCAGAGCCAAAACGTGAGGCACTGGAAAAGCACAGCCGGTCAGGCAGCATCTGAGGAGCAGGAGAGTCAACGGTTCAGGCATAAGCCCTTTGTCAGGAAGGCGGCTGAGAAATAAATAGGAGGGCGGGGTGGGGGGGAAGTTAGCTGGGAAGGTGATAGGTAGTTGCAGGTGGGGGGTAATTATGATAAGTTGGTGGGGAGTGTGGAACGGATAGAAAGATGGACAGATAGGACAGGTCAGGAGGGCAGTGCTAGGTTTGAGGGTTGGATCTGTGATGAGGTGGGGGGAGGGGAGATTTGGAAACTGGTGAAGTCGATGTTGATGCCGTGTAGTTGGAGGGTCCCAAGGCGGAAGATGAGGCATTCTTCCTCCAGGCATCGGGTGGCTTGGATTTGGTGGTGGAGGAGGCCCATGACTTGCATGTCCTTGGTGGAGTTGGAGACGGAGTTGAAGAGGTTGGCCACAGGGTGGTGGAGTTGTCTGGTGCGTGGTCCAAGAGGAACATCCTGAAACATTCCACGAGTTGGTGTCCTGCCACCCCAATGTAGAGGAAACCACATCGAGAACCATTGACTCTCCTGCTCCTCGGATGCTGCCTGACCTGCTGTGCTTTTCCAGCACCACACTTTTCGACTCTGATCTCCAACATCTGCAGTCCTCACTTTCTCCCAGAAACCTCAGTGCACCAATTTCACAAGGTACTAACTTTCTGCTGATTAATTTAATCTCTGGCAAACAGGAGAGAGCCAAAATGTTGTCAGTACTGCCCCTGGTGTCCACTTTAGCAATGCCATGCTCCTGTCGACTGAGGCTTCATTATGCTGGGAGAACCTCAGGATTAAACTGTATTGGTCACAGCTTGATTGCTCTTTCAAGGAAGGTCTGCTGAAATTGATCTTTGAACAAATGACAAACCATCATTTTCTAGTGAATCAGCAGCCCACTTCACAATTCAGTTTTTCTTAAGAAGCAAAGAAGTAAAAGACTGGCATTTCTGTAGCATCTTCAACAACTTCAGGTTGTTCCAAAGGACTTTGCAGTCAATTACGTAATTTTTGAAAAGTGGTAATGTTGATCAGCCATGATTTCACTGAATGGCACTCGATGGGCTGAATGGCCTACATCTGTTCCTGTTCCATTGTTTCTAGCCCAGGTCTCTGAGGCATAACCACCAATGGTGGAGTATTTAAAATCAACAATGCTGCAGTGGACAGATTTAGCAAAGCGCAGAGATCTATGGGAACTGGAGGAGATACAGCGACAGGGAAAGGCCAGAGTGTGGGAGGATTTGAAAACAGGATGAGAATTTTAAGGTCAAAAGATCGCTTGACTGAGATCCAGTATAAGTTGAAAAATGAGGTGCTGGAAAAACACAGCAGGCCAGGCAGCATCCGAGGAGCAGGAGAATCGACGTTTCGGGCATAAGCCCTTCTTCAGGAATGAGGCTGGTGTGCCAAGCGGGCTGAGATAAAAGGTGGGGGGGAGGGAATTTGGGGGAGGGGTGCTGGGAATACGATAGATGGAAGGAGGTGAGGGGGAGGGTGATAGGCCGGAGAGGGGGTGGGGGCGGAGAGGTCGGGAAGAAGATTGCAGGTCAAGAGGGCGGTGCTGAATCCGGCGGTTGGGACTGAGATAAGGTGGGGGAAGAGGAAATGAGGAAGCTGGAGAAATCTACATTCATCCCGTGTGGTTGGAGGGTTCCGAGGCAGAAGATGAGGCGCTCTTCCTCCAGGCATTGTGTTGCATGTCCTTGGCGGAGTGGGAGGGGGAGCTAAAGTGTTCAGCCGCGGGGCAGTTTGGTTGGTTGATGCGGGTGTCCCAGAGGTGTTCCCTGAAATGTTCCGCATGTAGGCGGCCTGTCTCCCCAATGTAGAGGAGACCACATCGGGTGCAGCGGATGCAGTAAATGATGAGTGTGGAGGTGCAGTTGAATTTGTGACGGATATGGAAGAATCTCTTGGGGCCTTGGAGGGAAGTGAGGAGGGAGGTGTGGGCGCAGGTTTTGCATTTCTTGCGGTTGCAGGGGAAGATGCCGGGAGTGGAGGTTGGGTTGGTTGGGGGTGTGGACCTGACGAGGGAGTTGCGGAGGGAGTGGTCTCTCCTGAATGCTGATAAGGGTTGAGAGGGAAATATATCCCTGGTGGTGCGGTCCGTTTGGAGGTGGTGGAAATGACGGAGGATGATACGATGTATCTGGAGGTTGGTGGGGTGGTAGGTGAGGACCAGTGGGGTTCAGTCCTGGTGGCGGTTGGAGGGGCGGGGTTCAAGGGCGGAGGAGCGGGAAGTGAAGGAGATGCGGTGGAGAGCATCGTCAACCACGTCTGGGGGGAAATTGCGGTCTTTGAAGAAGGAGGCCATCTGAGTTGTTTGGTATTGGAACTGGTCCTCCTGGGAGCAGATGCGGCAGCGGCAGAGGAATTGGGAATATGGGATGGCATTTTTACAGGGGGCAGGGTGGGAGGTGGTGTAATCTAGGTAGCTGTGTGAGTCGGTCGGTTTGTAGTAAATGTCTGTGTTGAGTCGGTTGCCCGAGATAGAAATGGAGAGGTCTAGGAAGGGGAGAGAGGAGATCCAGTATAGGTCAGTGAGCACAGTGGCAATAGGTGAATGGATCCTGATGTGAACAGAGTCATAGGCAGCAGAGATTGGGATGAAGTTGCATTTACAAAGTTTGGAATGTGGTTGAGTAACTCAGAGTGTAGATTAGAGTGGTGCTGGAAAAGCACAGCAAGTCAGGCAGCATCCGAGGAGCAGGAAAATCGACGTTTCAGGCAAAAGCCCTTCATCTTTTACCTAACTCAGAGTGTAGTTTAATAATCATACCTACAGAGGTAAGCGCAGTACAAAGGAGGGTTTGTGCAGCAGATACATTGAAAAAGAGCATGATATTCAGTAACTTCAGCTATGGACACAGACAGCTTTAGTGATGCCTCAAATATCAGTCAGAAATTCACCTTGGAGTCAAGTATGTGAACAGACAGATTTAATCTCAGTTGGACCTGGGAGGGAGATAGAGTCAGTTGTCAAAGTTTGAAATGGCAACCAAAAATAGTGTCTTTAAACTCTACAAGCATTGCTTGGAGGAAATTTCTGCTCACTCAGTACTGGATGAAAGTTGAGGAATTTAACACTAGTAGAGGAGTTAAGAGAAGTGATGGTGAAGTTAAGAACAATCATTATAAATCTATAAATGGGACTAAATTGGGTTGGGATATCTGGTCGGCATGGATGAGTTGGATCGAACGTTGTGTTTCCATGCTGTATATCTTTAATGATTCTATGACTCTTTAACAGACCCATCAACTGGATCACCATGGAAAGGGGTTGGAGGAGGATGGTGTGGTCAATTTGCTAAAGACAAGAAAGATGAAAAGGGATCAGGTCATGCAATACAAAAGGGTCATTATGGGAGCAATAACAGGGTGGATGACTAAAACATAAGGGAGATAGATTTTGGAAATATCAGTGAGTAGAGAGCAATGGAAAGGTAAAAACAAGGGCTGCAGATGCTGGAAACCAGATTCTAGATTAGAGTGGTGCTGGAAAAGCACAGCAGGTCAGGCAGCATCCGAGGAGCAGGAAAATCGACGTTTTGGGCAAAAGCCCTTCATCAAGAATAGAGCTCTATTCCTGATGAAGGGCTTTTGCCTGAAATGCCTATTTTCCTGATCCTCAGATGCTGCCGGACCTGCTGTGCTTTTCCAGCACCACTCTAATCTAGCAATGAAGAGGTGGTGCAAAAGAAGAGTTGAGGTCTGGGGCAGATTGACCATGATCTTGTTGAAGGGCAGGTTTGAGGGGCCAAATGACCTGCTCCTGCTCCCATCTGCTACAATCTTAAAACAAGGCCATTCAGCCTATTCAGTCCATGCCAGCTCTCAACACTGCACTCCAATCCATTCCATTTCCCAATTCTATCCCAGTCACCTTGGAAGTTTATTTCCTGTAGGTCTATCTAATTTCCTCTTGATGATTCCATCATTTGTTTGAAAAATGACCTCCAGGAGATTCCCACTATCAAAACATTCTTCCTCGCATTTCCTTAACCTCTCTTTCCCAAAAGCTGGAATCTGTGCCCATAAATTCTTGCACAATGAGTTAATGGAAACAACTTTTCTTTGTCGACCTTATGCACCTTATCCCATCTGATCTGGTACAGCTTCTTGTCAAATCGCCCCTCAATGAGGAGGATAATGCCAGCTCCTCCAACCTAACCCTGGAAGTGAAACCTCCCATCCCTGTAACCAGAGAGGCCAACCTCCTGTGTACCCTCCCAAACACCGTTGTTAACTGTGGTGACTAGAACTGGATGCAATTCTCCAATTTAAGCCTAACTAAAACTTTGAAAAAGTTCAGCAAAGTTTTCCTGCTCTTGAACTGAATATCTTTATTTATGAATCCCAATATCCTATTTGTAAGCACTCTGTCATTGTGTCCTGTGACCTTCAAAGATCTATATACATGAATCTAGGTTCCTCTGTTCCTGTACATTCTTCAGAATTGTGACATTAAGTCTATATTGTCTCTCCGTATCCTTTCGACTGAAATGTATCACCTCACGTTTCTCTCCGTAATAATTCCATCTCTGTACATTCTGCCAGCTGACCTGTATCCCATTGGACTCCATTGTTGTCATCCTTACTGTTTGGAATTATTCTTACTGTTTTCACTCCTACAAGTTTTGTACCATTTGGAAAGTTTTAAAATTTTACTCTGTGTTCTAAAGTACAAGTCAGTTATACAGACTTCAAAACAAACAGGTGGTGCTAGCATTGCGCATGAAAAACCACACTGTCTCTACTATCCTTCAATCAGAGAAAAAAACAACTGTTCATCATGACTCCCTTTTTTGCTGCCCAGAAGCCATTTCCTTTCTTATTCACTCATGGGATGTGCGTGTCACTGGCTGGGCCAGTATTTATTCCTCATCCCTTGTTGCCCCTTGAGAAGGTGGGGATGAGCTGCCTTCTTGAACCGCTGTAGTCCATGTACTGTGGGTTGACCCACAATGCCATTAGGGAGGGAATTCCAGGATTTTGACCCAGTGACACTGAAAGAACAGTGATATACTTCCAAGTCAGGAGGGTGAGGGGCTAGGATCTGAAACACATTTCAAAGAATATGTTCCCATTTAACAGGAGTGCTTGTCCTTCTAGATGGAGGTGGTTATGGGTTTGGAAGGAGCTGTTGAGGAGACCTCAGTGAATAATTACAGTGCGTCTTGTTGATAGTACACACTGCTGCTGCTGAGCATCAGGAGTGGCAGGAGTGGATGCTTATGAATGTGGTGCCAATCAAGCGGCTACTTTATCCTGAATTGTGTCAAGGTTCTTCAGTTGTGTTAGAGCTGCAACCATCCAGGCAAGTGGGGAGTATTGTGTCACACTCCTGACTCATGCCTTGCAGATGATGGACAGGTTTGGGTGAGTCAGGATGTGAGTTACTTGCCACAGTATTCCTAGTCTCTAATAGAATTCTGCAACCATGATATTTATTTGGCTTACCAGTTGAGTTTCTGGTCAATGGTAAGCCCCAAAGTGTTGATAGTGGGTGAAGTTAAAAAGCACACAACATTAGGTTATAGTCCAACAGGTTTATTTGAAAGCACTAGCTTTCGGAGCGCTGCTCCTTCATCAGGTAGTTACCTGATGCTCCGAAAGCTTGTATTTCCAAATAAATCTATTGGAGAATATCCTGGTGTTGTCTGATTTTTAACTTTGTCCACCCCAGCACATTACCGTCAACTCCATAGCATGGATAGTGGGGGATTCAATGATGGTAACACCATTGAATGTTAAGGGGTGGTGGTTAGATTGTCTCTTATTGAAGATGGTCATAGCCTGATGTTAGTGTAGCGTGAATGTTACTTTACCCAAAGTAACACTCTCCCTTGTTTTCTCTGTGTCTCAATTTCATTAACCAACCTTTCAGGAAATGCTTTCTCAGAATTCCTAGTGAGATCATCCTTTGCATTTCCTTCAGTGACTGCCTCTGTTATGTTATCACAGTGTATGACTTTAATCAGAACTCGTTCAACACTCTGACAAATACAGAAACCTACTTCAAGGATTCAGATATGGAACTTTGGAAAAGATGGGCCTGAATTTGGGAGGCAAAGACAGCTGGTGGGTGTGAGGATGTGTTACAGACTGAAGGGTCCAGAATGATGTCTTAATCAGCTTGGCACTGCTGAACATGTGCACTGTGGTTGCAACATGAATCCAAATGTGGTCCAACATCTGAAACAAACATAAGAATAAAAGGTTACAATGGGTGGGAATTTCTTCAGGCAATCTAAAGAATGGAAAACCATCGTCAGTCACTGATAGACTCCCACTTTCAATCCCAATGTTCATCCCGACGAAGGTGATGAGAGAATGCAATGATATAGTGGAATTTTCAGAAGGCTATTAATCCAGAGTTGCAGGAAATGTCCTTGGAATCTGGATTCAAATCCCACCATATCAGATGGGGAAATTTGGATTCAATAAAAATTTGGAATTAGAAGTCTAATGATGACCAAGAAGCCATTGATGGTTGTCAAGAGGAAAGCCCATCTGGTTCACTAATGCCCTTCAGGAACGGACACTGCCATTCTCACCTGTTCGGACCTACATGTGACTCCAGACCCACAACAATGTGGGTGACTCTTAATTGGCCCCTGGGCAATAAGTGCTGACCAAGCCAGTGACATCCACATCCTTCAAATGAATAAAACAGAAAAAAAGACATTGCATTACTTTCAAATTCAGAATTGAACATAATTGCTGGAAAAAAACATTTTGTCAAAGCACTCACACTCGAATACATTCCCTCAAATTTGTCTTACCACTATGCAAACCTCTGAGGTCCTCTCAGAACCAGAAATCAATGCACATACACGTCATTTGTCATCTGTGCTGTGTGCATGGATTCTCTGAGCAGCAGCCATTTACCTTAGAGGGAATATTGTCATCAGGACAATTCACAAGAATTTGGAATTAAATTGCTATTCTTATCAATTGTCCTGATGAGTGCAAGATGAAAAGCTTTGGCAAAATGTGACTTTTTAACAAAATATATCCAAGTTCTGTAGCACCAAATGCCCATAATGTCAGTAGGGCTTCATCTGCTTTGAGTGACATACAAACTGGAATTGACCTGGAATTGAAATCAGTGATGGTTAGAATCATAGATTTGCAGAGAGGTACGGCACAGAAACAGACCCTTTGGTCCATGCCGACCAGATATCCCACCCAATCTAGTCCCATTTGCGAGAACTTACCCATGTCTCCAAACCCTTCCTATTCATATACCCATCCAGCTGCCTTTTAAATGTTGCAATTGTACCAGCCTCCACCACTTCCTCTGGCAGCTCATTCCATACACGTACCACCCTCTGTGTGAAAAAGTTGCCCCTTTGGTCTCTTTTATATCTTCCCATTTCACCCTAAACCTATGAACTCTAGTTCCGAGATCCCCCACCCCAGGGGGATAGGGTAATTGCCTAATTACCCTATCCATGCCCCTCATAATTTTATAAAACTCTATAAGGTCACCCCTCAGGCTCCGACGCTCCAGGGAAAACAGCCCCAGCCTGTTCAGCCCTTCCCTATAGCTCAAATCCTCCAACCCTGTCAACATCCTTGTAAATGTTTTCTGAATCTTTTCAAGCTTCACAACATCATTCCGATAGGAAGGAGACCAGAATTGCACACAATATTCCAAAAGTGGCCTAACCAATGTCCTGTACAGTTCAAGCTGCAACATGACCTGCCAACTCCTATAGGTAAAAACAAGGACTGCAGATGCTGGAAACCAGATTCTAGATTAGAGTGGTGCTGGAAAAGCACAGCAGGTCAGGCAGCATCTGAGGAGCAAGAAAATCGATGTTTCAGGCAAAAGCCCTTCATCAGGAATAGAGGCAGAGTACCTGCAGGGCCTCCTATACTAAATGCTTTGACCAATAACGGCAAGCATACCAAATTCCTTCTTCACTATCCTACCTACCCGTGACTCTACTTTCTACTATGAACCTGCATTCCAAGGTGTCTTTGTTCAGCAACACTCCCCAGGACCTTACCATTAAGTGTATAAGTCCTGCTCTGATTTGTCTTTCCAAAATGCAGCATCTCGCATTTATCTAAACTAAACTCCATCTGCCACTTCTCAGCCCATTGATCCATACTTCTCTTTTATAAATGTGATTACTAAGGTCATGGTTTAAGTCAGCTGGGTTTTCAATGTCCTCATTAAGGGAGATCTGAAAATTGAAATCAGGAAGTTTTAGACTGCAGCTCCAACACCCAATGTTTTTTAGATTTTATTATATCTGTGACAATGTGACATTTTGAGACAAGGTGTTGCTTACAAGTGTGATGTTACTTTGTAAAATTAGCAACATTATCTTTGGTAATCTTTAATATATAACTCTGTTACAATGTGGACCACGCAGAATTATTACTGCTTGCTAAAGTCTGTGTGATGTCTAATTGCCTTCTAACAGTGAATCTGGACTGTTGCTATGTTGTTTGAGTGTTATTTTTCAAGGCAATCAAATATTACAGATGTTCTCGCTCCTATGACATTTCAGGTGTTTTACCAAATGCACTTCCCTCTTTTCACTGAGCCTAACTGTCTCGCAGTTATTGAAAATTACTTCCTTCTTTCTTCTAAGAATTCCTGAACTGACTTTCGGAAGCGAAATCTAGTGTTCTCTGGCTCGCTGGAGATTGTGTCTACAGTCTAGCCGGGGGAAATCTTCCAATGGCCTTAAATCTCTGAAATCTCCTATCTTTAGCTACAGGACATTAACATTCTGCTAGTAGCTAGCAGAAAACATCTTTTCCCTGCTGATTTCACATCATGTGCTGTCTGTTCAAAGTCTCTGAGACAGTAAGTGTGAATATAGTGGTGCATGTCTGCCACTTTATGTTAAGGTGTGATCCCTGGTGCATACATCTCAATAACATGAGACATGGACCCTCATCCACCTGGTAACAGATTTATCATTGAGCATGTCTTGCAGATCACATGTCCATTTTCATTGCAATGCTTTACTTTAACTTAAAGAAACTGGTCAAAACATAGCTATCTTAGAAAGTCTCACAGCAGTAACATGTTTGACAAGCTACATTTAGGCAAATGAAGCCTACCAGAGACATTGAGGTACATAAATATATGTTACACATGCATTTGTTTTGTTATTTTGCTAACAGATACTTCACTAGCTTCTTAATCAGCAATGACTCAAGTTTAAAATTTCCATTTCTTTTCCAATCCTTCCATGACTTCTTATTCCACTGTAACCCACAGCCACACAACCTTCCAAGTTCTCTTCAATCAATGACCACAATGGCCTGAGTTCATGGCATTGGAATGATAGTGAACTTCATAAGACCATAAGACCAGGAGAAGAAATAGGCCCTTCAGCCCTTTAAGTCTGCTATGTCATTCAATGAGATTATAAGTACACCCGAAACGTCAACATCTGCACCTCCTGATGCTGCCTGCCTTGCTGTGTTCACCCAGCCTCCTGCCCGTCCTCAGATACTGCCTGACCTGCTGTACTTTTTCCAGCTCCACACCTTGTTGCAGCTCTATAAAACTTTGGTTTGACCACACTTGGAATATTGCGTCCAGTTCTGGTCGCCCTATTATAAGAAAGATGTGGATGCTTTGGAGCGGGTTCAGAGGAGGTTTACCAGGATGCTGCCTGGACTGGAGGGCTTATCTTATGAAGAGAGGTTGACTGAGATCGGACTTTTTTCATTGGAGAAAAGGTGGAGAAGAGGGGACCTAATTGAGGTATACAAGGTAATGTGAGGCATAGATAGAGTCGCTAGCCAGAAACTATTTCCCAGGGCAGAAATGACTAACATGAGGGGTCATAGTTTTAAGCTGGTTGGAGGAAAGTATAGAGGGGATGTCAGAGGCGGGTTCTTTACACAGAGAGTTGTGAGAGCATGGAATGCGTTGCCAGCAACAGTTGTGGAGGCAGGGTCATTGGGGACATTTTAGAGACTCCTGGACATGCATATGGTCACAGAGATTTGAGGGTGCAGACATGAGGATCAGTGGTCAGCACAATATCGTGGGCTGAAGGGCCTGTTCTGTGCTGTACTGTTCTATGTTCTATGTTCTATGTACTCCCCACTTGCCTGATGGGTGCAGCCCCAACAACACTTACAAGGCTCACCATCATCCGGGACAAAACAGCCCCCTTGATTGGTACCCCATCCATCACCTACAACATTTACTCTCCTCACTGTTGCCACAGAGTAGCAGCAGTTTTTAGATTAGAGTGGTGCTGGAAAAGCACAGCAGGTCAGGCAGCATCTGAGGAGCAGGAAAATCGACGTTTCAGGCAAAAGCCCTTCACCAGGAATGAATCAGCAGTGTGTGTGCCATTTCCAAGATGTCCCGCAGCAACTCACCAGAGCTCCTTACAGAGCATCTTCCATACCCATGACTATTACCATCTGGAAGGACATGGGTAGCAGATATATGGGAATTCCAACCCCCGTGACTGTTCACTTCCGTAGCCACAATGTGAGCCCTGTAGAATTCATGTGTGACAGCAGCTGGAGAAACTGAAAGTGAAGCTGTCAGTGTGCTCACACCCTTCCAGGGGTTGCATGGCTGTGTTGCCACACAACTTAAAGGGAGTGTAGAATGCAAGTTACCCAAACCTGGCTTGGAATTACATTCCTTGATCTCCCTCCCTAACACATTCTCCCTGCGCCTGCGTGGGTTTCCTCTGGGTGCTCTGATTTCCTCCCACAGTCGAAAGGTGAGCAAGTTAGGTGAATTGGTCATGCTACATCGCCTATTGTGTTCAGGGATGTGTAGGTTAGGTGCATTAATCAGGGGTAAATATAGAATAATCGGGTAGGGGAATGGGTCTGGGTGGGATACTCTTTGGAGAGTTGGTGTGGACTTGTTGGGCCAATTGGCCTGTTTCCACACTGTAGGGATCCTATGATTTGATGAAGGTATGTATATCCCAATAACTGCAGTGGTTCAGGAGGACAGGTCACCATCATTTTGTCAAAGGCAATTAGAGGATAACCTACAAATAATGGCCAGCATTGGTCAACTTCATAAAACCATAAGGGGAAAAGGAGGTCATTCAGCCTGACTCCTTTCCAGTATTCAATGGGATCAGGGCTGCCCTGATAACCCTCAACTCCACTTTCCTGCCTTTTCCCCTGATGTGTTGGACTGGGGTGGACAAACCCAAAGTCACACAACACAGGGGTTCTAATCCAACAGGTTCATTTACAATTACAGGCTTTCGGAGTGCTGCCGCTTTGTCAGGTGAAGTGGAGAGTGGCATCACTTTACACTTCACCTGACAGAGAAGCATTGCTCTGAAAGCTTGTAATTTTAATAAACCTGTTGGACTAGAACCTGGTGTCGAGTGACTTCCGACTTTATCTTTCCCTATAACCCTTGATTCCCTTAAATAAAAATCAGTCTATCTCAGCCTGGAATATACTTCATGACCCAGCCCGACAGCCATCTGTGGTAAAGAATTTTACAAGCCCACTACCTTCTGAGAGAAGAAACCTCCCCTCTCTGCATCTACCTTGTCAAGTTTGCTAAGAATCTTGTATGTTTCAATTGATCTCTTCTCATTCCCATAAACTCCGATGAGCAAAGTCCCAACTTACTCAACATCTCCTCAAAAGAAAATCCCTCTATGCTTGGTATCAGCCTAGAGAGCCTTCTCTAGATTACCTGTAATGTCAATATAGAACATAGAACAGAGAACATTACAGCATAGTACTGGCTCTTCGGCCCTCCATGTGGTGCTATCCTGTGGAACCAATCTGAAGCCCATCTATCCTACACTATTCCATTTTCATCCATGTGTCTATCCAATGACCGTTTAAATGCCCTTAAAGTTGGCGAGTCTACTACTGTTGCAGGCAATGCATTCCATGCCCCTACTATTTTCTGAGTAAAGAAACTACCTCTGACATCTGTCCTATATCTATCACCCTTCAATTTAAAGTTATGTCCCCTCGTGCTAGTCATCACCATCTGAGGAAAAAGGCTCTCCCTGTCCACTCTGTCTAAACCTCTGATTGTCTTACATGTCTCAATTAAGTCACCTCTCAACCTTTTTCTCTCTAATGAAAACAGCCTCAAGTCCCTCAGCCTTTCCTCATAAGACCTTCCCTCCATACCAGGCAGCATACTAGTAAATCTCCTCTGAACCCTTTCCAAAGCTTCCTATAATATGGCGACCCGAACTGTACGCAATGCTCCAAGTGCGGCCGCACCAGAGTTTTGTACAGCTGCAGCATGACCTCATGGCTCCGAAACTCAATCCCTCTACCAATAAAAGCTGACATACTGTATGCCTTCTTAACAGGTCTATCAACCTGGATGGCAACTTTCAGGGATCTATGTACATGGACACCGAGATCTCTCTGTTCATCTACACTGCCAAGAATCGTACCATTAGCCCAGTACTCTGCATTCCTGTTATTCCTTCCAAAGTGAATCACCTCACACTTTTCCGCATTAAACTCCATTTGCCACCTCTCAGCCCAGCTCTGCAGCTTGTCTGTGTCCCTCTGTAAGCTGCAACATCCTTCAGCATTATCCACAGCTCCACCGAACTTAGTGTTATCCACAATATGTCTTTCCTTAGATTCAGGGCCCAAACCTATTCACAGATATTCAGCTGTAATCTGACCAGTACCTTGTACCTCCTCTTGTCGACAAAGCAGAAGCGCTCAGAAAAGAAACATTGAAATGTGAGTTGGACAGGAATTAGCCCCAGGTGTCATAATTGGATGTTAGCCATGGTGTTGAGTGACACAGATATAATGTTGTCATGACAAATCAAGTGTGGAGAGTCACAAGAATTTTTTAAAATGCATTACTTGAGTATCTTTCATAAACTTAAGACATCCAAATGCACTTCAGAGCCAATGAAATACTTTTTGAAGTGTAGTAAGTGTCTGTGAAGCGGAAAATGTAGCACCTAATTTGAACACATCAATGTAATAATGACCAGTTCACCTCTTTATAGTGATGTTGCTTATAAATAAATATGTATTTAATGCAGAGAAATGTAGAATGATGCATTTTGATTGGAAGAAATGAGAAGAGGCAAAATAAAGTCCAGATCTAAGAGGTGTTTATGAACAGAACAACCTGGCAGGATATGTGAATTACCTAAGAATGTTGTGGAGGCAGATTCAGTCCTGGATCTCAAATAAAAGAGTTGAATAAGAAGCAGAACAGAAGCAAATTAAAGAGCATATGGCAAAAAAGTAACTGAGTGATATGAGGCAAAGTACTCTTGCAGAGAGCTAACACAAGTGTGATGGACAAAATAGTCTCCATCTCTGTTGTAAAGATTCTCTGATGCTATTTGTATAATTCTGTCATCTGGATGTGATATGGACATGGGAGCACATGTCCATCTGACATATTGATGCATTCGTCTTTATTCCTTCCTGAAGCTATTTTAATGATGTAACATCAGCTGAAGTTTGTAACATTAATCAGCCACAGGAAGAAAGTACTCAAGACAAACAATCAATGTTTGTGCTTAGAAATGTAACATCTAAATGCCCTGCTGCCATCTGGATGTTTTCCTGTAGAAAGGAATGAATGATGCAATAAGCTGAGACAGGGAAACTGGATCAGGACTCTTTACAAATTAGAAATGATTTTTGCATCTGAGTCTTTTGGAATGCAACCAATATGCTACCAATGCAGTCTTTGGTTTATGTAAGACGGTGTATAGGACTCCGTTTCTTAACAATCAATTTATAATTAAATAATTGTATCTTTTAGCTAAGAAAGAACTCTTAATTTAATTGCACCTTATTACCTTCTGGGCAGGACTCAAGTTGTTCCACAGCCAACAAATACTTTTTGACAAGTAACAACTAGCATTCATATGGAACTTTTACTTTAGAGAGACATTTCAGGAAGGTTTCCCAGAGCAATAGCAATTTGACACTGAACCACATAGAATGTATGAAAGCTGTCTCTAAAAAGCTTGTTCAAAGAGATAAGCTTTAAGGAACGTTATGAAAGAGGAGGGGGAGAGCTGGAGAAATGAAGAATTTTAGCAAAGAATTGCAAAGGTTAAGACTCAAGAAGTGGATGTCACAGCAAATAGTGAAGGGTTTTAAGTGGGGTGTATGCAAAAGATAAATTTGGAGTAATTTATTGGGAGCTTGTCAGCTTGAAACAATGATAGTAGAAGGAAAGGCCAAGGAGGACATGAAATAAGGGTGTGGGGTTTTATACAGAAGTAGTATAGGGTGGCGACCATAGTGTTTTTTTGGTGACCAAGACTTAGTTTAAGTTTCACACAACACCAGGTTATAGTCCAACAGATTTATTTGGAAGCATTAGATTTTGGAGCGCTGATCCTTCATCAGGTGTTTGTGGAGTATAAGATCGTAAGACACTGAATTTATAGCAAACATTTACAGTGCAATGTAACTGAAATTAAACATTGAAAAAGACCTGGATTGTTTGTTAAGTCTCTCATCTTTTAGAATGAACATGTTAGTTTCAGTTCTTTCATATGTAAAACTTTTTTAAAGCTACATTCTCAAGTGAACTTTAACAATTAGTGTCATGTTGGCCCAGATAATGCATTTAAGGTGTGAGGTGCCCTGTGTCAGACTGATTCTAATCTAAAAAATGGATTTACAGAATCTTACATGGATTATCTGGGCTGACATGACACCAATTGTTAAAGTTCATTTGAGAATGTAACTTTTAAATGTTCTGCGATTTACATATGAAAGACCTGAAACCAACATGGTCATTCTAAAAGATGAGAGATTTAACAAACAATCCAGATCTTTTTCAATATATAATTTCAGTTGCATCACACTGTAAACTTTTGCTTTAAATTCTGTGTCTTATTCTCCACAACCACCTGATGAAGGAGCAGTGCTCAGAAAGCTAGTGCTTCCAATTAAACCTGTTGGACTATAACCTGGTGTTGTGTGATTTTTAACTTTGTACACCCCAGTCTAAATCATTAGTTTAAGCTGTGATCGAGGCAGTAGGGTTTTGAAGCCTACACAGGGGTGGAAGGTGGGAAGATGAGAACTGGAATAGGTGAGTCTGGAGCTAGCAAAACAACATAGGAAACAGGAATAGGCCATTCAGCCCCTGGAGCCTATTCTGCCGTTCAGTGAGATCATGGCTGCTCTGAGGCCTAACTCCATACACCTGCCTTTGGACCATTTCCCCAATACAGTAATGTATCCACCTCAGATTTAAAATAGCAGCTGATCCAGCACCCACTGCCATTTGTGGGATAGAGTTCCAAACTTCTCCCACCCTGCGTGTGTAGAAATACTATCTAACATATTTCCTGAATGATCTGGCCCTAATTTTTACACTGTGAAAAGCCAAGAGATTCACAGAAATATTCAGAGTTACATATGGAAGCATCACATCACCCTGGGTTGATGAATAGCAGTAAATGAGAATAATCTGTCCCTCCTGGTGTTGACTGAGGGAGCCAGAGAATATCATGGCTTTCTTTGAGTAATGCCACAGGATCTTACTTCACCTTCTCATCTGGAAGAAGGTGCATTGAATAATGCAGCGCTAGATTCCCAGTGTCAACACAGATGATATGCTTTAATCGATAGTAGGGTTTAGATTTATGACCTACTTACTCTTCAGACCAGAATGCTGAACAACTGAGCCAAATAGGCACTTCAAAAGAATGGAATTATTTTGCTGTTCACAGAAAATAAAAACTCTCTGAATGGTGTATTAAGTAGATAGAAAGTCATGTTGGAGCCATAACTCAATCTCTTCAAAGAACTGCGGCGTTCTGCATTCTCCGGGGCGAGGGGAAGAGTTGGGAATCAGTCCAATGGGACAGCAGGTATAATGAGAGGGGCGAAAGGGTCTGGCCAGTGAGGTGGGGGAAAGACCATGAGGCTTCAGGAGAAATGCAGATAATGGGGCAGGAGAGTAGAAGGGTGTAAGAGAGAATAGAGGACTCAGGGAGAAGCCGAGTCTGATTCTAGGCACTGGCGCAATCAGTTACTCAGTGTCATAGCAGGCTAGAGAATTGTCCCGGATAATATCTCATCCCCAATCCAGGACTGTCAAACCTCAAACTTCCCCGCTCAGTTCTTGCAATCCATGAGCGGCGCCGTCCTAACATTCGCTGATATGTTACACTGACAATTTGTGAAACGCTGGTGATCCTGAAATGACAAAGTAAAAAAGAACATCTCAGCCGGGATAATGAACAAGTTTGTAATATGTTGACGGTACTGGAGTGACAGGATAAATTAAAATCTCAACCGGGACACTGAATGTTTGATCGTAAGTTAGGACCAGTTACCCCATACGTCCTCACACACGCACTCACTAAATAGCTTCCAGTGGTGATGCTCCTCATGAATTATTCAGCATTGTAAAGTGAGAGTTGAGAATATGTTTTCCACTTTGCACAGGACGGTTAGATTAGCAGCAGTTCCTGATCCTGAAAGAATCTGTCCACAGAATCAGGCGTCAGCTTGATGTGACTTAATGCACTATGGCAAACAGAGAGCTATCATCTTACAAATGTTTCTGGTAATTGGAGAGCAGGAATTGCAAATGCCTGAGCCAGAAAATGGTATCAATTTGGTTGTGAGTAAATACTATAAAGTATAATGCATCTAAAGTCCACGAAAGTGCACGCAAGTTGCCAGATGTATACAGTTCCTTAATGAATCATTAATGACAGGGCGGAATGGCCTGTCGCTAATGACCATTAATAATCTCTCCATATCTAATGCACGGGCTGGATGGTTCAGACCAGAGAATACCTCTGAGATTACTTTGAATAAGCTCTAAACTTTCTTTTTTTCCGGGACTGCCCTGTCCGTTTGTGAGCTAAGAGCAGTCAGTTGGTTTGGAAACCTTTGATCTGAGCTTCGAACATGGATTTGGTGTTAAGAAGGTCTGTTTCAGGTAGGTCTTAATCGGTGCTACATTCATTGGTGAAATTAAGGGCGAGTGGAACGTTGTCATGGAGTGGATGTCAGAGGGGGCCATTACTGAGATTAATTCTGTCGCAATTAGACCTTTCAACAGCGATATATAAATAAGCAAATGTTTGTCAGTGAAGTGTGAGGGATATCGTACTTGGTTGTGATGTTAGACATAGTGTTGTTGTGGAATTAGCTGCTGAATTTATCAGAGACAACGCCCAGTTTTTCGTTGTTGAGCTTGGAGCTCTCCAGGGTCCTGAAACTAGCTGAGATTTTTTTGCGTGAGATGCTTGCAGAGCGTTACAAAGAACAGTTGATCGGTTTAACGGCATCAGAGAGTCAGTTTGTAAATGTCACTGTGGGGGAACATGCTTTAGAAAGTACGTGCAATCTCTAAAGGGCATTGAGAAGTTTGCTCCACCCTCGAATCCTGAATATTGTTCGGATCACAACATAAAGAATTTTTGCTTTATTTTTGCGTTTCATCAGAATTTCGATCAAACATTAATCGGTTACATCCCGTTTGCTTGCCCATTTCAAAATGGTAAAACAATACATTTTAGGCCAATCGACTCTCCTTTTTCATTGTGAAATATAAATTCTTTCGAATTATTGAGCAATATTGTTGTATTGTACTCTCAGCAGGTCAATGTTTCTGGGAAAGGAATTCCCTTTTTTTTCTCTCAACCATGTCCTCATTCTGTGACCCAGGCTAGCCATCGAATACTGCCACCGATTTTATCATTGTGTGCACCACCATCTCACTGCTTCCCACTGCCATCCCTTTAAATAATGTTAATTTCCATTATCTGATTATAAACAGAAAGCTGATTTTGTTTATCTCCCGCAGCCCTGACACTGGTGCTATTGGCCTTAGTGATATCCAGCTAAAACCAAGGCGCTCAAAATAGACTAAGAATCCAAGTCCGAGTATTGCATGGCTCTGTACTACACTGAATAATATGTTTACAACGGAATTGTGAACTGTAAGAAGCTTACCATTTGTGTGAATTTGTGTTTTGTGTGTGTGGGCTCAAATTTGGATAATAACACACGTTGATGCATATTAAAATAAACAGTGTTCCATCACCACTCATATCAGGCGAGAGTTATAAGTCTTTAGTGTGAAGTAATATGCTCTTTGAATGAACAGGAATAAGGAGCAGTGAATAGATAAAAATGGAAGTAGTCAGTTGAAAACTCAGCTTAAGGGATAAGATAAAATAATATCAGTCAACCAACAGTGAATTTAAAGAAATGAGTAAAATGTTGTTTGTCATTGTTTAGTCACCCCTGCAGTATCTATATCTGAACAGTCATGACCTTGTGAGTAGTAGAAGGTTGGAAGCTGTGTATAAACTTCCCTTGTTCTTATATGCACAGATGCTTTCTATTAGTGTTTTTGAACTATTGTAGAGACTGTATTGTTAACTCATTACTAATTGTTATCGCCCATGGTCTCCAATCTCTCACTCTGTCACGGTCTCCAATCTCTCACTCTGTCATTGTCTCCAATCTCTCACTCTGTCATTGTCTCCAATCTCTCACTCTGTCATGGTCTCCAATCTCTCACTCTGTCATTGTCTCCAATCTCTCACTCTGTCATGGTCTCCAATCTCTCACTCTGTCATTGTCTCCAATCTCTCACTCTGTCATGGTCTCCAATCTCTCACTCTGTCATGGTCTCCAATCTCTCACTCTGTCATTGTCTCCTATCTCTCACTCTGTCATGGTCTCCAATCTCTCACTCTGTCATGGTCTCCAATCTCTCACTCTGTCATTGTCTCCAATCTCTCACTCTGTCATTGTCTCCAATCTCTCACTCTGTCACGGTCTCCAATCTCTCACTCTGTCATTGTCTCCAATCTCTCACTCTGTCATTGTCTCCAATCTCTCACTCTGTCATTGTCTCCAATCTCTCACTCTGTCATGGTCTCCAATCTCTCACTCTGTCATTGTCTCCAATCTCTCACTCTGTCATGGTCTCCAATCTCTCACTCTGTCATTGTCTCCAATCTCTCACTCTGTCATGGTCTCCAATCTCTCACTCTGTCATGGTCTCCAATCTCTCACTCTGTCATTGTCTCCAATCTCTCACTCTGTCATGGTCTCCAATCTCTCACTCTGTCATGGTCTCCAATCTCTCACTCTGTCATTGTCTCCAATCTCTCACTCTGTCATTGTCTCCAATCTCTCACTCTGTCACGGTCTCCAATCTCTCACTCTGTCATTGTCTCCAATCTCTCACTCTGTCATGGTCTCCAATCTCTCACTCTGTCATTGTCTCCAATCTCTCACTCTGTCATTGTCTCCAATCTCTCACTCTGTCATGGTCTCAAATCTCTCACTCTGTCATGGTCTCCAATCTCTCAGTCTGTCATTGTCTCCAATCTCTCACTCTGTCATGGTCTCCAATCTCTCACTCTGTCATGGTCTCCAATCTCTCACTCTGTCATGGTCTCAAATCTCTCACTCTGTCATTGTCTCCAATCTCTCACTCTGTCATGGTCTCCAATCTCTCACTCTGTCATGGTCTCCAATCTCTCACTCTGTCACGGTCTCCAATCTCTCACTCTGTCATGGTCTCCAATCTCTCACTCTGTCATTGTCTCCAATCTCTCACTCTGTCATGGTCTCCAATCTCTCACTCTGTCATTATCTCCAATCTCTCACTCTGTCATGGTCTCCAATCTCTCACTCTGTCATGGTCTCCAATCTCTCACTCTGTCATTGTCTCCAATCTCTCACTCTGTCATTAAACCTTCTTCACTTCTTTTGGTTTTTTGTAAGATTTCTCTGTTGTTGCTGCACATTTTGATTCCTCACTTCAGACTCACTTCACTCACCTCACCTTTTAACTCAGAATTCGGATTTGTCACATTTCCTGCTCTTATACTTACAAGGCTTAGAAACAAAAATTCCCTAACCCCCTCATCTTTCCCTTTTAACCTCTCATCCACACGTCCCAAGGCCAAGTCTTGTCACTTTCCAGTCACAAGATCATCATTTACCACAACCTCTTTTTTTCACTGGATTTCAGAACACGAATTTTTTTTTAAGAAATAAAAGCTCCATCAGTGAGCACATGGAAATATCCATGAGAGTAGATTGGACCACATGAGCTGGACCAGAACCAGGAAGATAATACTTTGGTTGGTTCGTGGCTTCCTGATGTCCTCTGCTCCTTGGGAATCAGCTTGATTCTGTTCTAATCAGCTTATCTCACTTGTGTTATTCAAGTTCAGCCTATCACCCCTGCTTTGTTTTGTTTAGTTATCACATCAGCAGCCCTCAGCGATCAGAAAGAACATTAGAACTGTGAGCATTGTGGCTGTGTGAGCGGAATGAGACTGGGATACAAACCATATCTCTTATATTTGTATTTTGACATACTTGACTTGTCTAATCTTTAGGTTAATTAAATAATACCACAGGAATATTCAATTAGGAATGAGAAATTGGGCAACAAAACAATCTCTTAGAATTCAAAAGGGCAAATGAATTGTAACAATAAAGGCTGTAATATTATTATGTATCTTGGAAGCTGATATAGTTCATATTAAGCAAGTTTCAATACAACTGAATTTATTTCAGTGGGGACAACCATTTAAATGCTTGGCAGTGTAAAGGATTGGGCATTGTGTAGTGGTGAACGAGAAGATATGTGATTCACAAACTTTACAGCGCTCACCTCTGCATCCATTGTCAACATATTTTGTGTAGGCAGTGTTTTGTTTTAATAGTTTATTCAGTACCTTTTCATATTTCTGGAACAAAATGGTGTTCTTACATTATACATCAGCTTTTCTGTGAACACAAAACTTGGCGATGGTTGTGTGAGTTGAATCAGAATTAAAACTAAAATTAAAACTAAAATACTCTTAGGACTTTCATCTTTTAGCATGGGTTGCAGGTTTTAATTCATTAATATGTAAATCCCAGGACTTCTTTCAAAACACATTAGAACATACATTAGGGTACTGCTTCAGATGGAAAATATTAGCTTTTGTTACTTTGGATTTCAGAAGGTGACAGACTGGCTGTATATGTCCATCATTTTCTCTTTCAGATGTTCACCTTTCCTGATTGATCTTTTATTCTTCACTCATTTGACTTGAATCTCATGTCAGGATTTTGCATAAGACTAATGTTACTGAGCAACTTGTAAATATATTAAACTCTGTAAAGGTTTTGCCCTGATGCAGACTGAACACACCAATGAAAGTTAGCATTTGAAGTATAGGAGCAGAAGTAGGCCATTCAGCCCATTGCATCTACTCCACCATTCAATAACATCATGGCTAATCTGACAATCCCCAACTCCACTTTCCTGCCCTTTCCCTATAATCCTTGATTCCCTTATTGATTAAAAACTCTGTCTATCTCCACCTTAATGACCCCATTTTGAAAGCCCTTTGTGGTAAAGAATTCCACAGATATAAAACAGAAATTCTCTCATTTCTGATTTATATCTGTCACTCCTTACTGTGAGATGATGCCCTCTAGCCTTCATACTCTTCCACAAAGGGGAAGAACGTCTCCACATCTACCTGGTTAAAAATCACACAACACCAAGTTATAGTCCAACAGGTTTATTTGGAAGTACAAGCTTTTGGAGCGCTGCTCCTTTGTCAGGTAGCTAGTGGGGCAGGATCATAAGATACAGAATTTACAGCAAAAGATCATAGTGTCATTCAACTGATGCAATATATTGAAGAAACCTAGATTACTGTTAGGTCTTTCATCTTTTAGCATGGGTTGCAGGTTTTAATTCATTAATATGTAAATCCCAGGACTTCGTTCAAAACACATTCCTGAGATAACTTAAGATTTATTTTAAAAAAAAAGATGACATCTCAGTGCAGACAATGTATTAAAGGTGTGAGGTTAGAGTCTGTCTGTATTCCAATCTTGAAATTCTGTGTCCTATGATTCTGCCCGTCTAGCTATCTGATGATGGAGCAGTGCTCCAAAAGCTTGTTGTTCCAAATAAACCTGTTGGACTATACCCTGGTACTGTGTGAATTTTTTTAACTTTGTCCACCCCAGTCCAACATCTACATCACATCTACCTTGTCAATTTCTGTAAAGATCTTATATGTTTCAATAAGGTCACCTTTCATTTTTCTATATTCTGATGACTACAGGCCCAATCTACTCAACCACTCCTCATAAGACAACCCCTCTATACTTAATATTAGCCTAGTGAACCTTCGCTGGACTACCTCCAATGGCAATATATCTCTTCTTCAATAAAAGAACCAAACTGTTCACAGTTTTCCAGCTATCAGCTGACTAGTGCCTTGTATAGTTTTAGAAATAAAAGTTCACATTCCACTTGCCTTGCCAATTTTCACTGAACTTGGATGCCAGCATTTTGTGATTCATGGATGAAAACTCCTGAATCCTTCTGTTCTGTAGTTTTCTGCAGTCTTTCTCCATTTACATAATGTCCAGCTCCTCTTCTTCCCACTAAAGTGCATTACCTCACATCTCCCCACATTATAGTCTATCTCCCAAAGTTTTGCTTAACCTGTTGTATCCTTCTGCAGACTCATTGTGTCATCCTCACCATGTGTCTTCCCATCAATTTTTGGGCCATCTGCAAACGTGACTATAGTGTATTCATTTTCACCATTCAAGACATGAACAATAATTGAGGCCCAAGCACCAATCCCTATGGCACACCACTGCTTACAGGTTGCCAACCTGAAAACGTTTCCCTTGTCCCAAATATATGCCTTCTATTAATTAGTCAATGCACTTTCAATACGAATATATTATCTCTTATCTTGTGAGATAACCTAATGTGTAGCACCTTATCTAATGCTTTCTGAAAATCCAAATATCTTACATCCATTTCTTTCCCTTTATCTTCTGATCATTACTTCCTCAAAGAATTTTAGATAGACTTGCCCATTCCAGTGTAAATTTCCTTTTAGCGATATAAGTTTTAGTTACTGTTAACTAACCTCACTGAATATTAAATTATTAATTTCCTTCAGCCTCCAAATACACAGTCTGGGTGAAGAGAACATTCGTCATTTCATGCAAGCCCTTCAGTGAGTGCCTAACACCCCTGTCACCATTATAAAATACTCCATTTAGTAATTTATTGCACAAACAGAAACAATTTGGTCCAGAGCAGTGCTGCTGACTCTTTATGAACAGTTCAGTCCTATTCCTCCTGATCAATTGCCATCATCCTGCATGTTTCTTTCCTTCAAATGTCTATCCAATTTCCTTTTGAAATCAGTGATCATCTCTACTCCCATCACCCTCACAGGCCAAGAGTCTACGTCAAAGCCATTCACTGAGTAAAACTCATTCTTCCTTAAAGTCCCCAGAATCTTAAAACTTTGTCTCCTAGTCCTTACATCATCAGCTAAAATGAAGAGTTTTCACAAGTCTACCTTATCCAAACCTTGCATAATCTTATACATGCCTCTGTCAAATCTCCCCTCAATCTTATACACGCCTCTATCATATCTCTCCTCAATCTTGTTTACTCCATTGATAGTAATCCCAGCCTCTTCAACCCAACCCTGCACTTAACATCCCCACATTCTATCCCAAGAAGCAGTCTGGTAAATCCCCACTGTATCCTCTCAAGGACTGTCACATCCTTCCTATAATATATTGGCCATGGCTGTGTGCAATACTTTAGATACAGCATTCCAATGAAGAACCATTTTATAGAGATTCAGCATAATATCCTTGATTTTTATTTATTCAGTGCCTCTATATATGAATTTCAAGATCTCATAAGCTCTGCTAACAGGCTGGACAGGCTGGACGTGTTTCTGCTGGAGTTTAGACAGTGAGGGATTTGACTGAAGAAGTGAGGATGTTGTTGGAAGTGAATAAGATCCTAAATGATTTAGACAAAGTGGATATGGACAAGATGTTTCTTTTTGTGGGTGAATATATAACTACTTTTTTAAAACAACTAGGGGTCATCATTGTACATCAGAAATGTGAGGTTTTTTTCTCTCTTAGGATTGTGTGACATTGGAACTCACTACCTCTGAAGCCAGAGGTAGATGGATTCTTGTGAGACATGGAATCATATATTATCACATGTAGATGAGAGTGTGGAATTTTAAATACATACAGTTCAGCCATGATCTATTGATGGGTGGAGAGGCCTTGAGGGGCTGAATGGTCTCAGTCTGCTCCTAGTTCATATGTTCATATCATTTTCCACTCAGTTATTTGTTATTGTAACTCATCAACATTACTGACATACTGTATGCATTTTGTTGTAACCCAGTCTTTGTATTCCTTTTCGTCATTTTTAAAAATTATTCACTTGTGGGATCTGTGCAGCACAGGCTAGGGCAGCACTTACTGCCCGTCCCTAGTTGCCCCTTGAGAAGGTGCGGGTGAGCTGCCTTCTTGACCTGCTGCAGTCCACATGCTGTAGGTTGACCCACAATGCCATTAGGAAGGGAATTCTAGTATTTTGACCCAGTGACAGTGAAGGAACAATGATGTATTTCTAAGTCAGGATGGTGAGTAGCATTGAGAGGAACCCGCAGGGCATATTTGCTGCCCTTGTCCTTCTAGATGGAAGTGGTTGTGGGTTTGGAAGGTGCTGTGAAGATCATTGTACATCTTGTAAATAATACACACTGTTGCTACTGATGGTTGGTGGTGGAGGGAGTGGATGTTTGCTGATGTGGTGCCAATCGAATGGGCTGGATGGTATCAAGCTGCTTGAGTGTTGTTGGAGCTGAACTTAGTTTAGTCATTTGTAAAGTGAAACTATTCACTTCACTAGCAGTCCCACAATGCTCACTCCCTTATGTTCATTATTTCTATTGGCTCTGCTGGCGTCCATTTCTCTGTTAATTTAGTTTGAATTATGAACCTCTTTGCAAGCACTCATGTTTAAGTACTATCTGACCCCTTTAAATAGTTGCCTCCTTGGAACAGGTCCCACAGTCTGAAGAACCATCACTCTTGCCTCAAGGCTTATATTGATCCTTTCAGTTTTACAGTTTCTAATCTCAATAGTTTCTGAAAATTTGACCCCAAGGCCTCAACACTTGCCTTCTCTCTGTCATTGGTGCTACATGTCTCACAATGTCGGGTTCTTTGAAGTGTCCTTTCTCCTTGTGGTAGTACATTGTACAGTGCCTGTTACAGAAACACTTCTCTGTCCTCTGACATGGGAGCTCCTGTACTGACTGCATCTCTAATCCTTGCTGTTTCTCCTGACCTATGCTCTTCAGAGTGTGATAAGTCCTGTTACTGATGGGGAATTGATTTCTTTGTCCCATTCTTTCACTGTCCACAACAACATTTGAATTTAAAAGGGAGCTGATATTGCAAATACACATATCACACTGTTTGTACTTCCAAATAAACCTGTTGGACTTTTACCTGGTGTTGTGTGATTTTTAACACTGTTTGTAGATCAGTATCAGAAACAAGTCAGCCAGGTTCATTAAGTTAACAAATGACTGACTGGTTTATCGCAAGAACAACATACAACTAAAGATGCAAATACACACCCTCTTTCTCTGTCTTACACACACACACACTCACACACATGCACACACACAATCATACATGCGCATACACACACGCGCACACCCACACACACACAAGCACACGCGCACACACACAAACATACGCGTGAAGTACTATCTTAAAAGTTAAAAATCACACAACCCAGGTTATAGTCCAACAGGTTTAATTGGAAGGACACTAGCTTTTGGAGCAATGCTCCTTCATCAGGTGATTGTGGAGGGCTCGATCGTAACACAGAATTTATAGCAAACATTTGCAGTGTGATGTAACTGAAATTATACATTGAAAAATTGATTGTCTGTTAAGCCTTTCATCTGTTAGCTGATGAAGGAGCATCGCTCCGAAAGCTAGTGTGCTTCCAATCAAACCTGTTGGACTATAACCTGGTGTTGAAAATGTGTTGCTGGAAAAGCGCAGCAGGTCAGGCAGCATCCAAGGAACAGGAGAATCGACGTTTCGGGCATAAGCCCTTGTTCAGGAAGGGCTTCTTCCTGAAGACGGGGTTATGCTCGAACCATCGATTCTCCTGCTCCTTGGATGCTGCCTGACTTGCTGCACTTTTCCAGCAACACATTTTCAGCTCTGATCTCCAGCATCTGCAGCCCTCACTTTCTCCTATAACCTGGTGTTGTGTGATTTTTAACTTTGTACACCCTAGTCCATCACCGGCTCCTCCAAATCATATCTTAAAAGTGCTTTGAGGAGAAAGTGAGGTCTGCAGATGCTGGAGATCAGAGCTGGAAATGTGTTGCTGGAAAAGCGCAGCAGGTCAGGCAGCATCCAGGGAACAGGAGAATCGACGTTTCGGGCATAAGCCCTTCTTCAGGAATGAGGAAAGTTTGTCCAGCAGGCTAAGATAAAAGGTAGGGAGGAGGGACTTGGGGGAGGGGCGTCGGAAATGTGATAGGTGGAAAGAGGTCAAGGTGAGGGTGATAGGTCAGACTGGGGTGGGGGCGGAGAGATCGGGAAGAAGATTGCAGGTTAGGAAGGTGGTGCTGAATTCGATAGATTTGACTGAGACAGGGTGGGGGGAGGGGAAATGAGGAAATTGGTGAAATCCGAGTTCATCCCTTGTGGTTGGAGGGTTCCTAGGCGGAAGATGAGGCGTTCTTCCTCCAACCGTCGTTTTGTTGTGGTCTGACGATGGAGGAGTCCAAAGACCTGCATATCCTTGGTGGAGTGGGAGGGGGAATTGAAATGTTGAGCTACAGGGTGGTTGGGTTGGTTGGTCCGGGTGTCCCAGAGGCTACTTGCAGAGCGTTTCAGAGAACACCTCTGGGACACCCGGACCAACCAACCCAACCACCCTGTAGCTCAACATTTCAATTCCCCCTCCCACTCCACCAAGGATATGCAGGTCTTTGGACTCCTCCATCGTCAGACCACAACAAAACGACGGTTGGAGGAAGAACGCCTCATCTTCCGCCTAGGAACCCTCCAACCACAAGGGATGAACTCGAATTTCACCAGTTTCCTCATTTCCCCTCCCCCCACCCTGTCTCAGTCAAATCCATCGAATTCAGCACCGCCTTCCTAACCTGCAATCTTCTTCCCGACCTCTCCGCCCCCACCCCAGTCTGACCTATCACCCTCACCTTGACCTCTTTCCACCTATCACATTTCCGACGCCCCTCCCCCAAGTCCCTCCTCCCTACCTTTTATCTTAGCCTGCTGGACAAACTTTCCTCATTCCTGAAGAAGGGCTTATGCCCGAAACGTCGATTCTCCTGTTCCCTGGATGCTGCCTGACCTGCTGCGCTTTTCCAGCAACACATTTCCAGCTTAAAAGTGCTTTGGCCAAATAACCGTAAGATGGTCTGCTTGCTACAAAAGCTATTCACACTTTCTGGCTCAGTCATGGCTGGTTGAAGTCTCATTTTCTGGAGATAGTGGTCTAATTTAGACTTTGCCTTTAAAACTCTCGATTTGCACTGATTGGGTCTTCCAGTCTGGTTTCCAACAGACAGACTTTGGCTAATGGGGTTTAAGAGAGACATATGTGTTCAAAACCAATATATCTTACACCTGCAATTGGGGTCATTTGACTACTCTCTGAAAATATTGTGGACTCGGTGACTCATTTTGTGTAGGTTGTTCTTTGAAATGCAACATTTTTTGCAGCTGTAGCCAATGTCTTTTTCATTGCAAAATGGTCTTTACAGAAAGATCATGAATATATAAAAATATATAGATACATTTACATATTTAGCCAATATATTATAAATTAACATTTCAGAAACTACATTTTCACAGCACTCCCCAGCAATCCTCAATGCTGAGTACCCGTGTAAAGGGTGCACACCTTGAGGACACTTGTTCCTCTTGCTTCTTCTCTCTGTTCTGGACAGGAACTCATTTACTTTCCTGATCTCTGACTGTCAGGTGAACACTTTCTCGGACCAGGAAGCTCTCATTGTTCCTGATGTGATTCCAGCTGCCCCTCAATCTTGGAAATCCTGAACTCCAGTTTGAGTGGCTGGAAATGCTTGCTGCTCACCTGGTTCCCCCAAAACACATGAGACTTGGTAATATCCTACATAGTACAGTGGCTGCAAGTGTATGGCTCAGACTCTGAAGTGATGGCCTACTGGCTTTATCACCACACTGTCAATCTAGAGAGACAAGTAATGTTCTGGGGATACAGGTTCAAATCCCACCATGGCCAATGGTAGAGTTTGAATTCAATAAAAGCTCTGGAATTAGCAGTCTGATGATGTCCATGAAGCTATTGTCTATTGTTGGAAAAAAAATCTGGTTCATTAATGCCCTTTAGAGAATGAATTTGTCATCCTTACCTGGTCTGGTCTACACGTGACACCAGACCCACAGCAATGTGGTTGACTCTTAAATGCTGTCTGGGCAATTAGGGAAGGGAAATAAATGCCTAGGCACTAAAGTGGAGGTGATGGCCTAATGGTATTATCACTAGGCTATTAATCCAAAGACATAGATATTGCTCTGGGGACCAGAGCTCAAATCAATCATAGTACAAATCCTACATGGCAGATGGTGGATTATGAATTCAAGAAATATCTGGAATTAGGACTCTATGACGACCATGCAATGAATTATTGGAGGGAGGGAAGTCCATCTAGTTCATGAATGGCCTTTAGGGAAGGAAATTTTATGGTCTACATGTCACTCCAGACCCATAGCAGTTTGATTGATTCTTAACTGCCCTCTGGACAATTCTGAATATGCAGTGATGCTCTCATCCTGTGAAAGAATAAAAAATAACTAAATCTCCCTGTAACAGATTATTTAAACAGTTCATTATAACTAATGACTCGAGATCTGTACTGTGTTTATACTCAACTGATTCAATTACACTATTACTGATTTCAATGATACAATTTCTAGGTTGTAATTTAAACAAATATCCTCACATTTTAAGATAAAAATACTTAATACAATTAATGAATTTTTCAATCAATTTTTTCCATTCATAGAATCATACCATCAGAGAATCATACTGTATGGAACATGCCCTCCCACCCTGCGAGCCTGTACTGCCAAAGGTACATCATGGCGTATACTAATCCCACCTTTCTGCACTAGACCCATAGCCTTGAACATTATGTATTCCAAATGCTCATCCAAGTATTTTTTTAATGGTTGTAGTTTATCCACGTCAATTAGAATTAGCTTTATTGTCACTCTCCCAGATAACGCATTCCAGACTCCAACCACCCTCTGGGTGAGCAATATTTTCCTCAAACCCCCCCCAAACCTCCTGCCTTTCAGTTTAAAATTATGCCCCCTTGTTATGGACCCTTCAACTAAGCTGTTTTCTATTCACTGTCCATGCCTATGATAATTGCATGCACTTGTATCAGGTCCGCCCCCCCCCCCCCCCCCCCCCCCGCACCCCCGTCAACCTTGTTTGCTTCAAAGAAAACAACCTGAGCTTCTCCAGCTTCTCTTCATTGCTATACTGCTCCATGGTAATCTGAGTATTTCACTTTCTGAGATTCATTTGACACAAAACTCAATATTTGAACTTTCTGGTATAGACTGTGTGCTTAATCTGATTGTCAGGGAGATGCACACTTTTTTTTGTACATTCATGGGATGTGAACATCATTGTCCAGGCTAGCGTTTATTTCCCCTCCAAAATTGCTCTGGAGAATGTGGTGGAGAGGTGGCTTCTTCAGCTGCTGCAGTGTTTTGGGTATAAGTGCCTCATGGTATTGTAAACCAATACTAGATACCAGATAGGGGGAACGATTCTT
The DNA here is from genome assembly GCF_037043375.1 of Chiloscyllium plagiosum. Taxonomy (NCBI): domain Eukaryota; kingdom Metazoa; phylum Chordata; class Chondrichthyes; order Orectolobiformes; family Hemiscylliidae; genus Chiloscyllium; species Chiloscyllium plagiosum. The sequence goes on along the minus strand of NW_028270149.1, from coordinate 4,225,457 downwards.
GATGTTTGGTTGAGAATGACCAGCTGTGCTACTGACAGTGAAGTGCTGTACATTGTAACATTCCACCCACTAATTACCTCTTGTAAAGAACTGACATCTCACTTATAGAACACTGAAAAATTCAGAAGGAATTGTACAGCTTATTCAGCTTTTGGAGGTTTCTAAAGAAAGATTTGAAGGTCAGAATCTAGATTCATGCCTCACATCTATGTCCCACTCACCTTAGCGCCTGTGAATTAAAATGAATTATTTGTGTGGATAAATTAATTGCCAAAATTGAAGCTGTACACAAATTGCAGATATCATTTCTACTGACCTTTAATTTTAAATCTAAAACAGGGCTCTTTAATGAAACTTAGAGATAATCTTCTTTGAAATTATGGTTTGCTACTGTCTCCATTTTATAACTTTAAAATGTTTTGCACTGTTCATGTCAAGGGTGTATTTTCAGATCGCTCCTGACACTGGAAATGTAATCCATAAGTGAGTAGTCAGAGAGGTCTGCAGTGCAGAAAAGGCTCTTTGATCAAACGTGTCTGTAGTGGTCATAAACAGCCATCTAACCACTCTAATCCCATTTTCCAGCACTTGGCCCATAGCCTTGTAGACCTTGGCATCATCAGTATGTATCAAAATACCTTACTAAACAAGGGTTTCTACATCTCCCATCCTCACAGTCACTGAGTTCCAGATTCCTATCACCTTCTGGCTAAGAACATTTTTCTTCACATCTTTTCAAACCCCCCTGCCCCTATCCTTAAATACTTTTTTCCCGGTTATTGATCCCTCTATCAGGAGGAAAGATTTTGTCTCCCCCTATGCCCCTCATAATCTGATCCATCTCAAGCATGTCCCCTTTCAATCTCTCCTGCTCCGAAGAAAGCAACCCCAGCATGTTTAATCTCCCTTCATCACTGAAACTCTCCAGTCCAGGCAACATCCTGGTAAATCCTCTACAGTGCCATGACATCCCTCCTACAGCTGCATACCATACTCCAGCTGTGGCCTAACCAACATTTTGTACAGAAAAGGCATAACCTTCCTGCTCTTAAACTCCATGGCTTGGTCAATAAAGACAAGTATCCCATCTGTCTTTGAAACCTCTTTATCTCCTTCTCTTGCTACCTTAAGGGACCAGTGTAAGTGCACAGCGTGGTCCATCTGATCCTCAGTGCCTCCCAGGGCCCTACTGTTCATCGTGTATTTCTTTGCGTTGTTTATCCTGTCCAAGTGCATCACCTCACATTTATCTAGATTGAATTCCATTTAAAAGTACATAAAAACATTAGAATTAGGAACAGGAGTAGGCTGTCTGGCCCTTCAAGCCCACTCCGCCATTCAGTAAGGTCATGGCTGATCTTATCGTGGCCTCAACTTCACTTACTCACCCTCTAACCATAACCATTAATTCCTCTATTATTAAAAAAAAATCCATCTTAGCCTTAAAAACATTTTCTGAGGAAGCCTCAGCCACTTCACTGGACAAGGAATTCCATAGATGTACAACCCTCTGGATGAAGAAACTCCTTCTCAATTCAGTCCTACATCTGCTCCCCCAATTTTAGATTAGATTAGATTAGATTCCCTACTGTGGGGAAACAGGCCCTTCAGCCCAACCAGTCCACACTGACCTTCTCAACGGTAACCCACCCAGACCCATTTCCCTTTGACTCATGCACCTAAGGCTATCGGCAATTTAGCATGGCCAATTCACCTAACCTGCACATCTTTGGATTGTGGGAGGAAACTAGAGCACCCAGAGGAAACCCATGTACACACGGGGAGAATGTGCAAACTCCCCACACAGACGTCGCCCAAGGCTGGAATCGAACCTTGGAGGTTTGAGGCTATGCCCTCTTGTCCTAGTTTCACCTGCCAGTGGAAACATCCTCTCTACTTCTATCTTATCGTATCCCTTCATAATTTTATATGTTTCTATAAGACCCCCCTCATTCTTCTAAATTCCAATGAATATGATCCCAACCTACTCAATCTCTCCTAATAAACCAACCCCCTCAACTCTGGAATCAACCTAATGAACCTCCTCTGCATCCCCTCCAGTGCCAGGACATCCTTACTCAAGTAAGAGACCACAACTACATGCAGTACTCCAGGTGTGGCCTCACCAGCACCCTGTACAGCTGGAACATAACCTCTCTGTTTTTAAACTCAATCCCTTTAGCAATGAAGGGCAACAGTCCATTTGCTTTCCTAATCACTTGTTGTACCTGCAGACCAACCTTCTGTGATTAATGAGTTTTGAGAAGATTTGTAGCTCAGGTTGAGGTTCTGGATGTAGATTTGCTCGCTGAGCTTGAAGGTTCATTTGTCGACGTTTCGTCATCATTCTAGGTAACATCTTCAGTGGGCCTCCGGACAAAGCATTACTGATGATTCCTGCTTTTTATTTATATGTTTGGGTTTCTTTGGGTTGATGATGTCATTTCATGTGGTGATGTCATTTCCTATTCTTTTTCTCAGGGGGTGGTAAATGGGGTCCAAGTCAATGCGTTTGTTGATAGAGTTCCGATTAGAATGCCATGCTTCTAGGAATTCTCATGCATGTCACTGTTTGGCTTGTCCCAGGATGGATACGTTGTCCTCGTCAAAGTGGTGTCCTTCTTCATCTGTATGTAAATATACGAGTGAGAGTAGGTCATGTCTTTTTGTGGTACTTGATGTTCATGTATCCTGGTAGATAGTTTTCTCCCTTTTAGTCCAATGTAGTGTTTGTTACAATTCTTGCACGGTATTTTATAAATGACATTAGTTTTGCTTGTTGTCTGTATTGGGTCTTTCAAGTTCATTAGCTGCTGTTTTAGTGTGTTGGTGGATTTGTGGGCTACCATGATGCCAAGGGGTCTGAGTAGTCTGGCAGTCATTTTTGAGATATCTTTGATGTAGGGAAGACTAGCTAGAGTTTCTGGACACATTCTGTCTGCTTGTTTGCATTTGTTGCTGAGAAATCAGCGGAGTATATTCATTGGGTACCCGTTCTTTTTGAATACACTGTATCGGTGATTTTCCTCTGCTCTGCATAGTTCCTCTGTGCTGCAGTGTGTGTTGGCTCGTTGAAGTAATGCTCTGATGCAGCTTCGTTTGTAGATTTTGGGACAATTGCTTCTGTAGTTCAATATTTGTGATTCATGCACAAGGACACCAAGGCCCCTCTTCATCGCAGTAATTTGCCCCTCAGCACCCTGTCTATATCCTCCTGTAATCTAAGGCTATCTTCCTCACTACTTCCAATATACCAAATTTTCCATACTACCAATTTTTCATATCATCTGTTGCAAAATCTATACATTCCAGGAATACACCAATTTTCAATTTCTGGGTGTCCCGGAAATGTTCCCTAAAATGCTCTGCGAGAAGGCGTCCAGTTTCCCCAATGCACCAAGCAACCCCACCACCCCGTTTCAACTCCCCCTCCCACTCTGCCGAGGACATGGAGGTTCTGGACCTCCTTCACCGCCGCTCCCTCACCACCAGATGCCTGGAGGAAGAACACCTTATCTTCTGCCTCGGAACACTTTAACCCCAGGGCATCAATGTGGACTTCAACAGTTTCCTCATTTCCCCTTCCCCCCACCTTACCCTGGTTCCAACCTGCCAGCTCAGCACCACTCTCACGACCTGTTCTACCTGCAAATCCTCCTTCCTACCTATCTGCTCCACCCTCCTCTCTGATGTATCACCTCCATCCCCACCCCCATCTACCTATTGTACTCTTTGCTACCTTCTACCCAGCCCCACCCCCTCCCATTTATGTCTCCAGCCTGGAGGCTCCCAGCCTCATTCCTGATGAAGGGCTTTTGTCCGAAACATTGATTTTCCTGCTCCTTGGCTACTGCCTGACCTGCTGTCCTTTTCCAGCACCACTCGAATCTTGACTCTGGTCTCCAGCATCTGCAGTCCTCACTTTCGCCAAGGTTAGGATTGATTTCACTGGAGTTCAGACAAATGGGGGCGGGGGGATCTCATAGACACTTACAATAATGGGCGGCACGGTGGCACAGTGGTTAGCACTGCTGCCTCACAGCGTCAGGGACCCAGGTTCAATTCCCACCTCAGGCAACTATCTGTGTGGAGTTTGCACATTCTCCCCGTGTCAGCGTGGGTTTCCTCCGGGTGCTCCGTTTTCCTCCCACAGTCCAAAGATGTGCAGGTTAGGTGAATTGGCCATACTAAGTTGCCTGTAGTGTTAGGTGCATTAGTCAGGGGTGAATTTAGGGGAATGGGTCTGGGTGGGTTATTCTTTGGAGGGTCGGTGTGGACTTGTTGGGCCGAAGGGCCTGGTTCCGCACTGTAGAGAATCTAATCTAATCTAATCTTAAAAATTTCTAACAGGACTGGACAGGGTAAATGCAGGAAGGATGTTCCCGATGGTGGGTGTGTCCAGAACCAGGGGGCACAGTCTGAGGATTCGGGGTGGACCATTTAGGACGGAGATAAGGAGACATTTCTTCACCCAGAGAGTGGGGAGCCTGGGGACTTCATTCCCACAGGAAGGAGTTGATGCCAAAACATTAAATGTTTTCAAGAGGCGGCTAGATGTAGCACTTGGGGGTGAATGGGATCAAAGGTTCTGGGGAGAAAGCAGGACTAGGTTATTGAGTTGGACAATCAGCCACGATCGTGATGAATGGCGGAGCAGGCTCGAAGGGCTGAATGGCCTCCTCCTGCTCGTATCTTCTACGTTTCTATTTTCAGTATGACTACCTTATCAAACCCCTTCCTAACGCTAAAGGCTGCCATCTGGTCACTCCTCAGTCTTCACTTTTTGATGGTAGCTAAAATCTCTCCATTCTAGTGTTATTCTTGTTACTCCATGCAACATCTTCCTCAGTGACTTAGAGTTGCGAGAGACAGATAACTGTGATGCCAACTAACAGAAGGCTGGTTACTATTCACTGTTCATGATTCATGGTTCTTATTGTCATGATGTTTAATGAGAGTTCACTCTGTTTCCGAATTCTCATTTTTCCTCAGCCCCTTCCTGAGTATCTCCTGACCCTATGTCATACATTTTCCAGCACAGTATCTCTTGGTCAAGTGCCATGCAATGGATGGCAGGAAGCCTTGTCTTTTTTGCACAAAAGCAGTTCCCGTGGACGTCTGGCTAACCTGCAGTCAGATGTATGTTCTATTGAATTGAACCCTGAACCTCTGCTTTTGTAGTCCTGTTGTGAGCAAAGATATCTAGAAGCTTCTTATTTTAACAACAAATGGAATGATGGAATGTTCTTGCACAAGAATGAGGCCATTGTGCCCATGTCAGCCCCTTTGCTTGTTGCAGAGGGTAAGCTGTAGGGCCAAGTTGAAGAAAATTGGCATAAGGAAGTATTTGTAAACAGGAAGTTATTCTATAGAGAGAACTGCTTCAGAGACTTCTAAAAACAGAGACAGAATGACTAGCTTCAGAGACTTCAGATATGTTCTTGATTTAAGGTAGTGTGGCTAGTCCTTTGGGTTGCGGCAGGTTCCATCACGAGAGAGGAAGAAAAGGACAACCAACTCCCATTCCTAGACGTGAGGGTACAGAGAACACCAAACGGAGAATTCACCACAAAGGTATACAGGAAAGCCACACACACAGACCAAGTCCTGAACTATGAAAGCAACTACCCCAATACACACAAACGAAGTTGCATCAAGACACTATTCAAAACGGCCACAACACACTGCAGCACACCAGGACTGCAAAAAGAGGAAGAGGAACACCTGTACAAGGTATTCGCCAAAAACGGATATCCTCGCAATTTCATCAACAGATGCCTAAGGGAAAGACAACGGAACGAGGACATGCCGCAACCCAAAGGACTAGCCACGCTACCATACATCAAGAACATCTCTGAAATGACAGCCAGACTACTGCGACCACTAGGACTTATAACAGCACACAAACCAACAGCCACTCTCAGACAACAACTCACCAAAATGAAGGACCCGATACCCAGCATGAACAAAACTAATGTAGTGTACAAAATCCCATGCAAGGACTGCACAAAACACTATATAGGACAAACAGGAAGACAGCTAACGATCCGCATCCACGAACATCAACTAGCCACGAAACGACACGACCAGCTATCCCTAGTAGCCACACACGCAGACGACAAGCAACATGAATTTGACTGGGACAACACTACCATTATAGGGCAAGCGAAACAAAGAACAGCCAAGGAATTCCTAGAAGCTTGGCACTCATCCACAAACTCCATCAACAAACACATCGACCTGGACCCAATATATCGGCCACTACAGCGGACAGCTGAAACTGACAACCGGAAGCGGCAGGGACAAGCCACTATAAATGCCGGAGGAAACACCACAGAAGCGCTTCACAGGAGGCTCCCAAGCACTGAGGATGTCACCTAGACAGGGGATGAAACGTTTGCAACAAAAACTTCCAGCTCGGCGAACAGAACCACAGCATACTAACCTGTTGGCAGTTTTGAAGATGCCAGAGAAGTTGATAAAGGGGAGTCAATGTGAAATAACTCCATGAAGGCCAGTAGCCCGTCACCAAGTCACCCTTTATTTACACGTACAGAGTACACGACACTCACCCTGCTAGCTCAGAACCGGCTCTGAGAGTGACCAGAACGCCTGACACCCCTGTTTATCTCTGTTTTCAGAAGGCTAAGGTACCCAATAGGTGCTTAGCTGGCCAAATTAAAGGAAGTGTGATTAATGGCAATGTAATGACAGAGATTATGTATTTTTTTTAACACGCAGAAAACAGAGATAGAATAAATTGGTCATTGTCTTATTGGTGGGCTGTGACTATTGTAACACTGTAAGGATCAGTACTCGGGCCCCAGCTGTTCCAATCCTAACTCTTATAACCTTTTCCAAAATCTTACCCACAACAGGAGTGAGGCTCACTGGCCTATAATTACCAGGGTTGTCCTGATTCCCCTTCTTAAACAAGGCAACAGTATTTGCTATCCTCCAGTCCTCTGGCACTACTCCCATCAACATTGATGACCTAAGATCAAAGCCAAAGGCTCTGCAATCTCCTCCCTGACTTCCCAGAGAATCCTAGGATAAATTCCATTCAGCCCAGGGGTCCTAGTTATTTTCAGGTCTTCCAAAATTGCTAAAAACTCCACTTTGTCAACCCGCAATCCCATCTAATCTAGTAGCCTGTATCTCTGTATTCTCACTAACCTTCCAATATGAATACTGATGAAAAGTATTCATCAAGCGCTTTCCCATGTCCTCAGATTCCACACACAACTTCCCACTATTGTCTTTGATTGGCCCTAATCTTACTCCAGTCATTCTTTTATTCCTGATATACCTATAGAAGGCTTTAGGGTTTGCCTTGATCCTATCCACCAACAACTTCTCATGTCCCCTCCTGGCTCTTCTTAGTCCTCTCTTTAGATCTTTTCTGGGTAACTAAAAACTCTCAAGCCCCCTAACTGAGCCTTCACATCTCATCCTCACATAAGCCTTCTTTCTTCCTCTTGACAAGAGCTTCAACTTCTTTAGTAAACCACGGTTCCCACGCTCAACAACTTCCTCCCTGCCTGACAGGTACATATATATTAGGAACATTAAGTAGCTGTTCCTTGAATAAGCTCAACATTTCAAGTATGTCCACCCCCTGCAGTTTCCTTCCACATTCTAAATCTTGCCAGCGCATCATAATTGCCTTTCCCCCAGCTATAACTCTTGCCCTGTGGAATATACTTATCACTGCCAATTGCTATTGTAAACTTAACTGAACTGTGGTCACTATCACCAAAGTGCTCAATTACCTCCAAATCTAACACCTGGCCGGGTTCATTCCCGATTACCAAATTCAATTTGGCATCTCGACTTGTTAGCCTGTCTGCATACTGTGTCAGAAAACCCTCCTGCATACATTGAGCAAAAACTAAACCATCTAAAGTACTTGAACTAGAGTATTCCCAGTCAATATTTGGGAAGTTAAAGCCCCCATAACAACTCCCCCGTTACTCTCGCTCCTATCCAGAATCATCTTTACTATCCTTTCCTCTACTTTTCTGGATCAATTCGGAGGCCTATAGAAAACTCCCTTTCTTGTTTCGAATCTCAGCCCAAACTACCTGAGTTGATATGTCCTCAAACGTTATCTCAGCAGCTGTAATACTGTCCTTGACTAACAATGCTACACCTCTCCCTCTTTTACCATCTTCTCTGTTCTCACTGAACCATGTGAATTCTGGAACCTGCAACAACCATTCGTGTCCCTGCTCTACCCATGTCTCTGAAATGGCCACAACGTCGAAATCCCAAGTACCAACCCATGCTGCAGGTTCACCCACCTTATTCTCGGTGCTCCTGGCATTGAAGTAGACATATTTCAAACCAACAACTATTGTTTCATTCAACAGCCTTTCATCTTTCGATATGTGAATTTATCAAGCAAATATGATATTACGATTTCAGCTGGTGTTCTCCTAGACAAATCAGATCCTGGAATGCAACTTGGTTTAACAGAAACAAAAAATGGAAGTTGCTGGAAAGCACCCAGTGACCCTTTGTCAGGACTGGACCCGAAACGTTAACTGCTGCAAGACCTGCTGAGCTTTTCCAGAAATTTCCTTTTTTGTTTCTGATTTACAGCATCCGCAGTTGTTTCAGTTTTTGGTTTGAGAGAACATTTTTTGGTTAGTTCGTTAACATGATGCTTAGTCAATGAAATGCATTTACAAAGAACTGCAGATTTTATTTAACAATAAGCTTATTACACAAAAGCAGACTTTAAAAAAGCTGTCTAAATAAAGTAGACAGTTAGCAAGGTCTACAATGTACAATAAATCTGTTTCCCAGATTTTCAGAACTGACACAAATCTCGAGAAATTACCATCCCCAACGTATTTTAATACTTTTATGCTTCTATTTAACTAACTCCAGGTTTTGTGCCATGGAGTGTTGAAACAAATCAATGAGTCCTTTTCAGTTCCGCTGACATGAATGTCTCATAAATCTGAGAGTCTCAACTTACTCAGCTCTAACGACCTGCAGATTGCGAACCAGACTTCCTGGTTTGGGAGTTTAACAAACTAAACCCCACTGCTGAGGTAAGGGTTCCCTGAGCTGCAGTGAACTCCCTCCAGGAGAGGAACTAAATGTGCTTCTGAACTCAACCCTGGTGTCTTATAAACTAACTTAAAAATTTGCTCAATCCTAGATCCTTCTGAACTGACCAACAGTATAAACAACTTTCCATTAAAATCATGTAAGTCTGTTGTGACCTGCTTTCTGACAAATATTACAAGAGACAATAGACAATAGGTGCAGGAGTAGGCCATTCGGCCCTTTGAGCCAGCACCGCCATTCGTTATGATCATGGCTGATCATCCACAATCAGTATCCTGTTCCTGCCTTATCCCCATAACCCTTCATTCCACCTTCTGTAAGAGCTCTATTCACCTCTTTCTTGAAAGTATGCAGAGACTTGGCCTCCACTGCCTTCTGGGGCAGAGCATTCCATACACCCAGCACTCTCTGGGTGGAGAGGTTTCTCTTCAACTCGTTCTAAATGGCCTACCCCTTATTTTTAAACCATATCTTCTGGCTCTGGACATCAGCAGAAACATGCTTCCTGCCTCCAGAGTGTGCATAGCATTGATTGCTCTGATATTACTGCACCTCCATAGGATGGGGAGTGTAATGAAAGTCTGGTAACTGATATGAACAGTGTCCATTCTACACAAGGATATAGAGACTTAGAGTCATAGAGTCACAGAGATGTACAGCATGGAAACAGATCCTTCAGTCCAACCCGTCCATGCCGACCAGATATCCCAACCCAGACTAGTCCCACCTGCCAGGACCCGGCCCATCTCCCTCCAAACCCTTCCTATTCATATACCCATCCAAATGCCTCTTAAATGTTGCAATTGTACCAGCCTCTACCACATCCTCTGACAGCTCATTCCATACACGTACCACCCTCTGCGTAAAACATTGCCCCTTAGGGCCCTTTTATATCTTTCACCTCTCGCCCTAAACCTATGCCCTCTAGTTCTGGACTCCCCCACCCCAGGGAAAAGACTTGTCTATTTATCCTATCCATGCCCGTCATAATTTTGTTAACCTCTATAAGGTCACCCACTTAGCCTCCGACGCTCCAGGGAAAGCAGCCCCAGCCTGTTCAGCCTCTCCCTATAGCTCAAATCCTCCAACCCTGGCAACATCCTTGTAAATCTTTTCTGAACTCTTTCAAGTTTCACAACATCTTTCCGATAGAAAGGAGACCAGAATTGTACACAATATTCCAACAGTAGCCTAACCAATGTCCTGTACAGTCGCAACATGACCTCCCAACTCCTGTACTCAATACTCTGACCAATAAAGGAAAACATATCAAATCCCTTCTTCACTATCCTATCTACCTGTGACTCCACTTTCAAGGAGCTATGAATCTGCACTCCAAGGTCTCTTTGTTCAGCAACACTCCCTAGGACCTTATCATTAAGTGGATAAGTCTTGTTAAGATTTGCTTTCCCAAAATACAGCACCTTGCATTTATCTGAATTAATCTGCCACTTCTCAGCCCATTGGCCCATCTGGTGCAGATCCTGTTGTAATCTGAGGTAACCCTCTTCACTGTCCACTATACCTCCAATTTTGGTGTCATCTGCGAACTTACTAACTGTACCTCTTATGCTCACATCCAAATCATTTATATAAATGACAAAAAATAGAAGGCCCGGGACCGATCCTTGTGGCACTCCATTGCTCACAAGCCTCCAGTCTGAAAAACACCATCTTCTGTCTTCTACCTTTGAACCAGTTCTGTATCTAATTGGCTAGTTCTCCCTGTATTCCATGAGATCTAACCTTGCTAACCAGTCTTCCATGGGGAACTTTGTTGAACGCCTTACTGAAACCCATATAGATCACATCGACCGCTCTGTCCTCATCAATCCTCTTTGTTACTTCTTCAAAAACCTCAATCAAGTTTGTGAGACATGATTTCCCATGCACAAAGCCATGTTGACTATCCCTAATCAGTCCTTGCCTTTCCAAATACATGTACATCCTGTCCCTCAGGATTCCCTCCAACAAATTGCCCACCACTGACATTAGGCTCACTGGTCTATAGTTCCCTGGCTGGTCCTTAACACCCTTCTTAAACAGTGGCACCGCGTTGGCCAACCTCCAGTCTTCCGGCACCTCACCTGTGACTATCAATCTTACAAATATCTCAGCAAGAGGCCCAGCAATCACTTCCCTGGCTTCCCACAGAGTTCTCGGGTACACCTGATCTGGTCCTGGCGTTTTATCCACCTTTATGCACTTCAAGACATCCACCACTTCCTCCTCTGTAATATGGACATTTTTCATGATGTTACCACCTATTTCCCTACATTCTATATCTTCCATGTCCTTTTCCACAGTAAATACTGATGCAAAATACTCGTTTAGTATCTCCCCCATTTTCTGTGGCTCCACACAAAGGCTGCCTTGTTGATCTTTGAGGGGCCCTATTCTCTCCCTAGTTACCCTTTTGTCCTTAATGTATTTGTAAAAACCCTTTGGATTCTCCTTAATTCTATTTGTCAAAGCTATCTCATGTCCCCATTTTGCCCTCCTAATTTCCCTCTTAAGTATACTCCTACTGCCTTTATACTCTTCTAAAGATTCACTGGATTATCCTGTCTATACCTGACATATGCTTCCTTCTTTTTCTTAACCAAACCCTCAATTTCTTTAGTCATCCAGCATTCCCTATACCTACCAGCTTTCCCTTTCACCCTGACAGGAATATACTTTCTCTGGATTCTCATTATCTCATTTCTGAAGGCTTCCCATTTTCCAGCCGTCCCTTTTCCTGTGAACATCTGACCCCAGTCAACTTCTGAAAGTTCTTACCTAATACCATCAAAATTGGCCTTTCTCCAATTTAGAACTTCAACTTTTAGATCTGGTCTATCCTTTTCCATCACTATTTTAAATCTGGTAGAATTATGGTCGCCAAAGTGTTCCCCCACGGACACCTCAGTCACCTGCCCTGCCTTATTTCCCAATAAGGCAATTTCCCTTCTCTAGTAGGTACATCCACATACTGAATCAGAAAATTGTCTTGTACCCATTTAACAGATTCCTCTCCATCTCAACCCTTAACATTATGGCAGTCCCAGTCTATGTTTGGAAAGTTAAAATCCCCTCCCATAACCACCCTATTATTCTTACAGATAGCTGAGATCTCCTTACAAATTTGTTTCTCAATTTCCTATTAATATTAGGGGTCTATAATACAATCCCAATAAGGTGATCATCCCTTTCTTATTTCTCAGTTCCACCCAAATAACTTCCCTGGATGTATTTCCAGGAATATCCTCCCTCAGCACAGCTGTAATGCTATCCCTTATCAAAAATCCCACTCCCCCTCCTCTCTTGCCTCCCTTTCTATCCTTCCTGTAACATTTGTATCCTGGAACATTAAGCTGCCAGTCCTCACTTTCTCCTCATAGATGGTAAATATTCAGCCTGGAGCCCAATTACAAGTGGAGTTCCGCAGGGATCTGTTCTGGGTCCTCTGCTGTTTGTAATTTTTATTAATGACTTGGAAGAGGGAACGAAGGGTGGGTCAGTAAATTTGCAGATGATACAAAGATTGGTGGAGTTGTGGATAGTGAAGAGGGCTGTTGTTGGCTACAAAGGGACTTAGGTATGATGCAGAGCTGGGCTGAGGAGTGGCAGATGGAGTTCAACCCCGCCAAGTGTGAGGTTGTCCATTTTGGAAAGACAAATAAGAATGTGGAATACAGGGTTAACGGTAGGGTTCTTAGTAAGGTGGAGGAGCAGAGGGATCTTGGGGTCTATAATCATAGATCTTTGAAAGTTGCCACTCAGGTGGATAGAGCTTGTAAGAAGGCCTATGGTGTATTAGCGTTCATTAGCAGAGGGATTGAATTCAAGAGTCGTGAAGTGATGTTGCAGCTGTACAGGACCTTGGTTAGACCACATTTGGAGTACTGTGTGCAGTTCTGGTCACCTCACTTTAGGAAAGATGTGGAAGCTTTGGAGAGGGTGCAGAGAAGATTTACCAGGAGTTTGCCTGGAATGGAGAATAGGTCGTACGAGGATAGGTTGAGAGTGCTAGGCCTTTTCTCATTGGAACGGCGAAGGATGAGGGGTGACTTGATAGAGGTTTATAAGATGATCAGGGGAATAGATAGAGTAGACAGTCAGAAACATTTTTCCCCGGGTACAACAGAGTGTTACAAGGGGACATAAATTTAAGGTGAAGGGTGGAAGGTGGGGATGTCAGGGGTAGGCTCTTTACCTAGAGAGTGGTGGGGGCATGGAATGCGCTGCCTGTGGGAGTGGTAGAGTCAGAATCATTGGTGACCTTTAAGCGGCAATTGGATAGGTACATGGATGGGTGCTTAAGCTAGGACAAATGTTCGGCACAACATCATGGGCCGAAGGGCCTGTTCTGTGCTGTATTGTTCCACGTTCTATGTTCTACGTATTGTATTGTATTGAACTGAATTGAATTGAATTGAATTTATTGTCACGTGTACCGAGGCAGAGTCAAAAGCCTTGTCCTGGGAGCGTTACGATCACAGAGTTAAATAGCAGAGATAAGTAAATAATAGGCAAACAGCTACAAAAAACAGTCCCAAAAAAAAGGTACAGGCAAATGTTAAGAGTTTGTGAATCCATTCAGTATTCTAATAATAGTAGAAACTGTTTCAAAACTGGCTGGTATAACATCAGACAATGAATGAACTCATGGCATGTCCCATATGTTTTACAAATTCACAATGACTGAATAAATCAAAGTTAGCAACATCATTAATATTGCTGGGGATTGTGATTAACTTTGCACACAGTCATTGAGTCATAGAGATGTACAGCACGGGAACAGACACTTTGATCCAACTAATAATCTAAACTAATCTACTCCCATTTTGCCAGCATTTGGCTCATATTCCTCCAAACCATTCCTATTCATATACCCATCCAAATGCCTTTTAAATGTTGCAATTGTACCAGCCTCCACCACTTCCTCTGGCAGCTCATTCCATACACGTACCACCCGCTGCATGAAAATGTTGCCCTTAGGTCTCTTTTATATTTTTCCCGTCTCACCCAACAGTTCTGCCAAGATTAGTTGTGAATTTCACTGTTAATTTTCCCAGATGCACTCCGATGTCCAGCGATACATGAATTCAAAAACAGCAAAGGCAGTAACTGTGCAGGTTCACTGTGGTGTCAGTTTCTCTCTCTCTCTCTCTCTCTCTCTCTCTCCTGCACTGTCCTCACCATGTGCTTCCTTTATCTGTTCTTCTTCCTTTTAAAAGTGCTGCTGTTTGGACCTTTTTTTCCCCTAAGTTCCAAAACAATGCAACAGCATATAAAACAGTAATTGCTCCTGGAAATCACTTCCAGCACCTAAAATACCTCAAAAAAGGAACAGCTGTTACAGCCAGAAATTTCTCCCGTCCCTTCTGATGGGAAGGATTCCTGTAACACAGGAGGAACAATTTGACCCTTCCTACGTGTCAGCTCTTCAAAAGAGCCCATTGCTCTTTTCCTGTAACCCTGCTTTAGCTTTTTTTGAAAGGTATTTATCACCTTTCTCCTCTGAACCATCTCTAAATGTATGAAAAATATGATTCTCTTCATCTGCACCCTAGATCCTTTTGCCAATTATTTCCAATCTGGATCCCTCCTGTGCTTTTCTTACTCACTTGTAGGGACATGGGCATTGCTGGCTGGGCCCAGTATTTATTGCCTGTCTCTAGTTGCCCCACCCCACCCCCCCACCAAGAAGGTGGAGTTGAGCTGCCTTCTTGAACCGCTGCAGTCCATGAGCTATGGGTAGACCCACAATGCCCTGAGGGAGGGAAATTCCAGGATTGTGACCCAGTGACAGTGAAGGGACAGTGATATACTTCCAAGTCAGGATGGTCAGTGGCTTGGAGGGGAACTTGCAGGGAGCAGTGTCCCCATCTATCGGTTGCCGTTGTCCTTCTAGATGGAAGTGGTTGTGGATTCAGAAGGTGCAGTCTGAGGACCTGTGGTGAATTTTTGCAGTTCCACTACCAATCTTATACCCACTACAAACTCTTGCTATTTATCTTATCCCATCAGAAAATTCCATAATTTTGAACATCTCATTCAAATCTCCTCTTAACCTTCTCTGTTCCAGGGCGAGCAATTCCAATTTCTCTCTCTTTTTCCATCTCACTGAGCTCCCTATCTCTGGTGCCTTTCTAGTCAATCTCCTCAGCATGCTGTCTGGAGCTTTTCAGATGCACGTAGATGTTTAACTCTCAATGTTGCAGTGCTCTGAATGACTGTCCTCTCTGTGGGGAACTGCGTTGAACCAGCAGCAGCAGCAGGTTAGAGAAACCTAGAACTTTACATGATGTCTGGTTTCCTGCCATTCTATTTAGGCAGCTCTAACCTTGTGTGCAGCAAAGATCCATTCTAACCCTGGGTTGTGAGGATATCAGAGCCGGCTGTCTAAGGAAGACTCTGAACATTATAAAGCATTTTAGTTCCAGTCAGACTAGGAAGTGGCTAGAAATAGAGCTGGAGCTTCTGGGTGAGTGACAGGGCCAGGCTCTGGCTGTGTGGTGTTAGGGTTGGGGGAAGCCGGTCCTGGTGCTGAGAGAGGGGTGTGAGTCTATCTCCTGCTGCTGCTGGCACTCACTGTCTCAGTCCCTGCGCCTCTCTGCCACCGACAAGCTGTGATCATAGCGTCCCGAGTTCGATGCCAGAACTGCAGTCCTCCCCTCTCCAGTTCACACTAGCTCTGTCTCAAGGTACCTAGTGCTCTGTTACTGAGGGCTTGGAGTGGAGGGGAGGGGAGAGAATGCCAGACAGAGGTCTGGAGGCAGCTTGAGAGTGCCACCCCCCTTCGCTGGGGGCAGTGAGTATCCGAAAGAAGGGGAGAGTCAAGCAGGGGACTGGAGCTGAGCAGCGTGCAGAACTAACAGGTGTTAGCCCCAGCTCCTGGGAGACTGGCTTGGTGGAGGTGCAGCAATGCAGAATTAACTTGCCTGCTTCCTGAGGACTGCCCGAGGTTCTGGGTGCTTGTTGCAGAGGACAGTTGGCGATGGCTCATTGTGACCAGTGGACAGGAAGGAATGCTCAATCCCCAGCACCCAGCCCTGATTTACACTGAATAACCGCGAGCCCTGTCTCCTGCAACAGATTAATCTTCTCGCTGTTTCAACGACCATGCGATGGTGATTTAATACAAACACCCGAGCTGCTGCTGCAGACTGCTTTGGAGATCAGGCTTCTTCCTCTCTCTCTCCCTCTGTATCTGTTGCAAATCTCCCTTTTTTTTTAAAGTTAATTTTTATTTTAACGCCGTTACAATGGCTGCTGCTATCGCCAGTTCTCTTATCAGACAGAAAAGACTGGCCAGGGAACAGAGAGACAGATCACTCCCGTCTAAACGCATCAGTAGTCCCAGTAAAAGCAAAGGGATTTGTGAGAGACACTGGTTTGCTGTGTTTTCCAAAGTCAGGATTTTTGGCTTGAAGAAACGCCGCAGGAGGCGCCCAGGTTTGCTGCTTATTTGATTTAGCTTTTAATTTTGATTTTTTATTTAAAAGAAAACATTCTTTATTTTCCAAACCGTAGGCACTGACCTCCAACCAGGTATGTCGCTTTCGCCTGCTTCTGAATGCTTTGCAGTCATTTGGTTTAAAGTTGTATTGTATTTTATTTTTTATGTTTACACGGATCTTTTGGAATGTCTGAGCCCACCCTGGGTCAGCTCCAGAATCCAACGCTCACACTTTTGCTGCAAAGAGACAGACACTGTGCGGGCAATGAGATTTGGAACACGCACACAGTTTCTGTCATTCCTCCTATACAGTCCGGGAGACGCATTCCTGCCTTCAAAATTATATTCAACAATCACACAGGAAGGGGAAAAAAAACCCCCAACAGCATCGAGTAAAATGAACAGGGGTCTTGGCTGAAACTTGAATTAAAAAAGCCATCGAGACATCTTCAAACAATGAGATGGGTGTGTGGGTGTGTGTGTGTGTGTGTCTGGGGTTGAGGGGTGCTTTCCCAGAGAGAGTAGAAAAATCCAGAAACCAAACCATCAGGAGAAAGATGAGGCTGATTGGGAATGGGATCATCGCTGGGTATTTGCTTGTCACAGTCTTCAGTGAAATGACCAAAAGGAATGGGCACTTGCTAGACTCCATGAGCATGATTTGGGGGTGGCTCAATGGTTAGCACTGCTGCCTCACAGCACCAGGGACTCAGGTTTGATTCCGGCCTTGGGCAGCTGTCTGTGTGGAGTTTGCACATTCTCCCTATGTCTGCGTGGGTTTGCCCTGGTTTCCTCCCACAATCCAAAGATGTGCAGGTCAGGTGCATTGGCCATGCTAAATTGCCCATGGTGTTAGGTGTAATAGTCAGAGGGAAATGGGTCTGGGTGGGTTGCTCTTCGGAGGGTTGGTGTGGACTTGTTGGGCCGAAGGGCCTGTTTCCATACTGTAGGGAATCTAATCTAATCGTGAGCAGTTTGTATTTACTAATACTGTGCATCCCTGAGATTTACTCAGCTCTGCCATTAACCACATAGACAAGGCAGTGTTCTTTAGCTATTTCTCAATTGCACTCCTTCGTTTCAGCTAATGATTCCTCCCACCACCCTCCGAGACATTGAGTGACTGCATTTAGACAGCGCCAGGTTTGCTGGCGTGTGGAGCCCACTCCCATCAGGTCCACATTACAGCTTGGGGAGGGTCTGCAGGTTGAAGATGGAGCCTCCTGGTCTCTGCTCTGCTCGAGAACCTCTCGTCCCTCATGGGAGGGAGGTCAGTTGTTCAGGGAGTCCTTTCCAAAGTGAAGTGGAGCAGCAAGCAGTCAGATTGGCAGCAATGTTGATGTGTAACTGTACAGTACAGCGCCGATGAACATTTCCTGGGAAAGTTTCCAATTTTGCGCTGTGGTTTGCTTTGGAGAAAGAAAGAGAGAGAGAGAGAGTGTTGGGGTCTTTAGGGGTTAAAAGTCTTCACAAAACACTTACTACTCTCAGACATTTTTAAGAATTTTTCAATCATTTTAATTAAACTGTGGAGGAAAATTGTCTTAAGAAAGAGATGATCAGATTTTAATTAAGTTTCAGCAATACTGGTCAAGTTTTATTCTAATATTTAGGGTTATCCTGTTGCTCTATCGGAGTCAACCTCTTTTTTTAAGTATAAACTGAAAGAACTGCGGGTGCTGTAAATCAGAACCAAAACAGAAACTGCAGGAAAAGCTCAGCTGGTCTGGCAGCATGTGTGGTGAGAAATCAGAGTTTTCAAATCAGGTCGAGTGACCTTTTTTCAGAACTTGCAACATCATTTCTGCTTTTGTTTCTCTTTTTTAAGTGCCCTGTGTCAATCTGTCAGAAGTTGCAGTCAGATAGAAGTGAGAAGTCTCCTTTTACCATCACTGACCAGTCTCAAATATTCATAATCTGAAAGAATCAGATTGTCAAATGTACAATGTTGGAGAGTTTGTATATTCACCAAAGATCATTAGATAACACCTTCCAAACCCACAACAAGTTCAGTCTAGGACAAGGGCAGCAGATACCTGGGAACATCACCTCCCGCAAATTTCCCTCCAAGCCATTCACCATCCCGACTTTGAAATATAGCACCGTTCCTTCAGCGTCGCTGGGTCCGAACCCTGGAATTTCCTCCCTAAGGGCATTGGGGGTCAACCCACAGCACATGGACAGAAGTGGTTCAAGAAGGCAGCTCTCCCCCACCTTCTTAAGGGGGCAACTAGGGACAGGCAACAAAAATGCAGCACAGCCAGACTTGCCCATGTCCCATAAGGGAATAAATAATAATAGAGGGAGAGAGAATTGTGTTTAACTGAGGTTGTGTGTCAGTTGAATGTTCTGAGCACAGTTACAATCACCATTCAGTTTGGGTGCCCACCACCATTTCTGTGAGGAAAGTTATTACCCTGTGTGTGGTTGGGCTCCGTCTTTAATTCTGAGGATATTCACTGGGGATTGCTGACATCATTCTGAAAAGGTAACTGCTATATGCATGCCAGGAAGGTATATAGCATTTGGGAGTACAATCTATTTTAATAACATATTGCCCATCATAACAGAAACCAGAAATATATTCACAAATGAATTCCCTCTCTGCAGATGCTGGAAATCTAAAGTAACATGCACGGTGGCACAGTGGTTAGCACTGCTGCCTCACTGCACCAGAGACCCGGGTTCAATTCTTGCCTCAGGCGACTGTCTGTGTGGAGTTTGCATGTTCTCCCTGTGTCTGCGTGGGTTTCCTCCGGGTGCTCCGGTTTCCTCCCACAGTCCAAAGATGTGCAGGTCAGGTGAATTGGCCATGCTAAATTGCCCGTAATGTTAGGTGTAGGGGAATGGGTCTGGGTGGGTCGCGCTTTGGCAGGTCGGTGTGGACTTGTTGGGCCGAAGGGCCTGTTTCCACACTGTAGTAATCTAATCTAAACAAAACACAGAAAATGCTGGGGCAGGTCTGGCAGCATCTATAGAGAGACAGCGTTAATATTTTGAAACTAGAAAGAGCCTTGTATTCTGAAGAAGAGTCACACTGGACTCGAAATGTTAACTCTTTATTTCTCTCTCCACAGGTGTTGCCAGACTCTCTCTAAGTACTTTTCAACAATGTAATGCCTTGTTTCCTTTATGTTTGCATGTAATCTTAAAGGCAGATCACTGTTCCAGAAATTCTCCCAAACGGGGGTTAATGCAGTCAATATTTTCCTCAGAATTTCAAATGAATGGACTTGCTGAGAATGTTAACATTTTGTGACTTGCTCCAGTTTTACAGCAGGTTATAACATTTGAGGTAGAGAGTGTAGAGGTCCTAGAATGAGTGTGCAGATGAGGCACTGGTTTCATTTTGCCAGGCTTTTCATGATTCTGGATTTTGAGCCAATGGGAAGTGAAACCCTGAACCCCTTATGATAGTTGGGATGCTGTTCCTGAACCCCCTATGCTGTTGGGATGCTGTTCCTGAACCCCCTATGATAGTTGGGATGCTGTTCCTGAACCCCCTATGCTGTTGGGATGCTGTTTCCTCAGTCCAAACCTAACTAATAGAGAGTTTCATTTCTGTTTCAGAGCCTCAGCTTAAAGGTATCGTAACAAAGTTATACAGCAGGC
This sequence comes from Chiloscyllium plagiosum, assembly GCF_037043375.1. Lineage (NCBI taxonomy): Eukaryota > Metazoa > Chordata > Chondrichthyes > Orectolobiformes > Hemiscylliidae > Chiloscyllium > Chiloscyllium plagiosum. The sequence continues at coordinate 4,205,317 of NW_028270149.1, read as the reverse complement.
AAGGCTACCACCTGCAGTTACAGCCAGATGGCGTTATCGATGGGACAAAAGAAGAAGGCAGTAGTTACAGTAAGTAACACAATGTTAATTAATACTCTGTGTTTACTATTGTTAAATGTTATCTCTTCCTTCCGAGGTAATTTAAATGTTCTCAATGAAACATAACTTCAAAATAATATTGCGTAATTCTAAATTGATTAGGAGCATCCAGAATCATAGAATCCTGACAATGTGGAAGCAAGCTATTTGGCCCATCAAGTCCACACTTCCCTCTGACTGAGCATCCCACCCCATCCCTATAACCCTGCATTTCCCACAGCCAATCTACCTAACCTGCACATCTTTGGATTGTGGGAGGAAACTGGAGCACCCAGAGGAAACCCACGCAGACTCGGGCAGAATTTGCAAACTCTACGCAGACAGTCACCCGAGGTTGGAATCAAACCCGGGTCCCTGACACCGTGAGGCAACAATGCTAACCACTGAGCTGCTGTGCCACCCATGGATATATTGTTTAAAGGGAAACTTGTGTATGGTTAATTTGCTGGAGTGTTTTTGAAGAAGGAGCGGAGAGGATTGATGATGGTATTATTGTTGATATGGTGTATGAAGGGAGATGGTCGGTGGTGTACCATGAATATCACTGAAGTTAGTCATTCAGAATCCTAAGCTGGGGACATGAGTTTGAATCCCACTGTAGTAGATGGTGAAACTGGAACCCAATAAAAATTGAAACTATAAAGTGAACCTGATGGTGACCACGTAATCATTTGTTGTCAATGTTCTTGTTGGAAGGAAATCTGCCGTCCTTACCTGGTCTGGCTGACTCTAGATCTGTGTTTCACTCTTGACTGGATACAGTGGATGCTGGCCTAGCCAGTGACACATTCATCTGATGAATTTTAAAAAAGTATAGACTTCCAAAAGGCATTCAGTACAATGCCACATAACAGATTTGTTGATCAAGTTCCAGCTCATGGCATAGAAGGGGCAGGAATAGGGTGACTTGGTGGCTAGCACTGCTGCCTCACAGCGCCAGCGACCTGGGTTCAATTCCTGCCTGTTCCCTCCCACAGTCCAGACATGTGTAAGTTAGGGTGAATTGGACAAGCTAAGTTGCCCAAAGTGTGGGTTAGGGGAAATGTGGGGTAATGGGTCCGGGTGGGAGATCTCTTCGGAGGGTTGGTGTGGGCTTGTTGGGCCAAAGAGCCTGTTTTCCCATTGAAGGAATCCAAATTTTACGGGTGGCACGGTGGCTCACTGCTGCCTCACTGGGCCAGGGACCCAGGTTCAATTCCCACCTCAGGCATCTGTCTGTGTGGAGTTTGCACATTCTCCCCGTGTCTGAGTGGGTTTCCTATGGGTGCTCCGGTTTTCTCCCACAATCCAAAGATGTGCAGGTCAGGTGAATTGGCCGTGCTAAATTGCGCATAATGTTAGGTGCATTAGTCAAGGATAAATGTAGGGGAATGCTCTGGGTGGGTTGCTCTTTGGAGGGTCAGTGTGGACTTGTTGGGCCAAAGGGCCTGTTTCCACACTGTATGGAATCTAATCTAATAACATGGATACAGAATTGGCTGAATAGTAGGAATCAGAGAGTTTGGTATTTTTCCAGGATGTGGAGGTGCCGGTGCTAGACTAGGGTGGATAAAGTCAGACGTCACATCACACCTGGTTATAATCCAATAGGTTTATTTGAAATCACAGCGCTGCCCCTTCATCAGATGAAAGCACTTTGAAAGCTTGTGATTTCAAATAAACCTTTTGGACTAAAACCTGGTGTTTTGTGACTTCAGTCTTGGTCTCTTTCCAGCTGGATATTAGTTTGCAGTGGAATTCCCCAAGGTTGGTATCAGGCCTCTTTCTTTTACTGATATATTTAACTGATTGAGATTTTAGTTGGCAGGGACAATTTCAAAGTTTGTGGATAAAATTGGAAGCATTCTAAAAAAATGAAGAGGACAGTATAGAACTTCAAAAGCATAAAGAATATAATGTTTGTGGAGTGGGCATATAGGTGGCAGGTGAAGTCCACTGCAAGGAAGTGTGAGCTCATTCATTTTAGAAAATGGAGAAACATGATAAAATAAGAGATGGAATTCTAAAGGGGATACAGGGTTCAAAGGATTACTGGTGTATGTGGACATAAGTCACTGAAGGTGGCAGAACAAATGGAGAGAACAGTTAATAAAATGTATAGTACTTTATGAACAGGAGCATAGAATGTGTGGGTAAACTTGTAGAGGACACTTGTTAGACCTCAGCTATGCATGTGTCTAGTTCTGGGCACGAACAGGAGGGATATGAGTGCATTAGAGAGAGTGCAGAAGTGATTTACAAACTTGACTAGATGACTAGATTCCCTACAGTGTGGAAACAGACCCTTCAGCCCAGCCAGTCCACACCGACCATCCGAAGAGTAACCCACCCAGACCCATTTCCCTCTGACTAATGCACCTAACACTATGGGCAATTTAGCATGGCCAATTCACCTGCCCTGCACATCTTTGGACTGCACAACTTCGTCCAGGGATGAGAAATCTCAGTTACAAGGATAGAGTGGAATGGTGGGACTTTTCTCCTCAGAGAGAAGAATGCTAAGAGGAAATTTATTGAAGTTTTCATAATAATGAGAGAACTGGTTAGAGGTAATCAAGATGGAAGTGCTCTTACTTGTAAAAGGATTGAGGATGAGAGGGCACAGACTTAAAGTAACTTGCAAATGTGATACAAGGAGAAGTTTATCTGCACAGAGAATAATTAGGGTATGAAATGCACTGTCTGGAAATGTGGTGGAGGCAGGTCCAATTGAGGCATTCAAGATGGTATTGGATGGTTATTTGAGTTGTATCAAGGTGCAGGGTGACAGAGAAAGCAAAGGGGAGTGGTAGAGAATGATAATGGTTATTTGGAGTGTAGCTGCAGATAGATTGGTCCAAATGGCCTCCTTCTGCACCCTACAAGGATCAAGGAAATCATACTAAACCATTATACATCACCGGTTAGACCTTAGCAGAAGGATTTGAGTGCCACAATTTAGCTGGGAAGTCAAGGCTTTGGAGGGAGTGTGGGAGTGAGGGACTTGAAGCATACACAAAGAGGAAAGCCAAGATGGTGCTCCATTGTGTCGGTGGAATGAGAATTTATAGAGCTGTGCACAATGAGGAGCGGTTCTAAAAGGAAGAACTGGAGAAATGACATACAGTGGCAGAAGAACCACTGGCCAGAGCATGAAGATTGAAGGTAATTGGCCAATGAATTGGACAGAAGATCAAGTAAATCTTCTTCCTGTGATCAAGAATGCAGTCTGAAAGGATGGTTAGCAATTGATTCAGAAGTAACATTGTAAAGAAAATTGGATTAAAAAAAAGACGTGGAGAGGAAAGCAATGCAGTGTTATGGGGAAGAGTTGGACAGACGGACTAATTGAGAAAGCTTTTTCAAAAGGCCAGCCTAGCGAGATAGGCTGAATGGTGATGCTGTGTTCTATATTATTGAATGCTCACTCAGCTGAATAAGTGAGACTTAAATATTTTAGAGAAACAAATCCTTTATATGCATCAAATCCATGGTCTTTGCAATGTGTATACGACAGCAGACACTGGGGAGCAGAAAATAGGAAATCCAAAAGAAATTTCATCAGTCAAAGAGTAAATAATTGCATTTTGTCTCAAAAGTGGACTTTTTTTGGATTTTAAACATTCTGTGTAAACGTCGTGTTTTAGTGTGTCATCTTCCTGTTCTTAAACTCTTGTGCAACTTTCACAATCAATGGAAAATAAATAATCACATCAAAGGTGTGGGGGGTGGGGGAGAAGTGGACAAATTGGTGTAGATTTCCATCTTTACAGTTTTGTGTGTTGCAAATTTCACTAATTATTACATCTACCAGTCAGTAATTAGCCTGGGTCTTAATTTATAAATCCTACTCTACATTCTCCAGTAATGTTTGCTATTAGATTTTGCTGCTGTGGGTAATCAGATTATTTTTGATACACGATAGTTTAAAATAAAAAAAAAACATTGTTGATGTGGTATTTAACAGTTAACAAGGCTTGTACCATCCAGGTTGCTGCTAGACTGCACAGGTATCCCCTGGTATAGCACAAATACATCCCTCGACTGCAATGCTTTCCTCCTGAACCACACTATCCCTTTCTCAAGTCACTTACAGTTTGATGCTCACCAGTCCTCCCCCACTCTCCTTCTCTCTGAAATCTAATTTGTTCCTTCATACTTTGTGCCCCACTCTCCGGCCCCACCACCACTGCCCACAACTCCCTCTGTAACCCCGTTCCCCACTTGTTGAGGTCAAATCTTCATAATGAAAGTACCTTGGATGCTGGAAACCTGAAATAAGGCAGAAAGTGTTGGAGAAACCCAGGCAACATCTGTGGAGAGAGAGAAACCAGAGTTTTGCATCCAATATGACTCTACTTCATAATCTAAGAGAACTGGAAAATGTTTTTATGATGCTGACAATAGGGGAAGAGGAATAAGCGGAACAGATTTTGAGGCTGCTTAGAGTAAAAGATAAAGGAGTGCAAATGGCAGATAGGGATGAAGGACAGACATTAAATAGGTCCAGTCTTTGATCTCTTGCATTCTTCTTCCCCAAATGCCCAGCACCTCTGTATTTCCAATTTCCAGCCTCACAGTGTTACAGCTTAGGGACCAGCAACCCTCTCACTATCTCCATCCTTACACCAGGATGTGACATATTAAATATTTGGAACCAAATCACAGGTTATCAAGGAACACATCAGAATCTGTCCCCACCCACCTTCAGTGACTGAAGCAATGAGAATTTGATGTCTGTGCAGCATATGGGTGAGACACGGATTAGATGTATTTTTGGCAACATTTTCTTGATTACAGTGGAGAGCAAATTGAGGGAAAAATTGCAAAGATGTTTGTGCTAGCTGTCGATATTGCAATTTCAAATTGACTCCCTAGTTGGTAGCAATCTGTTTCACAGCAACTTAAGGTAGTGCCCACGGCTTGTGCTGTATTTGTGTTAGGATGAATTAAAGAAAAAATATTACCCTGAGTGCACAACTTAAGATATCACATTAAAATCAAAAGTATACTCTTGTGTGTTGATTCAGTTTCAGCTGAATTTTACAGGATTGCACAAAAAGGATACAAAACAGGGCTGATTGTTCTTTTACTTATGTATATGTATTTAACAAAAACCTCAAACTGTAAGGTACATAAATCGAACTGGGAAATGCACAGGTGACACAATCAAATTGTTGGGTCAATTAGTTCTTAGTGGCAAATGGACAATCAAGAGTTGTATGTCCAACATTGAAAATCAAATTATGTCGATTTCACAGTGAAATAAATTGCATAGAATAAATTATGGCCTTGCTGTCAAGTCTGTGCAAGCTTTAGAGTTGTTCATTTCATTCTTTCCCAATATTAGATGCTTAATTTTGCAAGGTAAATGACACAACCAACAAAGTTTCCAGCACAGAGCAGATTGTTCAGGCCATCATACCCTTGCCGGTTCTTTGTCAAACTATCTCCATTAATATTTGTGGGTGGGGGGGATGGGTTACCATTGACCAGAAACTCAACTGGGCTCACTATACAAATACAATGGCTATGAGAGCAAATCAGGACTCCTTCAGGAAATAACTTACCTCCTGACTAACGAGTTTTGATAAGGTTCATAGCTTCAATTGAGGTTCTGGATGTAGGTTTGCTCGCTGAGCTGGAAGGTTTGTTTTCAGACGTTTCATTACCATACTCAATAACATCATCAGTGAGCCTCCGGACGAAGCACTGGTGGTAAGGCCTACTTTCTAGTTAAGTGTTTAGGTTCCTTGGATTGGTCTTGTCCACAGGAAATGACAGCACCAACCCAAGGAAACCTAAACACATAAATAGAAAGCGAGCCATACCACCAGTACTTCATCTGAGGCTCACTGATGATGCTAACTATTCCACAGCAAATTGGCAGAGGTTTAAGAAGACAGCTCACCACCACCTTCTCAAGGGGCAACTAGAAACAGGCAATAAATGTTGGCCAGCCAGAAATGCCCACATCCCATGAATAATTAAAAACGTGAGGTGCTGAGCAATGTATACAGTACAATCCAATACTGCAATGTCTCCTTTGGGTTGATATGCTGTTGTTTTAAACAGTCTGTTTGAATTCTTTATGGTAACAATTAGAAGGATTGTGTCTTGTCCTGGATTAAGGCTGTAATTGTGAAAACCGAGCAAAGCGTGTAGAAATTTAGCACATTGACAAGGATGGAACCTTTTGCCCTACCCCAGTGATGGGCTTTCCTGGAGTTTGACGAGTGTGTGTTGAGTCTGAGGTGGCAAGGTCTGTGGACAATCTTCCTATTGTGCTACCAAGGTGTTTACATGGGCAAATAGAGTCATAGAGATGTACAGCATGGAAACAGACCCTTCGGTCCAACTTGTCTATGCCGACCAGATATCCCAACTCAATTGAGTCCCATTAGCCAGCACCCAGCCTGCACGCCTCCAAACCCTTCCTATTCATATACCCATCCAGATACCTTTGAAATGTTGCAATTATACCAGCCTTCACCACTTCCTCTGGCAGCTCATTCCATACACATACCACCCTCTGTGAGAAAACGTTGCCCCTTAGGTCTCTTTTATATTTTTCCCCATTCATCCTAAACCTATGTCCTCTAGTTCTGGACTCCCCGACCCCAGGGAAAAGACCTTGTCTATTTATCCTATCCATGCCCCTAATGATTTTATAGACTCTATAATGTCACCCTTCAGCCTCTGAAACTCCAAGGAAAACAGCCCCAGCCTATTTAAACTCTCCCTATAGCTCAAATCCTCCAACCCTGGCAACATCCTTATAAATCTTTTCAGAACGCTTGCAAATTTCACAACATCCTTCCGATAGGAAGGAGACAGAATTGCACGCAATATTCCAACAGTGGCCTACCCAATGTCCTGTACAGACACAACATGACCTTCCAAATCCTGCACTCAATACTCTGACCAATAAAGGAAAGCATACCAAACACCTTCTTCATTATCCTATCTACCTGTGACTCTAATTTCAAGGAGTTAAGAACCTGCACTCCAAGGTCTCTTTGTTCAGTAACACTCCCTAGGACCTTACCATTAAGTGTATAAGTCCTGTTAAGATTTGCTTTCCCAAAATGCAGCACCTCGCATTTATCTGAATTAAACTCCATCTGCCACTTCTCAGCCCATTGGCCCATCTGATCAAGATCTCATTGTAATTCAATGTAACCCTCTTCGCTGTCTGCTACACCCCCAATTTTGGTGTACCTCTTATGCTTACATCCAAATCATTTACATAAATGACAAAAAGTAGAGGACCCAGCACCAGTCCTTGTGGCACTCCACTGGGCACAGGCCTCCAGTCTGAAAAACAACCCTCCACCACCACCCTCTGTCTTCTACCTTCAAGCTCGTTCTGTCTCCAAATGGCTAGTTCTCCCTGTATTCCATAAGATCTGACCTTGCTAACCAGTCTCCAAATGGGGAACCTTGTCGAATGCCTAATTGAAGTCCGTGAAGGTCACATCTACCACTCTGCCCTCATCATTGGCATTAGCCCAGCAGCAGGTTGGAGATTGTCACACAGGGCATGCCACTGGGAAACCCTGAGATACCTGCTTGCCAGCTCTTGGGGGACATTGAGTTTTGGGTGGGTGGAGGGGCTTATGGGGAGTGGGGTGGTGAGGAAGTCCTTTGGTCAAAGCCTATTGAGGGACCAGGAGGCTATTGGTCACAGGCACTCAATACCTATTTGAGGGACCAGGAGGCTAGGTCCATTTGTTTGCCCCATTTTCTTCCTGTTGATATACTCTCCTTCAAAACTGTTACCCTGTGACTCCCTTTCCACCAATATCCAGCTGTGGCCCCTCATTAAGTTAAAATGTTGGGGGGAGGGGTGTCATACCAGCATCAGTCACTGCACTCCTGGTGGTGCTGTTGACTGGAGACAAGTGGCTGCCTGTGTTTGGTTGACAGCTCTTGGCGGCTGGCATGTCCGCTCCATAAACCTTGATCCAAGGGTAAGACCCTCCTGAGGGATGCACCTCTCGAAATGAAGCAACGCAAGTGTGGTTCAGCTTCTCCCAATGGCAGCCAAGAACAATGTCACCTCCACAACAAACCTAGTTGTCTTCACGACAGTAACACAAATGATGTGTTCCCAATGACCAGGGACTTCAGAACCAGGAGTGACAGTCTATGGATACAGGGTAGGCCATTTCAGACTGAGATGAGCAGAACTTTCTTCATCCAGAGAGTGGTGAGCCTGTGGAATTCTCTGCCATGGAAAGTGATTGAGGCTAAAACAATGGCTGTTTTCAAGAAGATGTTAGATATAGTTGTTTCGGGCGAAGGGAATTAAAAGCTATGATCATATGAGCCACGATCATATTTGAAATAACTCTACAGAGTCCAGTATCCCGTCATTAAGTCACTCTTTATTTACACATGGACAGCCCTTGACTGTTGTACTGCCTCCATACAGAGTCAGGCACCACAGTGTCAGTATCCCTGATACTCAACCTTTTTATGTCGGCCAGGACCTCCTGATTGGACCAGGTTAACATCCCCAATAATGGAACTCATATTCTATGTGGTACAGCTGGCTGACCTCATTACAATCACTACAATACTGAATGGTGGATTAGGCTTGATGGACCGAATGGTCGAATCCTGCTTTTGTTTTCTGTGTTTCTGCTCCATTAGATCAATTATGTGTGGTGATTCTGGTTTAATGTTCTGTGGTTACAGTAATGCAGTTCCATTGTTTTTATAAAAGTTTTATTTGGACATGTGTTTCCCTCTTTTTTTTGAACTTCTGAACATTAATCTCATAAATAAAATGGAGGATAAGTTATTCAAACGACAGCTAACCAAACTACAGCATTGTCCCATATGTAGTATAGAATCATAGAGTCATAAAGCATGGAAACAGATCCTTCGGTCCAACTAGTCCACGCTGGCCATCTTCCCAAACTAAACTAGTCTCAGTGAGTTTTGAGAAGATTTGTAGCTCAGGTTGAGGTTCTGGATGTAGGTTTGCTCGCTGAGCTGGAAGATTCATTTTCAGACATTTCGTCACCATACTAGGTAACATTTTCAACTGTCCGGTTGAAGCACTGGTGATATGGCCTGTTTTCTATTTATGTGTTTAGGTTTCCTAGGGTTGGTGATGTCATTTCCTGTGGTTATGTCATTTTCTGTGGTGATGCCGTTTCCTGTTTTTTTTCTCAAGGAGTGGTAAATGGGATCTAAGTCAATGTGTTTGTTGATAGAGTTCCGGTTGGAATGTCATGCTTCTAGGAATTCTCGTGCGTGTCTCAGTTTGGCTTGTCCTAGGGTGCATGTGTTGTCCCAGCTGAAGTGGTGTCCTTCCTCATCTGTATGTAAAGATGCTAGCAAGAGAGGGTCTAGTTGATGTTCATTTATCCTTGTGGCTAGTTTTCTGACTGTTTGTCCAATGTAGTGTTTGTTACAGATCTTGCAAGGTGTTTTGTAAATGATATTAGTTTTGCTTGTTGTCTGTATTGGGTCTTTCAGGTTCATTAGCTGCTGTTTTAGTGTGTTGGTGGGTTTGTGGGCTACCATGATGCCAAGAGGTCTGAATAGTCTGGCAATCATGTCCAAGATGTCTTTGATGTAGGGGAGAGTGGCTAGGGTTTCTGGACATGTTTTGTCTGCTTGTTTGGGTTTGTTACTGAGAAATCAGTGGAGTGTGTTCATTGGGTACCCATTCATTTTGATTATACTGTATTGGTGATTTTCCTCTGCTCTCCGTAATTCTTCCAGCTCAGCGAGTAAACTAATCTCACCTGCCTGCATTTGGCCCATTTCCCTCCAAACTTTCTTACTCATGTACTTATCCAAATGTCTTTTAAATGTTATAACTGCATCCATCACGTCCTCTGGCAGTTCATTCTACACATGAACAGCCCTCTGTGTATAAAAAGTTGCCCCCATATCATTGTAAATCTTCATGCTTTCACCTTAAAAATATGCCCCCGAGTTATGAACTCCCTCACCCTAGGGAACACACCGTTCTCATTCACCTTATCTATGCCCTTCATGATTTTATAAATCTCGATAAGGTCACCCCTCAACCTCCTACCCTCCAGTGAGAAAAATCCCAGCCTTTCCAGTCTATTTTTATATCTCAAACTCTCCATTCCCAGTAACACCCTGGTAAATCTTTTCTGAACCCTCTCCAGTTTAATAATATCCTTCCTATAATGGGATGACCAGAACTGGACACAATATTCCAGAAAAGGCCTCACCAATGTCTTGTACAACCTCAACATGTGTTGTCTCAAGTTGGCATTCCACAGGTATATATCAGTACAGCTTCACAACTGGCTGTCTCTCGTTTCTATGTAGAATTCTCAATCACAGAAATGCAAAGGCTGTTTTATTTATTAACGGAAATGTGCTTTAAGTGCAAAACAAATAGAAGTCGAATAGCTGTGACTATATGTTTATTGCCAAACATTGAGAAATTGTATCTGGTTCTATCAGAGAACACTCAATTAGATCTGCAGAGAATATATCAGATTGGAATACAGTGAGTGATGTTGGATTAGATTTTCCAGAAATGGCAAATCTAGCCTGTTATCTTATTAACATTTAATGTGTTCATATCAAACTCATCTTCTCATTTTAATGAATGATTTAAAATACATTAAAGTAAATTCTTGAAAGAGTGAAGACTGGATTTTTAACATGGATGAATTGAGCATTCGGTGCAGTAAGAGGAATTCTGGAGTTTTAAATTTGATGTTTCCGTGCTTATGATTGAACAACCTGGCATTTTAAAAACTGTAATTAATGTACCTAACCTCAGTTTTCATATTCTCACTGTGGAATGAATCCAAGTAAGAGTAGAAACTGCTATTGCCATGGTGATTTCAGCTCCCAGATCCAGGAACTCAGTGTCTTTATTTTCCCATCGTTTAATCAGATAAAGTCCAGCTGCCCCCGCATACTGACAGCGTTCGTACAGCTCATTCCACTCAACACCACACTCCCCTTCTACCAAAAGGAGCACAGGTAATGCACTGATCACAAACAAATCTCACATTTCATTTCCTGCACTGACCTTTTCAGTGGCTGTACTGACTCCGTCAGAGTGTTTGTAAGTCCCATGGTCTCGCACTTTGCTGAGATTTGATTTATTCCAGCCCAAATATTAACTGAAGAAGAATGTGCAGAAGTGAACAGGGAGAAGGGAGGCCATGGGACTTCTGCATTGTTTGCTCAGATAGCTAGTCCAGACTTGATGAACTGAATGGCCTCCTACTGTGTTGTTTCAAATCTGAGATTTGATTTAATAGGCAATAATATAATCCTGGTGTTTGATGAAGCTTAGCTGTGCCTTAGTAGGGCTGTTTATTTACACAAGGTAGACTTCTTTTCATAATGTAGATACCAGCTGGCAAAGATACTCCTTTTCTCTCATTGCTGCAATCTTTCCTATCTTTAGCGACTAAGAAGACATCATTGTTTAAAAAGACTTGAGGGGTCAATTCAAAAAAGAATAGACTTATCTTTAGTTAGTCCATTTCACAATCTCTGAGTACCTCAAATGGCTTTGTAGCTAATAACATGCTGTCTGTGGTGAGGTGTAGCAGCAGAATACAGAATATGTTGTAGCCAATTTGTGTTCCACCAAACAGCAATGCGATGGTGACCAGATCACCTGGTTTAACGATGTTGTGTGAAGGCTAAGTATTGAGCTGAACACCTCCCCGGCTTTTCTTCAAATAAAAAACAAGAAAATCAATTAATGGATGACTCACTTTCTGCATATTACATCACACAGCAGTCACTTCATTTTAAAAGTTTTTCATTGGATGTAAAATACTTTAGGAAGTGTTAAATAAGAATGGTGTGCAGAGATATACAGAAAGGGCAGGAAATTGCACAAGGTCATACAGTTATGCCTCACCAAAATGCAACACCTGGTATTTATCTGAATTCAACTCTATCTGCCACTTCTCAGCCCATTGACCCATCTGATCAAGATCCCAATGTACCTTCTTCACTGTCCCCTCTACCACCAATTTTGGTGATATCCACAAACTTACTAACCATTTCTTTTATATTCTCATCCAAATTGTTGATATAAATGATGAATAATATTGGACCCAGACCGATCCTTGTGGCACATTGCTGGTCACAGGCCTCCAATCCGAATAACAACCCTCTACCACCAGCCTCTATCTCCTAATTCCCAAGCGAATTTTGTATTCAGCTGGATCCTCCTTGGATCCTGTGTGATCTAACTTTACTAACCAGTCTAACATGTCGGACCTCATCGAAGGCCTTGCTAAAAGTCATGTAGATATTGTCTCCTGCTCTGCCTCCATCTATCTTCTTGGACAATTCTTCAAAAAAACTCAATCAAATTTGTGACACTCAATTTCCCATTTACAAAGTCATGTTGACTATCCCTAATCCTTGCATTTCCAGATGCATTCGATCCTGTCTCTCAGAATCCCCTCCAACAACCTATCCAACACTGACATCAGACTCACCAGTCTGAAGATCCATGGCTTTTCCTTGCAACCTTTCTTAAACAATGGCACAACATGAGCCAGTCTTCCGGCACCTCACCCGTGGCTGTTAATGAGGCAAGTATCTCTGCCCTACATTCTCTTCCCACAATGTTCTGGAATACACCTGATCCGGGTCCCAGGGAATTGTCAACCTTTACCACGGTGGTCCTTCTGCACCATAACAATGCTGAGGTTCTGTCAAGTCCTGGTAATGCGAAAGACAGAAACTAATGCAATTCTTACATTTAACACCCAGCTGAGAAAGAGGATTAATCCTCCACTCAGCTTTCATCCAAAAGTTGACACCTCTGACAGTGCAGCATGCTCTCAGCAATGTCCATCTGAATCTTGTGCTTTTGAACCCTCAGCTTTCTGACTCAATAGTGAGAGTGCTACCCACAAAATTATGACTAATAGATGCAAAGGTTTATTGAATTGCACTGCTCCATGACATGCCACCCTGTTTCCTCCTTCTTGATCAGATTAAGGGTGACACCCTTCGGCTGATACATCAGAATTCCCAGCATGCTTAATTTCTGATGATGTGAAGACCCACCCTATGCAATAAAGTCCATTCACATCAGGGCCTTCCAGACTGGTTGGAGTGATGTCTCTGATGAGGGCCTGCAGTTTGTTTGGATTGTCTGGGATTGTCCTCAGGAGGGAAGATGAAGAGGAGACTTAATCATGGAATCATACAGTGCACAAGTGGCCATTTGCTCCAATGAGGCTGCACCACCAAAAATATACAACAATCTCCAATAGTCACACTTTCCAGCACTTAGCACATAACCTTGAATGTTATGACACTTCAAGAGCTCATCCAAGTATTTTTTAAAGGATATGAAGTTTCTCACCCCGACTATCCCCCCAGGCAGTGCATTCCAGACCTCACCACCCTCCAGGTGACAAAGGTAGGCCTCAAATCCCCTCTAAGCCTCCTGCCTTTCACTTTAAAATGATGCCCCCTTGTTATTGATCCTTCAACCAAGGCACAGCCGCTTTCTATCCACCCTGTACATGCCCCTCATAATCTTATACATCTCTGTCAGGTCCCCTGTCGGCCTTCTCTGCTCCATCGAAAACAACCCGAGCTTATCCAGTTTCTCTTTGTCGCTGGAATGCTCCATCCCAGGCAGCATCCGCTTGAATCTCCTTTTCCCCCTTTCCAGTACAGTCACATCCGTCCTATAGGGTGGGGACCAGCGCTGCACACAGTACTCCAGCTGTGGCCTCACATTGTACAGCTCCAACATAACCTCACTGCATTAATAATCTATGCCTTGACTGATAACAGCAAGTGTCCCATTTGCCACCTTAACTCCCCTATTACCCTGTGCTGCCATCTTCAAATCCCTCTGTTCCTTTGAACGATTGTCCTGCTGTTCATTGAGTACTCCCTTGTCTTGTTCCTTAAGCAGAAATTAGGCCATTCAGCCTATCGGGTCTGCTCCACCATTCAATCATGGCTGATAAGTTTCTCAACCGCATTCCCCCGCTTTCTCCCCGTAACCTTGATCCCCTTGATACTCAAGAACCTATCTATCTCCATCTTAAATATACTCAATAACCTGGCCTCCAAAGCTTTCTGTGGCTGAGAATTCCATAGATTCCCCCACTCTCTGGCTGAAGACGTTTCTCTTTATCTCTGTTCCAATAGGTCTTCCCTTTACTGTAAGGCTGTGCCCTCGGGTCCTAGTCTCTCCTAACAATGGAAACATCTTCCCAACATCCACTCTGTCCAGACTACTCAGTATTCTGAATGTTTTAATTAGATGCTCCCTCATCCTTCTAAACTTCATCGAGTATAAACCTAGAGCCCTCAAACATTCCTCATATGTTAAGCTATTCATTCCTGGGACCATTCTCATGAACCTCCTCTGAGTACGCTCCAAGGCCAGTACATCCTTCCTGAGGTATGGGGCCCAAAACTGTGCACAATACTCCAAATGTGGTCTGACCAAAAGTTTATGGAGTCTCAGAGGTGCATCACCTCACACTTATTGGGTTAAATTCCATCCATCACTCATTGGAATTGTACTGTTTAAAATTATGAATACCTGTTTTACAGTAGACAAGAAACTATTTCCTGGAGGGCTATTAACCATCGATACCTATCGAAGATAACTGGCCAAAGAGCAAGAGTAGTGATGAGGGAAATATTTTTGTCCAATGTATTTGATTCACGTCAAAAGATGGTGGACATAGATTTGATACTAACTTTCCAAAGGGAATTGGAGTAATGTACCAAAGGAAAAAGAATCCAAACATCTGAAGAAATAGTGGACTAACTGATGGACCGAATGGTCTCCTTCAGTTGTATGCTGTGCAGCACCACAATTTCAGGACCCAATTCTGCATGTCTTTGCAAATAGAAGAGGCTATAAAAATGCAAATGGATTTAGAAAGTGGAGAGCGGAATACTAAAGCAAGTTAGTAATGTTCATTTTCACATCCATGAGGAATTTCAAATAAATTCCTAATCACTGGATTACAGTTATGACATTGGCATGCCAAGTAGCCAATGTTGTCAACAAGACGTTACATTGATACAGCACCGTTAATTGTGTGAAACTGTTCATGATGTTACACAAGACTCGTGACTGTCACACAATATGGGGAGGTGATGGCCTAGTGGTATTGTCACTGGATTATTCATCCAGGGACCCAGGTCATGTTCACATCTCTGCCATAAAAATGATGAGGAATTTGAATTCAACAAAATACCTGGAATTAAAGATCTAATACTAACCATGAAACTGTCAATAATTTGTGGAAAACCCCAGTATTATTGCTGGACTGTTAATCCAAAGACCCAGATGATGTTCTGGGGACCCATGTTTGAATCCTACCACAACAGAAGGTGGAAATTGAATTCAATAAAAGAAAAATCTGGAATGAAGAATCTAAAGATCATCACAAATTCATTGTCAATTGTCAGAAAAGCTCATCTGGTTCATTAATGTCCTTTTGGGAAAGAAATCTGCTGTCCTCAACTGATCTGACTCCAACCCCACAGCAATGTGATCAACTCTTACCTGCTCTCTGGCCTATTAAGAATGTGTAATAAATGCTGACCTTGTCAGTGATGCCCACATCCAGTGAATGAGTAGAGAAAAAGATTGATGCTGACCACATAAGGAGATATGAAATCATCAAGCTGCAATAGTTGCACTGAGGCAAGGGTGTCGATAAGTGTCATAAGTTAATAAGTTGATTAGATATAAAGGCAGAATTAGGCCATTCAGCCCATCGAGTCTCCTCCGCCATTCCATCATGGCTGATATGCTCCTCACTCCCATTTTCCTGCCTTCTCCCCATATCCCTTCAATCCATTACCAATTAAAAATCTGTCTAACTCCTCCTTAAATTTACTCACTGTCCCAGTATCCATCACACTTTGGGGGTAGTAAATTCCACAGATTCACAATCCTTTGGGAGAAGTAGTTTCTCCTGAACTCTGGTTTAAATTTGCTCCCCCTTATCCTAAGACTATAACCTCTCATCCTAGAATGCCCCATGTCTGTTTTATCCACATCTTTTAGCATCTTTGATATCTCAATTTGATCTGCCCTCATTCTTCTAAATTCCAGAGAGTGTAGGGCTACACTGGACTGAGCTAAAAGCACAATCACTGAGTCAAACATGAATGAGACTGACCCAAATGCAGATTGCTGGAGAAACTCAGCAGGTCTGGAAGTATCTGTAGAGAGAGAGAGAGACAGTTTTATCTTCTATTGCAGAGATACAGTTTATTCATAAAGAACCATCCTGTGCATACACAGATGCTAAAGCAGTTCTGTACAGTCATAGAGTCATAGAGATGTACGGCATGGAAACAGACCCTTCGGTCCAACCTGTCCATGCCGGCCAGATATCCCAACCCAATCTAGTCCCACCTGCCAACACCCGCCCCATATCCCTCCAAATCCTTCCTATTCATATACCCATCCAAATGTCTCTTAAATGTTACAATTGTACCAGCCTCCATCATTTCCTCTGGCAACTCATTCTATACACATACCACCTTCTGCTTGAAATAGTTGCCGCTTAGATCTCTTTTATATCGTTGCCCTCTCACCCTAAACCTATGCCCTCTAGTTCTGGATTCCCTGACCCCAGGGAAAAGACTTTGCCTATTTACCCTATCCATGCCCCTCATAATTTTGTAAACCTCTATAAGGTCACCCCTCAGCCTCCGACGTTCCAGGGAAAACAGCCCCAGCCTGTTCAGCCTCTCCCTGTAGCTCAGATCCTCCAACCCTGGCAACATCCTTGTAAATCTTTTCTGAACCCCTTCAAGTTTCACAACATCTTTCCGATAGGAAGGAGACCAGAATTGCACGCAATATTCCAACAGTGGCCTAACCAATGTCCTGTACAGCTGCAACATGACCTCCCAACTCCTGTACTCAATACTCTGACCAATAAAGGAAAGCGTACCAAACGCCTTCTTCACTATCCTATCCTTGGATCCAAGAAAAGCAAACATTGGAAACTGGCATTCCTGCAGTTTCAAAAAACCAAATGCAACTCGTACTTATGCAGGACAGTATTTCCATAGATTTGAGACAATAAGATGGTCTACCAACTGAACAGTCTACTGTTATGCTTTGGCAGAAAGACAATGGCATTTTCCCCGCTGTCCATGATGATTTTTCTTTGGAACTCTCCAATATTTTCTGCCTTTGTCTAAGATTTCCCACATCTGCAGTATTTTGTCTTTAAGTGAGAGTGACATTTGCCTGCAGTTAGAGAAAGGGGGGGTCCTGTTGTCCATGTATCACAAGAACTGCAGGGAAGCAGCTCACCACCACCTACTGAGCAACACCCAAATCCCTTGAATGAATTAAATAAAAACTTCCACTTTTTCCAGTTACTCTTGCTTTGTTTATGTTTGTAGAACACATTTAATGTTGAAAACTATTCTTAAGCTTTGCACAGAGGCAATCAGACAGAAATGCCAAGCTCGAGAAAGGATCCCACAAAGCTTTGAGGTATCTCTGTTTTATCTGCACCGAAAATTCACGTCCGCACCCAGAATGTGGTGACAGACTCACTTCCTGTATTTTTGTGCTGACCTCTGCCCTGCCACCCAGGCTGTCAACATGTGTCCCCTTATCCTCACTTGACCAGCCTCGGTATTAAAAGTATCATTCTCCGTCACTTTCATCATCTCCATCATAAGTCCATGTCCAAACATACCCACCTTTCCTCTCCTCTGCCAGCTTTCCAAAGGGAATATTCTTTCCATGCTACCCTGATCTATTCCTCAATTATCCTTATCACCTCACTTCCTCCCCATGGCACCTATCCATACAATTTCAGGCCTTGCTCTTTCCTCGCTCTTGTTGGGGGGAGACATGAAAGCAGAGTCTCGTGTTCTGTGTTCAGCGATACAAGCAACCTTTATTCAGAACTCTTTTACCACAAGCATAGGAGAGGTCAGAAACCACCCAAATCTTACTTTCATGTGGGGCCCAGTTACCCTCTTAATTACAGCTCAGATATCAGGTAGGTCAGTGCTTCTCTGGCTTCCCCAACTGAATACAGTATATTTATACATTTCACGTTACAATAATTACATGCAACATCGATGTCATTGTTCCTTCCCCCAATCTATACATCCAATCCTGTAAAACAACTGATCAATGATGAACGCCCATATTGTCAGCTGTAGGTTCCCTCTGGTGTCAGGATGTCGACATAATTATCTGCAGACCTTGGGATCTTACAATGTATCTCATTAATTACATTCCAATATTAACAGTTATACTGTTTCTCAAACATTTGTCAGACTTGATTATCTCTAAGGACTGTTTGAAGTCTGTTATTCATTAAATGTATTGCTCTCCCTATCAATTTCTGTTACTTTTCTTATATTTCCTACTGTCCTACTCACAGGATGTACAAAAGATGCTAATTCCTACTAATTGCTACACATTTATTTTTGTTCATCCATTGGATGAGGGCATCACTGGCTAGGCAGGTTTTATTGCTCATCCCTAATTGCCAGGAGGGTAGTTAAGAGTCACCCACATTGTTGTGTGTCTGGAGTCACGTGTAGGCCAGACCAGATAAGGATGGTTTCCCTCCCTAAAGGATATTAGTGAACCAGATGAGTTTTTCCAACAATCGACAATCAACATGGTCATCATTAGACTCATAATGTCAGTTCTAATGTAAGGTTAGTTATTTATAAAGTTATATGGTTACACCTAATGTTCAAATTCTTTAGCCAATGGGTAGTGAGCAGCTGCTGTCCCACATGACCTTACAGGGTCAGGTAAACCCCGCCCCTCTATCTTGCAGCCACAACTATAACTCCCCCTATTCACATGCTGCTTGTAAACAGGAGATTGCTTCTAAGATGAAATTTACTGTCCCTACTCTAAATATATTAACACTAACTTGTTTACTTAATAAGACAAGGTCTATTCAAGTTCCATTAATAAGACCGAAACTCATTCACTTTCCCAACTCAATAAGTCTGTACTCCTGGGACATAGTCTTGTCCTCCTTTTGCCTCATCGTCCGTCTCTGATATGGTGAGATCATACTTTTGTTTCCATTCTTGCTAAACTACAAACTTTGGGCTCTCTGTTCCCAGACATATTTTATCAGACTTGAGATTATGTTGCTGGAAAAGCACAGTGGGTCAGGCAGCATCCGAGGTGCAGGAAAATCGACGTTTCGAGCCAGAGCCCTATTCCTGATGAAGGGCTTCGGCCCAAAACGTCAATTCTCCTACTCCTGTGGGCGGCACGGTGGCACAGTGGTTAGCACTGCTGCCTCACAGCGCCAGAGACCCGGGTTCAATTCCCGCCTCAGGCGACTGACTGTGTGGAGTTTGCACATTCTCCCCGTGTCTGCGTGGGTTTCCTCCGGGTGCTCCGGTTTCCTCCCACAGTCCAAAGATGTGCAGGTCAGGTGAATTGGCCATGCTAAACTGCCCGTAGTGTTAGGTAGTGTTAGAAGCAATCTCCTGTTTACAAGCAACATGTGAATAGGGGGAGTTATAGTTGTGGCTGCAAGATAGAGGGGCGGGGTTTACCTGGCCCTGTAAGGTCATGTGGGACAGCAGCTGCTCACTATCCATTGGCTAAAGAATTTGAACATTAGGTGTAACCATATAACTTTATAAATAACTAACCTTACATTAGAACTGACATTATGAGTCTAGTGATGACCATGTTGATTGTCGATTGTTGGAAAAACTCATCTGGTTCACTAATGTCCTTGAGGGAGGGAAACCATCCTTATCTGGTCTGGCCTACATGTGACTCCAGACACACAACAATGTGGGTGACTCTTAATTGCTCTCCTGGCAATTAGGGATGGGCAATAAAACCTGGGGTAAATGTATGGGTGGGTTACGCTTCGGCGGGTCGGTGTGGACTTGTTGGGCCAAAGGGCCTGTTTCCACACTGTAATGTAATGTAATCCTCAGATGCAGCCTGACCTGCTGTGCTTTTCCAGCAATACACTCTCAACTCTAATCTCCAGCACTTGTAGACCTCACTATCTCCATATTTTATCAGACTGTCTATTTCTGCAGCTTTGGTTTGTACAGAACTCCCTGTATGTAATTATGGGTCTTTATTCTCCCCAGAACCTGTTACCTTAGATTGTTCTTCTTCTCAAAACTACCATTGTCCTTACTTAAGATCTCACTTGACAGCCTGTACTGTCATGACTGCTAAACATCTTCTCCGTCATATTTATGCCAACTATAAATCCATGGAAAGCCATCTTGTGCCACCTCTGGCCATGGGCTGCCCCAACACTCCTCATTGTGCAAGGTTATAAATCTCGACCAAGGCCCCTTATCCCTTCCAGGTGAAGCAATGTTTCACTTGTACATCTTTCAATCTAGTCTACTGTATTCATTGCTCACAGTGCAATTTCCTTTAGATTAGCAAGGCCAAATACAGGCTGGGTTATGCTCTATGGAACATCTATACTCAATACACAAACATTCCCCTGAGTTTTTAGTCGCTTTGCCGTACCGTGATGTGATTCACTTTGGAAGGAATAACAGGAATGCAGAGTACTGGGCTAATGGTAAGAATCTTGGTAGTGTAGATGAGCAGAGTGATCTCGGTGTTCATGTACACAGATCCCTGAAAGTTGCCACCCAGGTTGATGGAGTTATTCAAAAGACATATGGTGTGTTAGCATTTAGTGGTCTAGTTTCGGAGCCATGAGGTCATGCTGCAGCTGTACAAAACTCTGGTGTGAGTGAGAAGGTTTCCAAAAAGGGGGATGAGGGTAAAGTGGTTGATGTGGTGTATATGGATTTCAGTAAGGTGTTTGATAAGGATCCCACGCTAGGCTATTGCACAAAATATTGAGGCATGGGATGGAGGGTGATTTAGCGGTTTGGATCAGAAAGAAAACAGAGGATGGTGGTTGATGGGAAACGTTCATCCTGGAGTTTAGTTACAAGTGGGGTACCGCAAGGATTTGTCTTGGGTCCACTGCTGTTTGGCATTTTTATAAATGACCTGGATAAGGGCATAGAAGGATGGGTTAGCAAATTTGCAGATGACACTAAGGTCAGTGGAGTTGTGGATAGTGATGAAGGATGCTGTAGGTTACAGAGAGACATAGATAAGCTACAGAGCCGGGCTGAGAGATGGCAAATAGAGTTTATTGCAGATTAGATTAGATTACATTACATTACATTACAGTGTGGAAACAGGCCCTTCGGCCCAACAAGTCCACACCGACCCGCCGAAGCGCAACCCACCCATACCCCTACACCTAACATTACGGGCAATTTTAGCATGGCCAATTCACCTGACCCTGCACATTTTTTGGACTGTGGGAGGAAACCGGAGCACCCGGAGGAAATCCACACAGACACGGGGAGAACGTGCAAACTCCACACAGTCAGTCGCCTGAGGCGGGAATTGAACCCGGGTCTCTGGAGCTGTGAGGCAGCAGTGCTAACCACTCTGCCACCGTGCCGCCCAACATTCCCAACAGGGCAACCTCTCCTTTCCTGTTTGTAATCTCAGTCCATACTACCTCAGTTGACGGGTCCTCAGATGTCCTTTCTGCCACCATAACACTGTGCTTGGCGAACAGTGCCACACCTCCCCCTCTTTTACCATTTTCTCTGTTCTTACTGAAGCATCTAAATCTCGGAACCTGCATCAACTATTCCTGTCCCTGCTCTATCCAAGTCTCCGAAATGGCCACATCAAAATCCCAGGTCCCGACCTTATTCCGGATGCTCCTGGTGTTGAAGTAGACACACTTCAAACCAACTTCTTGCTTGCCGGTGCCCACTTTTGACCTTGAAACCTTATTTCTGACCTCACTACTCTCAGCCTCCTGTATTCTCAAACTACAATTTTGGTTCCCATCCTCCTACTGAATTAGTTTAAACCCTCCCAAGGAGCATTAGCAAATTCCGCCCCCCCCAGGACATTGGTATCCGTCTGATTCAGATGAAGACCATCCTGTTTGTTGAAGTCCCCCCTACCCCAGAAAGAGCCCCAATTATCCAGGAATCCAAAATCCTCCCTCCTGTACCATCCCTGTAGCCACATGTTCAACTCCTCTCTCTCCCTATTCCTCACCTCGCTAGCATGTGGCACGGGCAACAAACCAGAGATAACAACTTTGTTTGTTCTAGTTCTAAGCTTCCATCCTCGCTTCCTGAATTTCTGCCTTAAATCCCCATCTTTCTTCCTAACTATGTCGTTGGTGCTTATTTGGACCATGACTTGGGGCTGCTCCTCCTCCCCCTTAAGGATCACTAAAACATGATCATAGACATCACAAACCCTGACACCTGGGAGGCAACTCACCAACCGTGAGTCTCTCTTGTCCCCACATAACCTCCTATTTGTCCCCCTAACTATGGAGTCCCCAATGACTACTGCTCTGCTCCTGTCCCCCCTTCCCTTCTGAACAGCAGGGACAGACTCTGTTCCGGACCCCTGTACCCCATGGCTTATCCGTGGTAAGTCCCCCCCCCCAACAGTATCCAAAACGGTATACCTGTTATTGAGGGGAATGCCCACAGGGGATCTCTGCACTGTCTGCCTGTTCCCTTTCTGTCCCCTGACAGTTATCCATCTACCTTCTTGTACCTGAGGTGTGACTACCTCCCAGTAACTCCTCTCAATAATTCCCTCCACCTCCCAAATGATCCAAAGTTCATCCAGCTCCAGTTCCCTAACACAGTTTTCAAGGAGCTGGAGTTGGCTGCACTTCCCGCAGATGTAGTCAGCAGGGACACTAGTGGTGACCCTTACCTCCCACACTCTGCAGGAGGAACATTCAACTGCCCTAACCTCCATTCCCACTACTCTAACTTCCCAGCGAGGCGACTGCAAAACTAAAACAAAAACTGGTCACCTTGCCAATCCGGCACACAGGAACTGTTGCTTTGGTTAGAGGAGGAGGATGGGTGGGTGGGAGACACCACCTGAGTAATGTTTCGAGTAAAGCAGCCACCCAAAAATACCACCTCACTTACCCAGCAGTCCCGTGTCTGCTCCTGCTTCACATATACTCCACCTATACATGGGGTAAACCTTTATAGCTTTTCAAATTTACCTTCCCATTAGGCCTCTGTTCCTCACTTTCTGGATCAGTGGTGCTGGAAGAGCACAGCAATGCCTCTCCTCCCCCTTCAACTGCCAGCAAAGAAAGCTGCAGTTTTTGTCCCTTCAGTTCCATTTGCTCCTTCCACCTTTTTCTACAATTCAAAATTCATATTTTCTAACCTCTTCCTTCAATTCTGAACAAGTCATATCAGACTCAAGCCTTTCACTCTGTTCTCTCTGCCAGACCTGTTGGGTTTCTCCAGCAATTCCTGATCTCATTTCAGTTTGTACCATCGACAGTGCTTGGTTTTCGCTCCCCTCTTTTGAGATTCCTTGTCGCGAACAATCTGGGGTCTGTTGTTGTTGAAACACTGGGGCCAAGGCAGCAGCTCAGAGACAAAGTGTTGACAACAAGTGGCTCATCTGCTGACTTCTGAAAGTCTCCTGTACCCCAGGTCGGAATTGTGATGAAATTCTTTGTCTTGCTTGAATGAGTTTAGCTGCAACAACACACTCAGCTTGATCCTTTGCCTGACGGGGGAAATGCTTGGTTTGAGAATCTGATCGGAACAATGTCTTGCCAAAATATTTGCAACAGTTGGTGCAATGTGTGTGCTTGAACACCACAATGTAATTAGTCAATTTGGAGAGTGAAATTCTGAGTCAAATCATGTAAATTACTGAGACATAAGGTGCAATTGGTATTTGCAGCAACACTATTCATTGGCTGTTGTTTTAAGAGTCATTTGTTGCATAGATTCCAACATATTGCCACCAAAACATCTTAACTTAGTAATGTGATCTAAAATCCATTGACACATAGTTTTACTGATGATTTAGGAGTATAAATTTGCGGGTAAGCTGATAATACTTAGCTGGATTGATGTGGTATTTACAGGTAATTAATAAGCATGGGCTGAGCGTATGAAGTAGTGGACAGTGCAGGTCGGTTGGAAAGGAGTGGTATGATATTATTACAGGGTTAGATAAAGAGGGCTGGGAGGAGGCCCATGGGATGAGTAAACACCAACACATAGTATAGAACCAAAATCCTAATGTTGCTGGAGGTCTGTAATAAAAACAAGGTGCTGGAGAAATTTATGTTTGGCAGCATTTGTGAAGAGAGAAACAAATGAATCTGGCATTTCGAGTCCAGTGATCCATGTTCAGAGTGAGAAAAGGCAACAACTCCACTTCAAGTGTTGGCCATCAAACATAGTCGCTTATTTCCCCAAACCTCCCCAGTCCCTCCATTCTTACATTTACTCTGTTCTTCAGATTCCATTGCAATTCCTGTAATGTTCTTCAACCTCATCATGCCACAACAACCAGGCCATTGGGTGGCATGGGAACACCCCCAACAGCACTTGAACACACCCACAGTGCTGATAGGAAGGCAAAACCGAAAGAACTGTAGATGTTGGAAATCAGAAACAAAAACGGAAATTGCTGGCAAAGCTCAGCAAGACTGGCAGCATCTTAGGAGAGAAATCAGAGTTAATTTTTTGAATCCAGTGATCCTTCATTTTGTCAGAGGAAGGGAGTTCTGGGACTTTGACCCAGCAGCAATGGTTGTAGATCCGAGAAAGGGAAGCAATAGCAGACTGCTATTGGACAAGTCATCCAGAAGCACAGGCCAATCTTTGAATCCCACTGTGGGAGCTGATGAAATCTGAATTTAATAAAAGCTGGAATAAAGACCATGTCATTTTCATGAAAAAAAACTCATCTGGTTCATTCATGTCCTTAGGAAAGAATTTCTGCAGCCTACATGTGACTCCAGACCCACAGCAATGCAGTTGACTCCAAACTGACCTGTGGACAATTAGAGATGGGAAATAAATGCTGTCTGACCAGTGACACCTCCATCCCATACACATACACAAAATAAAAATCCGGGTGGGATGTGGCTTGGATGGGGAACTTGTAGGTGATGCTTCTTTGTTCTTTGCATCATCTTACCCTCAAAGGTACACATTCCAGCTTTTCTACCTGCAATTTACCATCCCACTCATTAACTTTCTGTCCTCTCCATATTCCTGAAACATGTCATCTCCTTAAATTCCTGCCCATTTTGCCCCAGTTTTGAAATGTTCTAATCTAATACCTGTTCTCAGTATTGAAGAGGCTTTTGTTAAAATCACTGATACATTGTGTGACTGTGACAGAGATACATTATCCAGCCTCATCCTTCCTGAGCTGTCAGCAGCTCATTAACCCACTGTTCTCCTCCACAGAATCATAGATCATGAAAACAGATCCTTCGGTCCAACTAGTCCATGCTGACCACAATCCCAAACTAAAGTAGTCGCACCTGTTCCACTTGGTCCATATCCCTCCAAACATTTTTTATTCACTTGTCTAAATGCCTTTTAAATGCTGTAACTGTACCCGCATCCAACACTTCCTCTGACAGTAGATTCCACACATAAACAACTCTCTGTGTAAAATGTTAATTGCCCCACATATCTTTTTAAACCTTTCTCCCCTTGCCTTTAAAGAGTGCCTCCTAGTTTTGAAATGCCCCACCCTGGGGAAAAGATACCTGCCATTCACCTTATCTATGCTTTTCATGATTTTATAGATCCCTATGAGGTTACCCCTCAACCTCCTACTCTCCGGGTGGAAAGAGTCCCAGCCTATCCAGCCTCTCCCTGTAACTCAAACACTCCATTCCCAGCAACATCCTGATAAATCGTTTTTGAATCTTCTCCAACTTAATAATATCCTTCCTACTCCAGGGTGACCAGAACTGGGCACAGTCCTCCAGAAGAGGTCTCACCGATGTCCTGTACAACCTCTGCATGATACCCCAATTGTTATACTCAAAGATCTGAGCAATGAAGGCAAGTGTGCTAAATGCCTTCTTAACCACCCTGTCTATATGTGATGCAAACTTCAAAGAATTATCCACCTGAATCCCTAGGTCTGTCTGTTCTACAACACTACCCAGGGTCCTACTTTTAATTGTGTAAGTCCTGCCCTTGTTTGTTTTCCCGAACTGCTATACCTCACATTTATCCAAATTAGACTCCATCTGCCACTCTCAGTCCATTGACCCAACTGATCAAGCCCACTTGTAATCTTTGATAACCTTCTTCACTATCCACTATACCACTAATCTTGGTGTCATCTACAAGCTCCAGCATCCCTCCATCATCATTCAGTGGGTGAAACTGAGGTTGGTTTTATTCTGACCTTTCCGATTACAGCCAGAGAATCCTTATTAATGGATTTTGTTCTCCTTCTTGGGATTCTCCAAAGAGCTATTCTTGCCTTTTCCATTCCTCAAGTACATGTTACACCACAATTATATCAGCTCAGCTCTTAGTCTTCACCAGCACCGGTTCTTTGGACATCCTTCCTCCATGCACAACACCCTCCCCGCCCTTTCACACTGCCTTTTAATTTGTTAAGCCACAAGCCTGATATACCGTATTGAATGAAGGAAAATATTGGGAATATTGAAGCTATTGCCTTCATTCCCTGCCACATAGTCTTATCCCTGTACGTTATTTCGATCTCATAGTCTGAGCGAAATTCTCTACCAACTTGATGCTGTGTTTGGCCTTAATTTGATTTTTTGAATACGGGCCTGCACTATCACCAAAACCATTTCCACTTCCTCCTTTTTCACATTTGTCTTAATTCATTCACAGGATGAGGGCACCACTGGCTAGGCCAGCATTTACTGCCTATCTCTAATTGCTCACAGGACAGTCAGGAGTCAACCACTGAGTCTGGAGTCACATGTAGGCCAGACTAGGTAAGGATGGCAGCTTCCTTAAAGGCATGGGTGAACCAGATGGGCTTTTCTGACAGTTGCCAATGGATTCAGGGTCATCATTAGACTTCTAATTCCAGATTTTTATTGAATTCAAATCCCCCCATCTGCCTTGGCGGGATTCAAACCCAGGTCCCCCAGGATGTTACCTGGGTCTCTGGAGTGACAGTTCAGCAATAATACACTTGGCCATTGCCTCCCCTGGACATGAACACTGTTTCACTCTGGCCATCCCTTGTCTTACCCGATGCTGAAACCTTATCCGTGCCTTGGTTAACTTTCACGTTGGCTGCTCTATCAGTCTCGTGACTGGCCTCCTGTCATTCAGCCTCTGTAAACCTATTGTCACCCAGAACCCTGCTGTCTTTTTGTTAACTTGTTCCAAATATCATTCAGCCTTCATCCCTTAGTTTGCTGACTTTCACAATGGAGTTGGATCAATGGGCCAAATGACCCAATTCTGCTCCCATGTCTTATCATCATATGGCCCTCACTGAATGACTGAATTATTTTATTGTCACATGTATTTGACAGTGAGAAAAACAGGAAAATACAAGGAAAATCTTTTCCAGTGTCACCACAATTTGACACCATTTTGAATAGTTAAGAATAAGAATACAAAAATAGAAAGATAGAGCTTAAAGAAAGTCCATAGATCCTGAGCCAGCTCATCATCAACGATGCCTGCCCTGTCATTCCCCCACCACCCCCTCACTGCTGGGCCCAACCACTATTAATGACCCTCCTCTCCAGGCTCCATCTTTCACCGCTAGGCCAATGTACCAGCCGCCTATTCCAATACTAGGTCCCGGGCTCGGTCCAGAAAAGTAAATAAGGGCTCACTCACTGTCACCACAGGTCTGCATTGGGAACCCTCGCTGATACTGTCTGAGCTCAGGACAACTAAAGGAAACATAGAAGAAAAATAAAACAAGAAAAAAGATAAAAAACTGAAAGGAAAGAAAAGCGGCCGCCCACATGAAAACCCTTCCATATTATTCTTTTTGTTTTTTGCTCATATTTCCCCTTGGCTTTACCCCTCTCTCTCTATGTAATCTGCTCCAGCCACACAATCCTTGAAGGATATTTGAGCTCCTCCACTTCCAAACTCCTGTATATCCCTGACTTTAATCTCTCTGCTATGGACAGCCTTGCTTTATGGCTGTAATTGCAATGATAATGGAAGTTTTTAAATCCTTTGAATTACTTTCTAAGTTGGCGAAGAAGTTGAGTACTGTACCTCAACATAGTGTGAAAACAGCTGAACACATGTTGTAAATGTCATTTTCTATCTTTTAAAATCAAATGACTCAACTGGTGAATTGTCACTGATTGAAGGGGGTTATTTTTATTATCATCTCATGTTCAGTTGTTTAATCAATCTGCAATATATCAAGCAGTATTTGTTGAATCACAATTTTAACAAAATTCATTTTAAATTCTGATTAGTTCATGGAAGATTTTGTATTTTGATCAGATGCAAATGCAGTTGGGCAGGAACTTTGAAAAATAACCTTCGTTTTCAAACAGGTATAATTTTGGAGTCAGTTTCTGCTGAAATACCCCTTCTCCACCCAACACAGAATCTCAGCCTTCTGCTGTTTGTTTATGAGATTGACAAAAAAGTGAATGATGGTTCTAAGGGGTCATTCAATCTGGAATATTTGTTATTAACACATGACAATGGCTTGGAGAGTGTGGATGCTAGGAAATTGTTTCAGTTAGGCGAGGAGACTAGGACCCGTGGACACAGCCTTAGAACTAGAGGGGGTAAATTCAGAACAGAAATGCGGAGACATTTCTTCAGCCAGAGTGTGGTGGGCCTGTGGAATTCATTGCCGCAGAGTGCAGTGGAGGCTGGGATGCTAAATGTCTTCAAGGCAGAAATTGATAAATTCTTGATGTCACAAGGAATTAAGGGCTACGGGGAGAATGCAGGTAAGTGGAGTTGAAATGCCCATCAGCCATGATTGAATGGCGGAGTGGACCCGATGGGCCGAATGGCCTTATTTCTGCTCCTATGTCTTATGGTCTTATGGACAAGAAAATAGGAGGAAAGTGGGACATTGCTAGGAAACCACTTTGTGATATTTGCCACTGTTTTAAAAACCTATTTCCTGGGACATGGTTGTCTCCGGCTTGGCCAATGTTCAT
Organism: Chiloscyllium plagiosum; assembly: GCF_037043375.1. Classification (NCBI taxonomy): domain Eukaryota; kingdom Metazoa; phylum Chordata; class Chondrichthyes; order Orectolobiformes; family Hemiscylliidae; genus Chiloscyllium; species Chiloscyllium plagiosum. The sequence goes on along the minus strand of NW_028270149.1, from coordinate 4,176,233 downwards.
TGCTGTGAAGTAGGTGGTGGTGAAGAGCAGCCTTCTTGAATGAATGCAGTCCGTGTTGGGGATGGAGGTGGTGAAGGTGCATCTAAAGTGCAATTAGGGAAAGAGTTTCAAGATTTTAAACCCAACCTCTGGATTTTACTGATTTTTATTGCGAGTAGGTCCTCACCACCCCGCCTCCACCCTCACCCCAACCCCCACCCCCTCCCAAGCTGGTAATAAGGCCCAGACATTTGCAGACTCAGAGACAGTTCACACCTCAACCAGAGCAGTGTTGCTAAATTGATCAGTAAATCCTCACCCCATTTCTAGCAGATTGGACATTCATTGATGGGGGATGAGGGCAAGCTGTGACTGATATATCAGGAAAACCCAACTCAGCATTGCATCATTACAATAGCTACCACAGGAATAAGGGCCTTATCCCATAGTGTGTGTGCTAAAGTTTGGTCAGAGTGGAATTTGCAGCCACAGAGAGCTGTGGAGGCAGGTGACTGAGTATGTCCGAGAAAGAGATTGATATCTTTGTGAAGGCATCAAGAGTTATGGAGAGAAAGTTGGAATCTGGGATTAACTTCAAAGACATGAGCTAGCCAGAGTTGATTGGAAGGAGAAGGTGGCAGGGGTTTCTGGGGGTAATTCTGGATGCACAACAGGAATTGATCCCAAGGAAGAAGAAACAAATTAAAGGGAGGACAAGGTAACCATGGCTGACAAGGGAAGTCAGGGACAGCACAAAAGCAAAAGAGGAAGCATACAATGTGGTGAAGGTTAGTGGGAAGCCAGAGGATTGGGAAACTTTCAAAAACTTGCAGAAGGTGACTGAAAAAAATCAATAAGGGGAGAGAGATAAAGTGAGGGTAAGCTTGAGGGTAAGCTAGCTAGTAATATAAAATAAGAATGCTGGAGTTTTTAAAAATATATAAAACATAAGAGAGAGGCAATAATGGACATCCATTGACTCCATCTATACTTCCCATTGCCTCTCAAAGGCAGCCAATGTCATAAAAGACTCCTCCCACTCAGTTATAATCTCTTCCAACCTCTTTCATCAGGCAGAAGATACAAATGCTTAAACACACAGGCCATCAGATTCAAGAACAGCTTCTTCCCCGCTGTTAATTAGATTCCTGAATGGACCTCTCAAGATTTAATGTTGATCTCATACTTTGTGCACCTTCTCTACAGCTGTAATATTGTATTCCTTGCTTTGCTCTATTACCCTGATACACTTTGGTATGATCTGTCCGTAATGCACACAAAACATAACTTTTTACTATACCTAGGTACATGTGACAATAATAAATCAAATCAAGCATTGTACCACTGGAAAATGAGGCTGGAGAAGCAGTAATGGGCAACAAAGCAATGGCAGAGGAACTCAGTAGGTATTTTGCATGAATCTTCACAGTAGAAAGCTGTACTTCAAGAGAGTTGGGGCAGAAGTGAGTGTCATGTCCATCACTCAGGAGAACATACTGGGGAAGCTGAAAGGTCTGAAGGTGAATAAATCATCCAGACCAGATGTGCTACAGCCCAGGACTCTGAAGGAGATTGTAGAGGCATTGGTGGTGATCTTTCAGGAGTCTCTGGAGTCAGGGAATGAAAAATGGCTAATGGATCACCCTATTGAAAAAGGGAGGGACGCAGATGATAAAAAATTATAGGCCTGTTTTTCTGGTCTCAGTCATTGGTACATTTTAGAGTGCATTATTCAGGGTGAGATTTTGGAGTACTTGGAAGTGCACGGTAAAATGGAGATGAGTCAGCATGGCTTTATCAAGTGGAGGGCATATCTGAAAAATCTGTTAGAATTCTTTGAGATGATAATGAGCACATTAGACAAAGGAGAACCAGTGGACGTGATCTGTTTGGATTTTCAGAAGGCCTTTGACAAGATGCCACACAGAAGACTGCTAAAAAAGACAAGAGCCTACGGTGTTAGGGACAAGGTACTGGCATGGATAGAGGATTGGCCTAATGGCAGAAGGTTGAGAATAGGTGTAAAGGGGTCTTTTACAGGATAACAATTGGTGACTAGTTGAGTTCCACAGGGATCACTATTGGGTCCTCAACTATTCATTTGTACATGAACAATCTGGACAAAGGGACTGCTAGGTTGTTATGTTTGCAGATGACACAGATATGTGCAGGGACTGGTAGCATTGAGGAAGGGGGGGTGGTGGCTATAAAAGCACTTAGGTCAGAACAGTGAGAAAAGAAGTGGCAGCTGGAATACAATGTGGGAAGATGTGAGGTTTATGCACTTTGATCAGAAAAATAGAAGTGTAGACTATTTTGTACATGGGGAAAGGTTTTGGAAATCTGTGAAGCACAAAGAGACTGAGGGGTTCAGGATTCTCTTAAGGTTGATATGCAGGTTTATCTGGCAGTTAGGAAGGCAAATGCAATGTTAGCATTCATTTCGAGAGGGCTAGAATACAAGAGCAGGGATGTACTGCTGAGGCTGTATAAGGTTCTGGTCAGACTGTATTTGGAATATTGTGAGCAGTTTTGGGCCCTGTATCTAAGGAAGGATGTGCTGGTGGGGGGGGTCCAGAGGAGATTTACAAGGATGATCGCAGGGATGAGAGGCTTGTCATATGAGGAGCAGTTGAGGACTCTGGGTCTGTACACGAAGTTCAGAAGGATGAGGGAGGATCTGATTGAAACGTACAGAATATTGAAAGGCCTGGATAGTGTGGACATAAAGAGACGAGGAGCCGAGGGCACAGCCTCAGGGTGAAGGGATGACCCTTTAGAACTGAGACGAGGAGGAATTTCTTCAGCCGAGGGGTAATTCTGTGGAACTCGTTGCCACAGAGGGCTGTGGAGGCCAAATCATTGAGTGTCTTTAAGACAGAGATAGATAGGGTCTTGAAGCGTAGGGTGACCGAGGGTTATGGTGTGAAGGCAGGAGAATGGGGTTAAGAAACATGTCAGCCATGATCGAACAGGGAGCAGACTCAACGGGCTTTTTTTTCTTTCTTCATTCATGGGATGATGGTGTTACTGGCTGGGCAGCATTTATTGTGCATCCCGAATTGCCAAGAGGCTGGATGGACTAATTTTGCTTCTTTATGTTACAGTCTTATGTTAAAGGATCAGCAATGATCATATTGAATGGTGGAGGAAGTTCAAAGGCTCGAGTAATCTCATCCTGCTCCTAGTTTCTATATTTTTTATGTACATACTCATAAAGGAGTAAATCAGATCTGTCAAACTGTCAAGTTACTTAACTAGGCAACCCTTTAAATTTTGAAAGAGTAAACAGCTTTGTTTGTATTCACTCATGGGATGTGGGTAATACTGGCTAGGCCAGTATTTATTGCTCATCTCTAATTGCCCAGAGGCCAATTCAGAGTCAACGCCATTACTGTTGGTCTGGAGTCACATGTAGGCCAGACCAGGTAAGGATGGCAGTTTCCTTCCCTAAAGGACATCAGTGACCCAGATGGGTTTTTCCAACAATTGACAATGTTTGGATGGTCACCATTACACTGTAATGCCTATGACTGTGTGAGGTGAAAATAATACGTTTGCCTTTCAATGTATGTTTACTACATAACCTTAATTGATATCGTGTGGCATTAGTAATGACTTCCTCTATAACCTGTCATTATCACTGTGGGAAGGGGTGGTGGGGAAGGAGAACTGGATGTGCATAACATGATTGACAGCTCCAAAAGGTTATTAAAGAATTGTAGTTTAATGAATGTAAATATTTGTTTTTAAATAGAATTAAATACTTGAGGGAATCTAAATGTATTGAATTGACATTTGTGTTCAGGGTGGTTGTTTTCACATTGTAATTTCTGTACTAGAAACTGGAGTTTTATTTCTTCTTAACATGTGTCATGTGAAATGCATCTGTCCAGATGGACACTGGATATGCTGACAACAAGGCTGGAAGAGATAATGGTGATGTTTGGCAGGGGCATGGCTTAACATGAGTTGGTATGAAGTAGGTTGAGGGTCATCAAGACCCTGTGAGTGGGGAACTTGGATTGTGCTATGATCCAGATTAATTGAACTGTAAAAGAAAAGAAAACCTAACTTATTTGTACATAACACAAAGTTAAGGCCTTTGCAGCAGATGATAAAACACATGATTAATCCCAATATCATTCCTTTACAATACTCACACCAGAGAGAACTTGCTTCTCTCAGACATCATCAGAGATTGACTGATGGTTCAATTTTCAGATGTGAGAAGCTGATGTGAGTCTTGAATCTTCAGAAATTGAGCCCAATCCTTTTCACCTGCAGGGTTGTAAATGAATGCTTCTGGTCTGGAACTTTGAAGCTAAGCTTATCACAGTGAGGTAACCTGTTTATTTACGGTTCTAAACAATCTTCTTTCTTCAAGAGAAACTGTCTCCAAATCCAGCCAGGACATCTGCAAACTGCAAAACTCTGCAAAAAGCTTTCTTAGGGCAATGAGTACTTTCCCTTAAGCCCCCCAAATGCTCCCAGCAATTCTGGATCCTTCTGAAGCTGAATGGATCTTAATGCACTACACAGTCAAAAAGAGTGGTGCTGGAAAAGCACAGCTGGTCAGGCAGCATCCAAGGTGTCCCTCATTCCTGATGAAGAGCTTATGTTCAAAACATCGACTCTCCTGCTCCTCAGATGCTGCCTGACCGGCTGTGCTTTTCCAGCACCACTCTTTTTGACTCTGATCTTCAACATCTTCAGTCCTCACTTGCTGTTCCTTAATGCACTGCACATCATGTTCATACAAAAAAACCCTTTCCTAATGTAAAGAAATGTTCACCAGCTTCCGGGAACAATGTCTTTCACATATTTTTGTTTTCACTAGCCATGACCTTGAAATGCCTTACTAATTCATTATTAAATCTGTTTATAGATAGAGACCAAATCTCATATGCCACTCATTCAAAATCCAAAGTTGAAACTTAGTGATATTAAAATATAAATAAATCACGCACCTTACATCACAGTTGCCATGGAGAGTATGGGGGAGGGGTAATGGGTTGTCCCAGGTTGTCGTGAGGATGGAGCAGGGGGTACAGGGACACTAGGTATCAGGGCTCGAGGTCTAATATTTTTCAACACTCTGGGTTGCAGTCACAGAGAACTGAAACCCACCTGAGCAGTTCCTATAGCTGCATTCAGCCTGTATCCAGGTGAGCCGGTCTCCTTGGTGTGAAGGCCATGCCACTCAGGTATTTCTAGAACATAGAACATTACAGCGCAGTACAGGCCCTTCCCCTTGATGTTGCACCGACCTGTGAAACTAATCTGAAGTCCATCTAACCTACACTACTCCATTATGATCCATATGTTAATCCAGTGACCATTAAATGCCCTTAACGTTAATGAGTCTACTACTGTTGCAGGCAGGGCATTCTATGCCTCTACAACTTTCTGAGTAAAGAAACTACCTCTGACATCTGTCCGATATCTATCACCCCTAAATTTAAAGCTATGTCCCCTTGTGCTAGGCATCACCATCCGAGGAAAAAGGCTCTCCCTGTCCACCCTATCTAACCCTCTGATTATCTTATATGTCTCTATTAAATCACCTCTCAACCTTCTTCTCTCTTACAAAAACTCCCTCAAGTCCATCAGCCTTCCCTCCATACCAGGTAACATCCCAATAAATCTCCTCTGAACCTTTTCCAAAGCTTCCACATCCTTCCTATAATGCAGTCACCAGAACTGGATGCACTGCTCCAAATGCGGCTACACCAAACTTTTGTCCAGCTGCAATATGACCTCATGGCTCCAAAACTCAAGCCCTCTACCAATAAAAGCTAACACACCGTATGCCTTCTTAACAACCCTATCAACCTGGGTGGCAACTATCAGGGATCTATGCACATGGACACTGAGATCTCTCTGCTCATCCACACTACCAAGAATCTTACCATTAGCCCAGTACTCTGTATTCCTGTTGCTCCTTCTAAAGTGAATCACCTCACACTTTTCCACATTAAACTCCATTTGCCACCTCTCAGCCCAGTCCTGCAGCTTATCTATGTCCCTCTGTAACCTGCAACATCCTTCGGCACTATCCACAATTCCACCGACCTTAGTGTCATCCGCAAATGTACTAACCCACCCTTCTATGCCCTCATCCAGTCAGTTATAAAAATGACAATCAGCAGTGGACCCAAAACAGATCCTTGCGATACACCACTAGTAACTGAACTCCAGGATGAATATTTCCCTTCAACCACCACCCTCTTTCTTCTTTCAGCTAGTCAATATCTGATCCAAACCACTAAATTACCCTCAATCCCATGCCTCCATATTTTGTGCAATAGCCTTCCGCGGGGAACCTTATCAAACACCTTACTGAAATCCAAATATACCACATCAACCGCTTTACCCTCATCCACCTGTTTGGTCGCCTTCTCAAAGAACTCAATAAGGTTTGTGAGGCATGACCTACCCTTCACAACATCGTGTTGACTATCCCTAATCAACATATTCCTTTCCAGATGATTATAAATCTTATCTCTTATAATACTTTCTAACACTTTATTCACAACTGAAGTAAAGCTCACTGGTCTATAGTTAACAGGGTTATATCTGCACCCCTTCTTGAACAAGGGAACAACATTTGCGAACCTCCAGTGTTCTGGCACTATTCCTGTAGGTAATGATGACATAAAGATCAAAGCCAAAGACTCTGCAATCTCCTTCCTGGCTTCCCAGAGAATCGTAGGATAAATCCCATCCGGCCCAGGGGACTTATCTATTTTCACACTTTCCAGAATTGCTAACACCTCCTCCTTGTGAACCTCGACCCCAGGTAGTCTAGTAGCCTGCATCTCAGTATTCTCCTCGACCACATTGTCTTTTTATCCCCAAGGCAGGTGCAATGGTCTGCAAACCTTCCCAACTCTATACACCTGTCTCAGCAACAAAAGTCTTGTCCTAAAATGGGGAATTGTGGAGGAGATGAACAGAAATTGGGGAGTGGGGTGGGCACCACTCACCTTACGATTGGCAACTTTATTGTTGGTTGTGTCCGGTGCAGGCAGAGCAGTGGGGGAGTGGTGGAGAAGCAGTGGGGAAGTGGGAGGTCAGGGATGGAGGAGTGGTGGGGGGAATGGGTAGTGGAGGGATGGGGAGTGGTAGGGAGTAGTGGGCGAGTGTTGGGTGAGTGTTGGGCGAGGGGTGGACGAGGTTTGGGGGAGAGGTGGTGGCAGTGGGGGGGAGTGGTGGGGGAGGGGTGATGGGGATAGGGGAGGGATGTGGAATTGGTGCGGGAGGGTTGGGAGAGGGGTGGGGATTGGTAGGAAGGATGGGGATGGGTGGGGAAGAAGTAGGGGAGCGGAGGTGGGAGGGGTGGTGGAGGGATGCGGGAGCAGTGGGTGAACAGGTCTGGCAGGGGTGGGGGAGGGGTGGTGGAGGGATGGGGGAGCAGTGGGTGAACGGTGCTGGGAGGGGTGTGGGAGGGGTAGTGGGAGGGATGGGGGAGCAGTGGGAGAGGGGTGGTGGGAGGGCGGGGGAGGGGTGGTGGGAGGGATGGGGAGCAGGGGAAGAGGGGTGGTGGGGGGGTGGGGGAGCAGTGGACGAGCGGTGCTGGGAGTGGTGGGAGGGATGGGGAGCAATGGGAGAGAGGTGATGGAGCGATTGGGGAGCAGTGGGTGAGCAGTGGTGGGAGGGGGTGGTGGAGGGATAGGTGAGCAGTGGGCGAGCGGTGCTGGGAGGGGTGGGCAGTGGGCGAGTGGTGTTGGGAGGGATGGGGGAGCATTGGGAAAGCAGTGGTGGGAGGGGTGGAGGAGGGGTGGTGGAGGGATGGGGGAGAGATGGGGGAGCAGTGGGAGAGGGGTGGTGGGAGGGGTGGTGGGAGGGGTGGAGGAGGGATAGGGGAGCAGTGGGAGAGAGGTGGTGGGAGGGATGGGGGAACAGTGGACGAGCAGTGGTGGGAGGGGTGGAGGAGCGGTGGTGGAGGATGGGCGAGCGATGGGGTAGGGGTGGATTGGGGAGCTGTGGCAGACGGATGGATGAGTCGTGGGGGGCGGTGTGGGTGGTGGTGGGAGTGGGGTGGGGGAGGGGTGGGGAAGTGGACGGGGAAGGGTGGGAGAGGGAAGGGGTGTGGGGTGAGGTGGGGAAGAAGTGGGGGAAGGGTGGGGGAGCAGTGGCAGAAGGACATCATGGTGACATTGATGAGGAGGGCTCAGCAGTGAGAGATATGCCTCCGCCATTGATTGGTCTGGTACAGGTGACTGTGAGGTAATGGAGGAGGAGAATTGTCCCAGCAGTGAACAATGGTGCCTGAGGGTCAGCAGCTTTGATGCTGGTTGGGTCTGGTGTAGGCAGTGATAATACAGTGGAGGAGGGACTGGTGGTGCATGGGGACATTGATGCTGATAAGCTGGCTCAGGAATCTCTTTAAGCTATAACCTTTTTTTTCCTTGTTCTTAAATTACTCAAAATGGCATCGTGTTGTGGTGACACATGAAAACTTTTCACTGTATTTTATTGTATTCTTAAAGTGAAACACACAAGACAATAAAATTACTCATTCATGGCTACGATGGACAACCATAAAAAAAACTTAATAACTTTTGATTGTAAGGCAAGATTGGGAATGGAATTAGGAGAGACATCAGGGACGATGTTGTGTGGAGGGCTTTGATGATTGCAGTTTTGACATGGAGAGGGGCAGTGCTTCATAAAATGCAGCCAATGATGATCATTCAGTAGGTTAGTCGTGAAAGCAGTTGAACAAAGAGATGTTTATGGGACGTGGGGTTATTGAAGTAAATGCAAAAGCTTATGAAGAGAATCGACTTCCAAAAGGTAAAGAAGCTGGGGAAAAGAAGTAGCAGTGGGATTTCCCACATGTACAGGATATACAGGATGTACATGATGTACATTCACAGTGATGTACAGGAATTCGCTGAGTTACAAACAAGTTCCATTTTTAAGTCTCTTCGTAAATCAAATTTGTATGTAAGTCAGAACAGTTAGGTACGGTTTAATCAAGGGTCAATTAGTAAAATGTTTGTCTTAGTTCAAAGTTTGGGTGAAGATTTGTAGCTCGGGTGCTCGTTGTTGTGGTTCTGTTCGCCGAGCTGGAAGTTTTTGTTGCAAACGTTTGGTCCCCTGTCTAGGTGACATCCTCAGTGCTTGGGAGCCTCCTGTGAAGCGCTTCTTTCATGTTTCCTCCGGTGTTTATAGTGGTCTGTCCCTGCCGCTTCCGGTTGTCAGTTTCAGCTGTCCGCTGTAGTGGCCGGTATATTGGGTCCAGGTCTATGTGTTTGTTGATGGAGTTTGTGGATGAGTGCCATGCTTCTCGGAATTCCCTGGCTGTTCTTTGTTTCGCTTGCTCTATAATGGTAGTGTTGTCCCAGTCAAATTCATGTTGCTTGTCGTCTACGTGTGTGGCTACTAGGGATAGCTGGTCGTGTCGTTTCGTGGCTAGTTGATGTTCTTGAATGCTGATCGTTAGCTGTCTTCCTGTTTGTCCTATATAGTGTTTTGTGCAGTCCTTGCATGGGATTTTGTCTTAGTATATGGTATATATTTTACTTAAAACATCTTACATTTAATAATAAATTAATAACAATAATATATTTAACTACAGTGCTGAGAGAGAGAATGTGTATGTGTGTGTAGGTATAGGTATAAAAACATTAAAGAAACATTTCTTAAACTATTTAGATAGATGTTAACAATGTTTAATGATTCAACTTAAAATTTTGACAACGGTGTGGCGTTGTTGTCCCTCGAGCTGACAAACTGCTGAAAAGGCGCAGTGTTTTGAATGTCACGCAAAGTAGTCCGCCTGTTCGTTAGTATGTAACTCGATTTGTAAAAATAATAATCTTTACCGAGGTCAATTCGTAGAAGTCAGGCATTCGTAAACCAGGGAAAGATTGTAAAACTAATATGGCATTGGTATGTTGTTTGTAGGAGACATGAAACAAAATATCAACTCCACATGTAACAGACCATTCATTAACAATTAAGTGGAGAATTGGATATAGCGACATTGCAAAGTTTAGCAAAAACCACTATCCCATGCCTATGATTTTCATGAGCTTAATTCTTCATCAACATGTGATAATTCCCAAGCTAACATCAATTCTCATAGTCAAATGCTGATGCCTAAAAATATCAATATCTTAACTGCACTCTGACATCCAATTCATCTGTCTCAGTAAATTCTTTTTCAATCTCAAGACGGTTACCTCAGGTTACAACAGGATCTGGACCAGATGGGACAACGATCTGAGAAGTGAGAGATGGAGTTAATTTAGATAAATGTGAGGTGCTGCATTTTGGAAAGGCAAATCAGGGCAGGACTTATACACTTAATGGGAAGGTCCTGGGGAGTGTTACTGAACAAAGAGACCTTGGAGTGCAGGTTCATAGCTCCTTGAAAGTGGAGTCACAGGTAGATAGAATAGGGAAAAAGGCGTTTGGTATGCTTTCCTTTATTGGTCAGAGTATTGAGTTCAGGAATTGGGAGGTCATGTTGCGGCTGTACAGGACATTGGTTAGGCCACTGTTGGAATATTGTGTACAATTCTGGTCTCCTTCCTATCAGAAAGATGTTATGAAACTTGAAAGGGTTCAGAAAAGATTTATAAGGATGTTGAGAGGGTTGGAGGATTTGAGCTATAGGGAGAGGCTGAACAGGCTGGGGCTGTTTTCCCTGGAGCATCGGAAGCTGAGGGATGATGTTATAGAGGTTTATAAAATGATGAGGGGCATGGATAGGATAAATAGACAAAGTATTTTCCCTGGGGTTGGGGAGTCCAGAACTAGAGGGCATAGGTTTAGGGTGAGAGGGTAAAGATATAAAAGAGACCTAAGGGGCAATGTTTTCATACAAAGGGTGGTACGTGTATGGAATGAGCTGCCAGAGGATGTGGTGGAGGCTGGTACAATTGCAACATTTAAGAGGCATTTGGATGGGTATATGAATAGGAAGGGTTTGGAGGGATATGGGCCGAGTGCTGGCAGGTGGGATTAGATTGGGTTGGGATATCTGGTTGACATGGACAGATTGGACTGAAGAGTCTGTTTCTGTGCTGTACATCTCTATGACTCTACGTTTCTCCAAATTGTTTCATCTTAAGTGTTTACATGGAGATTTCAGAGATGTTTGGACTTGATGTGTAACGAATGTAATGAGTTTTTAATGGTTTTCTCTATCTTAGCTAGACTTTTGACTTGTTGCAAAAATCTGGTTCTAAAACACCCGTCTCAGTCCATTACATTCACATTGCCTTTCCTCAATGAGATCGACAAGCTGCAATATGTATCATTTGTTATAATTGTAGACTTTTCTCTGAAGTGTGAAATTATGTAGCTTGGATCAACTTTGTTTCTGCAATTGACCTTAATCATAAAAAAAGGTGTGTGTGTGTGTTTGTGAGAGAGAGTGATTATGAGAGAGTGTGAGTGAGAGTGTTTATGAGAAAGTGTGTGTGTGTGTGAGTGCACGAGTGTGTGTGTGTGTGAGAGAGGGAGTGTTTATGAGAGAGTGTGTGTGTGTGTATTTGTGTAAGAGAGTGTGTGTGAGAGTTTCTGTGTGTCTGTGAGAGAGGCAATGTGTCTGTGAGAGAGAGGGTGTGTGTCTGCAAGTGTATGGGAGAGAGAGTGCGTGCATGGGTGTGTGTATATGTGAGTGTATGTGTGTGCACGAGTGTGCATGAGAGGGTGTATGTGTGTGAGAGAGAGAGTGTGTGCGAGTGTGTGGGTGAGTGAGTGTGCATGTGCATGAGTGTGTGTGTATGTGTGAGAGAGTATCTGTGTGTACGTTTGTGAGAATGCATGAGAGGGAGTGTGTGCGTGAGAGAGAGTGAACTGAACTGTACATAATATTCTAAGTGAGGCCGCACTAGCGTTTCGTACAGTTTCAGCATGGCATCACGGCTCCGGAACTCAGTCCCTCTACCAATGAAACCTAACACACCGTATGCCTTCTTAACAGCACTATCCACCTGGGTGGCAACTTTCAGGGATCTATGCACATGGACACCAAGATCCCCCTGCACATCCACACTACCAAGAATCTTTCCATTGACCCAGTACTCTACCTTCCTGTTATTCTTCCCAAAGTGAATGACCTCACATTTAGTTGCATTGAACTCCATTTGCCCCCTCTCAGCCAAATCCTGCAGTTTATCCAAGTCCCCCTGCAACCTGCAACATTCTTCCAAACTGTCCACTACTCCACTGACTTTAGTGTCATCTGCAAACTGCAAAAATGACAAACAGCAGTGGTCCCAAAACAGATCCTTGTGGCACAGCACTAGTAACCGGACGCCAGGCTAAATATTTTCCATCAACCACCACTTACTGCCTTCTTGCAGAAAGCCAGTTTCTAATCCAAACTGCTAAATCACCCTCAATCCCATGCCTCTGCATTTTCTCCAACAGCCTACCATGTGGAAACCTATCAAACGTTTTACTGAAGTCCATGTACATCATGTCAACTGCCCTACCCTCACCTACATGCTTGGTCATCTTCTCAAAAAGCTCAATGAGGTTTGTGAGACACGACCTGCCCTTGACGAAACCATGTTGACTATCTGAATTCAAATGGTTGCTTGTGAGAGGATTATAAATCCTACCTTATATAATCCTTTCTCAAAGCTTTCCTACAACAGACATAATGCTCAGTGGTCTATAATTACCTGGGTCATCCCTACTGCGCTTCTTGAACATGGGCACAACATTTGCAATCCTCCAGTCCTCTGGTACTAAACCTGTAGACAATGATGACTCAAAGATCAAGGCCAAAGGCTCTGCCATCTCCTTCCTAGCTTCCCAGAGAATTCTTAGATAAATCCCATCTTGCCCAGGGAACTTGTCTATTGTCACACCTTCTAGAATTGATAACACCTCCTCCTTACTAACTTTGATCTTTTCAAGTCCAATACCCAAATCTCAATTTTCTCCTCGACAATATTCTCCTTTTCCTGAGTGAAAACCGATGAGAAATATTCGATTAGCACCTCTCCGATCTCCACAGGGTCCACACACAACTTCCCACTTCTGTATTTGACTGGTCAAACCGAACAGGACAAACAGTACAGACGACAGATTCAAAAACACCAGCAACAGTCCTCCTTCAAGATCCTCCGCTCCACGCTTGCAGCAATGCGCCGGCACCTAACCTCTCTACAGTCAGCCCTGCCTCAGCTGAGGGCCACACTCTCTCAGAACTGCAAAGGATTCCTGATGAAGGGCTTTTGCCCGAAACATCGATTTTCCTGCTCCTCAGATGCTGCCTGACCTGCTGCCTGACCTGGCCTGATAGCAGGAGAGAGAGAGCAGGGGAGAGAGAGAGAGATAGCAGGGGACAGAGATAGCAGGAGAGAGAGTGATAGCAGGGGAGAGAGAGGTAGAGGGCAGAGAGAGAAATAGCAGGGGAGAGAGAGCTAGCAGGGGAGAGAGATAGCAGACGAGAAAGATAGCAGGGGAGAGAGAGATAACAGCGGACAGAGATAGCAGGGGAGAGAGAGAGAGATAGTATGAGAGAGAGATAGCAGGGGAGAGAGAGATACCAGGGGAGAGAGAGAGATAGCAGGGGAGAGAGAGATAGCAGGGGAGAGGGATAATGGGACAGAGATAGCAAGGGAGGGAGAATTACAAGGGGAGAGAGAGAGATAGCAGAGGAAATAGAGACAGCAGGGGAGAGAGAGAGAGATGGCAGGGGAGAGAGAGATAGAGGGCAGAGAGAGATAGCAGGGGAGAGAGAGATAACAGGGGATTGAAGAGATAGCAGGAGAGAGAGAGAGCAGTAGAGAGAGAGGGCAAGGGAGAGAGAGAGATAGCAGGGGAGAGAGAGTTAACAGGGGAGAGAGAGGTTGAAGGGGAGAGTGATAACAGGGGACAGAGATAGCAGGAGAGAGAGAGATAGCAGGGGAGAGAAAGTTAGAGGGCAGAGAGAGAGCTAGCACGGGAGAGAGAGCTAGTATGGGAGAGAGAAATAGCAGGGGAGAGAGAGATAGCAGGGGACAGAGAATGAGCAGGGGAGAGAGACAATTCGCAGGGGAGAGAAAAATAGCAGGGGAGAGAGAGATAGCAGGGGAGAGAGAGATAGCAGGGGAGAGAGATAGCAGGGGAGAGAGAGATAGCAGGGGAGAGAGAGATAGCAGGGGAGAGAGATAGCAGGGGAGAGAGAGATAGCAGGGGAGAGAGATAGCAGGGGAGAGACAGAAATAGCAGGGGAGAGAGAAATAGCAGGGGACAGAGATAGCAGGGGAGAGAGAGATACCAGGGGAGAGAGAGAGATAGCAGGGGAGAGAGAAATAGCAGGGGAGAGAGAGAGAGAGCAGGAGAGAGAGAGAGAAGGGGAGAGAGAGAGATAGCAGGGGAGAGAGAGATAACAGGGGAGAGAGAGGTAGCAGGGGAGATTGATAACAGGGGACAGAGATATCAGGAGAGAGAGAGAGAGATAGAGGGCAGAGAGAGAGATAGCAGGGGAGTGAGAGATAGCATGGGAGAGAGAGCTAGCATGGGAAAGAGAAATAGCAGGGGAGAGAGAATGAGCAGGGGGGAGAGAGGGAATTAGCAGGGGAGAGAGAGATAGCAGAGGAGAGAGAGAGACAGAGGGGAGAGAGAGAGATAGCAGGGTAGAGAGAGAGATAGCGGGGGAGAGAGACAGATAGCAAGGGAGAGAGATAACAGGAGAGAGAGGTTACAGGGGGACAGAGATTACAGAGGGACAGAGATAGCAGGGCAGAGAGATAGAGGGGGTGAGAGGGATAGCAGGGGAGAGAGAGACAAAAGGGGAGAGAGAGATACAGCAGGGGAGAGAGAGATAGCAGGGGATAGAGAGATAGCAGTGGAGAGAGAGATAACAGGAGAGAGAGAGAGAGAGCAGGGGAGAGAGAGAGAGAGATAGCAGGGGAGAAAGAGATAACAGGGGAGAGAGAGAAATAGCAGGGGAGGGAGAGATAGAGGGGAGAGAGAGAGACATAGCAGGTGAGAGAGAGATAGCAGGGGACAGAGATAGCAGGGGAGAGAGTGAGAGCAGGGGACAGAGATAGCAGGGGAGAGAGAGATACCAGGGGAGAGAGACTGACAGCAATGAAGAGAGAGACAGCAGGGGAATGAGATAACGGGACAGAGATAGCAGGGGATAGAGAATTAGAAAGGGAGGGAGAGATAGCAGGGGAGTGAGAGAGATAGCAGGGGAGATAGAGACAGTAGGGGAGAGAGAGAGATAGCAGGGGAAAGAGCGAGAAGTGGAGAGAGAGAGAGATAGCAGGGGAGAGAGATAACAGGGGAGAGAGAGAGATAGCAGGGGAGAGAGAGAGATAGCAGGGGAGAGAGAGATAGAGGGGAGAGAGAGAGATAGCAGTGGAGAGAAAAATAGCTGGGGAGAGAGATAGCAGGGGAGAGAGAGATGAGGGCAGAGAGAGATAGCAGGGGACAGAGATAGCAGGGGAGAGAGAGAGAAAGTATGAGAGAGAGATACCAGGGGAGTGAGAGAGATAGCAGAGGAAATAGAGAGAGCAGGGGAGAGAGAGATAGCAAGGGAGAGAGAGAGAGAGATAGCAGGGTAGAGAGAGATAAAAGTGGAGAGAGAGAGATAGCAGGGGAGAGAGAGATAGCAAGGGGGAGAGAGAGAGATAGCAGGGTAGAGAGAGAGAGATTCTGGATCAGTGGTGCTGGAAGAGCACAGCAATTCAGGCAGCATCCGAAGACAGGCAAAATCGACGTTTCGGGCAAAAGCCCTTCATCAGCTTTTATTCCTGATGAAGGGCTTTTGCCCGAAACGTCGATTTTGCCTGTCTTCGGATGCTGCCTGAATTGCTGTGCTCTTCCAGCACCACTGATCCAGAATCTGGTTTCCAGCATCTGCAGTCATTGTTTTTACCCCAGAGAGAGAGAGATAGCAGGGGAGAGAGAGATAGCAGGGGACAAAGAGATAACGGGGAGAGAGAGAGATAGCAGGAGAGAGAAAGGGCAGGGGAGAGAGAGAGATAGCAGGGGAGAGAAAGGGCAGGGGAGAGAGAGAGATAGCAGGGGAGAGAGAGATACCGGGGAGAGAGAGATACAAGGCGAGAGGGAGAGATAACAGGGGAGAGAGAGACAGCAGGGGGGGAGAGATAACAGGACAGAGACAGCAGGGGAGAGAGAATTAGAAGGGGAGAAAGAGATAGCAGGAGAGAGAGAGAGACAGCAGGGGAGAGAGAGATAGCAGGGGAGAGAGAGAGATAGCAGGGGAGAGAGAGATAGCAGGGGAGAGAGAGATACCGGGGAGAGAGAGATACAAGGCGAGAGGGAGAGATAACAGGGGAGAGAGAGACAGCAGGGGGGGAGAGATAACAGGACAGAGACAGCAGGGGAGAGAGAATTAGAAGGGGAGAAAGAGATAGCAGGAGAGAGAGAGACAGCAGGGGAGAGAGAGATAGCAGGGGAGAGAGAGAGATAGCAGGGGAGAGAGAGATAGCAGGGGAGAGAGAGATAGAGGGCAGAGAGAGATAGGGGAGAGAGAGATAAAAGGGGAGAGAGAGAATTAGCAGGGGAGAGAGAGAGATAGCAGGGAGACAGAGAATTAGCAGGGGAGAGAGAGATAGCCGGGGAGAGTGAATTAGCAGGGGAGAGAGAGAATTAGCAGAGGAGAGAGAGAGATAACAGGGGAGCGAGAGATAGCCGGGGAGAGAGAGGTTACAGGGGGACAGAGATAGCAGGGCAGAGAGATCGCAGGAGAGAGAGATAGCAGGGGAGAGAGAGATGGCAGAGGAGAGAGAGATAGCAGGGAATTGAGAGATAGAGGGGAGAGAGAGATAGCAGGGCAGAGAGATCGCAGGGTAGAGAGATAGTAGGGGAGAGAGATGTAGCAGGGGAGAGAGATATAGCAGGGGAGAGAGAGATAACAGGGGAGAGAGAGAGATAGCAGGAGAGAGAGCAGGTGAGGGAGAGATAACAGGGTAGAGAGAGATAACAGGGGAGAGAGAGAGATAGGAGAGAGAGAGCAGGGGAGAGAGAGATAGCAGGGGAGAGAGATAACAGGGGAGAGAGACACAGAGGGGAGAGTGATATCAGGGGACAGAGTTAGTAGGAGAGAGAGAGATAGCAGGGGAGAGAGAGATAGAGGGCAGAGAGAGAGAGATAGCAGGGGTGTGAGAGATAGCACAGGAGAGAGAGCTAGCATGGGAGAGAGAGTTAGCATGGGAAAGAGAAATAGCAGGGGAAAGAGAATGAGGAGGGGAGAGAGAATTAGCAGGGGAGAGAGATAGCAGGGGAGAGAGAGATAGCAGGGGAGGGAGAGATAGCAGAGGAGAGAGAGAGACAGAGGGGAGAGAGAGAGATAGCCAGGGAGAGAGAGAGATAGCAGGGGAGAGAGATATAGTAGGGAAGTGAGAGATAGCAGGGGAGAGAGAGATAACAGGGGACAGTGATAGCAGGGGAGAGAGAGATAGCAGGGGAGAGAGAGATAGCAGGGGAGTGAGAGATAGAGGGGAGAGAGAGATAGCAGGGGAGAGTGATATAACAGGGGACAAAGATAGCAGGAGAGAGAGATATAACGGGAGAGAGAGATAGCAGGGGACAGAGATAGCAGGGGAGAGAGAGAGATAGCAGGGGAGAGAGAGAATTAGCAGAGCAGATAGAGAATTAACAGGGGAGAGAAAGAGATAGCGGGGAGAGAGCGAGATAGCAGGGGAGAGAGATAGAGGAGAGAGAGCTAGCAGGGGAGAGAGAGCTAGCAGTAAAGAGAGATAGCAGTGGAGAAAGATAGCAGGGGCGAGAGAGATAACAGGGGACAGAGATAGCAGGGGAGAGAGAGAGAGATAGCAGAGGACAGAGATAGTGGGGAGAAAGAGGGGTAGCAGGGTAGAGAGAGATAGCTGGGCAGAGAGAGATAACAGGGGTTAGAGATAGCAGGGGAGAGAGAGATAGCAGGGGAGAGAGAGACAGAGGGGAGAGAGAGAGATAGCAGGGGAGAGAGAGAGAGAGAGCAGGGGGGAGAGAGAAATAGAAAGATAGAGAGACAGAGATAGCTGGGGAGAGAGAGATAGCAGGGGAGTGAGAGATAGAGGGGAGAGAGAGATAGCAGGGGACAGAATAGCAGGAGAGAGAGAGATAGCAAGGGACAGAGATAGCAGGAGAGAGAGACAGCAGGGGAGAGAGAGATAGCAGGGGATAGAGAATTAGCAGGGGAGAGAGAGAGTTAGCAGGTGAGAGAGAGATAGCAGGGGAGAGAGAGTTTACAGGGGGAAAGATATAGCGGGGGAGAGTGAGAGATAGCAGGGGAGAGAGAATGATAACAGGGGAGAGAGATAGAGGGGGCCGAGATAGCAGGGGAGAGAGAGAGATAATAGGGGACTGAGAGAGGTAGCAGGGGAGAGAGAATTAGCAGGGGAGAGATAGATATAGCAGGGGAGAGAGATAGCAGGGGAGTGAGAGATAGAGGGGAGAGAGAGATAGCAGGGGAGAGAATAGCAGGAGAGAGAGAGATAGCAAGGGACAGAGATAGCAGGAGAGAGAGTGACATAACTGCAGGGGAGAGAGAGATAGCAGGTGATAGAGAATTAGCAGGGGAGAGAGAGAATTAGCAGGGGAGAGAGAGATAGCGGGGAGAGAGAGTTAAAGAGATAGCAGGGGAGTGTGAGAGATGGTAGGGGACAGAGATAGCAGGGGAGAGAGAGATAGTGGGGACAGAGATAGCAAGAGAGAGAGAGAGAGATAGCAGGGGAGAGAATAGCAGGAGAGAGAGAGAAAGCAAGGGACAGAGATAGCGGGAGAGAGAGTGACAGCAGGGGAGAGAGAGATAGCAGGGGAGAGAGAGATAGCAGGGGATAGAGAATTAGCAGGGGAGAGAGAGAATTAGCAGGGGAGAGAGAGATAACAGGGGAGAGATAGATAGAGGGGGCAGAGATAGCAGGGTAGAGAGAGATAGCAGGGGAATGAGAGTGGTAGCAGGGGAGGGAGAATTAGCAGGGGAGAGAGAGATAGCTGGCGACAGAATAGCAGGAGAGAGAGAGATAGCAGGAAAGAGAGATACTGGGGAGCGAGGGGTAGCAGGGTAGAGAGAGATAACAGGGAGAGAGATAACAGGGGAGAGAGAGGGGTAGCAGGGTAGAGAGAGATAACAGGGGAGAGAGAGGGGTAGCAGGGTAGAGAGAGATGACGGGAGAGAGATAACAGGGAGAGAGATACCAGGGGTGAGAGAGATAGCAGGGGAGAGAGAGACAGAGGGGAGAAAGAGAGATAGCAGGGGAGAGAGAGAGAGAGATAGCAGGGGAGAGAGAGATAGAGGGGGCAGAGATAGAAGGGGAGAGAGAGATAGCAGGGTAGTGAGAGATAGTAGGGTAGTGAGAGATAGTAGGGTAGTGAGAGATAGCAGGGGAGAGAGATAACAGGGGACAGAGATAGCAGGGGAGAGAGAGATAGCAGGGGACAGCGATAGAGAGGAGAGAGAGGGGTAGCAGGGTAGAGAGAGAATTAACAGGGGAGAGAGAGAGATAGCAGGGGATAGAGAATTAGCAGGGGAGAGAGTGAATTAGCAGGGGAGAGATAATGATAACAGGGGAGAGAGAGATAGTGGGGGCAGAGATAGCAGGGGAGAGAGAGATAGCAAGGGAGAGAGAATGATAACAGGGGAGCGAGAGATAGAGGGGGCAGAGATAGCAGGGGAGAAAGTGAGATAGCAGGGGACTGAGAGAGGTAGCAGGGGAGAGAGAATTAGCAGGGGAGAGATAGATATAGCAGGGGAGAGAGATAGCAGGGGACAGAGATAGTGGGGAGAGAGAGGGGTAGCAGGGTTGAGAGAGATAACGGGGAGAGAGAGATAACAGGGGACAGAGATAGCAGGGGAGAGAGAGATATATCAGGGGAGAGGGAGAGAGATAGCAGGGGGGAGAGAGAGACAGAGGGGAGAGAGAGATAGCAGGGGAGAGAGATAACAGGGGAGAAAGATAGCAGGGGAGAGAGAGAGATAACAAGGGAGAGAGAGATAGCTGGGGAGATAGAGAGATAGAGGGCCGAGAGAGATAGCAGGGGAGAGAGAGAGATAGCAGGGGAGAGAGAGAGATAGCAGGGGAGAGAGATAGGGGAGAGAGAGATAACAGCAGAGAGTGAGATAGCAGGGGAGAGAGAGAGATAGCAGGGGAGGGAGAGGTAGCAGGGGAGGGAGAGGTAGCAGGGGAGATGATAACAGGGGAGAGAGATAGCAGGGGAGAGAGAGATAGAGGGCAGAGAGAGAAACAGCAGGGGAGTGAAAGGTAGCAAGGGAGCGAGAGATAGTACGGGAGAGAGAGCGAGCATGGGAGAGAGAATTAGCAGAGGAGAGAGAGATAGCAGGAGACAGAGATAGCATGGGAGAGAGAGAGATAGCAGGGGAGAGAGAATTAGCCGGGGAGAGAGAGATAGCAGGGGAGTGAGAGATAGAGGGGAGAGAGAGATAGCAGGGGAGAGAGAGATAGCAGGGGAGAGAGAGATAGCAGGGGAGAGAGAGATAGCAGGGGACAGAGATAGCAGGGGACAGAGATAGCAGGGGAGAGAGATAACGGGACAAAGGTAGCAGGGGAGAGAGAGATAGCATGGGAGAGAGAGATACCAGGGGAGAGAGAGATAGCAGGGGAGAGAGAGATAGAGGGGAGAGAGAGAGATACCAGGGGAGAGAGAGATAGCAGGGAAGTGAGAGATAGCAGGGGACAGAGATAGCAGGGGAGCGATATAGCAGGGAAGAGAGATAACGGGACAGAGGTAGCAGGGGAGAGAGAGATAGCATGGGAGAGAGAGATACCAGGGGAGAGAGAGAGACAGCGGGGGAGAGAGATAATGGGACAGAGATAGCAGGGGAGAGAGAATTAGAAGGGGAGAGAGAGATAGCAGTGGAGATAGAGATAGCTCTCTCTCCCCTGTCATCTCTCTCTCCCTGTTAATTCACTGTCCCCTGCTAACTCTCTCTCCCCTGCTATCTCTCTCTCCCCTGTTATCTATCTCCTTCTCTCCCCTGCTAATTCTCTCTCGTCCCTGCTGTCTTCTCTCTTCCCTGCTCTCTCTCTCCCTTGCTATCTCTCTCTCCCCTGCTATTTCTCTCTCCCATGCTAGCTCTCTCCCCTGTTATCTCTCTCTCCCCTGCTATTTCTCTCTCCCATGCCAGCTCTCTCTCCCCTGCTATCTCTCTCTCCCCTGCTATTTCTCTCTTCCATGCTAGCTCTCTCTCCCCTGCTATCTCTCTCTATCCCCGCTATCTCTCTCCTGCTATCTCTCACTCTCCTGCTATCTCTGTCCCATGTTATCACTCTCCCCTGCTATCTTTCTCTCCCCTGAATTGAGAAATAGCAGGGGAGAGGGAGATAAAAGGGGAGAGAGAGAGATAGCAGGAGAGAGAGAGATAGCAGGGGAGAGAGAGATAGCAGGGGAGGGAGAGATAGAGGGCAGAGAGAGAAATAGCAGGGGAGTGAATGGTAGCAAGAGAGAGAGAGATAGCACGGAAGAGAGCGTGAGCACGGGAGAGAGAATTAGCAGGGGAGAGAGACAGCAGGGGAGTGAGAGATACCAGGGGAGAGAGAGAGACAGCGGGGGAGAGAGATAATGGGACAGAGATAGCAGGGGAGAGAGAATTAGAAGGGGAGAGAGAGATTGCAGTGGAGAGAGATAACGGGACAGAGATAGCAGGGGAGAGAGAATTAGAAGGGGAGAGAGAGATAGCATGGGAGAGAGAGATACCAGGGGAGAGAGAGATACCAGGGGAGAGAGAGATAGCAGGGGAGAGAAATAATGGGACAGAGATAGCAGGGAAGAGAGAATTAGAAGGGGAGCGAGAGATAGCAGTGGAGATAGAGATAGCTCTCTCTCCCCTGTCATCTCTCTCTCCCTGTTAATTCACTCTCCCCTGCTAACTCTCTCTCCCCTGCTATCTCTCTCTCCCGTTATCTATCTCCTTCTCTCCCCTGCTAATTCTCTCTCGTCCCTGCTGTTTTCTCTCTCCCCTGCTATCTCTCTCCCCTGTTAATTCTCTCTTGCCTCTGCTGTCTTCTCTCTTCCCTGCTCTCTCTCTCGCCTGCTATCTCTCTCTCCCCTGCTATCTCTCTCTCCCCTGCTATCTCTCTCTCCCCTGCTATCTCTTTCTCCCCTGCTAATTCTCTCTCCCCTGCTATCTCTCTCTCCCCTGCTATTTCTCTCTCCCCTGCTACCTCTCTCTCCCCTGCGATGATAAAAGGGGAGCGAGAGAGATAGCAGGAGAGAGAAAGATAACAGGGAAGAGAGAGAGATAGCAGGAGAGTGAGAGAGAGCAGGGGAGAGAGAGAGATAACGGGTGAGAGAGAGAGATAGTGGGGGAGAGAGAGATAGCTGGGGAGAGAGAGATAGCAGGGGTGAGAGATAACAGGGGGCAGAGATAGCAGGGGAGAGGGAATTAGAAGGGGAGAGAGAGATAACGAGGGAGATAGAGAAAGCAGGGGCAAGAGAGATAGCAGGGGAGATAGAGATAGCAGGGGAGAGAGATAGCGGGGGAGAGAGAGGTAGCAGGGGATAGAGAGCTAGCAGGGGGAAGAGAGATAGCAGGGTAGAGAGAGAGATAGCAGGGGAGAGATATAGAGGGGAGGGAGAGATAGCAGGGGAGACAGAGAGAGATAGCGGGGAGAGAGAGATAACAGGGGACAAAGATCGCAGGGGAGAGAGAGATAGCAGAGAAGATAGAGAGACAGAGGGGAGAGAGAGAGATAGCAGGGGAGAGAGAGAGATAGCAGGGGAGAGAGAGATGGCAGGGGAGAAAGAGATAGCAGGGGAGAGAGAAATAGCAGGGGAGAAAGAGATAGCAGGGGAGAGAGAGTCAGCGGGGAGAGAGAGAGATAGCAGGGGAGATAGAGATAGCAGGGGAGAGAGAATTAGCAGGAGAGAGTGAATTAGCAGGGCAGAGAGAGCTGGCAGGGGAGAGAGAAATAGCAGGGGAGATAGAGATAGCAGGGGAGAGAGAGTCAGCGGGGAGAGAGAGATAGCAGGGGAGATAGAGATAGCAGGGGAGAGAGAGTTAGCAGGGGAGATTCAATTAGCAGGGCAGAGAGAGAGATGACAGGGGAGAGAGAGATAGCAGGGGAGAGAGAGATAGCAGGGGAGAGAGAGTCAGCGGGGAGAGAGAGAGATAGCAGGGGAGATCGAGATAGCAGGGGAGAGAGAATTAGCAGGGGAGAGTGAATTAGCAGGGCAGAGAGAGCTGGCAGGGGAGAAAGAGATAGCAGGGGAGAGAGAAATAGCAGGGGAGATAGAGACAGCAGGGGAGAGAGAGTCAGCGGGGAGAGAGGGATAGCAGGGGAGATAGAGATAGCAGGGGAGAGAGAGTTAGCAGGGGAGATTCAATTAGCAGGGCAGAGAGAGAGATGACAGGGGAGAGAGAGATAGCAGGGGAGAGAGAGATAGCAGGGGAGAGAGATATAGCAGGGGTGAGAGATAACAGGGGACAGAGATAGCAGGGGAGAGAGAATTCGAAGGGGAGAGAGAGATTGCAAGGGAGATAGCGAAAGCAGGGGAGAGACAGAGATAGCAGGGGAGATAGAGATAGCAGGGGAGAGAGAGATAGCAGTGAAGAGAGAGCTAGCAGGAGATAGAGAGCTAGCAGGGGAAAGAGAGATAGCAGGGTAGAGAGAGAGATAGCAGGGGAGAGATATAGAGGGGTGAGAGAGTTAGCAGAGGAGAGAGAGATAGCAGAGGAGGGAGAGACAAAGGATAGAGAGAGAGATAACAGGAGAGAGAGAGAGAGATCTCACGGAAGAGAGAGAATTAGCAGGCGAGTGAGAGAGATAGCAGGGGACAGAAATAGCAGGTGAGAGAGTGTGCAGGGGACAGAGATAGCTGGAGAGAGAGAGATAACAGGAGAGAGAGAGATAGCAGGGGGGAGAGAGATAGCGGGGGGAGAGAGATAGCAGATGGGAGAGAGATAGCAGGGGAGAGAGAGATAGCTGGGGAGAGAGAGATAGCTGGGGAGAGAGAGATTACTGGGGAGAGAGAGATAGCAGGGGAGAGAGAGATAGCAGGGGAGAGAGAGATAGCAGGGGAGAGAGAGAGATAGTTGGGGAGAGAGAGATTACTGGGGAGAGAGAGATAACGGGAGAGAGAGATAGCAGGGGAGAGAGAGATAGCAGGGCACAGAGATAGCTGGGGGGAGAGAGATAACAGGAGAGAGAAAGATAGCAGGGGGGAGAGATAGCAGGGGGAGAGAGATAGCAGATGGGAGAGATAGCAGGGGAGAGAGAGATAGCTGGGGAGAGAGAGATAGCTGGGGAGAGAGAGATTACTGGGGAGAGAGAGATAGCAGGGGAGAGAGAGATAGCAGGGGAGAGAGAGATAGCAGGGGAGAGAGAGAGATAGTTGGGGAGAGAGACATTACTGGGGAGAGAGAGATAGCAGGGGAGAGAGAGATAGCAGGGGAGAAGAGATAACAGGGGACAAAGATCGCAGGTGACAGAGAGATAGCAGGGAAGAGAGCACTAGCAGGGGACAGTTGAACAGATCTGAAGGAAATACTTTGTTATGACAACAGGAGCAGGAAAAGTCTATCAGATGATGTTTGATCTGCATCAACTCTGTATCCTTGTCAATGCTCCCTATGTGTGACAGCCTGACCTGAAAAGAACCTATTGATCCCAAACTCCCCATCTTGCACATTGATTGTGGGCGAGAGATTTCCAGATTTTTACTTTACTTGCAAAAAAGCTCACAATTCCCATTGCTAGGTCAGGAGCTTAGCTCCAGAATCGAAAAGACAGGGAGGTGGGCAAAGGGGGCGGGGTGGCCTTGTTAGTTAAGAACAAAATTAAATCTATGGCATAGGGTCAGATGATGTGGAGTCTGTGTGGGTGGGATTGAGGAACCACAAAGGCAAAAAAACCATAATGGGAGTTATGTACAGACCTCCTAACAGTGGTCAGGACCAGGGGCGCAACATGTACCGGGAAATAGAGAAGGCATGTCAGAAAGGCAAGGTCACGGTGATCATGGGAGACTTCAATATGCAGGTGGACTGGGTAAATAATGTTACCAGAGGATCCAAAGAAAGGGAATTCTTGGAATGCTTACAGGATGGCTTTTTGGAACATCTTGTCATGGAGCCCACAAGGGAGCAGACTATTCTGGACCTAGTGCTATGCAATGAACCAGACTTTATAAAAAATCTTAAAGTAAGGGAACACTTAGGAAGCAGCGATCATAATATGGTGGAGTTCAGTCTGCAGTTTGAAAGAGAGAAGGCAAAATCGGATGTAATGGTGTAACAGTTAAATAAAGGTAACTATGAGGGCATGAGAGAGGAACTGATGAAAATCGACTGGAAGCAGAGCCTAGCGGGGAAGACAGTAGAGCAAAAATGGCAGGAGTTTGTGGGTATAATTGAGGACACAGTACAGAGGTTCATCCCCAAGAAAAGAAAGATTATCCGGGGAGGGATTAGACAGCCATGGCTGACAAAGGAAGTCCGGAAATGTATCAAAGAAAAAGAGAGATCCTATAAAGTGGCCAAGAGCACTGGGAAATCAGAAGATTGGGAAGGCTACAAAAACAAACAGAGGATAACAAAGAGAGAAATAAGGAAGGAGAGGATCAAATATGAAGGTAGGCTAGCCAGTAATATTAGAAATGATGGTAAAAGTTTCTTTCAATACATAAGAAACAAACGACAGGCAAAAGTAGACATTGGGCCACTTCAAACTGATGCAGGAAGCCTAGTGATGGGAGATAAGGAAATAGCAGGAGAACTTAATAAGTACTTTGCATCAGTCTTCACAGTGGAAGACATGAGTAATATCCCAACAATTAAAGGGAGTCAGGGGGCTGAGTTGAGTATGGTTGCCATTACAAAAGAGAAAGTGCTAGAAAAGCTCAAAGGTCTTAAAATTGATAAATCTCCTGGGCCCGATGGGCTACATCCTAGAGTTCTGAGGGAGGTGGCTGAGGAAATAGCGGAGGCGTTGGTTGAGATCTTTCAATAGTCACTGGAGTCAGGGAAAGTTCCAGAAGATTGGAAAATTGCTGTTGTAGCCCCCTTGTTCAAGAAAGGATCAAGACAAAAGATGGAAAATTATAGGCCAATTAGCCTAACCTCGGTTGTTGGTAAAATTCTAGAATCCATCATTAAGGATGAGGTTTCTAAATTCTTGGAAGAGCAGGGTCAGATTAGAGCAAGTCAAAATGGATTTAGTAAGGGGAGGTCGTGCCTGACAAACCTGTTGGAGTTCTTTGAAGAGGTGACAAGTAGGTTAGAACAGGGAAACCCAGTGGATGTGGTCTATCTAGACTTCCAAAAGGCCTTTGATAAGGTGCCACACGGGAGGCTGCTGAGCAAGGTGAGGACCCATGGTGTTCGAGGTGAGCTACTGGTATGGATTGAGGATTGGCTGTCTGACAGAAGGCAGAGTTGGGATAAAAGGTTCTTTTTCGGAATGGCAGCCGGTGACAAGCGGTGTCCCGCAGGGTTCAGTGTTGGGGCCGCAGCTGTTCACGTTATATATTAATGATCTGGATGAAGGGACCGGGGGCATTCTAGCGAAGTTTGCCGATGATACAAAGTTAGGTGGACAGGCAGGTAGTACTGAGGAAGTGGGGAGGCTGCAGAAGGATCTAGACAGTTTGGGAGAGTGGTCCAGGAAATGACTGATGGAATTCAATGTGAGCAAATGCGAGGTCTTGCACTTTGGAAAAAAGAATACAAGCATGGACTACTTTCTAAACGGTGAAAAAATTCATAAAGCCAAAGTACAAAGGGATCTGGGAGTGCTAGTCGAGGATTCTCTTAAGGTAAACATGCAGGTTGAGTCCGTGATTAAAAAAGCGAATGCAATGTTGTCATTTATCTCAAGAGGGTTGGAATATAAAAGCACTGTTGTGCTACTGAGACTTTATAAAGCTCTGGTTAGGCCCCATTTGGAGTACTGTGTCCAGTTTTGGTCCCCACACCTCAGGAAAGACATACTGGCACTGGAGCGTGTCCAGCGGAGATTCACACGGGTGATCCCTGGAATGGTAGGTCTAACATATGAGGAACGGCTGAGGATCCTGGGATTGTACTCATTAGAGTTTAGAAGGTTAAGGGGAGATCTAATAGAAACATACAAGATAATACATGGCTTGGAGAGGGTGGACGCTAAAAAATTGTTTCCGTTAGGCGAGGAGACTAGGACCGTGGACACAGCCTTAGGATTAGAGGGGGTCAATTCAGAACAGAAATGTGGAGACATTTCTTCAGCCAGAGAGTGGTGGGCCTGTGGAATTCATTGCTGCGGAGTGCAGTGGAGGCCGGGACGCTAAATGTCTTCAAGGCAGAGATTGATAAATTCTTGATGTCACAAGGAATTAAGGGCTACGGGGAGAATGCAGGTAAGTGGAGTTGAAATGCCCATCAGCCATGATTAAATGGCGGAATGGACTCGATGGGCCAAATGGCTTTACTTCCACTCCTATGTCTTATGGTCTTATGTTACCCATTGCCGGATTAGGAGCTCTGGATGCAGGTTTGCTCGCTGAGCTGCAAGGTTCATTTCCAGACATTTCGTCACCATACTAGGTCACATCTTCAGTGGCCTCCGGCCGAAGCACTGGTGATATTTCCTGCTTTCTATTTATATGCTTGGGTTTCTTTAGGTTGGTGATGTCATATCCTGTGGTGATATCCTTTCCTGTTCTTTTTCTCAGGGAGTGGTGGATCGGGTCTAACTCAATGTGTTTGTTGATAGAGTTCTGGTTGGAATGCCATACTTCTAGGAATTCTTGTGCGTGTCTCTGTTTGGCTTGTCCTAGGATGGATGTGTGGTCCCAGTCGAAGTGGTGTCCTTCCTCATCGGTATGTAAGGAAACTAGTGAGAGTGGGTCATATCTTTTTGTGGTTAGTTGATGTTCATGTATCCTGGTGGCTAGTTTTCTGCCTGCTTGTCCAATGTTGTGTTTGTTACAGTCCTTGCACGGTATTTTGTAAATGACATTAGTTTTACTTGTTGTCTGTATAAGATCTTTCAAGTTCATTAGCTGCTGTTTTAGTGTGTTGGTGGGTTGGTGGCTCATTGGAATAATGTTGGAAGCAATCATCCCAACATCCACAAACGAAGCTGCATTAGAACATTATTTCACTGAGCCAGCACACACTGCAGCACAGAGGAACTACGCAGAGCAGAAGAAAATCACCTGTATAGTGTATTCAAAAAGAATGGGTACCCAATGAACACAGTCCAACGTTTTCTCAGCAACAAACAAGCAGATAAAACACGTCCAGAAACCATAGCCATTCTCCACGACATCAAAGACATCTCGGAAATGACTGCCAGACTACTCAGACCCCTTGGCATCATGGTAACCCAAAGAAGCCCAAACATGTCAATAGAAAGCAGGAATTATTAAAATTGCTTTGCCCAGAGGCCCACTGATGATGTTACCCAGTATGGTGACAAAACGTCTGAAATGAACCTTCCAGCTCAGTGAGCAAACTTATATCCAGAACCTCAACATGAGCTACAAATCTTCTCAAAACTCTCTCAGGATCTCGACTTCAGGATATTACCCAGTGCTGGGTCAGGAGCTCAGCTCCAGGGTATTACCCAGTGCTGGGTGAGGAGCTCAACTCCAGGATATTACCCAGCGCTGGGTGAGGAGCTCAGCTCCAGGAAATTACCCAGTGCTGAGTGAGGAGCTCAGTTCCAGGGTATTACCCAGTGCTGGGTCAGGATTTCAGCTCCAGGGTATTACCCAGCACTGGGTGAGGAGTTCAGTTCCAGGGTATTACTCAGCGCTGGGTGAGGAGCTCAGCTCCAGGGTATTACCCAGTGCTGGGTCAGGATTTCAGCTCCAGGGTATTACCCAGCGCTGGGTGAGGAGCTCAGCTCAAAGGTATTACCCAGCGCTGGGTGAGGAGCTCAGCTCCAGGGTATTACCCAGCGCTAGGTCAGGAGCTCAGCTCCAGGGTATTACCCAGTGCTAGGTCAGGAGCTCAGCTCCAGGGTATTACCCCGTGCTGGGTCAGGATTTCAGCTCTAGGGTATTACCCAGTGCTGGGTCAGGATTTCAGCTCCAGGGTATTACCCAGCGCTGGGTGAGGAGCTCAGCTCAAAGGTATTACCCAGCGCTGGGTGAGGAGCTCAGCTCCAGGGTATTACCCAGCGCTGGGTGAGGAAGCTCAGCTCCAGGGTATTACCCAATGCTGGGTGAGGAGCTCAGCTCCAGGGTATTACCCAGCGCTGGGTCAGGATTCCATCTCCAGGGTATTACCCAGCGTGGGTGAGGAGCTCAGCTCCAGGGTATTACCCAGCGCTGGGTGAGGAGCTCAGTTCGAGGGTATTACCCAGCGCTGGGTGAGGAGCTCAGTTCCAGGGTATTACCCAGCGCTAGGTCAGGATTTCAGCTCCAGGGTATTACCCAGTGCTGGGTGAGGAGCTCAGCTCTAGGGTATTACCCAGCGCTGGGTGAGGAGCTCAGTTCCAGGGTATTACCCAGCGCTGGGTGAGGAGCTCAGTTCCAGGGTATTATCCAGCGCTGGGTCAGGAGCTCAGCTCCAGGGTATTACCCAGCGTTGGGTGAGGAGCTCAGCTCCAGGGTATTACCCAGCGTTGGGTGAGGAGCTCAGCTCCAGGGTATTACCCAGTGCTGGGTGAGGAGCTCAGTTCCAGGGTATTACCCAGCGCTGGGTGAGGAGCTCAGTTCCAGGGTATTACCCAGCGCTGGGTGAGGAGCTCAGTTCCAGGGTATTACCCAGCGCTGGGTGAGGAGCTCAGTTCCAGGGTATTACCCAGCGCTGGGTGAGGAGCTCAGCTCCAGGGTATTACCCAGCGCTGGGTGAGGAGCTCAGTTCCAGGGTATTACCCAGCGCTGGGTGAGGAGCTCAGCTCCAGGGTATTACCCAGCGCTGGGTGAGGAGCTCAGTTCCAGGGTATTACCCAGCGCTGGGTGAGGAGCTCAGCTCCAGGGTATTACCCAGCGCTGGGTGAGGAGCTCAGCTCCAGGATATTACCCAGCGCTGGGTGAGGAGCTCAGTTCCAGGGTATTACCCAGCGCTGGGTGAGGAGCTCAGTTCCAGGGTATTACCCAGCGCTGGGTGAGGAGCTCAGCTCCAGGGTATTACCCAGCGCTGGGTGAGGAGCTCAGTTCCAGGGTATTACCCAGCGCTGGGTGAGGAGCTCAGTTCCAGGGTATTACCCAGCGCTGGGTGAGGAGCTCAGTTCCAGGGTATTACCCAGCGCTGGGTGAGGAGCTCAGCTCCAGGGTATTACCCCGCGCTGGGTGAGGAGCTCAGCTTCCAGGGTATTACCCAGCGCTGGGTGAGGAGCTCAGCTCCAGGGTATTACCCAGCGCTGGGTGAGGAGCTCAGTTCCAGGGTATTACCCAGCGCTGGGTGAGGAGCTCAGCTCCAGGGTATTACCCCGTGCTGGGTGAGGAGCTCAGCTTCCAGGGTATTACCCAGCGCTGGGTGAGGAGCTCAGCTCCAGGATATTACCCAGCGCTGGGTGAGGAGCTCAGCTCCAGGGTATTACCCAGCGCTGGGTGAGGAGCTCAGCTCCAGGATATTACCCAGCGCTGGGTGAGGAGCTCAGCTTCCAGGGTATTACCCAGCGCTGGGTGAGGAGCTCAGTTCCAGGGTATTACCCAGCGCTGGGTGAGGAGCTCAGTTCCAGGGTATTACCCCGCGCTGGGTGAGGAGCTCAGCTCCAGGGTATTACCCAGCGCTGGGTGAGGAGCTCAGCTCCAGGGTATTACCCAGTGCTGGGTGAGGAGCTCAGCTCCAGGGTATTCGCAGAATGTTGTTTCATGGTACTCTTGCCTGACGATCGTGTTCAGATCCATGACAAAGATGCTTGTTTCTTGACCAGTTGATTTTCTTTTGCGATTTTCCCTTGGTTCCAATGTGCGGTCCATCCATTCATGGTAATCAGCTCCAGCATGCTGCCCACAGGATTCCCTCTGGAAGAGTCAGCCTGCTCTGCTGAGATGCTCCAGGTGTGGATCCTCCTGATCACTGATATCTCTTGCTCAGAGCTGAAAAGCCTCTGGTTATTACCCAGCGCTTGGTTGGGCAGTTGGTTCGATAGAACATTGGGCCCCATCCTAGAGAGATACTCCAGTCAATGGTTCATAAAATCACCCTAAATACAATGATCTTATAAGAGCAGAAGAAATAGGAACAGGATATGGCCAAGTAGCCCTTGAGCTGACTCAGTCATTCAGTAAGATCATGGATGACTTATTATTGATCTCCATTTTCTTGTCTGCTCCCTCTAATCCTCGACTTCCTGAAAGTTCCACCTTTAAGCAGAAAGAATACTCTAGTCATGGAACCTAGAGCATAGAACATTACAGCGCAGTACAGGCCCTTCGGCCCTCAATGTTGCGCTCAAAGCCCATCTAAACTACACCAATCCATTCTCATATGTTTATCCAATGATCACTTAAACACCCTGAAACTTGGCGAGTCTACTACTGTTGCAGGTAGGGCTTCCCATGTCCGTACTACTCTCTGAGTAAAGAGCTACCTCTGACATCTGTCCTATGTCTATCCTCCCTCAATTTAAAGCTATGTCCCCACGTGCTAGCCATCACCGTCCGAGGAAAATGGCTCTACCTGTCTACCCTATCTAACCCTCTGATTATCTTATATGTCTCAATTACTTGTCTCAATTAAGTCACGTCTCAACCTTCTCTCTAACAAAAACAGCCTCAAGTCCCTCAGCCTTTCCTCATAAGACCTTCCCTCCATACCAGGCAACATCCTAGTAAATCTCCTCTGAACCCTTTCCAAAGCTTCCACATCTTACCTATAATGCGGTGACCAGAACTATGCGCAATACTCCAAGTGCGGCCGCACCAGAGTTTTGCACAGCTGCAACATGACCTCATGGTTCCAGAACTCAATCCCTCGACCAATAAAAGCGAACATATGGTTTGCTTTCATAACAACCCTATCAACCTGGGTGGCAACTTTGAGGGATCTATGTACATGAACACCAAGATCTCTCTGCTTATCCACACTACTAAGATCTTACTATTAGCCCAATACTCAGCATTCCTGCTATTCCTTCCAAAGTGAATCACCTCACACTTTTCCACATTAAATTCCATTTACCACCTCTCAGCACAGCTTGGCAGCTTATCTCTGTCCCACTGTAACCTGCAACATCCTTTGGCACTATCCACAACTCTACCAACCTTAGTGTCATCCACAAATTTACTAACCCTGCCTTCTATGCCCTCATCCAGGTCAGTTATAAAAATGACAAACAGCAGTGGACCCAAAACAGATCCTTGCGGTGCACCACTAGTAACTGAACTCCAGGATGAATATTTCCCATCAACCACCACCCACTGTTTTCTTCCGGCTAACCAATTTCTGATCCAAACCGCTAAATCACCTTCTTTGTTTGTCTTTGTTGTTCAGCTGGCTTGTTGACAGAGAATGGGATGCCAAGCCGCTTAGACATAGGGGTCGACAGCACAGAAGAAGGCTGTTTGGCCTATCGATTCTACACTGGTCAAAAACAATCACCTAATTATTCTAATCCCACTTTCCAGCATTTGGCCCATATCCTTGTTTGCATTGGCATCACAAATGCTCATCTAAATACTTCTTCAATGATAATGATGGTTTCTGCCTCTCCCACCCTTACAGGCAATGAGCTTCCTCCAGACCTCCTGCACCTCCCCTTATCTGTATCTCCTGCTACAGCACTTGATCTACTTCCAAGAGAATGCCTTCCCATTGGACACCAATCCACATTTTGCCAAGTGACTCACTGCAGCCAGCAGGAGACCCAAAATCTCCCCACAGTGTGAGAGGCTGTGCAGGGATGAGTTCACATGACAGGTTAACCCCCTCTCAGGGGTGGGGTGGTGGGGGGAGGGGGGGTGTAAACGAGTTCTCTGCTTTGCTGTGTGAAATAAATCTGGAGTGAAGTCCTCATCCAACCTTCAACAGGAATATTCCCTCCTCCTGAGGGACACCATGTCAAATCTGACTGGATCCTGAATTTAGCTGTTTACGCTGAAACCCTTTTGCTTTGATGTAAAACAAAGAACTGCAGATGCTGGAGATCTGAAAGCATCTTTTTTTCTCTGAGGTCTGTTTATACGTCCAGCCACAACCTCTCACTCTGATCATTGCTGCTTTCTGGAACATTCTGCAACAGTTGCCAATGAGAAAGATTTGTTTTGTGAAGTAACTCTGTTAATAATGAAGGAACACGCTTGGAAATGCTTCCACATGCTGCTGGTCCCCAACCAGCTCAGTAGTCTCCAGGGAACAAAGAACATTCTCCCATATTGCCCATAGAGACTTTTCGTGACAACTGGTTATTGATAGTCTTGAATAGATTGCATTCACTAAAGGTGGATTAAATTGGAGAAGATTCAGCATTAATACCAACAAAAAAATCCTTTTAACTAATTCAGTTGCCAAAGTGTTCCAACAAAATTAATGGGATTGGATCTTGTCATCATTTCCACTTGTAAAGCTATTTGACACAGCGAAACCTACTTGCTTGAGTAGCCTATGTAATTAACCAGAGATGTCTTTCATAATTGCCAGAGGCTGCTATTGAGTCCCCTGTTTGTCTCAGTGCTTTAGACAAAGGCACAGTGGAGAATGTTAGTAGCACGAATTTGGATCATGGTTCCTGCCTGCACATAAACAAGGGATTAGATTAGATTACAGTGTGGAAACAGGCCCTTCGGCCCAACAAGTCCACACCGACTCGCCGAAGCGAAACCCACCCCATACCCCTACATTTACCCCTTACCTAACACTACGGGCAATTTAGTATGGCCAATTCACCTGACCCTGCACATCTTTGGACTGTGGGAGGAAACCGGAGCACCCGGAGGAAACCCACGCAGACACGGGGAGAACGTGCAAACTCCACACAGTCAGTCACCTGAGGCGGGAACTGAACCCGGGTCTCTGGCGCTGTGAAGCAGCAGTGCTAACCACTGTGCCACCGTGCCGCCCAAAATGTTCAAGGTCTGAAACTGAATGCTTGAATGTTAGTGCACAGAACATTAGCATCTTTGTCAGAAGTCTTTTCATAACTTTTGTAGTAGCAGTTGTTTGCAATGACTCATTTGAATTGCTACATCTCACAGTCTCCCAGTCAGTATGAAGGTCATTGTATAATTTCCCTGTTGATCACACCTTGAGCTGTGATTGCTGGAAGATGCTAGAATTTGCTGTATTCTCATCAATCAAACATAATATGTAGGAGCAGGAGGAGGCCATTCAGCCCCTTCAAGCCTGCTCAACCATTCAAAAAATCAGAGTTGATTTGATGGTGGTTTTGCTGTCAGTCATAGAGTTGTAGAGATATACAGCACGGAAACAGACCCTTCGGTCCAACTCGTCCATGCCGACCAGATTTCCTAACCCAATCTCCAGCATAAATCTTGATTCCCTTAAAAATCTGCCATAAAAACATCAGAAATACATTTATATCTATCCTCCACTCATTGTACTTTTCTGGAATACTCACCGTGCTATGGTTCGGAGGTGTTACTGTGGTTTCAGGTGTAAGTGAAGTTTGTTGCAGTTGACAGAGCCATTGACTTTGGTCACATTTCCAGTTTCCTGTGACTGACTCTATCACCTCCTCTTGGCCATGGTGTACAGGTGAACCAGGCTGTTCACAACGCTGTTCACCCTGGGAGCAGCTTCCAACCTCACACCTGTACCATGGTTAAAAACTTCCCTTTTTCTCATTTCTGCACCATCGTTCAGCTCAGCCCCTGACATTGTACCACTCATCAGCTGAGGCAGCAGTATCACTAAACTCTCCTGGTGGAAAGATACAGCGGGAAGGGGACAGACATCTGGAAACAAAGTCGGCAGCTTGCCAACCAGCCGGGATAAGTCTACACCGCAGAGCCGTGAGTTCAACATCTCACAGTCAGGTCCCCACGGTGGAGCTCAACATCTCACAGTCAGGTCCCCACAGCGGAGCTCAACCTCTCACAATCAGGTCCCCACGGTGGAGCTCAACATCTCACAGTCAGGTCCCCACAGCGGAGCTCAACCTTTCACAGTCAGGTCCCCAGAATGGAGGTCAACATCTCACAGTCAGGTCCCCACGATGGAGCTAAACATCTCACAGTTAGGTCTCCACAGTGGAGCTCAACATCTCACAGTCAGGTCCCCACGGCGGAGCTCAACATCTCACAGTCAGGTCCGCACGGTGGAGCTAAACCTCTCACAGTCAGGTCCCCACGGTGGAGCTAAACATTTCACAGGTCCCACAGCGGAGCTCAACATCTCACAGTCAGGTCCCCACAGCGGAGCTCAACCTCTCACAGTCAGGTCCCCACAGTGCAGCTCAACCTCTCACAGTCAGGTCCCCACGGCGGAGCTAAACATCTCACAGACAGGTCCCCACAGTGGAGCTCAACATCTCACAGTCAGGTCCCCACAGCGGAGCTCAACATCTCACAGTCAGGTCCCCACGGCGGAGCAAAACATCTCACAATCAGGTCCCCACGGCGGAGCTAAATATCACACAGTCAGGTGCCAATGGCAGAGCTCAACCTTTCACAGTCAAGTCCCCACAGCGGAGCTCAACCTTTCACTGTCAGGTCCCCACGGTGGAGCTAAATATCACACAGTCAGGTCCCCACGGTGGAGTTAAATATCACACAGTCAGGTCCCCACGGTGGAGCTAATTATCACACAGTCAGGTCCCCACGGTGGAGCTAAACATCTCACAGTCAGGTCCCCACGGTGGAGCTAAACATCTCACAGTCAGGTCCCCACGGCGGAGCTAAATATCACACAGTCAGGTCCCCACGGTTGAGCTAAACATCTCACAGTCAGGTCCCCACGGTGGAGCTAAACATTTCACAGTCAGGTCCCCACGGTGGAGCTAAACATCTCACAGTCAGGTCCCCACGTTGGAGCTAAACATCTCATAGTCAGGTCTCCACGGTGGAGCTCAACATCTCACAGTCAGGTCCCCACGGTGGAGCTAAATATCACACAGTCAGGTCCCCACGGTTGAGCTAAACATTTCACAGTCAGGTCCCCACGGTGGAGCTAAATATTTCACAGTCAGGTCCCCACGGTGGAGCTAAATATCACACAGTCAGGTCCCCACGGTGGAGCTAAACATCTCACAGTTAGGTCCCCACGGTTGAGCTAAACATCTCACAGGCAGGTCCCCACGGTGGAGCTAAATATCACACAGTCAGGTCCCCACGGTGGAGCTAAATATCACACAGTCAGGTACCCACGGTGGAGCTAAACATCTCACAGTCAGGTCCCCACGGCGGAGCTACGTGGCTCACAATGAGGTCTCCATTGCTGACTGAGGGAAAATTCCAAATTCCAGAAGGAGCACCAGGGAGCCCTGTAGTGGCCACAGCTGAGACAGCACCAAGGCCCAAGCAGGAGGCCTCTTTGGGTAGAAGTAATTCATGTAGATGAGAGTAAAGCGGTTGATGTGATATATATAGATTTCAGTAAAGTGTTTGATAAGGTTCCCCACGGTAGGTTATTGCACAAAATACAGAGGCATGGGATTGAGGGTTATTTAGCGATTTGGATCAGAAATTAGCGAGCTGAAAGAAGACACAGGGTGGTGGTTGATGGGAAATAGAGTTTAGAGTGTGGTGCTGAAAAAGCACAGCAGGTCAGGCAGCATCCGAGGGAAAATTTCATCCTGGAGTTCAGTTACTAGTGGTGTACTGCAAGGATCTGTTTTGGGACCAATGCTGTTTGTCATTTTTATAAACGACCTGGATGAGGGTGTAGATGGATGGGTTAGTAAATTTGCTGGTAACAGGAAGGTCGGTGGAGTTGTGGATTGTGCAGAGGGATGTTGCAGGTTACAGTGGGACATGGATAAGCTGCAGAGCTCAGCTGAGAGGTGGCAAATGGAGTTTAATGTGGAAAAGTGTGAGGTGATTCACTTTGGAAGCAGTAACAGGGATGCAGAGTATTGGGTTAATGGAAAGATTCTTGGTAGTATAGATGAGCAGAGAGATCTCAGTATCCAGGTACATAGATCCTTGAAAGTTGCCACCCAGGTTGATCGGGTTGTTAAGAAAGCATTAGGTGTGTTAGCTTTAATTGGTAGAGGGATGAGTTTCAGAGCCATGAGATCATGCTGCAGCTGTACAAAACTCTGGTGCAGCGGCACTTGGATTATTGTGTACAGTTCTGGTCACCACATTATAGGAAGGATGTGGAAGCTTTGGAAAGGGTTCAGAGGAGATTTATGTGGATGTTGCCTGATATGGAGGGAAAGTCTTATGAGGAAAGGCTGAGGGACATGAGGCTGTTTTTGTTTGCTGGGCGGCACGGTGGCACAGTGGTTAGCACTGCTGCCTCACAGCGCCAGAGACCCGGGTTCAATTCCCACCTCAGGCGACTGACTGTGTGGAGTTTGCACGTTCTCCCCGTGTCTGCGTGGGTTTCCTCCGGGTGCTCCGGTTTCCTCCCACAGTCCAAAGATGTGCAGGCCAGGTGAATTGGCCATACTAAATTGCCCGTAGTGTTAGGTAAGGGGTAAATGTAGGGGTATGGGTGGGTTCGCTTCGGCGGGTCGGTGTGGACTTGTTGGGCCGAAGGGCCTGTTTCCACACTGTAATGTAATCTAATCTAATGTAATCTAATCTAAAAGAAGGTTGAGAGGTGACTTAATTGAGATGTATAAGATAATCAGAGGGTTAGATAGGGTGGACAGGGAGAGCCTTTTTCCTCAGATGGTGATGGCTAGCACGAGGGGACATAGTTTTAAATTGTGGGGTGTTAGATATAGGACAGATGTCAGAGGAAGTTTCTTTACTCAGAGAGTAGTTGGGGAGTGGAATGTACTGCCTGCAACAGTAGTAGACTCGCCAACTTCAAGGGCACTTAAATGGATATTGGATGAACATATGGATGAAAATGGAATAATGTAGGATAGGTGGGCTTCAGATTGGTTCCACAGGTCGGCGCAGCATCAAGAGTCAAAGGGCCTGTCCTGCACTGTAATGTTGTATGTTCGAATTACAGGTGTTTTGAATGCAGGCATTTGGCACCTTAAGGTGTAGTCTGGAAAATTGGGAATGACAGGGAGAGTTTTAAGGAATATAAGAGTAGAAAGGAAGGGGTGTGCTATCATTTCAGGAATGGCTTCAGTAGCGGGGTAAAAGGGACACCCTTCATTGATGGTAACTGCTCTCATCCACCAATGTAAGCACTTCTGAAAAAGAAAGTAGCTTTTGCCCTCCTACCCAACTATCCAAACCAAATAGTTTATGGCATGTGCAGGGTAACAGCTGGGTTAACTGTGGGGGGGCAATGGCCTCGTGTATTAGTGCTCAGCTCTTTGTTCAGAGACCCCAGTAATGTTCTGGGGACCTGGGTTCAAATCCTACCGTAGCAGATGGTGGATTTGAATTCAATAAAAATCTGGGCTTAAGAGGCTAATGATCATTGTTGGGGAAGAACCCCATGTGATTCACAGATGTCCTTGAGGGAAAGAAACTGCCATACCTACCTGGCCTGGCTGAAATGTGACTCCAGATCTATAGCAATGTGGCTAACACTTAGGGCTGGGAATAAACTTTGTGAATGAATTACTACCAAAATAAATTTAACCCCCATTCAGTTATTGAGAGCTGTTGGGAAAATGGGGTGTTTGGGAACATGCTGCCTCTAGTACAGTAACAAGGTGGTGTACGTCTTTCTCCCATCAGTCCACTAATCAGACCATACCAGATTAGTATATAAAAAAGAACTGCAGACGCTGGAAATCCAGAATGAACGCAGACATTTCTGGAGAAATGCAGCATCTCCGGAGTTATCCTTTTCAGAACTTCTTCCAGTTACTGCCTCAGTTTAGGGGTAGTTTGGGATAGGCAGCTAATTCTGGCCTTACCAGCAACCCCCACATTCCACTGAAGAACTTTTTAAAACTTCGCAATTGACACTCGATCAAATTGATAATTTTAAATTTGAGATTGATAGAGTTTCGTTAGCTTATGGACATTAAGGGATACATAAGGGATATATGATGTTAGCTCACAAATCAGCCATGACCTCATTGAATTGTGGAAAAGGTTTGAAAAGCTGGATGCTCCTCAGCCAATGGTTCCTTTACATTGATAGCCCCATCACAAACCATTGCCTCTACAACTGCCTCATCCTCTTAGCCTCTATTTCTCAGGGACATTTCCTGTGATAGTCCACTTCAGTCATTCCACCCTTATGTAGCTCAGGCAATGAGTGTTTTGTGACAGCAGAGCTCAAACATTTTTTTAAATTCTCATCTCAGTTCCAGGATTTTCAGGGGCTACATGCAATTGCTCTGGGAATTGGACTTACTTGTTTATCCAGAAGCCCAATCTGTGGAGGTGGCATAACGTGAATCACATTGTGACTGCTGCACCAAACAACAAACCATAATTACTTCATAAAGAACTTTCAGAGCTAAGCTCGACCTCAATACTATGCTTGCATCTCCCCTCTGAAGGGTTGCAGTTTGTGCCAGGATCCTGTTAGTTCCACTGCGCACTCGTCCAAAAAGGGTCCAGGGCTGAGACGCTTGTTTGAAACCAACACGCACACAAAGTAAACCTGCCAGCCCTCTTTCTCTGACCTGAATAGAGAGATGTGCAAGAAATGCTGCTTTGTTAGTGCTGGCCAGACTCCACATCTCTTCTGCTGTTAACATGTAAATGGGGAGTCATTATGAGCATAGACATAGAGTAATTATCTCACCTTTCAGTACAGGTTGGATGTCAGTATTAGTTCTGTCTAGAGGAGGGTTCAGTGGTAATCGGCTGTGGTAGTCTATTGGTTACTGTATTGGATTAGAATCCTATACAGCAAAAGTTTTATTAACCAGCATCTATAAGACCTGGTTGATCAAATATTCTGGATAATCAAGAAGTACCTATAGCCGCAGTAAACCCTGACCAAGTGGAGCCACAAGACATCAACATCCGTCAAATGATCTCTGTAATAACATCAACATACCTCCTAAAATCAATGCAAAGGCACACATATTAAGTAATAGAAATGTAATGTGGGGGTACACACATTAATGTTACACTTTATTTACAATATAAATACTTGGACATCCCGGTATTTAAGGTAAATGATTTTTGCTGGTTTATCAAGCATGTCAGTTGATAAGCTGGGTAAAACAAAGTTTGCTATAATTATGATTCCAAATACCAGCAGAATAAATTGTGATCCTAAACTACCAAACAGGCGTAAGGATATCCTTCAGGGAATGGGAATCTGCTGCCTCTATTTACTCTGACCCACATGTGATACCAGTCACACCTTCTGTCCTTTACCCCTCCAGGGTAAGAGGGGTAACCAATAATTAAACATTGGACACAATGGCAAAATACGATACGTGCTGGAAATCTGAAATGAATACAAACTGAAGCTTACTATTTAAGCTGTCCTGCTTTCTCCCAATCATAGGCATTCCATGTTCTTTTTCCATCTGTTCTCCTTTCACTAAAGTTTCTCACTTGCCTTAGTTCTGATGAAAGGCTATTAATGGAAACATGAACTCTATTTCATTTTTAATGGATGTTGCCAGAGCTGCTCAGTATTTCCAACACTTCCTGTTTTGTGAGGGGCTTTATTTTCATTTGTGCTTTGTCTAATTCTCGTGTACCCCCACATTACATTTCTATTACCTTTGCATTGATTTTAGGAGTTATGTTGACGCTGTTACAGATGTTTGACGGATGTTGATGACATTCCACGCTGCAATGGTTCATTATAAAACTTGACACAACTAACAGTGGGCTGCACGTGACAAAAAAAACGCAGAAAACTGGGAATCTGAAGTTTGAAAGGGACAAGAGTGGGAATAAGATTAGTATTTTAAACTAAAATAAGAGCATTTATATGGGCATGAATGCTGAGTTAGCTAAACTGGACTGGAATAATAGGCTAAGGGATAGATCAAAAATAAATCACTGGCATTACACTATGGGGATATTTCAGAATATTCATAATAATTATATTGCTTCTATAAACATAAATTCTAAATGGAGGTTGCTGGTTAACGAAAGAAGTTCGGGAAAGCATTAAACTTGAGGAAAAAAACATATAACTGTGCAAAGATGGTCAGATTATCGATCGGACTGTAAAAGAATGAGAGAATAAGTAAAAGAATAATCAGGAGTAAGAATTTAGTGTATGAGAGTAAGCTAGGTAGAAACGTAAATGTTATAGAGATATTTAAAAAGAAAAAGAGTACATAAAGTGAGTGTTGCTTTTCTTGGGAATGAGAATGGGGAATCAGTCATAGATGAGAAAAAGATGGTAGATAAAATGAACCAATATTCTGCTTCTGTCTTCACTCTAGATTTTTTTTTAAATTATAAGATTAGCTACAAATCAGGAGGTGATAGAGTGGAGGGATATTAAGGAGAAAGTGAGGACTGCAGATGCTGGAGATCAGAGCTGAAAATGTGTTGCTGGAAAAGCGCAGCAGGTCAGGCAGCGTCCAGGGAACAGGAGAATCGACGTTTCGGGCATGAGCCCTTCTTCAGGAATGAGGAAAGTTTGTCCAGCAGGCTAAGATAAAAGGTAGGGAGGAGGTACTTGGGGGAGGGGCGTTGGAAATGCGATAGGTGGAAGGAGGTTAAGGTGAGGGTGATAGACCGGAGTGGGGGTGAGGGCGGAGAGGTCAGGAAGAAGATTGCAGGTTAGGAAGGCGGTGCTGAGTTCGAGGGTTGGGGCTGAGACAAGGTGGGGGGAGGGGAAATGATGAAACTGGAGAAATCTGAGTTCATTCCTTATGCTTGGAGGGTTCCAAGGCAGAAGATGAGGCGCTCTTCCTCCAGCCGTAGCGTTGCTATGGTCTGGCGATGGAGGAGTCCAAGGACCTGCAGGTCCTTGGTGGAGTGGGAGGGGGAGTTGAAGTGTTGAGCCACGGAGTGGTTGGGTTGGTTGGTCCGGGTGTCCCAGAGGTGTTCTCTGAAACAGTCCGCGAGTAGGCAGCCTGTCTCCCCAATATAGAGGAGGCCACATCGGGTGCTGTGGATGCAATAAATGATGTGTGTGGAGGTGCAGGTGAATTTGTGGCGGATATGGAAGGATAATAGACAATAGCCAATAGGTGCAGGAGTAGGCCATTCTGCCCTTCGAGCTTGCACCACCATTCAATATGATCATGGCTGACCATTCTTAATCAGTATCCTGTTCCTGCCTTATCTCCATAACCCTTGATTCCACTAACCTTGAGAGCTCTATCCAACTCTTTCTTAAATGAATCCAGAGACTGGGCCTCCACTGCCTTATGGGGCAGAGCATTCCACACAGCCACCACTCTCTGGGTGAAGAAGTTTCTCCTCATCTCTATCCTCAATTGTCTACCCCGCACTCACCCATCAGCGGAAACATGTTTCCTGCCTCCAGAGTGTCCAATCCTTTAATAATCTTATATGTCTCAATCAGATCCCCCTCAGTCTTCTAAACTCAAGGGTATACAAGCCCAGTTGCTTCAGTCTTTCAGTGTGAGGTAATCCCGCCATTCCAGGAATTGACCTCGTGAACCTACGCTGCACTCCCTCAATGGGCAGAATGTCTTTCCTCAAATTTGGAGACCAGACCTGCACACGGTACTCCAGGTGTGGTCTCACCAGGGCCCTGTACAGCTGCAGAAGAACCTCTTTGCTTCTATACTCAGTCCCTCTTGTTATGAAGGCCAGCATGCTACTAGCCTTCTTCACTACCTGCTGTAACTGCATGCTTACCTTCATTAATGGTGTACAAGAATACCCATATCTCTTTGTACTGCCCCTTTACCTAAATTGATTCCATTGAGGTAGTAATCTGCCTTCCTGTTCTTGCCTCCAAAGTGGATAACCATACATTTATCCATATTAAACTGCATCTGCCATGCATCTGACCACTCACCTAACTTGCCCAGGTCACCCTGTAATCTCCTAACATCCTCATCACATTTCACCCTGCCACCCAGCTTAGTATCATCAGCAAATTTGCTAATGTTATTGCTAATACCATCTTCTATATCATTAACATATATTGTAAAAAGCTGCGGTCCCAGCACTGATCCCTGCGGTACCCCATTGGTCATTGCCTGCCATTCCGAAATGGAGCCATTTATCACTACTCTTTGTTTCCTATCAGCCAACCAACATTCAATCCAAGTTAGTACTTTGCCCCCAATACCATGTGCCCTAATTTTACTCACTAACCTCCTATGTGGGACTTTATCAAAAGCTTTCTGAAAGTCCAGGTACACTACATCCACTGGATCTCCCTCATCCATCTTCAGAGTTACATCCTCAAAAAATTCCAGAAGATTAGTCAAGCATGATTTCCCCTTCATAAATCCATGCTGAACCTGACCTGTCCTGTTACGACTATCCAGATGTGTCGGAATTTCATTCTTTATAATAGACTCCAGCATCTTTCCCACCACTGAGGTCAGACTAACTGGTCTATAATTTCCTGCTTTCTCTCTCCCACCTTTCTTAAAAAGTGGTACAACATTAGCCACCCTCCAATCCGCAGGAACTGATCCCGAATCTATCGAACTCTGGAAAATAATCACCCACGCATCCACGATTTCTCGAGCCACCTCCTTCAGTACCCTGGGATGTAGACCATCAGG
The DNA here is from genome assembly GCF_037043375.1 of Chiloscyllium plagiosum. Classification (NCBI taxonomy): domain Eukaryota; kingdom Metazoa; phylum Chordata; class Chondrichthyes; order Orectolobiformes; family Hemiscylliidae; genus Chiloscyllium; species Chiloscyllium plagiosum. The sequence continues at coordinate 4,132,734 of NW_028270149.1, read as the reverse complement.
CCCCGGAGACTTATCAACCTTCAGACCTAACTGTCTCTCTAACACCAATTCCTGGCAAATATAAATTCCCTTCAGTTCAGGTCCTTCAGCCACTGTTACCTCAGGGAGATTGCTTGTGTCTTCCCCAGTGAACACAGATCTGAAGTACCAATTCAATTCTTCTGCCATTTCTTTGTTCCCCGTAATATATTCCCCTGTTTCTGTCTTCAAGGGCCCAATTTTAGTCTTAACCATTTTTTTGCCTTTCACATACCTAAAAAAACTTTTACTATCCTCCTTTATATTATTGGCCAGTTAACCTTCGTACCTCATTTTTTCTCTGCGTATTTCCTTCTTAGTAATCCTCTGTTGTTCGTTAAAAGCTTCCCAGTCCTCCGTTTTCCCACTTATCTTTGCTATGTTATACTTTTTCTCTTTTAACTTTATGTGTTTCTTAACTTCCCTCGTCAGCCACGGCCACCCATGCCTCCTCCTAGGATCTTTCTTCCTTTATGGAACGAACTGATCCTGCAACTTCTGCATTATACACAGAAATATCCCTTGGGGCCTTGGAGGGAAGTAAGGGGGGAGGTGTGGGCGCAAGTTTTGCATTTCTTGCGGTTGCAGGGGAAGGTGCCGGGAGTGGAGGTTGGGTTGGCGGGGGGTGTGGACCTGACGAGGGAGTCACGGAGGGAGTGGTAATTTCAGAACGCTGATAGGGGAGGGGATGGAAATATATCCCTGGTGGTGGGGTCTGTTTGGAGGTGGCAGAAATGACGACGGATGATACGATGTATATGGAGGTTGGTGGGTGGTAGGTGAGGACCAGTGGGTTTCTGTCCTGGTGGCGACTGGAGGGATGGGGTTCAAGGGCAGAGGTGCGGTAAGTGGAGGAGATATGGTGGAGAGCATCGTCGACCACGTCTGGGGGGAAATTGCGGTCCTTGAAGAAGGAGGCCATCTGGGTTGTTCGGTATTGGAACTGGTCCTCCTGGGAGCAGATGCGGCGGAGACGAAGGAATTGGGAATATGGGATGGTATTTTTACAGGGGGCAGGGTGGGAGGAGGTGTAGTCTAGGTAGCTGTGAGAGTCGGTCGGTTTATAGTAAATATCCATGTTGATTCGGTCACCCGAGATAGAAATAGAGAGGTCTAGGAAGGGGAGGGAGGAGTCTGAGACGGTCCAGGTAAATTTGAGGTCGGGGTGGAAGGTGTTAGTAAAGTGGATGAACTGTTCAACCTCCTCATGGGAGCACGAGGTAGCGCCGATACAGTCATCGATGTAGCGGAGGAAAAGGTGGGGGGGGTGGTGCCAGTGTAGTTGCGGAAGATGAACTGTTCCACATATCCTACGAAGAGGCAGGCATAGCTGGGGCCCATGCGGGTGCCCATGGCTACTCCTTTGGTTTGGAGGAAGTGGGAGGATTGGAAAGAGGAGTTGTTCAGAGTGAGGACCAGTTCAGTCAGGCGAAGGAGGGTGTCAGTGGAAGGGTACTGGTTGGTACGGCAGGAAAGGAAGAAACGGAGAGCTTTGAGTCCTTCGTGATGGGGGATGGAGGTGTATAGGGACTGGATGTCCATCGTGAAGATAAGGCGTTGGGGACCGGGGAAGCGAAAATCATGGAGGAGGTGGAGGGCATGGGTGGTGTCCCGAACGTAGGTGGGGAGTTCTTGGACTAAGGGGGACAGGACTGTGTCAAGGTATGCAGAGATGAGTTCGGTGGGGCAGGAGCAGGCGGAGACAATGGGTCGGCCGGGGCAGTCAGGTTTGTGGATTTTGGGCAGGAGGTAGAAACGGGCGGTGTGGGGTTGTGGGACTATGAAGCTGGAGGCGGTGGATGGGAGATCCCCCTTAAACATGACCGCACCTCCCACCATCATCTCCCAGACCATCCCTAACCTCATCTCCACAGGGGATCTCCCATCCACCCCTCCAGCCTCATCGTCCCCAACTCCTTACCTTCACGATGGACATCCAGTCCCTGTACACCTCCATCCCCCATCACGAAGGACTCAAAGCCCTCCGCTTCTTCCTTTCCCGCCGTACCGACCAGTACCATTCCACTGACACCCTCCTTCGACTGACTGAACTGGTCCTCACTCTGAACAACTTCTCTTTCCAATCCTCCCACTTCCTCCAAACCAAAGGAGTAGCCATGGGCACCCGCACGGGCCCCAGCTATGCCTGCCTCTTTGTAGGATATGTGGAACAGTCTTATCTTCCGCAGCTACACTGGCACAACCCCCCATCTTTTCCTCCACTACATCGATGACTGTATCGGCGCTACCTCGTGCTCCCACAAGGACGTTGAACAGTTCATCCACTTTACTAACGCCTTCCACCCCGACCTCAAATTCACCTGGACCGTCTCAGACTCCTCCCTCCCCTTCCTAGACCTCTTCATTTCTATCTCAGGCGACCGAATCAACACGGACATTTACTATAAACCGACCGACTCCCACAGCTACCTAGACTACACCTCCTCCCACCCTGCCCCCTGTAAAAACGCCATGCCATATTCCCAATTCCTTCGTCTCCGCCGTATCTGCTCCCAGGAGGACCAGGTCCAATACCGAACAACCCAGATGGCCTCCTTCTTCAAGGACCGCAATTTCCCCCCAGACGTGGTCGACGATGCTCTCCACCACATCTCCTCCACTTCCCGCTCCTCCGCCCTTGAGCCCCGCCCCTCCAATCGCCACCAGGACAGAACCCCACTGGTCCTCACCTACCACCCCACCAACCTCCAGATACATCATATCATCCGCCGTCATTTCCACCACCTCCAAACGGACCCCACCACCAGGGATATATTTCCCTCCCTTCCCCTATCAGCGTTCTGAAAAGACCACTATCTCCGTGACTCCCTCGTCAGGTCCACACCCCCCACCAACCCAACCTCCACTCCCGGCACCTTCCCCTGCAACCGCAAGAAATGCAAATCGTGCGCACACACCTCCCCCCTTACATCCCTCCAAGGCCCCAAAGGATCCTTCCATAACCACCACAAATTCACCTGCACCTCCACACACATCATTTACTACATCCGCTGCACCCGATGTGGCCTCCTCTATATTGGGGAGACAGGCCTCCTACTTGTGGAACGTTTCAGAGAACACCTCGGGGATACCCGCACCAACCAACCCAACCACCCCGTGGCTCGACACTTCAACTCCCCCTCCCACTCCACCAAGGACATGCAGGTCCTTGGACTCCTCCATCACCAGACCATAGCAACACGATGGTTGGAGGAAGAGCGCCTCATCTTCCACCTAGGAACCCTCCAACCACAAGGGATGAACTCAGATTTCTCAGTTTCCTCATTTCCCCTCCCCTCACCTTGTCTCAGTCCCAACCCTCGAACTCAGTACCACCTTCCTAACCTGCAATCTTCTTCCTGACCTCTCCGCCCCCACCCCCACTCCAGCCTATCACCCTCACCTTATCACCCTCACCTTAATCTCCTTCCACCTATCGCATTTCCAATGCCCTTCCCCCAAGTCCAGCCTCCCTACCTTTTATCTTAGCCTGCTTGGCACACTTTCCTCATCCCTGAAGAAGGGCTCATGCCCGAAGCATCCATTCTCCTGCTCCTTGGATGCTGCCTGACCTGCTGGAAGGATATTAACACAGGATATGGTACTGGGCATATTCTTGGAGTTGAGATAATTGTATCATTGACAGCCACAAATGAGGTGCTGGAAGATTGAAGACTGGCTAATTTGGTGACATTATTTAAGAAAAGTGAGAAGGAAAAGCCAGGGAGCTATAGACTGCTGAGCATGATGTCAGTGGTGGGTAATTTGTTGGAGGGGATTCTGAGGGACAGGATTTACATGCATTTGGAAAGGCAAGTACTGATTAGGGATAGTCAGCATGACTCTGTGGGAAATCATGTCTCACTAACTTGATTTGGGTTTTTTGAAGAAGTGACAAAGAGGATTGGTAAGGGCGGAGTGGTCGACATATATATGGACTTCAGGAAAGCATTCAACAAGGTTCCACATGGTGCACTAGTTAGTAAGGTTAAATCACATGGAATCGAGGGGAAGTAGCCAATTGGATACAAAATTGGCTCGACAGTAGGAGACAGGGTGGTGGTAGCCAGTTCCTGTTCAGACTGGAGGCCTGTGACCAGCGGTGTGCTACAAGGATCGGTGCTGGGTCCACTGCTTTTTGTCATTTATATAAATGATTTTAAGGTGAATATAGGAGGTTTAGTTAGTAAGGTTGCAGATGACACTGAAATAGATGGTGTAATGGACAGTGAAGAAGGTTATGTCAGAGAACAACGGGATCGTGATCAGATGGGCCAATGGGCCGAGGAGTGGCTGATGGAGTTTAATTTAAATAAATGCGAGTCGCTGCCTTTTGGAAAGGCAAATCAGGGCAGGACTTATACACTTAATGGCAAGGTCCTGGGGAGTGTTGTTGAACACGAGTGCAAGTTCATAGCTCCTTGAAAGCGGACTCACAGTTAGACAGGGTAGTGAAGAAGGCGTTTGGAATGCTTGCATTCATTGGTCAGTGCATTGAGTATAGGAGTTGTGACATCATGTTGCAGCTGTACAGGACATTGGTTAGACCACTTTTAGAATATTGTGTTCAATTCTTGACCTGCTGGAAGGAAAGATGTTGTTAAACTTGAAAATGCCCAGAAACGATTTAGAAGAATATTTCAGGGATTAGAGGTTTTAAGCTACCGGGAGAGGCTGAATAGACTAGGGCTATTTTCCCTGGACCATCAGAGGCTAAGGGGTGACCTCATAAAGGTTTATAAAATCGTAAGGGGCATGGATAAGATGACCAAGGTCTTTTTCCCAGGGCAGTGTGAGAGGAAAAGATCTAAAAGGGACCTAAGATAACACAGAAAGTTGTGTGTGTATGAAATGAGCTGCCAGAGGAAGTGGTGGAGGCTGATGCAATTATAACATTTAAAAGACATCTGGATTGGTATATGAATAAAAAGGATTTAGTGGGATATGGACCAAATACTGGCAAATGGGACTGGATAAATTCAGAATATCTGGTCTGCATGGACTGGTTAGATCGAAGGGTCTGTTTCTGTGCTATGACTATGACTGTCTGACTGTGGCTAACAAGTCTCCATGTCCAGATGGATTTCATCCTTCAGTTTTGAAAGAGATTGTCATTGAGGAAGTAGTTGCATTTTGTAGATGTGTTAATTTTCCAAAATTCCCCTGATTCACAAAAGGTTCTCTGAGACTGGAAAATACGAAATATAACTTCTCAATTCGAAAGGGAGGGATCTACACAGAAAGTCAGTCTTATTGAACATGTTTCTGGAGTTAACTCACAGATCATCTTATTGAATGATTCAAGGGGCTGAATGGCCTTGTTCTGTCCTCTCACAGTTGTATGCCTCTATTCTGTTGGCTTCAAGTCTTCCTTGTGCGAGTGTATTTCACATTCCATCCACACTCTGGAGAGAGATTTTCTTTCCTGCATTCCCCACTGGGTTTATTGCTGTTATATTTATAGCACTTAGTTTTGGACTCCTGCACAAATCGACCTTATCCAATCCATTGGTAACAAGTAAATTGGACGAACATTCGAACATTGCCTTTCCACTCAATAAACCAGTGAATCACTTTAAAACCTTCTAACAATGAAGGCACATGATGCTCCTTTTCTGAAAATATTCTCCCTGCTCTATTCATGTGTCTTGAAATGTTAAAATTAATTGCCAAAGATGAAGATTTATTCTAATGTCGATTTGTTTTTATTTTGTTTACTGTACCTGAGACTGACTGTGTTTGAAATAGATTTGATCAGTAACTTTTAAATCACTGATTTCTGACTCGAGTGCTGTTCAGGCATTTCAAACAAACATCCTTTGGAAAAACAGAGGAGTCAATCTTTATTCTTTTCAGTTTTCACAGTTTTTGATTTATTTTCTATCGTACAAGGAGCAGTAAAAGCTGCATCGAGCCACCTAGTGTCCAGAATTTCCATAGAACCTACACTGTGACTGTTGACATAGCGGTTTACAATGGGACATAGGACCAAAATTAGGCCATTTGGCCCATCGAGTCTGCCCCGCCATTTGATCATGGCTGATAAGTTCCTTAACCCCATTCTGCTGCCTTCTCCCCTTAACCTTTGATCTCTTTACTGAACAAGACCCTATCTATCTCTGTCTTAAATACACTCAATGACTTGGCCTCCACAGCCCTCTGCGGCAATGAGTTCCACAGATTCCCCACCCTCTGGCTGAAGAAATTCCTCCTCATCTCAGTTCTTAAAGGGTTGTCCCTCCAGTGTTGGCAAAGCATCCTGAATATAGGCTGTAGTGTTTGCGGACAGCAAATACATATGTCATAGAAGACTTTTGATTATCAATTGATGTTAAAAGACTGGCTTTATGAGCTGGTACAGCCAACTGGGACCTCGGTCAGGGTGCTTCTGATTGGCTGAGGTGTCCTTCATGTTGGAATTGTTGAAGGACCAACTACCCCAGACATTAATGTGAAGAATTCAAGATAGATCTTGAATTTGGGGCTTTTTGGTTTTTTGACTGGTTTCCCTTATTGAACTTCCTGAAGCTGACAGGTCACTCTTGGTTGAAAAGTGGTTGGTTCATGTATCTCTGACATATCACCTCCATCCCCACCCCCATTCACTTATTGTACTCTTTGCTACCTTCTCCCCAGCCCCAGCCCCAGCCCCCCCCATTTATCTCTCCATCCTGGAGGCTTCCTGCCTCTATTTCTGATGAAGGGCATTTGCCCGAAATGTTGATTCTCCTGCTCCTGGGATGCTCCCTGACCTGCTGTGCTTTTCCAGCACCACTCTGATCTAAACTCTGGTTTCCAGCACCTGCAGTCCTCACTTCTGCCTAGTTGATTTTAACCTTACTGCGAATCCTCTTGCAAGGATGCCTATCTTGAAGAAGTTCTCCTCCCTCTACAAGAATCTCAGGGAGTCCCTCTCCCACTGCAACTCCCAGGCCATCTGCTCTGCCCTGAACCTCTTCAACCATGTCCTGAAACAAACCCGCTGCCACAGCCACATTTGTTTTCTCAGTGCCTGCCTCCGTAACCAACTGATCTCACATGGACTCTGGACTACATTCAACCCAGCAGAGTTCGGACCCGAACAGGACAAACAGTACAGACGACAGATTCAAAAACACCAGCAACGGTTCTCCTTCAAGATCCTCCGCTCCACGCTTGCAGCAATGCGCCGGCACCTAACCTCTCTACAGTCAGCCCTGCCTCAGCTGAGGGCCACACTCTCTCAGAATTGCAATGGACCCCTTCTGTACTTTATTCTGCCATCTCCAAACAGACCCCACCACCAGGGATATATTTCCCTCCCCACCCCTCTCCTCCCTCCGTGACTACCTGGTCAGGTCCACGCCCCCCTACAACCCACCCTCCCATCCTGGCACCTTCCCCTGCCACCGCAGGAACTGTAAAACCTGCACCCACACCTCCTCCCTCACCTCCATCTAAGGCCCCAAAGGACCCTTCCACATCCATCAAAGTTTTACCTGCACATTCAACAATATCATTTATTGTATCCGTTGCTCCTGATGTGGTCTCCTCTACATTGGGGAGACTGGACACCTTCTCGCAGAGCGCTTTAGGGAACATCTCCGGGACACCTGCACCAATCAGCCACACCGCCCTGTGGCCCAACATTTCAACTCCCCCTCCCACTCTGCCAAGGACATGCAGGTCCTGGGCCTCCTTCACCACCGCTCCCTCACCACCAGACGCCTGGAGGAAGAACGCCTCATCTTCCGCCTCGGAACACTTCAACCCCAGGACATCAATGTGGACTTCAACAGCTTCCTCATTTCCCCTTCCCCCACCTCACCCCAGTTCCAACCTTCCAGCTTAGCCCTGCCCTCATGACCTGTCCTACCTGCCAATCTCCCTTCCCACCTATCTGCTCCACCCTCCCCTCTGACCTATCACCTCCATCCCCACTCCCATTCACCTATTGTACTCTTTGCTACCTTCTCCACAGCCCACCCCCACCCCACCCCCCTCTCATTTATCTCTCCACCCTGGAGGCTTCCTGCCTATATTCCTGATGAAAGACTTTTGCCCGAAAGTCGATTTTCCTGCTCCTCGGATGCTGCTTGACTTGCTGTGCTTTTCCAGCACCACTCTGATTTAAACGCATGTATTTATACTCTAGGCATGGGAAACCAGTACAGTGCAGAAATTCACCGAGCTTCCTTAGACTTAACTTTCCAAGTGTGCAACCAAGTCCATCCAGAAGGACAAGGACAGCAGATACATGGAGTGTGATGGAATACTCCCCACTTGGCTGGATGGGGACAGCTCCAACAACACTCAAGAAGCTTGACACCATCCAGGACAAAGCAGCCCCCACTTGATTGACACCACATCCACTCCCTCCACCACCGATGCTCAGTAGCAGCAGAGTGCACTATCTACGAGATGCACTGCAGACATTCACCAAAACTCTTTTGACATCACATTCCAAACTTATTATCAATTAAATCTTTAAGGATAGGGGCAGTAGATACATGGGAACACCACCCCCCTGCAAGTTCCCCTCCAAGCCCCTCCCCATCCTGATTTGGAAATACATCGCCATTCCTTCAGTGTCGCTGGGTCAGAATCCTGGAATTCACCCCCCCCCCTCAGGGTATTGTGGGTCAACCTACAGCAGGTGGACTGCAGTGGCTCAAAAAGGCAGCTCACCACCACCTTCTCAAGGGGCAGCTAGGGACGGGCAATAAATACTGGCCCAGCCAACAATGCCCATGCCCTGTGAAAGAATAAGAAATTAATTTCTATTGGGCATTGTTGTTGCATTGGGTCATTGGGAACACACTAAGCAGATGGATCTCAGCTCATTTGGTTTAATAGAAACACTGACTGGTTGATAGCATTCATTCCCATCTCAGACCGAGTCAGACAAAGATCTGCAAAAATGAATGTGAAAATGAATGAGAATCAAATTCTGATATCATGGCACGGACAAATTGGACCAGGGGGCCTGGTGCCATGCTGTATGACTCTATGACTCTATTTAAAAATACATATCAATTTGGATATTTAAAAAAAGGCAATGGATTCACAGCCGCAGATAACAAGCAGTAATCAGAGCGGGTTGGTTTTATCCAGCTGGTACTGTGGGAATCTGAGCAATGTGTTTCTGTGGCAACAGGAGTAAGACCTTACCCAGGGCTTACAAACATTTCTGATCCTTTGAGTAAATGTTGAGTAAATATTCTAAAATAGATTGAAGGCACAGCAGAGTTATCTTTCAATGGAAGGAAGCCAAAAATGCAGGTTTAAAGTTTCAACTGTCACAAAAATTAACAGTTTCAACATTGAGTCCATATATGAGGGACTAAGGCCAGGGGTAGTACATGATGATCCTTTCATTAAAATGTGTCTGGAGGCATCAAGTTATATCAAGGGTTTGAGTAACACAAGGTATAGAGGAACAAGGAGAATTATCATAGAATCCACAAGTGTGGAAGTAGGCCATTTGGCCCATCAGGTACACATTGACCTTCTGAAGAGCATCCTACTCAGACCCATCCTATCCCTGTAGTTCCCATGACTAATCCACCTAGCCCTGAACAATATGGGCAATTTAGCATGGACAATCCACCTGACCTGCACATCTTTGGACTGGGGGTGGAAACTGGAGGAAACCCACGCAGACACAGGGAGAATGTGCAAACTGCCCACAGTCACCCGAGGGTGGAGTTGAACCTGGATCCCTGGTACTGTAAGGCTGTAATGCTAACCACTGGACCACTGTGCCACCCTAACATGGAGGAAGGCTGAGGGGGAACTGAAGGTCAAAGAATGCTATATTAAAAATGTAAACACATTTTCAGATGTAGCATTGAAATGAATTTGGCAAATTTATTGACGATCATGAGGGTTTGATCCTTTGGCATGTGTATGCAACTTTAGCAGGTGCAAGGGGGTTCTTTAGTTTATAGGCTGGACAGCTGCTTTGAAATGCAGGGTAATGTCAACAGCATGGGTTCAATTCCTACACTAACCTCACACCACAGAGGACGTTTTTTCTCAATCTTTCCCCTTGCCTGAGGAATGGTGACCCACAGGGCCATCTCTCTGTCTGATGTGCAACTAGGACAGTGATGAGTTTATGTTTTTATCAGGTACAGGAAATAGAAGAAATCAATCTCTCTGCATTCTAATGGCAAATAGCTCCTGAAATAATTCAGGGCAGGTGGTAATTCTGCCGACCATGCCTGTGTCAGCTCTTTAAGCTGCTCCAGTTAGGGGAGGCACTTTAAGAAAGCCTTTTAACAGAGGGATGTGGAGGACATCTTTCTCTCAGAGGGTCATGGTTCTTGGAACCTGCTTCCCAAGGAGCAGTTGCGACAAAATCATCCAAACGTTTTCAGGCAGAGGTAGACAGACATGGGAGTTAAAGGTTATCAATGATAGATGGGAATATAGAGATAAAGGTTATCAGTTATAAATGGGAATATAGAGTTAAGATTGTGTTCGGATCAACCGTGATGTTATTGAACGGTGGAACCGGCTAGAGGGGCTGAATAGATTGTTCCATTTCTTAATTGCTGTGGTCATTGATACTTTCTTTGGAGTTTGCACATTCTCCCAGTGTCTGTGTGGGTTTCCTCCGGGTGCTCCAGTTTCCTCCCACAGTCCAAAGATGTGCAGGTCAGGTGAATTGGCCATGCTAAATTGCCCGTAGTGTGCGGTAAGGGGTAAATGTAGTGGTATGGGTGGGTTGCGCTTCGGCGGGTCGGTGTGGGCTTGTTGGGCCTAAGGGCCTGTTTCCACACTATAATGTAATGTAATCTAGTCCTGTTAATCTAATTGTTCAAGTTCACTTTTGCCTGTCAGTTTTTAGTTTTGAAGTGCATTAAAGTCAGAACTTCCAAAGTCCTGCTGTCTTATTAAAGAGAGAGAGATAGAGAGAGGCATCTGGTAGTGGTTTAACCTGAGAGTCACCATGCCTCAAGAAAGGGGAGGGATTGAGAAGGAGAGTCCTTCATGGTCACCTTGGCCTTACTCTGCATTGCAAACCTGCCATCCGGCCAACTGAGCTAACTGATCTTCTGTGATGTATGTCTAATTCCCTTATGTATTATCAGTCATGTTTGTTGGTTTGTACAGGGCCAATATCAAGAATGAGAAAACCAGATCGGGCTCAAAGCTTACAATTATCTAGCCTGAGAGACAAGCAGGTTTTATTGTTCAGGATTCCCCACAAGTTCACAGTCTATGGCACTGAACAATATCCAAGACAAATTGAATGTTAGGATGTTAGGGCATTCCAGAACTAAATAAAGAGACCCATATGAGGCCGCTTATCTGTTTTGGATCATGGATTATAAACAGGGAAAAGATACTGCTTTAACCCAAGGAGACTGGAAACAGGATGTTCCAGTTCTAACACATGAGTTAATGAAACTCATTCTGATAGCTTTAATGCATTGGTAGTACCCTGACAGGCTGAATTCATGTCCCACTTGCCAGGGAGATGGACGATCACATCTCTAAAGAGGAGCATGGACTTCAGTGGATCTATTTGAAATAGAAACACTAACTGGTCAGTCACGTTCTCCTGGTGCCAGACCTCAGCTGTCAGGGTAAAGATCAGCAAAAATCAATTTGAAAATTAATAACAATTTAATCTTGATATGAATGCAGGTAGAAAACATGCAGATCACTTGGAAGATTTTAAGGAAAGGCAGTGGATTCACAGCCGCAGATAACAAGCAGTAATCAGAGCAGGTTGGTTTTATCCAGCTGGTACTGTGGGAATCTGAGCAATGTGTTTCTGTGGCAACAGGAGTAAGTCCTTACCCAGGGCTTACAAACATTTCTGATCCTTTTGAGTAAATGTTGAGTAAATATTCTAAAATAGATTGAAGGCACAGTACAGTGATAGGAAGCTGAAGGCGCAGATTGAAAGTTTCAACTGTAACAGATTTGTAAAGCGAAAGCACCAAACTCTCAGTCTCCTTGTGAGGAGAAGGAGCAGGAACTCTCCTGGTAACTGTTCCCACTCCCCATCTTCCTATAAATAGCTCCAGTTACAAAGCTCCATTTTAAAGCAAAGTGAAAAACACACCTGCAGAGGTGCTGCCGCGGTGAATCCTCAGCCAGCGAATGAATGACAGAACCAGGGTATCCGTAATCTCGTACCATCAGCAAAGAGTCTTAAGAAAACCGAAAGAAAACAGCTTAAAAGCCATAAAACAATATAGCTGATTGAGGCCATTCAGCCCATCGAGTCTGTTCAAAGTGATCATGGCTGATCTGATCATCCTCAATTCCAATTGGCTGCCTTTTCCCCAGAACCCTTAGTTCCCTTTGTGGTGAAAAACCTGTCTATCACAGCCTTGAATACGCTTCATGATCCAGCCTCAACAGCCCTCTTAGGTAAAGAATTCCATAGATTCAATCCCCTCTGAGAGGAGAAATTCCTCTCCATCTCTGTCCTAAACAGGTGAGCCCTTACTCAGCGATATTACCCTCTGGTGCTAGACTCTCCCAGAAGGGGAAACAACCTCTCAAGTCCTCTCAGCAAACTGACTAGAATTGGAATGATACAGAGGAGATTAACATGATCCCTGTGGAGACATGACCCACAAACTTGTGAAAATAATGAATCTTATCTGTTTTAATACGGTCGCCTCTCATTCTAACTTTCAATGAGTACAAGCCTAATCTACTCAATGTCTCCTCATAAGTCAGTTCCTCCGTACCTGGGAGCAGCTGAGTGAACCTTCTCTGGACTGCCTCCAATGTCCCTTCGGTAAGGGATCCAATACTGCTTACTGTTTTCCAGCTGTGGTCTGACTAGTGGCTGGTAGAGTCTGAGCAAAACCCTGCTATTTGTATGTTGTGTTTGTCAGTAAAGGAGACAGGATAAGACTAGCACAAAGAGACAAACACAGAGAGTGGTGGAGGAACTCAGAAAGTCTGAGAGAAACGGCTAAGGTTTCAATTTCACTGAAAATCATGAAAACTCAGCTTTTTGTCCCAGGATGCTGCCAGACATGCAGAATTTTGCCAGGAATTTCTGTTTTTGTTTGTGATTTGCAGCACCTTTGTTTGATAATAACAAGGAGAGATGTTGGACTGGCAGGCAGCCGGTATGAATGAGTTACCGGTTAGAGATAGTCCAACAGATTGGGCCAGAGAGGGAGAGCTGGCAACTACACCAGGCAATGCTCCCTCTTCATCTTTCTCATGTTGCTTTTTCACTCAGTCACTCAATAAAGTGTCATCTTTCTTTAAGATAATCACTAAAACCTGTGATGTTGACCAATAATTTTGTTCCTTGTCCTAATCTCTCATTAGTGTCAGTTTCAGTGTCAACTTTTAAAAGGTTTACCCTAATTTTCTAATCAACCTGTTCAGAGATGTTACTACACACCCCTGGAGCAGATAGGATTTGAACCCAGGCCTCTTGGTCCAGGGTATGGACACTACCCCGGTGCCACAGTCTTGTTCTAAGGGAGTGGAGTGAAAGTTTCCTAGGCTGATTCCGGGGAATGGCGGGACTGATGTATGAGGAGCGATTGACCAGGTTAGGATTGTTCACACTGGAGTTCAGATGAGTGAGCGGGGATCTCACAGAGAATTATAACATTCTAACAGGACGAGACAGGCAGATGCAGGAAGGATGTTCCCAATGGTGGGTGTGTCCAGAACCAGGGGGCACAGTCTGAGGATTCAGGGTGGACCATTTAGGACAGAGATGAGGAGACATTTCTTCACCCAGAGAGTGGGGAGCCTGGGGACTTCATTACCACAGGAAGGAGTTGATGCCAAAACATTGAATATATTCAAAAGGCGGCTAGATATAGCACTTGGGGGTGAATGGGATCAAAGGTTCTGGGGAGAAAGTAGAATTAGGCTATTGAGTTGGACAATCAGCCATGATCATGATGAATGACAGAGCGGGCTTGAAGGGCCGAATGGCCTCCTCCTACTCCTATCTTCTTTGTTTCTGTGTTGCCTGATAATGCATTTGTGACAGAGTTGGGGCTATGTTGCTATGTTAAAATTGCTAAAGCAATGTCACCATGGTCCCACTGTAGAGAGAGATGACTGGTGGTGATTTAATTTGAGGGTCACCACACCTTGGAATGGGAGAGAAGCTGAGAAGGAGAGTCCTTCATGGTAACCTCAGCTGGTGCAGGAATTGAATCCACACTGCATCACGAGAGAAATGTCAGCTGCTATTGTGGAAGCTTGGGTCTATGGGTAAGACAGAAAGATACATCACTAACTGTGTGACAGATTCCTTTGCGATGCACTGATGCTGAGGTCCAGTGTTTTCAGATACATCCAAATCATTCAGACTGAAACCGCAATTTCCAATGTGAGCAAGCAAATGTCACAAACACATAGTCCAGTTGTTAGTGCTGTTCACTGCCTCTGGGGGCACTTCCCTTTGAACTCTCACACCCATCACAGACAAAGCCAACAGAGTACCTTCTGGGCACATTGCTAAGGCAATAACAATTGGCACCAATTCTGCCGTGGGAAAGATTTTGGAGGGTGCTCGTTTAGAAATTCTAAAATTCAGCTACAATTTCCAGAGTTAAGTGACACAATAAAGATGCAGAGAGGAAGATGTTTCAACTCACAAGTAGGCATCCACGATGTAAGATCACCATAATAAATCCGCTTGGGAATTCTGGTCAGTGAGAGTGTGTGGAATGTTTCCTGGTAGTGTACTGAATGGAGGCGGAATAAACCCAATAAAGAAAGAAATATTTTGACTTTTATCACCTTTTTCATGGCCACAGGATTCTCAAAGCACTTTACTTCCAATTAAGTGCTTTTAAACTGTATCACTCTTGTACTATTGGAGACACAGCAGCCAATTAATTCAGAACAACCTCACAGATTCCTCCCTCCCCATCTAAATTAAGTAACGCTTGTTATGAAAATGCAGGCTATAATGCCACAAAAGAAACAGTGTATTTTTGTACAGATATTGGTGAGGTGGAGGCACTTGCACCTCTCTGCAGAACCTGTTGTCCTTGGTGTGATGGAACAGAAACACTCATTAAAGAACAAGAAGACTTGGCCAACTCTACAGAACTCCAGATGATTGTTACCACCTTGGGACCGTGAATGTGGAATAGTCACAAATTAATTCACCAGGGAATTCAGCAGAAACATTCCCATTCAAAGAGTGCCAAGCACATAGAACTTTCTACCTCATGTAATAATTGAAATTAAAAACATAGAAGCATTTAAGGGGAAGCAGGATAAATATTAGGGAGCAAGGACTCGGGGAATGGGATACAACAGCAAGGCCAAGTGATCTGACCCATCATTGGAAACACTGGTGCTTGGATTTGCTGCATTCCGATAGAGAGAGGACATATCCTGACAACTGCATGATGGGACTCTCGGACAGAAATGAAGATAACTTCCTGGGAACTTTGAGCTTTCAATGGGCACCTCAAACCCTCCACAAAACTCCCAATCAGAGTTGGAGACTAAAGAGAGTTCTGTGCAGTTACCTTCAGAAATACCCAGGAAAGGTTTGAGAGATTAGAACCTGTTCGACTGCTGACTGACTGAAAATGGAGCCCCCAAACACTCCCACAGTTTGCTGTTCAACAGTCAGCCTGAATCTCTGTGATCAAGTCTCCAGACTAGGCCGCTAACTCACAAGCTGTGTCTCAGGGTTTGTGAGTGAGCTGACACCTCAGAAACAGCTGCTTGTTTCAGCAGTGGGACAGTGTTGAGGCTGAGACATTGCTAAGATGGAGGTTTCAGTGTGTGTGATGGGAGAGCTGATAGCCTTTCAGAGGCTGCACACATTTTCTCTGCAATGCCTGTGATATTCTTATGATGGCAGTAGACGTCTTCATAGAATGCTGGGAATGTTGATGTTCTGACATTCCTCCTCAGGGAAGTGGCCTATATTTGCATGTTGTGGTTCCATGATGAATTGGGCAATATGAACAATGTTTTGGTCTCCTTGCTGTGCCTTCACCTGTTTCAGACAGTTTTTCTTGACATCACAGATCCTGCCCTTCCTGTCCTGAAACTCCTCAAACAGCTGAAAGAATGTGATTGTTTTGATCCAAGATTTCTTGTTGATTTTGCATTCTCACTGATTCATAGAGAGCAAAACAAATACGGTCTAAATGATTGAGCAGCCCTTTCAGAGTGGCTACACTCCTGATTCATAATGTGCTTGATTACATAAGCATTCCTTCAGTGTCGCTGGATCAAAATCCTGGAATTCCCTCCCTAAGGGCATTGTGGGTCAACCCACAGCACATGGACTGCAGCGGTTCAGGAAGGCAGCTCATCCCCACCTCCTCAAGGAGCGACTAGGGATGGGTAATAAATACAGGCCCAATCAGTGACCCCCCCCCCCCCCACAACGTGACTGAATGAAAAACCCATGAAAAATATGAATGGAGCAAATGTTAGTTATAAGGATGAATAGATTCCCACCAATCTGTTACATTCCAGAAAGTTTTCTTCCTTGAAGAATTCATCCAATTCCCTATAGAAGGCTATTTTAATACAAAGGAGCAAGTGAACGGAGGACATGAAGACAGGCAGTCAGCAGCCGCTCGAGAAACAGGCTAAACGAGGGGCTTGTGACAGGCTGTGAGCAGCAGTGAGAGGAACAGGGAATCCTGAATGCTGGGACAGGCAGCAAGAGGCACCTGGGATAACTCACAATCAGAGGTACCCCCTGAGACTAACATAGAGTCATAGAGATGTATAACACGGAAACAGACCATTTGGTTCAACCCGACCATGCTAACCAGATATCCCAACCCAATCTAGTCCCACCTGCCAACACTTGGCCCATATCCCTCTAAACCCTTCCTATTCATGTACCCATCCAGATGCCTTTTAAACGTTGCAATTGTACCAGCCTCCACCACTTCCTCTGGCAGCTCATTCCATACACGTACCACCCTCTGTGTGAAAATGTTGCCCCTTAGGTGACTTTTAAAGCTTTCCCCTCTCACCCTAAACCTATGCTCTCTAGTTCTGGACTTCCCCACCCTAGGGAAAAGACGTTGTCTATTTATCCTATCCATGCCCCTCATGACTTTATAAACCTCTATAAGGTCACTTCTCAGCCTACAATGCTCCAGGGAAAACAGCCCTAGCCTATTCAACCTATCCCTATAGCTCAAATCCTCCAAGCCTGACAACATCCTTGTAAATCTTTTCTGAACCCTTTCAAGTTTCACAACATCTTTCCAATAGGAAGGAGACCAGAATTGCACGCAATATTCCAACAGTGGCCTAACCAATGTCCTGTACAGCCGCAACATGACCTCCCAACTCCTGTACTCAATACTCTGATCAATAAAGGAAAGCATACCAAACGCCTTCTTCACTATCCTTTCTACCTGCAACTCCACTTTCAAGGAGCTATGAACCTGCACTCCAAGGTCTCTTTGTTCAGCAACACCCCCTAGGACCTTACCATTAAGATTATAAGTCCTGCTAAGATTTGCTTTTCCAAAATGCAACACCTCACATTTATCTGAATTAAACTCCATCTGCCACTCCTCAGCCCATTGGCCCATCTGATCAAGATCCCATTGTACTCTGAGATAACCTTCTTCACTGTCCACTACACCTCCAATTTTGGTGTCAGCTGCAAACTTACTAACTATACCTCTTATGCTCGCATCCAAATCATTTATATAAATGGTGAAAACTAGTGGACCCAGCACCGATCCTTGTGGCACTCCACTGGTCACAGGCCTCCAGTCTGAAAAACAACCCTCCACCACCACCCTCTGTCTTCTGCCTTTGAGCCAGTTCTGTATCTAAATAGCTACTTCTCCCTGTATTCCATGAGATCTAACCTAGTTAATCAGTCTCCCATGGGGAACCTTGTCGAATGCCTTACTGAAGTCCATATAGATCACGTCTACCACTCTGTCCTCATTAATCCTCTTTGTTACTTCTTCAAAAAAACTCAATCAAGTTCGTGAGACATGATTTCTCATGCATTAAGCATGAGAAATCATCTCTAATCAGTCATTGCCTTTCCAAATGCATATAAATCCTGTCCCTCAGGCTTCCCTCCAGCAACGTGCCAGCCACCGACGTCAGGCTCACCGGTCTATAGTTCCCTGGCTTTTCCTTACCACTTTTCTTAAGTAGAGGTACCATGTTAGCCAACCTCCAATCTTCTGGCACCTCATCTGTAGCTATTGATGATAAAAATATCTCAGCAAGGGGCCCCAGCAATTACTTCCCTAGTTTCCCACAGAGTTCTAGGGTACATCTGATTAGGTGACATCTTGAAAGAAACAGTGAACAGTGACATTGCAGGATAGCTATAAGTGATTAATCAGAGAGGAGCACACAGAGACAAACTTGCAGGAGATACAGAGTTGGGTGAAGAATAGATATGCCAGGTTTGAAAAAGAAAAATCACCAGTGACATTGCAGGAAAGTAGTGAGTTGATTGTTTGGTGAATAATTGCTGATTGGACTGCATAGAAAATGCTGAAATTGAAAACAATGAAACTCTGTTTAAACAACCTGTAATGACCTCACTTCTAATTAGTAAAGAGGTCCTAGCAGAAGTTAACCAGCAAGTAGTGATTCCATTATTCATCTTATTCTGAAGTGGTAAAGTTTATTGCATTTCAGGAGTTAAGTGAGTTCAGTAAGTGGTCATGAGAAGAGACATTAATCATTTGATAATTACGTTTTTTCAAACTGCATGACTTTTTATTGATAAGGACCATCCAATGTTACAGAAACTGATATTTCTTTGGCTCTATCCATCAACAGGACTTGCCAATATTGTTTTAGCAAGTCAATTTTTGGAGACAAATTAAGAGTGTCCAGTTCTTTCAATGCAACTCTCCAATCTTGCAAGGGTATACAAGTCTTCTGTCATTGCAACGTTGACTTTATGATAACCAATTTAGAATCCTTGCAACGCATACATTATTGACATCCTCACAGCAGGCAAACTCCAGCTACTATGACTTTCTTCAGTCTTTCATTGTTTATCGTGAACTTGATCTCTTATTTCACTGAAGCTAATCCTCTGGATTGAATCTGTTAGGGTATTGTATTTTTAGGAAATGCTTTAAGAGCCAAAGATATTTCACTTGGATACAAAATGCTCCCACCCATAAATACCTCAATGTTCAGTGCTCACAAGACATAGTGTTACAACCATGTCTCAACTCAATCAAAATTCCTCTTTTCTGTGTCAGCAACATTTTGAATTTACATTCTTTTCTGAGTGACAATGCTGTTAACTAATGTTGAGCTCTTGTGAACTAGGTGATTGACATTCATTGTTTTGATTGTAATCTTTGATGCAGAACAATAATGTTCGGACTGAAATGGAGCCAAATCTGAATAAATGTCACTGCTTTTATGTGTTTGGGATTTATTAAAAGAAGGCTTAGTTAAAAAATAATAGAATGGCTTGGTTGTGTTGAAATACAAATGAAGTGTCAAATTTGCTCAATTCTTCTTTGAACAAAGGTTGGGATTAAATTGTAAATGTGAAATTGAAATGCTCTACTATCAATCACAGAATTCAGTCTCTCAGAGTGTGATGGATGCTGGGACATTGAGTAAATTCAAGAAAGAGACTGACAGATTTTTAGCCAGTAATGGTTTGAAAGGTGATGGAGAGTTGGCAGGAAAGGGCAGTTGAGGCAGAAATGAGATCAGCTATGATCATATTAAGTGATGAAATAGACTTGAGGGACTGAATGGCCTATTTCTAACAATTTCTATTGTTTGAACCTAGTTTTCCCTCTTAATTACCCAAATGACTGTTAGTTTTAAACTGAACAATAGACAAAATCCCAATTCAGTCAAGGAGATGACAGAGAATCACAGAATGGAGAATTAGGGATTGACTTGTTAAATGTACTTAAATACGTTGGATGCAGAAATTGGAGAGATGACGTTGAAATTGGCAGATGACATCGAATTGGAAGAGATTTGGCAAATAATATGGAGGACCATTTCGGCACAATTACAGGCAACTAGAACATTGAACAGTGCAACACAGGGACAGGTCCTTCAGTTAGGTGAGGGGGTAAATGTAGGAGAATGGGTCGGGGTGGGTTACGCTTCGGCGGGTCGGTGTGGACTTGTTGGGCCGAAGGGCCTGTTTCCTCACTGTAAGTAATCTAATCTAATCTAATCAGACGATGTTCTGCTGAACATGATGCCAAATTAAACTAATACCTTCTGCCTGCCATTGGTCCATATCCCTCCATTCCTTGCATATTCATGAGCTTATCTAAAAGCCCCTCAAATGCCCTTATCACCACCCCAGCAGCATGTTCCAGACTCCTACCACTCTCTGTGTAAAATAAAAACCTGCCCCTTACATCTCCTTTGAGCTACCCCCCCCCCCCCCCCCCCCCGTCCATCTCCGCACGTTAATATCATTCCTCCTTGCATTGGACATTTATAAAATATGAATGTAAATGAGCTTTCAGATTAGACAAATGAATAACGAACAAATTTCAACGTAAGACCATAAGATGTAGGAGAAGAAGTAGGCCATTCAGCCCATCAAATCTGCTCCCTATTCGATCATAGCTGATATGTTCCTCAACCCCATTCTCCTGCCATCTCCCCATGACCCTTCATCCCCTTCCTAATCAAGACCTATCTGTTTCTGTCATAAATATATGCTGAACTGTTAGTCCAAAGACCCAGCTAATGTTCTGGGTTCAAATCTTACTGTGACAGATGATGGAATTTCAACCCAATAAAAGTCTGGAATTGAAAGTCTAATGATGACCGTGAATCAGTTGTTGAATGTCAGGGAGACACCCACCTATGTCACTAATGTCCTTCGGAGAAAGGAATCTGTCATCCTCACCTGGTCTGGCCTACATGTGAATCCAGAGCAATGTGATTTGACTCTTAGCTGCCCTCTGGGCAATTAGGGATAGGAATAAATATCGGCCTGGCCAGTGACATTCTCATCCTGTGAATGAATATAAAAAGCACATATGCACAAGTAGAAATGTATTCCAGAGAATGAAGTATGAAATTAAATTGTGAACAGAATAACAAGAAACAAATCCTGGTGTTCAATAATGCTTTGAGATCC
Organism: Chiloscyllium plagiosum; assembly: GCF_037043375.1. NCBI lineage: Eukaryota > Metazoa > Chordata > Chondrichthyes > Orectolobiformes > Hemiscylliidae > Chiloscyllium > Chiloscyllium plagiosum. The sequence goes on along the minus strand of NW_028270149.1, from coordinate 4,111,655 downwards.
CTGGGCTGCAGGCCTGGATCCATTCTCTCTCAGTGGTCTTTGGATGAAAGAAAGATGGAAGCCTCAGAATTTCCAGGTGAGGTTGTGGCTGATTCCAGACGGTCTGTTCTTTGAAGATGAAACTGAATTAGTCGCCTTCACCTTTCCTGAGTTGACTGGCTGTGAGTTTCAGGAATGGTTCCCACTTTTCCTGATGGCTTCCCAACTGCCCTGTCTCTGTCTGGATTTGGAAGAATAAGATTCTTAATCTGAAGACAGATCTGATCAAGTAACAATTGATTAATACTTCTAGTGTCCAAATAGAGGACTTGGAATTAGAGTCTGTACCCAGTGGGGCATAATGAAAGCTGTTTACACTAACTTGTGTTGGGAACTGGTTTTTCTACATCTCTCTTTGGTAAGTAAAACAAAATACTGAGGATGCTGAAAGTCCAAAAAGGACAATGTTGGAGAATCTCAGTCAGTCTGGCAGCATCTGCAGAAAGAGAGATCGAGAGTTAACTTTTCAAGAACAGCTTGACTGTTCTTCAGAACCTGCTTTGCCAAGGGTTGAGCTTGCAGGCACTGGGTTGGTAGTGGTGTCTGCTTCACCTTTAGCTTTGAGCTAGTACTGTGATCTGCACAGTGAGATCCCAGTTTGGAGTATCACAGGATATAGGTATCTGCACATACACAAGCCCTGAAACTGCTTGTTCCTTACCAGTAAGTAAGACCTTTCAATACTTTATATACTGTAGCACTCCTTAATTAGATATGTACCAAATACAGCTCAGGAGTCTAGTGTCTGACACCAGACTCTTCACTAATACATTCTGAGAGAAAGTGAGGACTGCAGATGCTGGAGAGTCAGAGTCGAGAGTGTGGCACTGGAAAAGCACAGCAGGTCAGGCAGCATCCGAGGAACAGTAGAGTTGATGGTTTGGGCATTCCTGATGAAGGGCTTATGCGCAAAACGTCGACTCTCCTGCTCTTTGGATGCTGCCTGATCTGCTGTGCTTTTCCAGTATCACACTTTTTAACACTAACACATTCTGTCTTACTGATATCAGTCATGTGATCAATTTCATGATTACAATTTATGTGAATCTTACAAAATCACAAGGCATGCTGTTTCTGTATAATTTTAATCAATACACAGATCGAACTCTGCAGATTTCATAGATACATAGATAATGAAGCTGCAGTTAATTTTAGTAGATGCATGGATAATGCGGCTCCAGGTTATTCTAATGGATACACAGTTAGTGAAGTTTGAGCTAATTCTAATTGATACAGAGATAATGGAACTCCAGGCAATTTTAATAGATTAACAGAAAGTAAAGCTTGAGGTAACTTTAATGGATATACAAATAATGGAACTTCAGGTAATTTTAAAATATATATGGATAGTAGAGCTGTAAGTAACCTTAATAGATATGCAGAGAATGAAACTCTGGGGAACTTTATCAGATATATAGATAATGGAGCTCTTGAAATTTTTAATGGATACATAGATAGTAGAGCTCTAGGTAATATTAATAGTTATTCAGATAATGAACCTCTAGATAGCTTCAATAGATATGGAGATAGTGCTCCTTTAAGTAATACCAATGAATACATAGACAGTGCATCTCTCGGGGATTTTAATACATACACAGATGCTAAAGCTCTCGATATTTTAATAGATATACAAAGAGTAGAGCTGCACATAATTTTAAATAGTACGCGGATAGTAAAGTGCTAGGTGATTTTAATAGTTTTTAGATAATCAACCTCAAAGTAACTTAGAAATATAGAGAAAGTGGTCCTCCAAGTAATTCCGATAGATACAGAGAAATTGGAACTGAAGGTAATTTTATTAAATGCACAGAAAATGAAGCTTTCAATACTTTAATACCATATACACTCGAGTAATAGTCAAATGCTTTTGACTACTTTTTGAGGTTAAATTTATGGGCCGACTATTACATGGATACCTTGATTTGAGTGGCTAAACTTCATGCCCTTCAAATTTAATATCATCATTAGCAGAAGCCCAATTAATCTCTAAATGAATAAAGAAAAAAAGCACAATGAATTATGGTAATTCTGAAAACCCGGAGCAAAGCACAACAGCTGGACTGGAAGACCCAGAACAGAGCAGGATGACAGACAGATTGGAAACCTGGTCCGGAGTGCAACGACCAGCACACTGACTCATAGATGTTGACCTATGAAGAACTAGTGTTGACTTTTACATGAGATACATAGAAAACTCCAGAATTTTGGCCAAAAATAGGGGGTCAACTTTTACATGAGATTGACTATTACTAGAGTATATATGCTGGTCATACAAAGAGAGGAGCTCTAGGTAATTTTGGAAACATAGAAAACAGGAGCAGGAGTAGTCGATTCAGCCCTTTCAGTGTGTTCTGCCATTCAGTATGATCATCCAAATCAGTCCCCTCTTCCTGCTTTCTCCCATATCATTTGATCCCTTTAGTCCTAAGAACGACTTTGACATCTTTCTTGACAGTCTCACCACTTTCTGGATGAAGAGATTTCACTTCGTCTCAGTTCTAAATGGTCTTACCTGTATCCTTAGACTGTAATACCTGGTTCTTGACTCCACTGTCATTGGGAGCCTCCCTCCTGCATCAGCCCTGTCTCGTCCTGTTAGAATTTCATAGATGTAATGAGGACCTCTCTCACTCGTCTAAACTTGAGTATACATATTGTAAATAATCCAGGTTTTCCCCACGTCTCAGTTGCACTATTCCAGGAATTCATCTGGTAAACCTTTGCACTCCCTCAATGGCCAGGATATTTTGCACAAAACTTCACATAATTCTGCAGGTGTGGTCTCACCAAAGCCCTGTACAGCTGCAGTAAGACATCCCTGCCCCTGTACTCGAACCCTCCCACTATACAGTCCAGCATATCATTTGCCTTCTTCACTGCATGCTGCACCTACCTGCTTACCTTTAGTGACTGGTGTACAAGGGCACCTAGGTCTTGTTATGCTTTCCCCTTTCCTAATCTGTTGCCATTCTGATAACAATTTACCTTCCTGTTTTGTTACCAAAGTAGTTGACTCCACATTTATCCACATTATACTGCATCTGCCAAATATTTACCCACTCACCCAGCCTGTCCAAATCACACTGAGGCATCGCTACATCCTCCTCACAGCTCACTGTCCCACCCAGCTTTCTGCAAACTTAGACATATAACATATAGTTTCCACATCTAAACCATTACTATATTGTGAATAGCTGGGGTTTGAATAAAGACACAGATAATGGAGCATTAATGTGATTTGGTCTCCATCAAGAGATTACAATGCAGCTTTATAAACCCTTTCTGGAAGCATGTGTCATCATGAGTTAGTCTGTGCAAAAACCACTGCCAGGCATTTTCATTTCTGGCAACCATTCGGAGAGACCACAATAATCACATTTTTAAACTTACTTTCAAAGAATTAACATTGAGTGGAGGCTCGTTCTTGAGAGTTGAGGATATGATTAGATTAGATTCCCTACAGTATGGAAACAGGCCCTTCAGCCCAACAAGTCCACACCGACCCTCTGAACAGTAACCCACCCAGATCCAATCCCCTACCCTATATTTATCCCGACTTGGCAAATTTAACATGGCTAATTCACCTGACCTGTACATCCTTGGATTGTGGGAGGATATCGGAGTACCCAGAGGAAACCCACACAGACACGGGGAAAATGTGCAAGCTGCACACAGACAGTTGCCCAAGGCTGGAATCGAACCTGGTGCTGTGAGGCACCATGCCACCCTGGTGATGTCATCATCGTCATGGAGAAACAGGCTCTTTAGCTCAACAAGTCCACATGACTCTCTGAAGAGTATCCTACCCAAACCCATTCCCCTACATATACCCCTAACTAACACATCCCTGAGCACTATGGGCAATTTAAAATAGCCAATTCGCCTAACCCGTACATCTTTGGACTGTGGGTATAAACCAGAGCTCCCAGAAGAAACCCACGCAGACACGGGGGGAATGTGCAAATTCCACACAGATAGTTGCCTGAGGCTGGAATTGAATCCAGGTCCCTGTTGCTGTGAGGCAGTAGTGCTAATCAGGACAAGAAAAAAATCCCACTTCATAATCCATTAAAGGCTGCAACACATGAAGAAATTCCAAAACAAAGTTCTGCAGATGCTGGAGATCTATCATGAAAACAGAAAGTGCTAGAGAAAATCTGGGGGGCTCTGTGAAAATAGAAATTAAATTGATCTTTCAGGTCTGTGACATTTCTTCAGACCTGGAGAGAAGGACTGGCTGGCAATCAATTTATTCCAAATTTTATTATCCATTCGAAAATTTCTTGTGGGTGCATTGTTCATTAAAAATCACAACCTCCCAAACAACTGACAATAAAGAAGGAAAGCTCCATCATAAACAGTGAAACAGTGTCAAGTCCCATGATGTTATGGATAGCCCCATCTTATCCGCAAGTGCTCAGAAATGGCCCTTCTTAGTGAGCAGGTGGAGAGGTGGATTAGAAACTATCCGGGGGGGTCTGTCCTGCAGACCCAGGGAGCAATGGATGTAGACAATCATTCGGGCTCTGGTACTGTTACACCAAAGGCACTGTCATCTTGAGTTTGCCCCTGTTTCTGTGATCTCCAGGGGCAGAGTCAAGCTGTTTGCTCACACTGACACAGGGAGAATGCTGTCCCCTGAAGGCCACCTCAGAGGAGCACTGGACCAGTTATGGCCCAGTCCAGAGGGCTTGCTGCACCTCCAGAGGGAGTGCCATCGCCAGGAGTGAGCGTGCCACAACATTGGAGATGCAGCCCGGAGAGAGTGCTGACCTACTGAAGGAACACTGCACTGTCAGAGGGCCAGCAAGGAGGCAATTCCAAAGCAGTGGAAAGCCAATGCAAGAGGGTGCCCCATTCTGCTGGAAATCAGCCCTGAGGGAATTCTGCCATCGCATTTATACAGCATTTCATGAGCACAGAGTATTCCAATGCATTTTGCACCCAACTATTGATTTGTTGCAGTGAAGAGACTGGTGGAATGAGAAAACATAACAGTTTGCACACAAACAGATGACACAAACAACAGCATGATATCTGAACAGACCATCTGTTTCAAGGACAAACATTGGCCAGGAGACTGGTGAGAACTTTGCTGTGATTGCACAAATGATCTTTTATCGTGTGACGTGAAAGAGCAGGAGGAGATACTAAATTTCTACAGGATGCCTATCTGACTGCTATAGGTGGGTCATAATGAAGAAGGAATAGACTGAAGAACACATGGACTCACCAGACTGAAGATTGAGAAGAATGAAACTTGTTTTTTTCTGGAAAAAAAAAGACTAAGAGACCATCTGACAGAATTCTTGGTTTTGAAATTCCACCCCAGTGTTCATACATCTCTGGTCTCACCTCTGCTGATCTCTGTGATCCCCACTAGCTCTACCACCCCTTGGATGTCCTATTGTCCTCCATTTCTGTGGTCTCTTGCAGGTCCCCAATTTTAGGTTCTCCACCATTGGTGGCTGCAATCCCAGCTCCATAGGACCTAGGATCAGTAATTCCCTGTCCAACTCTTCCTTTTTCTAGAATGCTCCTTAAAACATTCCTCTTTGGACAAACTTCTGGTCACCTGTCTCTAATAATATTTATACCGCCTTGTACCTGATTCTCTGTCCATGCACTCCAACAAGACTGTTGTGGTGCTGACATTGCTGATGGGTGCCCTTGACTGATCTCTTTTAGTTATATCCATCCATGGGATGTGGGTGTCACTGGCTGGCCCAGTAATTGTTATCCATCCCTAATGACCTTTAAGAAGGTGGTGGTGAGGTGCCGTCTTGAACCACTGCAGTCCTTTGGTTGTAGGGTCTCCACAATAGGAAGGGAATTCTGGGATTTTCACCCAGCAATAGTGAAGGAATGCGGTGCACTGTTCCTCTTGTTTGTTCCTCCATTTTTCAGTTCATTCATCTTTCTCATTGGCCCATTTCCCCCACACCTACTTTGCTTCACTTGTTACACTCCTTCATTGTCCAGCTCATAGCTTCCAGCTCCTGAATGAGGCAGTGAGGGTCAAACCTTAGTAGATAGCTCAATAACCCCCTCCTGCCCCAAAATCCTGTGTTGTTGAGGAATTGTTCATGGTTAGGAATGCTTGGCTTTGGTCCCAGAGTAAGCCCACTTAATGTCAAGGACTGGCTCAAGTATTAAGCCATGCTCAGTTATAATTCCACATTTTAAGGGTGGCGTGTCACACTGTAATGTGAATCAGATGAATTCTGTAATCTAAAAGGCAATGGTTGTGTTGTAAATGAAATGATAGAAATGGAGGCTTTGTGGGATACCTTGGATCAGAAGATTCTAGAAAGATCAGGCATGAGCAGATTTGTTAAGTGGTTGATCAGATCAGCCTTTGCAAATGAAAAGTTGGTTCCAGGTTTCTCGGCACAGAGAACTCTTACAAATGGTACCTACTGAGCAAAGATAATACAATACAATACAGCACAGGAACTGGCCTTCAACTGGAGAATCTGAAAGGGCTGAAGGTGGAAGAATTGTCCGGACCATAGAGTCATATAGATGTACAGCACAGAAATAGACCCTTCGGTCCAGCATGTCCATGTCGACCAGATATCCCAACCCAATCTAGTCCCACCTGCCAGCACCCAACCCATATCCTTCCAAACTCTCCCTATTCATATACAGATAGACTATATCCCCGAATTCTGAAGGAGATAACTGAGGAGATTGTAGAGGCATTGGTGGTGATCTTTCAGGAATTACTGGAGTCAGGAAGATCCCAGGGGACTGAAAATTAGCTCATCTAACACCCAGGTTTAAGAAGGGATGGAGGCAGAAGACAGAAAACTATTGGTTGGTTAGCCTGACCTCAGCCATTGGTAAGATTTTAGAATCCATTATTCAGGATGACAGTGCAGAGTACTTGGAAGTGCATGGTAAAATAGAGCTGAGTCAGCACGGCTTCATCAAGGGGAGCTGGAAATGTGTTGCTGGAAAAGCGCAGCAGGTCAGGCAGCATCCAGGGAACAGGAGAATCGACGTTTCGGGCATAAGCCCTTCTTCAGGAATGGGGAAAGGCATCAAGGGGAGGCCATGCCCGACAAATCTGTTAGAATTCTTTGAGGTGGTAATGAACAAGTTAGACAAAGGTGAGCCAGTGCACGTGATCTATTTAGATTTCCAGATGGCCTTTAACAAAGTGACACACAGAAGCTGCTAAATAAGATAAGAATCCATAGTAAAAACCGAAAGAACAGCAGATGCTGTAAATCAGAAACAAAAACAGAAATTGCTGGAAAAGCTCAGCAGGTCTGGCAGCATCTGTGGAGAGAAATCAGAGTTAACGTTTCAAATCCAGGTCGGGTTCTGAGGAAATTGCCACCAGACCTGAAACATTGACTCTGATTTCTCTGCACAGATGCTGCCAGACCTGCTGAGCTTTTCCAGCAATTCCTATTTTTGTTTAAGAGCCCATAGTATTATGGGCACATGACTGATGTGACAGGGGATTGGCCAACAAACAGAGGGATAAAGGGGTCTTTTTCAGGATGGCTACTAGAGTTCTACAGGGGTCCATGTTGGATCCACAACTATTCACGTTATACATTAACGATCTGAATGAAGAAACTGAGGACATTGTTGCTATGTTTGCAGATGACACAAAGATATATGGAGGGATGGGCAGTGTTGAGGAAGCAGGAAGGCTACAGAAGGACTTGGACAAGCTGGGAGAGTGGGCAAAGGAGTGGCAGATTGTAGGAAGAATAGAGGTATAGATTATTTTCTAAATGGGAAAAGGCTTCGGAAATCTGAAGCTCAAAGGGACTTGGGAGTCCTAGTTCAGGATTCTCTTAAGGGTAACATGCAGATTCAGTTGGCAGTTAGGAAGGCAAATGCAGTGTCATCATTCATTTTGAGAGGGTTAGAATATAAAAGCAGAGATGTCCTGCTGAGGCTGTATAAAGCAGTGATCAGACCGCATTTGAAATATTATGAGTAATATTGGTCTTTGTATCTAAGGTAGGATGTGCTGACGTTGGAAGGGGTCCATAGGAGGTTTACAAGGTGATCCCGGAGATGAAGGGCTTGTCATATGAGGAGTGGTTGTGGATTCTGGGTATGTACTCGATGGAGTTCAGGTCAAATGTTAAAAGATTAAATGGGAATATCTCTCTGGACATTAATGTAATATTAAAGAGTTAAACTGCACTGAGTGCACATTCTGGAAGTGGGTAGGGATGACAGTCAGGCAGGAATGCGAATGACCCCCATTCTATTTAGACAATCATTTACTACTGCACCCCTGCTATTATCAAATTAAACTATAATTCAATCTCTTCCATTCAGAAATGCTTTCATAGCCATCCCTCGAATCTAGGTATATCACACCTGCATTGTCTTGGGGAATCACTGAGTCAGGAAATCATATGCATAACAATTCCCCAGGATTAGGGCATTTACATTTACATTATCTCCAAGGATGATCTCATCCTACCATTGTACCTTGGGTAACGTGGTTATGGGGTCAGTGGCCAGAGTATCTGTGAGCATTTCTGAAGAAGGGCTTATGCCCGAAACGTCGATTCTCCTGTTCCCTGGATGCTGCCTGACCTGCTGCGCTTTTCCAGCAACACATTTCCAGCTCTGATCTCCAGCATCTGCAGACCTCACTTTCTCCTATCTGTGAGCATTACCAACTGACCTGTATAAGGGGATTTAGATTAGATTCCCTACAGTGTGGAAACAGACCCAACCAGTCCACACCGACCCTCCGAAGAGTAACCCACCCAGACCCATTTCCCTCTGACTGATGCACCTAACACTCTGGGCAATTTAGCATTGCCAATTCACCTGACCTGCACATCTTTGGAGGAAACCCACACAGACACAGGGAGTATGTGTAAACTCCACACAGACAGTCACCCGAGGCTGGAATCGAACCTGGGTCTCTGGTGCTGTGAGGCTGCAGTGCTAACCACTGAGCCACCATACCGCCCATAATGTGTTTTCTTTGTTCGGAGCCTCCTTTCACTCGACTTCACGCACCTGTGAGGAGGGTCAAAGGGAACCACCTAGCTTATACAGGCTTTAATAAACTTTGACTGTTTGCAGAGGTTGGTGCGAATTGTATCTCATGTGTGAAACCCCAGGAAAACAGCCTAATGCAGAGGATGAGGGGGGTCTGATTGAAACTTATCGAATACTGAGAAGCCTGGATAGAGAAGATGTTTCCATCAGTAGGAGCGACTAGGACCCAAGGGCACTGCCTCAGGGTGAAGGGACGACTCTTTAAAACTGAGATGAGGAGGAATTTCTTCAGCCAGAGAGTGGTGACAATTGATTCATGGTCATTATTAGATTCTTAATTCCAGACTTTTATTGAATTCAAATTCCACCATCTGCCATGGCAGGATTTAAAGCCAGGCCATGGGAGCATTACCTGGCTCTCTGGATTAACAGTCCAGCAATAATACCACCTGGCCATCACCTCCCTAGAATTAGAAAATAGGATTGCAGTACACACAATGCAGACTGAGGGGCAGTTTTCACTATCCAGCACTTGAGAGACAGTGACAACAGAAACAGCTTCTCGTTATATGCACCTTCACTGTTGATAAATGTCTAAACTTAAGTTTACCCAATTTTCTCTGACATTGTGCTGGAAAATTGGACGGGTTCCATTGAAATGACTGGTTTAATGAACATTTAAGGCTTCGCTCAGGGGTCAACTTGATTGAAACATATAAAATCCTGAGAGCACTTGACAGAGTGGGTAAGGAGAGGATGCTCCCTGCCAGGGACAAATCTACAACAAGGGGTCACCATTTCAACACCAACTATGTCTGATCCTTCAGTGCAACAGGCAACTCTGTCACTTCCTCTATTTATCTTTAAGGGGGACTAGTTTGCCAGTGCATACCTGTGTCCACAGGGTTGGCACAGATGGGTCATCTTAATCCACTTTGGATAGTCACGTTGGAATGGATAACAAAATGTTGTCCAAAATGAGCAAACTTTTAGCAAAGTTAAAAATCACACAACACCAGGTTATAGTCCAACAGGTTTAATTGGAGCCACACTAGCTTTCGGAGCGACGCTCCTTCATCAGGTGATTGACAATCACCTGATGAAGGAGCGTCGCTCCGAAAGCTAGTGTGCTTCCAATTAAACCTGTTGGACTATAACCTGGTGTTGTGTGATTTTTAACTTTGTACACCCCAGTCCAACATCGGCATCTCCGAATCAAAACTTTTAGCAAGTTTCTTCGAGATACAAAATTCTCTCAAGTAACATAAGTCTATCCATCCAAAGAGAATGATTTTTCATCAGGAAGGGCATCCAAGGTTATGGGGAAAAGGCAGGAAAGTGGAATTGAGGGTGATCAGATCAGCCCTGATCTCATTCAATGGCAGAGCACACTTGATGGGTTGAATGGGCTACTTCTGCTCCTATGGATGAAGGTCTAATAGTAAGGCAAGTAAGTGAGGGGCTAGAGTGCCAGATAAGTGAGTGAGTGCTCACTGTGGATTGAAGGGTTGAGTTCTAGGGGTGGGGGTGTAGACTGCAGCAATGTGAATGGGGAGTTATGATGTTTGTGATTCAGACCAGGAAGTTGGAGTTGTTCCAGGTCAGATGCTGGGGGTTTGTGGCAGTGTCAGGGATCAGTCGGGTTGTGGTTGGTGTTCATTACCCAGGGCTGAAAGCAGGTTTGAACCCCATAACCTTTCCTGGATGGCTGTTATGCTGAAGTGATTAGCAGCCCATCAAAATATTGAACTCAACTCATGTTATGGAGCTTTAGAGTGGGTCCCAGACACCAGCTAATTGCCAAAATGAAATTTCAACTTCCCCGGTTTTGGGTTATCCATCCCATCCCAATGTGTAACTCCAATGGATCTTTCAGAGACGCCTGACTCTGCATTGAAATTTGTGGGCTATTCTGAAATACGCAGGAGAGAGACAGCTATTGGAGAGCCTACCACACTGTAATAGAAAACTGAAGGATGGGATGGTGATTTGGGGGCAGTGACAGGATTCCTCTGGTCGCCTGTGGGATGTTGCCATGTGCGTTAATAGTGACAGAGGGAATACAGTGAAAGGGAGTAGAGTGGAATGAAAGAAGGTAACATAGGAGCCTGGTCAGGGTTAATCTGATTTCTAAGAAAGGAGACAGGGAGAAATATGATCGATGAATGAATCACTGAGAGGTAACATGGCAACCAATTATCCCCAGAAGGCAGCAGAGAGATGGAAAGAAATGTTGTGGTTCTGTTCGCCGAGCTGGAAGTTTTTGTTGCAAACGTTTCATTCCCTGGCTAGGCGACATCATCAGTGCTTGGGAGCCTCCTGCGAAGCGCTTCGCAGGAGGCTCCCAAGCACTGATGATGTCGTCTAGCCAGGGGACGAAACGTTTGCAACAAAAACTTCCAGCTCGGCGAACAGAACCACAACAACGAGCACCCGAGCTACAAATCTTCGCGCAAACTTTGAATGGAAAGAAATGTTAACTCAGAGAGGACGTTGTCTGGCAAGGAAACACAGAGCCATTCTAATGATACCTTTTATTTAACAAAAACACCTGTGTTAAGGGCAGAGGACTGAACCCAGACTCTGAAAGACAACCTTTTTCACCAGAAATATCTTTCTCCTCCTTGTAGCGAGCTATCAGTAGCTACTGGGGGGCTGAAGTTTCAAAATGATTAATTTCCAAGAGGCAATCAGTGACTTAAATCAAGCCTGCCTTTAAAGTGCTTTTTCAATCAAAGCAAATCAATGTTTGTGTTCATTTGAAATGGTGAAAAAGGCTGTAACTGAAGTATTAGACAAAACATTTTTCTCAAGTCTGTTAAAAAATGAAATTCTATCTCTTCGATAGTTGTGTTCCACTCAGGCTCACGAGTTGTTGTGGGTTAGTTTCTGTGTCCCACGATGCAGTTACTTGATTCACATTCTCCATCAACATATTTTCCAGGCTGTTCTTCGGTTCTCAGGCTGTTTATCAGCTCCCCTGGTTCCTATCCATCACCCAATGTGGACCAATGTGTGTTATATATTCCCTGGAAAGATAATGCACTGTGATCTTATTGCACAGACCCATTGGTGTTCCTTTTTATAAATTTATTGCTCATTTTTGTAAGCTGTTCCAATAATCCTGGCATGAATAATCAACAGGAAATGCATTGTAATTAATATTTGTGGAGTTAGGCTGGAAGAGAGAAAACAAAAATTAGAAACTATTACATGCTGAAATTGATGAGTCATGGAGCAGCCAGAAAATAATTAATTAACCTTTGTCTTTTTAGCCTAATTATTTCCTTCAATAAATATCGTGCTTTGCTTTCCTAGATTCGAATGCTGTGTATAAACTAATGAATACTGTCATCTGAAAAGCTTGCTATCTGTGAACTTAATTAAATACCAACTGTTGTGTTGGCAGAAGCTGAGCATTTTTAAAATAAACTTGAAGAAATTGGAACAATAAATTTGGGAAGAAGGAGCATTTCAAATCGGTTATGTCGTATTCAAGGCAGGCTTGTGTTCATTTTGTGTCTTTCAAATCCTTGGGATGACCCAATGTAATTCACAGTCATTGAAATGCTTTTGACTTTTGTTTCCTGCTTTTTAATTCACCAATGAACATGAGTGTCATTGGCTGGACCAGCATTTATTGCGTGTCCCTAGTTGCTGTTGAGAAAGTTAGCTGCCTTCTGGAACCATTGTAGTCTATGTGCCGTGGGTTGACCCACAATTCCAGGATTTTGGATCCTGACTTAGAAATGTATTTCCATTTCCTCAGTGTCGTTAGGTCAACATTTTGGAATTCCCTCACTAACACTATAAATGCTGACTTTACCAGTGATTATTTTGCCCCAAAAGAGATTTTTTTTAAAAATGGACTCAGTGTCAATAAAGGAACAATGATATATTTCCAAGTCAGGATGATGAGTGACTTGGAGGAGAACTTGCAGGGGGTGGTATTCCTATCTATCTGCACACCTTCTGGATGGAAGTGGTCATGGGTTTGGAAGGTGCTGTCTGTGGATCTTTGGTGAATTTCTGCAGTGCATCTTGTAGATGGTACACTCTGCTGTGACTAACCTTCGGGAGTGAATGCTGTGGATGTGGTGCCATCAAGCGAGGGCTGCTTTGTCCTGGATGGCGTCAAGCTTCTTGAGTGTTGTTGGAGCTGCACTCATCCACTCATCACTCCTGGATAATCAATATTGTCACTGAATTGCCAACTGTCAACATCCTGGGAGTTACCTGCAAATTCCTGGGAATTTGCGGACGACACTAAGGTCGGTGAAGTTGTGGATAGTGATGAAGGATGTAGTAGATTGCAGAGAGACATAGATAGGATGCAGAGCTGGGCTGAGAGGTGGCAAATGGAGTTTAATGTGGACAAGTGTGAGGTGATACACTTTGGACGGAGTAATCGGAATGCAAAGTACTGGGCTAATGGTAAGATTCTTGGGAGTGCAGATGAGCAGAGAGATCTTGGTGTCCAAGTACACAGATCCCTGAAAGTTGCCACCCAGGTTGACAGTGTTTTGGCCTTTATTAATAGAGGGATTGAGTTCTGGGACCAGGAGGTTATGCTGCAGCTGTACAAAGCTCTGGTATGGCCACACTTGGAGTATTGTGTACAGTTCTGGTCACCGCATTATAAGAAGGATGTGGCAGCTTTGGAAAGGGTGCAGAGGAGATTTACTAGGATGTTGCCTGGTATCGAAGGAATGTCTTATGAGGAAAGGCTGAGGGCCTTGAAGCTGTTCTCGTTAGAGAGAAGAAGGTTGAGAGGTGACTTAATAGAGACATATAAGATAATCAGAGGGTTAGATATGGTGAACAGGGAGAGCCTTTTTCCAAGTATTGAAATGGCAAACACGAGGGGACACAACTTTAAAGTGAGGGGAGATAGGTGTAAGATCGACGTCAGAGGTAGTTTCTTTACTCAGAGAGTAGTAAGGGTATGGAATGCTTTGCCTGCAACGGTAGTAGATTCGCCAAGTTTAAGTACATTTAAGTCGTCATTGGACAGGCATATGGACGTACATGGAATAGTGTAGGTTAGATGGGCTTCAGATTGGTATGACAGGTCAGTGCAACATTGAGGGCTGAAGGGCCTGTACTGCACTGTAATGTTCTATGTTCTATGAACAAGCCATATCCTCACAATGGCTACAAAATCAGGTCAGAGGCTGGGAATACTGCAGTGCATATCTCACCTCCTGACTCCCTAAAGCCTGTCCACCATCTGCAAGGCACAAGTCAAGACTGCGATGGAGTACTCCCCACTCGCCTGGTAATCAATAGGGTCCTGCCACCAATGCTGAAAGCCCATGAAATAATATAAAAATGTTAGAACAGTACAGCAGTGCGTGGCTTTCGTCCAGCTGAAGTGATGTTGTGTGGCTGAGCATATTCTGGTCACACTCCTTGCCTGTGCCGTTTAGATAATGGACAGACTTTGGGGAGTCAGGAAGTGAATTGTACAGCATGTTGGCAACACAATAGCCCATCCTCGCAGAGCAATATCCCACAAATGGTAACAGTCAAAACGACCGGATTATTTGTTTACAATGATATGGGTTGGGGGACAAAGGTTGATTCCAAGGAGCATTCCATCATTTTTCTTCAAACAATATCAGGAGACATTTTATATCCTCTGAGAGGCAAATGAGGATTCACTTTATTAAACAAAACACATTAATAGAGTCACATTCCTTCAGCGCCAACCTGATTGATCAGCTCACCTGAGGGGAAATAAACTCCAAACCTTCTGAGAGACAGCACATTCACACACAATTAACAATAACAAGGCTAACCACGTCAGTCTTCCAGCCCATATTCCAGTCCCCTCGCTAACCCTCAGACTGGATGGAACAGTTTCATTTTATGTGGCACTTCTGTAGGTTCCTTGTGTTGGTTTGTGCCCACTCCCAATTTGGTTTAACACATATTTTTGTTGTGGCATGATGATCAGTTTAAGTTTGTGTCAAGTGTTTTTCAATCAAAGTTCTCTCTTCCCACAGCTTTGTTCAACCTCATACCAGTGGGCCTTCGGGTTGTCGCCATTCAGGGCGTGAAAACAGGACTGTACTTGGCAATGAATAACGAAGGCTACCTTTACACATCAGTAAGTACTGAACCCAAACAATGAAATGTGGTGGTTATGGTGTTGCACTTGTGAACTCATCCTGGGAGAATAATCTTCAATGCCCTTGTTGGATACTGGGGCTTGCTGTGATATTCAGAGACTTCTGGTTTATCGGTTTGTTCCCGATAAGTTGGTACTTCCACACAGACTCAGAAGACAGTTCATTTGTCAAAATGTTAAATCAATGCAGCTGGTTTGCTGTTGCTTAAAGGCTCATTTCCAACATGATAACATCTTCCGAGTTTCATGTTGTGCTATGGTCGGCTCAGTCCCTCTCCCTTCACCTTTAACACTTCAAGTGCTTGCCAGATGAGACATCTAGTGTTGCTGGTTTCTGCTTAATGATGGCACCAGAGAACAGGGATAGCAGTCAAAACATCCTGAAACCAGACAATGAATGAAGTTATATCTGAGGCTGCCTTCGTCAACAGTAACAGAAATGGTATTTTGACTAATTCTATGCCCACTTTGGAATGGACTCTACAATCTAATTTTGACTCTAAATGATCACTTGCTCTTTGTGATTCTAACTCACTGGGATAATGCACTGGAAATTGGCCCCCACTGTTCCCAGGATCATCACTACAGTTGAGGATTTTATGAAGGACACAGAGTTCTCCGGTTTTCCTGATTTTCAGACCCAGATGGATAGAAAGTTTGGACCAGTTTTCTATAATGAACAAGAGCATTAGTTTTTACATAGGGTTGGAAAGGGTTATAAGCGATAGAATTTATAATCTTCGAGAAAGAAATAAGTTGATTAGGGATAGTCAACACGATTTTGCGAAAGGTAGGTAAGGCCTCACAAACCTTATTGAGTTCTTTGAGAAGGTGACCAAACAGCCGAATGAGGACAAAGCGGTGGATGTGGTGTATATGGATTTGAGTAAGGCATTTCATAAGGTTCCCCACGGGAGGCTATTGCATAAAATATGGAGGCATGGGATTGAGGATGATTTAGTGGTTTGGATCAGAAATTGGCTAGCTGAAAGAAGTTGGTGGTTGATGGGAAATATTAATCCTGGAGTTCAGTTACTAGTGGTGCACCGCAAAGAACTGTTTTGGTCCACTGCTGTTTGTCATTTTTATAAATGATCTGGATGAGGGCATAGAAGGATGGGTTAGTAAATTTACGGATAACACTAACGTCGGTGGAGTTGTGGATAGTGACAAAGGTTACAGAGGGACATAGATAAGCTGCAGAGCTGGGCTGAGAGGTGGCAAATGGAGATTAATGCAGAAAAGTGAGAGGCAATTCACTTTGGAAGGAGTAACAGGAATGCAGAGTACTGTACTGGGCAAATGATAGTGTAGATGAGCAGAGAGATCTCTGTATCTATGTACATAGATCCCTGAATGTTGCCACCCAAGTTGGTAGGGTTGTTAAGAAGGCATACAGTGTGTTAGCTTTTACTGGTAGAGGGATTGAGTTCTGGAACCATGAGGTCATGCTGCAGCTGTACAAAACTCTGGTGCGGCCGCACTTGGAGTATTGCATACAGTTCTGGTCACCGCATTATAGGAAGGATGTGGAAGCTTTGGAAAGGATGCAGAGGAGATTTACCAGGATGTTGCCTGGTATGGAGGGAAGGTCTTATGGGGAAAGGCTGAGGGCCTTGAGGCTGTTCTCGTTAGAGAGAAGAAGGTTGAGAAGTGAGTTAATTGAGACATACAAGATAATCAGAGGGTTAGACAAGTTGGACAGTGAGAGCTTTTTTCTCAGACGGCGATGGCTAGCATGAAGGGGCATAGCTTTAAATTTGAGGGGTGATAGATATAGGACAGATGTCAGAGTTAGATTATTTACTCAGAGAGTAGTAGGGGCGTGGAATTCCCTGCCTCACCAACTTTAAGGGCATTTAAATGATCATTGGATAGACATATGGTGAGAATGGAATAGTGTAGGATAACTGGGCTTCAGATTGGTTCCACAGATCAGCACAATATCGAGGGTCGAAGGGCTGTACTGCGCTGGAATGTTCTATGTTCTATAGGTCTTCAGACAGTGATCAACCTTTGACATGTAACTCAATTAAAACTCTAATTCCATTATAAACTTCCCCTTACACATGCACACGGACAAAAGGACAGATGTAGTCATGTATAGATAGAGGGGAAATTCTGCAAAGACAGTTCCCTCGTGTTTGTTCTCGGGTTGTATTGTTGTGACCTGTCTGACTTGTCTGCTGGGCAGCATGTTGTTTTAATCATCTTTCTCAGGAGGTTTCTGCTGGTTGATAAGAGACACAAGGTGGCTGGTTCCCTTATCATTTAAAGTCTCAGTACACAACAACAGCTGAAGTAAAGATAACATGAGTTTTCACTGCAGAAAACAGAGACACTTCTCTGTCTCACTCTCTCTCTCTCTTTTTCTCTGTAAGTTGTTCCAAGCTGTTCAGTCATCTGAGAACCAGTCACTCAGTTTTGTCAGAAGGCAAAATAATGTCTGTCATTGATAGCTGGTCACTAGTTTGGAGTTTAATTTAGATAAATGTGAGGTGCCACATTTTGGGAAAGCAAATTTTAGCAGGACTTATACATTTAATGGTAAGGTCCTAGGGAGTGTTACTGAACAAAGAGACCTTGGAGTGCAGGTTCATAGAACATAGAACATAGAACAGTACAGCACAGAACAGGCCCTTCAGCCCACGTTGTTGTGCCGACCATTGATCCTCATGTATGCACCCTCAAATTTCTGTGACCATATGCATGCCCAGCAGTCTCTTAAATGTCCCCAATGACCTTGCTTCCACAACTGCTGCTGGCAATGCATTCCATGCTCTCTCAACTCTCTGTGTAAAGAACCCACCTCTGACATCCCCTCTCTACTTTCCTCCAACCAGCTTAAAACTATGACCCCTCGTGTTAGCCATTTCTGCCCTGGGAAATAGTCTCTGGCTATTGACTCTATTTATGCCTGTCATTATCTTGGAGACCTCAATTAGGTCCCCTCTCTTCCTCCTTTTCTCCAATGAAAAAAGTCCAAGCTCAGTCAACCTCTCTTCATAAGATAAGCCCTTCAGTCCAGGCAGCATCCTGGTAAACCTCCTCTGAACCCTCTCCAAAACATCCACATCCTTCCTATAATAGGGCGACCAGAACTGGACGCAGTATTCCAAGTGTGGTCTCACCAAAGTTTTATAGAGCTGCAACAAGATCTCACGACTCTTGAACTCAATCCCCCTGTTAATGAAAGCCAAAACACCATATGCTTTCTTAACAACCCTGTCCACTTGGGTGGCCATTTTAACGGATCTATGTACCTGCACACCAAGATCCCTCTGTTCCTCCACACTACCAAGAATCCTATCTTTAATCCTGTACTCAGCTTTCAAATACGACCGTCCAAAATGCATCACCTCGCATTTATCCAGGTTGAACTCCATCTGCCACCTTTCAGCCCATCTCTGCATCCTGTCAATGTCCTGCTGCAGCCTACAACAGCCCTCTATACGGTCAACCACACCTCCAATCTTTGTGTCATCTGCAAACTTGCTGACCCATCCATCAATCCCCTCATCCAAGTCATTAATAAAAATTACAAACAATAGAGACCCAAGGACAGAGCCCTGTGGAACACCACTCACCACAGACTTCCAGGCAGAATATTTTCCTTCTACTACCAATCGCTGTCTTTTGTTGGCCAGCCAATTCTGTATCCAGACAGCTAAGTTCCCCTGCATCCCATTCCTCCTGACCTTCTGAATGAGCCTACCATGGGGAACCTTATCAAATGCCTTGGTGAAGTCCATATACACCACATCCACAGCTCGACCCTCATCAACTTTTCTAGTCACATCCTCAAAGAACTCGATAAGGTTTGTGAGGCATGACCTGCCCCTCACAAAGCCGTGTTGACTGTATTTAATCAAGCCATGCTCTTCCAGATGGTCATAAATCCTATCCCTCAGAATCCTTTCTAACACCTTGCAGATGACAAACGTAAGACTTACTGGTTTGTAATTGCTGGGGATTTCCGTATTTCCTTTCTTGAAGAGAGGAATTACATTTGCCTCTCTCCAGTCCTCTGGTACGACGTTCAAGGCAATTTGAACCAAGATAATGGACTTCAGCACCACCCTCTTCCACCTGGTGCCCACTGTTTATAGTGAGAATATGCAGACTGCAGATGCTGGAGAGTCAGAGTCTGAGATTTTCCTGCACATCCACCCACCTCATCTACTTGTCCGTTGCTCTCGATGTGGATTCCTCTATATCGGGGAGAGAGAAAGCCAACTCATGGAGCATTTCAGGGAACGTCTCTGGGACACACGCACCAACCAACCTCACTGCCCTGTGGCTGACCACTTCAACTCCCCCTCCCACTCCACCAGGGACATGCAAGTCCTGGGCCTCCTCCATCGCCAAATCAAAGCCACCGGAGAACTGGAGGAAAAATGCCTCATCTTCCACTTTGGGACCCTCCAACCATACGGTGTCAACATGAACTTCACCAGTTTCCAAATCTCCCCTCTCCCCCACCTCATCCCAGGTCCAACTCTCCAACTTGGCACTGTCATCTTGACCTGTCCTATCTGTCCATCTTCCTTCCCACCTCTCCGCTCCACCCTCCCCACTGACCTACCACAATGGCCTCCCACCTGCATCCACCTATCACCTACCCAGCTATCTTCCCCCTAGCCCCACACCCACCCTTCTATTTATCTCTCGGCTCCACCCCCCATCCACATTCCTGTTAAAGGGCTTATGCCTGAAACGTCGACTCTCCTGCTCCTCAGATGCTGCTTGACCTGCTGTGCTTTTCCAGCGCCACACGTCTTGACTCTCACCCACTATTAATGGACGACCTCAAGCGTGTTAGTGGATATCAGGAAAGGTGCAGTTGTATCCTCGTGAGCAGGAGGTTCTCAGTCAGGTTCAGGAATCCCCTCCAGACTGCCTACCAGACAGGGACAACCTTGGTGCGGCCCAGAGAGAGGGTCCTCCAATCCTCCCAGCCACGTCCACTGAGAGAACCAAGATCAGGAGCATGGGCCTGATGAGAGAGCTATCAGGTATCCCAGGTCAGCTCTCGCAACATGGAAGGAAGCTGCTTCTTGTACAAGCGAGTGGAACACTGACTCCTTGAAATCACAGAAACACAGGCAACCAGAGAGTCTGGGAACAACGGCTCCAGCTTTTCATATTTTCTTATCTCATGTAATGTCAGAACACACTCCTGGAGCAGGTGGGACGTGAGCCCATACCTCTTGGCTCAGAGGTAGTGACATTACCACTGCCCCACAATGACAACTTCACTGCTCCGCATTTATATTTTAAACATATTCTTTCCAGACCCACTCACCTAAATAATTAACAAAACAAACAACTAATGAGGACTATCCACCATTGCCTGTTCTCTTCTGACTGTAATTAACCTGAATTACATGGTACATTAGCAGAGGGTAAACCTCTAGCTCGAGACCAGGAGACCTGGGTTTGAGTCCCACCTGCTCCAGTGCTGTAGGATAATATCTCTGGAGCAACTCCCTCTCAGTTGGACCCACTGTGCCACCACGTCTGCTGGGTCTGTCCAGCTGGTTGAGCAGAACATATCCAGGGACGGTGAAATGGTAATGGTTAGAAAACTTGGTTAGCGAGAAAAAGGGGGCAAACAGAATCTGTTGACCATTGAACCAAACAAGCTGGTGTGTGTCCACACAAGGGGCATGTGTGCCAACTGTCTATCCCTCTTCCACGGTTATGTTCGTGCCCAAATGTCCTTGCAGAGATAGTATGTGATGTATACCAATGCTTTCATTGCCTTTAGAGGGAGGTGGGTATCAGGGAGGGAAACAGTGCTTTATCTCCCCCAACAACTCCATTTTGATTTCTCCCATTACCGGGCCAGGTGGGCACCCTCCATAGACTGGGCAGCAGGAGTAAGAGATTCAGCCCCTCCAGTTTGATCCATCAGCTGATACAATCAAAGCTGATAGGATTGCAAACTCCAATCCACACTCCTGCCCTTCACCTGATTACCTTTCATCCTCTGCTTACCAGGAATCTATTACCTCAGTGACCCAGCCCAGAGTGCTGTAGTGAATTGCCCTGAATTTGGAATGTCAAAGCCTGACACTTCAATTCATTTCGACAAATAGAAATTGATTTTGGAGTTTCATAACTGATTCAAATTCTGAAAATCCAATCATTGTTACTTTGATTGTTGGTTACTCTCCAATGGAAATCTAAAAAAGTGTCACCAATTAAAACACAGGAGCTTATTTCTCCTGTGAAGCATGTCAAGTGATGAAAAGTGGATGTGAAACCATTTTACACACAGAACTAATTGGTATTTACATAACACAGTAGATGGCCTTGCAATTTATCTTGCAGTGTGACAGCTCTGTCTCTAGGGATCCCTTGCAGTTGTTATGTAATCGGGATAATTCATACCCAGTCTCTCCGTCTTCTGTCACCGTGGTTCACATCTTGCCAGTGAACATGAATCAGATCTCCATCAATACAACTCAGTATTCTTCTCTCTGAGAATACACCTTGGTGCCTCAGTCTATGTTCAAATCTTTTCGTAAAGGAGATTACCTGTTAGGCTGATCCAGGCTCCAACCTCCAATCAGTCAGGATAAACCAGAGCTAGAAGCAGCATCTCACTGTACTATTGTGTTGACTTAGAGTCATACAGATGTACAGCAGGGAAACAGACCCTTCGGTCCAACCCGTCCATGACGACCAGATATCCCAACCCAATCTAGTCCCACCTGCTAGTACCCGGCCCATATCCCTCCAAACCTTTCCTGTTCATATACCCATCCAGATGCCTCACAAGGTCTGCATTGACTGATTCTGTTCTGTAAGTGTTCTACAATGTTTCACTACATTTTTGAGATTCTTATATATGAAGGTGCTCCAGTAATTAAGTGAAACGGGGAAGTATGAACCGGTGGAGTTCATACGGAAAACAACCAGGATCTGATGGAACATTGAAGCAAGATCGAGGGGCAGAATGGCATGCTCCAGCTCCTCCTATATTTTTGCATTCCAGTTAATAATTAATGCTGGCTTATTGTACAAAGTGAATAGCTTATTTTCAAATCTATTCCAGAATTTGTTGAGGTCTGAAGTTTGATAAAAAAAGATGAAGGTTGGACAGACTAGCTGGTATAGACCGAGACACCAGGCTGAACAATGGCAGATACAAGTCTGTCGATCCTGCCAAGTCTTTACTAACTTCAGGGGTTAGTGCTAACATTGGGAGACCTGTCTCACAGACTAGTGAAGCAACAGCCTGGCATAGTCATACCCACAGAATTGCATCTTACAGACAATGTCCCAGACACCACCATCATCATCCCTGGGTATGTCCTGTTCAAACAGACCCAGCAGAGTTGGTGACATAGTGGGAGATTGCGCAAAGAGGGGTAATGTTAAAATCAAAGCTCAGTCATTCAGAATTGAATTGCATCTTCATGTTCAAAGGACAGAATATCATAATAATAATGGGGTCTTCAAATACAGATAGGGATACAGTCTGGGGTACAGATAGTGTAAGGGGCAGTGAGGGGTAAGTATTCCCACATTATATTCGAGAAGGTTTCCTGGAGCAGTATGTGTCCAGTGAGGAAGGATGCACTGTTGGACCTGCTCCTTAGGGATGAGGCAGGCCCAAGTGAATCATTACCAGGGGACACCATCACGGAAATAGTGATCATTGCACTAGAAGGTTCAGGATGGTGCTGGAGAATGACAGGCAACAATCCAGAGTAAGAAGTATCAATTTGCAGAGAACTGGACAGGGGCATTGACTAGAACAAGGGATTGACAGGAAAAACTGGAACTGAATAATGGACTGCCTTCAAGAAGTTTGGGTTTGGGTACAGTTGAAGTATATTCCCTCAAGTAGGAAATCAAAAAACAAATCCAGAGGACCCTGCATGGCAATAGAGACAGAAACCAACATGCGAGAGAACAAGTGTAATTCTGACAGGTATCAGGCAGAAAATACAATCAAGAACCAAGCGGAATACCAAAGGTTTAGAAGTGAACTGTGAAGCAAATAAAAGAAGCAAAAAGGAAACATTAATAACTGACATAAGGGGAAATCACAAAATCTTCTATCGACATGAAAATAGTAACCAAGTGGTTAAAGGAGAAGTAGGGCTCATTAGAGATTGGAAATGGGATTTATAGATGGAGACAGACGGCATGGCTGAAGTATTCAGTGAATATTTTGCATTTGTCTTTACAAAAGAGGAGGATATATCCTTTTGAGGAAGGGAATTCCAAAACTCTCAGCCCTCAGGAGAAAAAAAAAGTTTCCTCATCTCTATTATATGGATGACCCATATGTTTAAACTTTGACACCCTAATTCTAGATTCTAGATTCTTCCACAAGAGGAAACTTCCTTTCCACATCCACCCTCTCAACTCCCCTCAGGATCTTCTATGTTTCAGTTAAGTCACTTTTGATTCTTCTAAACTCTAGAGGATACAGGCCCAGCCTGTCCAGCCTTTCCTCATAAGGCAATCCCCTCATTCCAGGGATTAGTCTAGTAAACTTGAGGCTATTTTCTTTAGAGAGAAGGTTGTGACGTGACTTAATTGAGACATATAAGACAATCAGAGGGTTAGATAGGGTGGACAGTGAGAGCCTTTTTCCTCAGATGGTGATGGCTAGCATGAGGAGACATAGCTTTAAATTGTGGGGTGATAGATATAGGACAGATGTCAGAGATAGTTTCTTTACTCAGAGAGTAGTAGGGGTGTGGAATGCCCTGCCTGCAACAGTAGTAGGTTCCCCAAATTTAAGGGCATTTGAGTGGTCATTGGATAGACATATGGATGATAATGGAATAGTGTAGGTTAGATGGGCTTCAGATTGGTTCCACAGGTCAGCACAACATCGAGGGCTGAAGGGCCTATACCGCACTGTAATGTTCTATTTTCTAGATAACTGCACAGAGGCCAGTGTCCAGTCACCAGCTCACCCTTTATTTACATGGACACAGTATATGGGCTCTGACCAACCAGCTTAGAGCCAGTCCCTAGAGTGAGGAAACTCTCTGAATCGCCTGTTTATATCTGTCAGCCAGGGTTCCCTGCTTGGCCCAGGTTAGCAACCCCAATCAAGTATCTCACAGTCAATGAGATCCACCTGGCCCTGAGTCCAGTCACTGTAGGAGGGCAAACATTTCCCAGATGTCCTTTGTGCCACCCACCCAGGGTAAGTGAAGCTTTGGACTACCCACCTATCCTCACCCTAATTGAGGACTTAAGGACGCACTCAACTGATATCTCTCATAATTTAATATACTTTCACTCAATCTCTCTTGGCTTCCACTGTCTCATGGACAATAGCTTCAGCCTGTACCTTCTTCCATTGCTGAAAAGTCTTTGTTCCTGCAAAATAACTGCAAAGCTGAACTGCACCTCTTCTATTGTTTGATTAGAAGTGATATCAGACATTTCTGATCAAATATATACCAGGGGATCCATTCCAACCGACTTGCGATATATATTATTTGCGAAGTGATCTAAGAAACATGAAGCAGTGGAATACATCTTTTGAGAAAAATAGTCCAAATGAGTCATCACATTAAAGACATATTCAAAATTCTAATCTGGTAATACAAACAGATTTGAAGCAGAGGTTGATGAAACACGATCTGGATTTCCATCTGAAGTAGAAATAAGACACAGGATATTTAACTCAAAAACAATCTTTGACAAATATCTCAGAATAACAAAGAACATTTCATATGCTTCATAGGCAATGACAAAGTGATCATGTTTATTAACAAAAGTTAATAGGGGTGTTGTTGAAATGTGAAATTAACAGAGAAGATGTGAGATTCATCCACAGCCCATATTGGGAACCAATTAGTGTTTAGGAGAGAAATAATCAGTCAGGTTTCAAGTGAAGAGTATGATCAGGCTGTGTCCTGTTGCCAACATTATTCAATCTGTACACAGAATTAAATGTACATCCTGGGTAGATATTATAGACAAGAACATAATAGATTCGTGGCCTGTTACTGTCACCGTGTTAGTTACAAATTCTAAGAGTCCAACACAATATTGTTGGTTGAGGAAAAGCTAAAAGTTTCGCATATGGATTGATTATGAGCACCAAAAGGTTAAAGTCAATGACACTCAGAATGAGTACGAGAGACGTGGTTGGTGTCACATGTGAACAAGTTTATCAGTTTGTTTGTTTAGGTCAAATGATAACAGAAGGTAATAGATATCATTCAGAAGTTAGAAAGATGGAGATAACCAAAAGTAGTTTTGTGATGGTAAAGGATGTGTTAACAACAATAAAACTCAGGCTTGTTACAAGGAAAGAATTCATAAGATGTTACATTCCACTTACTTCTGCCTCAGGAACCTCTACAGTAAAGATGTGTGGAATCAAATAGGATCAAAGGATGTCCTGGCACTGGAGGGGGTGCAGAGGAGGTTCACTCGGTTGATTCCAGAGTTGAAGGGGTTGTCTTATGAGGAGATATTGAGTAGACTGGGATTATATTCATTGGGATTTAGAAGAATGAGAAGGAAATCTCGTAGAAACATAAAATTATGAAGGAAATCGATAAGATAGAAGTAGAGAGGATGTTTCCACTGGCGGGTGAAACTAGGACAAGAGGACATAGCCTCAATTTGAGGGGGAGCAGATTTAGGACTGAACTGAGAAGGAATTTCTTTACCCAGAGGGTTGTGAATCAGTGGAATTCCCTGCCCAGGGGAGTGGTTCAGGCTTCCTCAGTTATTGTTTTTTAAAGCTAAGGTAGATCATTTTTTGAACAGTAAAAGAGTTAAGGGATACGGTGAGAGGGTGGGTAAGTGGAGCTGAGGCCATGGAAAGATCAACCATGATCTTATTGAATGGCGGAGTAGGCTCGAGGGGCCAAACGGCCTACTTCTGCTCCTAGTTCTCACGTTCTTTGAAATTTAAGTGCTTAGATGGTTGTTAACAATTCCATATACAGACCACAGGATTAACAAACAAATGCTTGCAAATGCACAGACAAAAATAACTTTAATATGTGACGTCTAGAAAAGAAAGTATCTATCCAGATTTATTTATATTTATTCATTTATGTGCAGAGGACTGGAATATAAGGAGGGGAAGTTATGCTGCGTTTATACACAATCCTAGTCAGAGTCCACTTGGAGTACAGTGAGCACAACATCTTAGGAAGGATATATTGACCTTGGAGGGAGTACAACCTAGGTTTATAAGAATGATACCTGTACTTTAGGGGGTAAATTATAGGGAGAGATTATATTTTAAAAAAAGCCCTGTTTTCTCTAGAATTTACAAGGTTAAGAGGTGATCTGTTCGAGGTCTTCAAGATGTTAGTATGAAAGACAGGGAGCTAAATGTCCACAGGTTGGAGATTCTAGAATAGAGCTGGGGGGCATAGTGAGAGAATCAGGGCCAGATGTTTCAGGAGAGATGTTCGAAAACACTTCTCCACACAAAAGCTGATAGATATTTGGAACTCTCTTCCACAAATAGTGTTTTTTGCTGGATCAGTTGTTTGTTGTAAATCTGAGATTGATACATTTTTTTTGTTAAGCAATAGGATATGGGCCAAAGGCAGGTGTATTGAGGTAGGCGACAGATCAGCCATGATCCCTTTGATTGGTGGAGCAGACATGAGGGGCTGACTCCTGTCCGTGTCAGTATATTGGCCATTTGTTCAGAGCTGAAAAGCTACAGAGATCACTCCCAAAGGACAACATGGAAGGTGACAGAGAGAGCAGGGGCAATCAAGGAGTCGTCAGATGATGGATGTCACAGAGTGGTTTTCGATGAGCGATGAGGGATGTGTGAGGGCGGTATGAGGCAGACACACCATGACAGAGGGTCTCCGTGAGGAGTAACTACAACAACTACGTCACTTTGTATAACAGAGTGTCAGAACAGTATGATGTACATCAGACTAAAATTCCAACCAGAATAACATCTTTATTCTGTGTTGTTTTGTCTTGCTTGTTCTCCCAAATACATCACCTCGCACTTCTCCAAATTTAATTCAAGTTCCTGCCCTTCTGACCAACCTATTGATGCCAGCCTGACATTTTCTCCCTCATTTGCAACCAGACAGCCAATTTTAAAAATTATACTGAAACATCTTCATAGCATCTGTGGGATATCACTTTGTTGTCCATATAGTTTAACAAGTAGATTCACTTCCTTCTGATTATTTAAATAGTTCAGGGAGCCTAATCAAAGAAAATGATTCTACTGGACATGGATATAGTGGCTGAAACATTATTAATCAGTATGTATATGAGATCATAAGAAATAGGAACAGAAGGAGGCCATTCAGCCCCTCAAACCTACCCTGCAATTCAAGAGGACCATGGCTGATCCAACATTCCTAACGTCCACTTTCCTGCCCTTCCCCCATAACCCTTGATTCCCCGACTGATCAAGAATCTGTCTCAGCCTTAAATATACACAAGGATTCTGCCTCCCCATAGCTCTCTGTGGCAAAGAGTTCTATGCACTCACTACTCTCTTAGAGAAGAAATTGCTTCTCATTTCAGTCCAAAATTAGTGCCTCTTTATTCTGAGACCGTGCCCTGTGTTCCTAGACTGTCCCATGAGGGGAAACATCCTCTCAGCATTTACCATCAAGCCCCTTAAGAATCTGATAGGCTTCAATAAGATCCCCTCTCATTCTTCTCAACTCCCGTGAGTAGAGTCCCAACCAGTTTAGCCTTTGCTCATAAGACAATTCAGGTAAGACCAGCTCTCTGGAATCCTGATACGTTTTCTGTCTGCCTTTTTCTGGATTACCAACTGTTGGCATAGTGTTTGGTGAGTTTGTGGATATAGGTTTGCTCACTGAGCTGGAAGGTTCATTTCCAGACATTTCATCACCATACTAGGTAACATCTTCAGTCCGCCTCAGGCGAAACAATGCTGTAAATTCCTGTATTCTGTCCTAGGATGGTGAGTTTGTGTTAGGAGCATATTACAACAATGCTTTTTTAAATTCATTCATGAGATGTGAGTGTTGCTGGCTGGGCCCAGTATTTATTGCCCATCCCCAATTGCCCCTTGAGAAGGTGGGGATGAGCTGCCTTCTTGAATCACTGCAGTCCATGTGCTGTGGGTTGACCGACAATGCCCCTTAGGGAGAGAATTCCAGGATTTTGACCCAGCAACAGTGAAGGAATGGCGATATATTTCCAAGTCAGAATGGAGACAGGCTTGGAGGAGAACTTGCAGGGGGTGGTGTTCCCATGTTTCTGCTGCCCTTGCCCTTCTCGATGGAAATGGTCATGGATTTGGAAGGTGCTGTCTTAGGATCTTAGGTGAATCTCTGCAGTGCATATTGTAGTCAGTACACACTGCTGCTACTGAGTGTTGGTGGTGGAGAGGGTGGATGCTTGTGGATGTGGAGCCAATCAGTTGGGCTGGTGTCAAACTCCTTGCGTGTTGTTGAAGTCGCACCTAGCCCTAATCCTGAACCTAATCCTACTGCAGACATCCTAATCCTCAGACTCCTGACCTGTGCTTTGGAGCTGGTGGGCAGGCTTTGGGGAGTCAGGAGGTGAGTTAGTTGCCACGGTATTCCTCGTCTCTGACCTGCTCTTGCAGCCACGGTGTTTATGTAGCAAGTTCAGTTGAGTTTCTGGTGAATGGTAACCCCCAAGATGCTGATAATGGGGGGTATTCAGTGATGATAACACTATTGAATGTCAAGAGATCATGGTTACATTGTCTCTTATTAGTGATGGTTATTTGGTGATGGTTATTTGGTGATGGTTATTTGGTGATGGTTATTTGGTGATGGTTATTTGGTTGGTACAAATATCACTGTTCCCTATATTTAAGCAAAATTCATTGATAAATTCAATGAAAAGTAGGGGATTTGCTTTCCAGTTCTACAGATGTTCAGTGAGAAACCATCTTCTGGTCACAATGTACACATTGACCAGACCCTTTGTGTCCTACCATTGAGGTAAGTTGTGTTTAACTTTTCATTTGCCCTTGGATTCCATTGCCCTTTATTTCTCTGACTAGCCTGTCATATGGAACCGAATCAAAAGCCTTGCTGAAATCTAGATAGACTCCATGAAAGATGTGACCTCATGAACACTCCACAAAAAAATTCCATGAAATTATTCATACACAAATTCGATGCTGACTCTCTGAATAATTCCTGCTTTTCTAAATGAAGATTCATCTTACTGCTCAGAAATCTTCGCAAAGTGATTTTCCCACTGCTGAGGGAAGAGTGACTGACTTGTAATTACTCAGTTCAGAGCACAATACTGCAAATCCTGGAAATCTGAAATAAGGATAAACTTTTCTGAAGAAAGGTCACTGGACTCAAAACATTCATTCTGCTTCTCTCTCCACAGAACTGCTAAGTTTCTCCGGCACTTTCTGTTTTAAACTTACAAATACTAAACATTCCCTGTTGTCCTCTTATTTAAAAATGATACCATGTTAGCTGTTCTCCCAACCTCCAGCAGAACACTTGTAGCTGGACAGAATAAGGAAATGAGGTTCAGAGCCTCCACAATTTATTTTCCGTACAATATGGAAGTGTTTTATATCTGTCACTGGAAATTTATCGACTTTTTGTCTTTGGTTTTCATAGAGTCCCAACAGTGTGGAAACAGGCCATTCAGCCCATCGAGTCCACACTGATCCTCCAATGAACATCCCAACCAGACCCACTTCCCAACCCTATCCTCGGAACCCCACAGTTCCCATGATTAACCCACCCAGGATGCACATCACTGAACACTGTGAGGCAATTTAGCACAGTTAATCCACCAAAACTGCACATCTTTGGACTGTGGGAGGAAACTGGTGCATCTAGAGGGGATCCACACAGACATGAGGATGTTGTGGCTCTGTTCGCCGAGCTGGGAATTTCTGTTGCAGACATTTCGTCCCCTGTCTAGGTGACGACTATAGTGGTTTAAACCACTATAAATGCCGGAGGAAGTATCACAGAAGTGCTTCACAGGAGGCTCCCAAGCACTGAGGATGTCACCTAGACAGGGGATGAAACGTCTGCAACACAAATTCCCAGCTTGGCGAACAGAACCACAACAACGAGCACGCGAGCTACAAATCTTCTCACAAACTTTGAAGACATGAGGATAATGTACAAACTCCATACAGTCGCTTGAGACTCAAATTGAACCCAGGTCCCTGGTGCTGTGAGGCAGCAGTGCTAACCACTCAGCTAATGACCTCCATATAGCTTTGACACACTGGGTTGGGCCCTGGAATTGGAGGCTGACTAATGAAGAAACACTGAATAAATTGGGCGAGTATTCTCTGGTGTTTAGCAGAATGAGAGGATGACTCAGGAGTTAACACTGCTACCTCACAGTGCCAGCCTCAGGCAACTATCTGTGTGGAGTTTGCACATTCTCCCCATATCTGCGTGGGATTCGTTTGGGTGCTCTGGTTACAGTCCAAAGATACGTAGGTTAGGTGGATTGGGATGTGTGGGTTAAGTGCATTAGCCGCAGGAAATTTAGGGTTACAGGGATAGGGGATGGATCTGGGTTGGATACTCTTTGGAGGGCCAGTGTGGACTTGTTAGGCCGAATGGCCTATTTCCACACTGTAGGGATTCTGTGATTCTGTGAGTGGTGATGTTAATGAAACAGACATGATTCTTGATGGTCAATGCTGAGAGATTGTTTCCTATGAGCTGGGAAATGTAGAACCTGAGGAACAGAGTCTCAGAATAAGTGGCCAGGCAGTTAGGCCTGAAGTAAGGAGCAATGTCTTCAATCAGAAGGTTGTGAATCTTTGGAATGACCTACTCCAGAGGGTTGAATTATGCATAAGGCTGTGACAGATGATCCATCTGAAGGACTCATTGGATATGGAGCACATGCAGGAAGCTGGAGCTGAGGTGGATGACCAGCCATGATTGTATTGAATACTGGAGCACAGTCAAGGTGTGATTTAGTCTTTTCCCATCCCATCAAAAATACAAAACCCCATAACTTATCCACTCTCACTAAGATTACACATCCAATATTTCACATTCCTCCTTCTGAACTGCAATGTTTCCATCATTCCACCTGTTCTGTGGAGACAAATGCAAAATATTGATTACAAACAAAAGCCACACCATTTATCTTCTCACACAAGTTCCTTTCTGGTCTTTAATCGCTCTAATCTCTCTGCAGTTGTCTATTTGCCATGTATGGATTCGGAATGCAACTTCCTTGCAATTTATTTACAATGCTTTCACAGACTGTCTTTGCCTTCATAATATCTGTTTCATTTTAATCTTACCCTGCACATTCTGTACTCCCCTCGGCTTACTTCAGTATTGAGCTCCTGCTGTCGATCTAAGCTTCTCTTGTTTTCACCTTTACCTGCACTGGATGTCCTTCGACATTTGGGGAGGTCTATATTTGGGAATTCCATCCTGTTTCCTTATGGGGTCCTATTTCTTTAGAATCCTTTCATTTCCCCATCTCTATTCACACCAAGTTAGTAGGCAGATGCAGCAAGTAAATAAGAAGGTAAATGTAAGGTGGGCCTTTATTTGCAAAAGCGGTGGAACATAAAAGTGGGTAAGCCTCGTGATGAATGAATAGGCTGCTGGTGAGACTGCACCTGGTTTTGTTCTCCTTATTCAAGGAGGGATGTACTTGTATTGGAGGCAGATTGTAGAAGGTCCACTCGAGTAATTCCTCAGATGAAGGGTTTCCTAATGAAGAAAAGTTGACTCGCGTGTCCTGTGCTCACTGGAGGTTCAAATCCTGAGGGGTGGCCTGGTTTAAACAAATCAGATTCTGAGAGGAATTAATAGGGTAGATTCTGAAAGGATTTGTCCCTCAGAATGTGTTATATTTAAAACAAGTCACCTCTCATCCTGTAGAATGTCTGGAGCTAAGCAGCACAATTTGAAAATTGGGGGTTCCTATTTAAGAGAGAGAATGAAGAGTTTTATTCTCTCAGAGTCATTAGCTATTGTGGTTCTCTTGCCCCGAGAGCAGTGGAGACTGGGTCATTGAGTATATTCAAGGCTGGGTTTGAGTTTTGGTCTACACGGTGATTGAGGATAGTGGGGAAGGGGCAGGAGAGTGGAGTTAAGGTCATAGCCAGAGCAACAATGATCTTGTTGAATAATGGGGCAGGTTCGATGGGCTGAATGGCAAACTCCTCCTCCTGTATCAAATGACCTTCTGCTCTGAACCGACTCACTCTCAAGAAGCTGTTTCCAGTCACTTTTACCAAGTCACAGCTCAGCTCAAAGCAAAATTGCTCTTTCTTCCATTTTCCTCCAGCTCTAAATCCGACTGAGTTCCAATGATGAATACGAGAATGTTCTGTCACGGATCCATCATCACTTCCGAAACCAAATCTAGATCTGCCCCTTCTCTTGTTGGGTGAGCTAATACTGGCTTCACATGAAAGCTGTTTTGTCCTTTAAAAACACAGAGGGTATTCAGCAAGAATGACCCAGATATCAGGGCAAAGGGGGCGGGGGCAACAAGTAACCTCCAAACCCACAGAGAGTGAGGGCTGATGGGAAGGGGAGCCAACATTGGGGGGGGAGCCTCTGTAACACGAGAAAAGCTGGAAGGGAAGGGGAATGTAATGAGACTGAGTGGTATAATACTGTCTTACATTTGCATATGGCATCTTGAAATGAATTCATTAATATTTAAAACTAAATAACTGAGGTGATGGTAAGTTTGCAGACTGTGCAGAAAACAAACAATGCTGAATAATTTCTCTTCACTGGGACTTTTCAGTTACCTGGAGGAATTAATTTTTACTGAATGGCTCCTCAAGATTTGAGCAATAAAACTGTTGTAGATGTGCTCATAAATATTAAGGTGCGTTTTCTGAAAGTGGGGAATGCCAATGGTTTGCAAAGTCATGTTGCATTATTAGAAACAACCAATAAATTTGCAGAGCATGAGGTGGCCATTCAGCCCTGCGGTCTGATGTTGATTTTTACTGGAGCCATTCAAACTGATCTCCGTTACCCAGCTCGCTCTCCATAGCCTCTGCTCAGCTATAAACACGAATTGTCCCTTAAACAACGTGGCAGCTTCAGCCACACTCTCTGCCTGCACAAAGAATTCCATGCTCCAACAGCACTGCTGCCTTCTCATTTTCAAATCAATAATTTCAAATGTTTGAACTCATTTTGCTGACTTCCCAATTGCAGGGATTAGTTTTACAAAACCATTCGTAAACCTTCCTCTTCAGTCGTTTGATTTGATTTATTATTGTAATGTTTACCTAACTACAGTGAAAAGTTTCATTTGCAAGCAGTACAGGAAGATCATAACATACAAAGTTCAAAGGGTCATTGAATTGAGTGAGGAGTACACATTTACGGCTTCAGGGAAGGTGAAATGAAGTTTTAAAGTGTAGAATGATGGTAAGGAATGTGAGAATAATGTCTGCTGTAGAGAGCTCTCAAAGCGTCGCCCTGTAATGGCGCCATCTTGAATCAGCAATGGAGTGTGGGAGGCTGCAGAGTTGTCTCATGTTTTGGCTTTCTCATCTTTGGAAAGAGACAAGTCAGCACTAACTCAACAGGATGGTTCTTGGGAAGAAAGAGTTGAGTAAAGTCAAGGTTACATTAAACCTGAGTGACAGCTTCTTGTACTGAGTAAGTGAAGGACTAGGCCTGACTGACGGGAAGCCATTGGGAGTGAAGGGACAGCGCTCTCTGGACAAATGAGAGGTGATGCATTTTGAAAGGTCAAGTGCAGGTGGAAGTTATACAGCGAATGGCAGAACTCTTAGGACGATTTATATTCAGAGGGATCTGGTGTGCAGCTCCACAGATCATTGAAGGTGGCAGTTCAGGTAGGTAAAGTAATAAAAAAGGCCTATGGAATGCTTACCTTCATTGGAAGGGACATTGAGTATAAGGAAAGACAAGTTATGCTGCAGCTTTATAGAATTTTGTTTTGCCAAATTTGGAATATTCTGTACAATTCTGGTCACCACACTACCAGAAAGTATGTGGATGCTTTACAGAGGGTACAGAAAAGGTTTACCACGATGTGGCCTATTATGGGGGATTTTAGCGATGAAGAAAGGTTGGTTGACAGGGTTTGTTTTGCCTGGAACACAGGAGGTTGAGGGGTGACCTGATAGAAGTTTATAAGATTGTGAATGGCATAGATAGAGTGGGAAGTGTGAGGCTTTTTCCCAGGGTGGAGGGGACAATTACTAAGGAACACAGGTTCAAGATGCAGAGGGGGGTGGGAGTTTAAAAGAGATGTGCAAGGCAAGTTTTTCTCACAAAGGATGGTGAGTGCCTGGAAGGGGCTGCCAGGGGAGGTGGTGGAAGGAGACACAATAACAACATTCAAGAAACATCTGGACGGATACATGAATAGGAAGGGAGTAGAGGGATACGGATCCTGTAAGTGGAGACAGTTTAAGTATGGAAAGGCAAAATGTGTTAGCGCAGGCTTGGAGGGCCGAAGGGCCTGGTCCTGTGCTGTATTGTTCTTTATTCTTGTTCTTCTTTGTTCTCCTGTGAAGGGGAACCTTCCCAATGTGTGTACAACAATGAGTTTAACACAGGGAGAGGGTGAACATGAAAGCAGCTTGGAAGCTCAACAGGACATGACAGGAGGTTTTATAAAGAATACTTCACCTCTGCCCAAATTATGATATTGCTCAGGGAATAAATATTGGCTAGAAATGTGAGGCAACTCCACGTCTTTCTTTGAGTAATGCAGTGGCATCCATCTGCAATAAGGACCTCATTTTCATGTGATATATGAAGGGTGGCACACACAGAGCCCATCAATATTACAAACTAAAACCTGGAACTGTGGTATGGAGATGCCCGAGTCTCTACTTTTTCCTCCCATGAGAAAGTGAGGACTGCAGATGCTGGAGATCAGAGCTGAAAATGTGTTGCTGGAAAAGTGCAGCAGGTCAGGCAGCGTCCAAGGAACAGGAGAATCGCCGTTTCGGGCATAAGTCTTCCTGAAGAAGGGCTCATGCCTGAAATGTCAATTCTCCTGCTCCTTGGATGCTGCCTGACCTGCTGCACTTTTCCAGCAACACATTTTCAGCTTTTTCCTCCCATGGGCAACATTCCAAGGCCTTTGTTTTTAGGGTTTTCCTTCTGCTTCATCCCCTTTCCTTAAACAATCCATTGATAGATTCTCTGCTTCAATGACTAATTCGAGAAATGGATTCCACAACCTCACATCCCCATGTGTGAACATTTGCAGCCCTAAATTGGTGCACTCCCATTCTAAATTCCCTCAAAACTGTGTCCCACTCCATCATTATTTTGAGTATTTTATTAAATAACTTAATCTCATCTGTTCTTTAAAAAAGGTCATCCATTTGTCAAGTCGGTTATTGAATAGGCCGTCGTTCATGCCAGGCAGCATCTGAGTGAATGAAAGCAGAAATTGCTGGAAAAGCTCAGTAGGTCCGGCTGCATCTGTGACCCAAAACATTAACTCTGATTTCTCTCCACAGATGCTGCCAGACCTGCTGACGTTTTCCAGCAATTTCTGTTTTTGTTTCTGATTTACAGCACCCGCAGTTCTTTCGGTTTTTGTTTCGCGTCTGAGTGAATCTGTCTCTTCCCTCTCAATTGCCTCAGCGTTCTTCCTTGAAATGATTCGAGGCAATGGGATCACATTTCACCTCCATGTTTAACTTCTGCACTGTTTTTTTTTGATGGCTTGCTTTGAAGAACGTTTGAACTATAGACCTCTGCCCTATAACATCTATAATCACCCCAAAACGATAAAAAGGATTTACTGAGACACTTTTTTTTCAGCCTGTTCCAGCATTCTATCAATTTCTTCGTACAATTTCTTTGGTGCTGGGAATTCCTTACAATACTTCCTACTTTAAATTTTGATCTGTAATCCCTTTCGGATTATGTCCAAATTCTTAAAATACTAACTTTAATCAGAAGTTGTGCCAGAATATGTGTCTGCCAGATGACAAAGACCTAGCAGTCACTAGGATTACTACTGAATAAATGATTAATTGTGGTCATCTGAAACTCAAGCAGTCCATCTTCATTTCCAGCAAGACCTGGGCAATATTCAGGCTTGGGCTGACAACCACCCACATCACATAAATGTCAGTCAATGACCATTTTCAACAAGACAGAATCTAACCATTGCCCCTTCACATTCAATAGCATTACCATCACTGAATCCCTCACTGCCAACATTCTAACTGCTGCCATTGACAGAAACTGGATGGGATTCACCCTGTAATCGCAGTGACAACAAAATCAGGTCAGAGGCGAGGAATCCTGCAGTGAGTAACTCACCTCCTGACTTCCCATCTAGAAGGCACAGGTCAGGGGTGCGATGGAATACTCCCCACTTGGCTGGATGAGTACAGCTCCAACAACACTCACAAAGCTCAACAACACCCAAGTCAAAGCTGGATTGGTATCTAATACACCACTTTCAAAATTCCTTCCCTTCACATTCAATGCACAGTGGTATGACTGTGAACCATCTACAAGAATCACTGCAATCTAACCCTAAGCCTATTGCAGGACATCCCCAAGGCCCTTTTGGAACAACTTCCAAACCTATAATCTCTACCACACAGATAGCAGATACACAGGGGCACCTGCAGTTTCACTATCACAGGATCAAAATCTTGGAACTCCCTCTCTTACAGAACTGTGGGTCTACCTACAGCACAGGGACTGCAGCTGTTCAAGAAGGCAGCTCACCCCCATTTTCTCAAGAGGCAACTGAGGACGGGGCAATAAGTGCTGGGCCCAGTGAACGATGCTGACATTCCATGAGTGAAGAATAAAATACAAGTGGAGTGTCAATTATCTTCTCATTTAATCTGTGTGGATTTATAATTGTAAAACTAGAGTCTGAGTACTGCATCTTACAAGCTATTTTTACAGCAGTAAAAATGCATTTATCATTGATTAATGTAATAGATTTTTAATACAATGAAATTGAATTACTGAATGGAAAATTCTTAATATTTCTTGTCTCTTTAATTAAAATGGATGTTGCATTTGATAAGTAAATTGATCCATTGGCTGAATCTTACCCAGGAAATTGGTAAAGTGTCATTATTGAGAAAGTGAGGACTGCAGATGCTGGAGTACCAGAGTTGAAAAATGTGGTGCTGGAAAAACACAGCAGGCCAGGCAGCATCCGAGGAGCAGGAGAATTGATGTTTCGGGTATAAGTCCTTCTTCAGGAATCCTGAAGAAGGATTCCTGAAGAAGGGCTTATGCCCGAAACGTCGATTCTCCTGCTCCTCGGATGCTGCCTGGCCTGCTGTGTTTTTCCAAAACCACATTTTTCAACAAAAGTGTCATTATTGGTAAGTTTCATGGAAAGTCTTTCACATAAGCCTGAGTGGATTTCCTCTATCTGCCTGAGCTCACCTTATTACTTATGCTCTGAGCCCTATAGTGCCCACGCACTGTATTCATCCAGTCATCGCAGGACGGTGTACTGCCCGCACCTGCACCTCCCAGAATTCCTAAAGTCTAGCCACACACCCTGTCAAGCGCTGCTCGTCCACATTTGCCCCGCATGGATCCTGTCAATTACCCCAGATTTGTAGGGCAGAGGGAAATTGAGACTCCACTTTGTCCAATTTGTTGTCCAAGTGGTCAAGGGTGTGTGTGTGTGTGTGTATCTAACTCTGTGTGTGTGTGTGGGGCGGGGTGGGGGGGGTCCCTGGCAATGGAGTGTGCCCTGAGATGTTGGTGACTGATGGAAGGTCAGAGGAGTGATCAGTGAGCTGGAGTCACCAGGTACCTGCTCTGACTTTTTGGTGGGGGAAAGGAAAACTGTCTCAATGAAGTGAGATGACGTTACAATGAGGATGGTAACATATGTAACTAGTCCTCTTACCCCTCACTGGCCAGACACCCATCTCCCTGTTTAACACTTATTAGGAAAATCTTAATGTTTGCTGCTTACTGGCCACCTCCCGTGATTCTCCCAAATCTCTCACCGTTCCCTAGGGGCTAGGAAGCTTCCACTCTTTATAACCCTGTGTATCTGCATCAACACTTGCTCTAAAAGCCAGTTGTGACAAACAAGAAGCAGCTTCTATAGAATACCTGTGGCTGCACGAGCATGTGGAAGGGACAGTGCACAGTGAGAAATGGACCATGGATAGTGAAGGGAAATTGGAAGGAGGATTGATGTGCACCATCAATGTAGGTGGTGAGCTTCACACTGGGGCATCTCTTAGGATGATCAAGTGGACCCTTTAAGAACCACAGCAATGGAGAGTAATTAATGTCAAAAGCCTGGGTCAGTAGTGAATATGGGGCTGGGGTTCTGTAACATTGAGTCGAAGAGTGTGGTGATGGAAAAGCACAGCCGGTCAGGCAGCATCCGAGGAGCAGGAGAATCGACGTTTCGGGCATAAACTCTTCAGCAGGAATGAGGGGTGGCCCAAGGGGGCGAGAGATAAATGTGAGGGAGTGAAGCTGGAATGAAGGTAGCTGGGAATGCAACAGGTAGGTGAAGATAGGGGTGAAGGTGATAGGTCAGGGAGGAGGGTGGAGCGGATAGGTGGGATGGAAGATGGACAGATCAAGAGGGTGGTATTGAGTTGGAAGGTTGGATCTGGTATAAGGGGAAATGAGGAAACTGGTGAAATCATCATTGATCCCATGTAGTTGGAGGGTCCCGAGGTGGAAGATGAGGCATTCTTCCTCCAGGCGTCGGGTGGTGAGGGAGTGGGGATGGAGGAAGCCCAGGACCTGCATGTCCTCGGCAGAGTGGGCAGAGGAGTTAAAGTGTTTGGCTACGGGGCGGTGGGGTTGTTTCATGCGTGTGTCCTGGAGATGTTCTCTGAAGCATTCCGCAAATAGGCATCCTATCTCCCCAATGTTGAGGAAACCACATCGGGAGCAACATATACAGTAGATGACGTGTGGAAATGCAGGTAAATCTCTGACGGATGTGGAAGGCTCCTTCGGGGCCTTGGACGGACATAGAGTTACTTTGAGTTTACAGGGAGAGATCATTCAGCCCAGGTACTCTGTGATGGTGTTCAAGCTCCTAAAGAGCTGAGGAAACAACTGAAGTATCATGTGCAGATCTGGTCACCACATACAGGAAGGATGTCATTGCTGTGGAGAGGCTGTAAAAACAATGACTGCAGATGCTGGAAACCAGATTCTGGATTAGTGATGCTGGAAGAGCACAGCAATTCAGGCAGCATCCGACGAGCAGGCTGTGCAGAGGTCACTGACTAGAATGTTGTCAGGGCTGAGGAGAAATTGGAGAGGTTGGGGTTGTTCTCCTTGGAACAGAGAAGGCTGAGGGGTAACATGATTGAGGGATGCAACACTGTGAGGGGTAGAGACAGAGTAGACAGGAGGAACCTGTGTTCCTTTGCAGAGAGTTCAAAACCAGAGGTGATAGATTAAAGCTCAGCGGCAGAAGGACTAGAGGAGATGTGAGGAAAAACATTTTCCGCAGAGGGGGGTGGGTGTCTGGAATGCTCTGCCTGAGTTGGTGGTGGAGGCAGAGACTCTAAACTCTTTCGAAAAGGTACCTGGATCTGCACTT
This sequence comes from Chiloscyllium plagiosum, assembly GCF_037043375.1. Taxonomy (NCBI): domain Eukaryota; kingdom Metazoa; phylum Chordata; class Chondrichthyes; order Orectolobiformes; family Hemiscylliidae; genus Chiloscyllium; species Chiloscyllium plagiosum. The sequence continues at coordinate 4,071,979 of NW_028270149.1, read as the reverse complement.
TAGGTGCTGTAAGCTGCAGGGCTATGGGCCGTGTGCAGGAAGACGCAATGAGAAAGGACATCCGGGTGTCTGTGGGTCGGCATGGGCTGAATGGCTACCTTCTGTGCTATATCATTTCTGCAGTTTCTATGGTTTCTAAGAGTATTCTCCCAATTTACTTTATCCCATCCTATCATTCTTTCTTTCGCCCCCTTTCTCTTTCTGTGATGATAGCTCACTCATACAAGAGCAGAGAGAGAGCGAGTGTGAGTGATGGGGGATCTTACCCTGGCAGAGTGGAGAACGTCATTGACTTTCTTCCTAACGTACTGGGCATTTCTCCAGATGGCTGAGAGTTCTTTAACCCGGGGCAGAGGGGAAGGAGCTGGGCACGGCCTGGTGTTGTATTACACATTGCTGGTCATGGGGGAAGAGGGAATTCCCTGCTGTGCCCTTTCTGCCATTCAGCAAGAGCTCCTGAACCTTGACCTCTCTGGAGCAAGACGTCTCCTATGGACAGGGTAAATGTCAGGAACCATGCAGGGCAGTTCCAGATGGACGGTACCTTCCTAGTGGTGGGCTTTTAAAAGATGGTGCAGATGTAGGGGATGCTGGAGAATTCCAGGATGTTCCGACATTGACATCTTGGAATTGGTACTTGATAAAATGGGGCTAGATTCAGATGTAGCAGACAGCATAGGGAAGGTGTGTGACTAATGAGGCAATCTTGATAAGAGTCGATGAGAAAGTCAATGTGGCCTCATGGTAAAAATATAGAAACCTACAACATAGGAGCAGCATGAGGCCATTTGGCCCTTCGAGTCTGCTTCACCATTCAATATGATCAAGCCTGATTATCCAACTCAATGCCCTCTTCCTGCTTTCTTCCCATATTATACCCTTTGATTCCTCTAGCCCTAGGAGCTATATCTAACTCCTTTTTTGAAAATGTATAATTTTTTGATCTCAGCCATATCCTGTGTCAGAGAATTTCACAGGCTGTCTTCACTCTCTCCTTCTCAGCCCTCAAAGGCTCACCCTGCATCCTGAGACTGTGACATGGTTCTGGACTCTCCTAGCACCAGCAACATCTTACTCTGTCACTTAGTCTGGCTACTTCTGTTAGAATTTTACGGTATCTATGAGATACTCCCCTCAGTCTTCTCAATTCCAGTGAATTTAGCCCCATCTGATCCAGTGTTTCTTCAATCTTACCATCTCGGGAATCAGTCTCTGGTAAACCTTGAAAGAACCCTCTAAAACAAACTCAATGCAACTCAGACTTACCAAAAGAAATGTAATATTCAACCCATTGAGACCAGAACTGTGCTCAATGGTCTAGTGAGGGTTTGATGGTGGCTAAATTCAACTCCCTGGTTTTTAATTGTGTTCCATTAGAAATTAATACCAGTCTTTCATAGAGTCATACAGCACAGAAACAGACCTGCACCATCTAGGTATCCCAATCTGAACTGGTCCCATTTGCCAGCACTTGGCCCATATCCCTCTAAACCCTTATTATTTAATACCCATCCCAATGCCTTTTTTCATGTTGTAATTGTACCAGCCTCCAGTACTTCCTCTGGCAGCTCATTCCATTCATGCACCAGCCTTTTTAAAAAATTGGAATTACTCATTCAGTTAAGAGCGTAAGAAATAGGAGCAGGAGTACACAGCAGGAGCAGCCTTGTGAATGTGCCCTGGGATTCAGTAAGTTCTACATCAATCCACTTTCTTGCCAATCATCATGTACTTCACGTGCAATAGCATTAAAGATTTCTCAATTTCCAATCAGGAATAAACTCATTAACAGAAAGGCCATGCCCCTGGGCAGACAATTCTCAAGGTTTACTACCATCAGAGAGGAGGGGTGGCCTCACAAAGCTTCTCACTGTGCCTCACACACGTGACAATTAATTCAATTCAATTCAATCTCTGGTTTTGATGTTCACCAAAGAGTGGTGAGAGTGATGAGCAGCATTGGAGAGATAGAACCACAAGGATTGCGGTGGGAGAAATCTGGGCAGCTGGTACAGAGTGGGAGGTGATGGTCTTGTGGTATTACTCCTAGACTGTCTGTCCAGAGAGCGAGGTACTGTTCTGGAATCTTGGTTTTGAATCCCATCCCCCTCACTGGCAGATGGTGAAATCTGGAATTAGTCATCTAACAATGACCATGAAACCATTACTGATTGTTGTTAAAAACCCCTCTAGTTCAGTAATGATCTTCAGGAATGGAAACTGCCATCCATACCTGGTCTGGCCTCCATGTGACTCCAGACCCACAGCAATGTGGTTGTCTCTAAACTTCCCTCTGGGCAATTAGGGATGGGTAATAAATGTTGGCCGAGTCAGTAACACCCTCATCCCGTGAATAAAAGGCTCAGTGGGGGACAATGAAGGGGCGGCACAGTGGCTTAGTGGTTAGCACTGTTGCCTCACAGCACCAGGGACCCAGGTTCGATTCTCGCCTCTGTGGAGTTTGCACATTCTCCCTGTGTCTGTGTGGGTTTCCTCCGCATGCTCTGGTTTCCTCCCACAATCCAAAGATGTGCAGGTTTGGTGAATTGGCAATGCTAAATTCCCTGTAGAGCTAGGTGCATTAGTCAGGGGTAAATATAGGGTAGGGGAATAGGTCTGGGTGGTTTACTCTTCAGAGGGTCAGTGTGGACTTGTTGGGCCAAAGGGCCTGTTTGCATACAGTAAGGAATCTAATTGCTAAAGGGACCAACAAAATCTGAATAATCCAGAGAAAGCTAACTTGGATGTGGGTAGGATAGACAAAGTTAAGGCAGAGTGATGGAAGGAAGAAGCAGACTTATTGAATCATTCCATTGCACTGAATGGGGCTGGTTAGTTCAGTTTGTTGGATGGCTGGGTGACGATGCACTGTGATGCCAACAGCATGGGTTCAGCTCTTGCACTCGCTGAGGTTACCATGAAGGACTCTCCTCAATCGAGGCATACTCACCCTCAAGTTGAACCATGACCAGCCATCTCTGTCTTGTTCTAAGAGAGCAGCCTATAGTCCTTTGAGACTATGGCAATTCCTTTTCTACTGAATAGAAGGAAGCCATTCAACTCATGCTGCACCTGCTAGCCCTTTGAAAGAGCTCACTTACTAGACTGCTGTTTTCACCACAGACTTGTAAATTTTCAAGACTTTCTCCAATTCTATTTTAAAATTTTCTCTTCGATCTGCTTCAGCTACTCTTTCAGACAGGTCACTCCAGATCACCAGGACTCACTACGGATTTGATTTCTTACAGTGTGGAAACAGGCCCTTCGGCCCAACAAGTCCAACCGAACCTCCGAAGAGCAACCCACCCAGACCTATTCCCCTACATTTACCCCTTCATCTAACACTACTGGCAATTTAGCATGGCCAATTCACCTAACCTGCACATTTTTTTGGACTGTGGGAGGAAACCCACGCATTCACAGAGAGAATGTGCAAACTCCACACAGACAGTTGCCTGAGGTGGGAATTGAACCCAGGTCTCTGGCGCTGTGAGGCAGCAGTGCTAACCACCCCGTGCTGCCCACAGGGAAAATGCTCCAAACCTCACCTTTTGTAAAATACAGATTATGCACTTTTGCACCAGTGGAAATGAGTGATTCATCTGGACCGTGAAAGATCATTTGAATTTAAATGAAAAATCATTTTTCACACTGCCACCTTGAAAATTGGGCACCTGTTTTTCGTACTGAGCAGTGAACAGAAATAAATGAGTTGGGAGCTGCCCTTATCACTTCACTCCTTCAAAGGAAGAAAGAATGCAAGGACATGTATGCAAGTTTCAAATGGACATTTAGCTAAGTACCAGAGGACTTACTCTCAGAATAAGGGGCTGCGCTTTTAAGACAGAGATGGAGAGGAATTTCTTCAGTCAGACGGCAGTGTATCTGTGCAATTCTTTATTGCAGGGGGCTGTTGAAGGAGGGTTTTTAAGTATATTCAAGGCTGAAATTGATATATTTTTAATCAGGAAGGGAACCCAGGGTTAAGGGGAAAAGGCAGGAATGTTGAGTCGAGGGTGATCATCTCATTGAATGGCAGAGCAGTCTCGATGGGCTGAATGGCCTACTTCAGCTTCTACATCTCATGCTTTTATTGTCTGTTCTCACTGGCCACTCCCTGCGGGAGCAGGTTCCATGTTCTCCCCGCTCTCCGGGTGAAGAAGTTTCTCCTGAATTCCCCATTGGATTTATCAGATCAGCCATGATCTCATTGAAGGGCTGAATGGCCTATTTCTGTTCCTGGCTCTCACCTGCTCACATGCACTTGGTTTATTTGGGTCACTCTCAGAAAAGAGAAATACCTTTACATAAGTTTCGTTTTCGAAAGGGAAAGACGATTTAGGTGATTGGCCGACTGTGAAGGTTGGGTAACCCTTCTGTGAGCCAATTAAAAAGGGAACGCTGATTCCTGATTATTGTATCAAACAGTCAACAATTTCAGGCTCAAAACTCACTTTGTTGAAACCTACAGCTTTTGATAAAAGAGTCTTGTGTCATTTCATTTTAAAATGAAGAATAAAAGTTTGATGTGATTGACTGAGAGGTGCTCTCCAGAACGTTAAACAGTTTCCATTATTACACAGCAGCATCCTTTCAGTGTAAAACGACAAAGTGGTTAGCACTGCTACCTCACAGTACCAGGGATCTGGGTTCAATTCCACCCTCAGGAGACTGTCTGTGTGGAGTTTGCACACTCTCCCTGTCTCTGTGTGGGTTTCCTCTGGGTGCTCCGGTTTCCTCCCACAGTCCAAAGATGTGCAGGTCAGGTGAATTGGCCATGCTAAATTGTCCATAGTGTTCAGGGATGTGTAGGTTAAGTGCATTAGTCAGGGGTAAATGTAGAGTAGGGGAATGGGTCTGGGTGGATTACTCTTCGGAGGGTCGGTGTGGACTTGTTTGGCCAAAGGGCCTGTTTCTACCCTGTAGGGATTTGAAATCATTCGATCGCTGATGTCACAACATGGAAGCTGTAAACGGAACCACCATGTTTCACATTTCAAAATGTCAATTTGAGAACATATTCAAACTGGTCATGATTGGGGGAGAGACATTTGTCACAATTTCCTGTTTGTTCACTAATAACCAAAATGGGGTTAAATGATGAGACTGTGTGAATGTGTAAATGTGATGCCTCTATTCTGAGATGGTGTAAGGGCTTTTGTGGCATAATGGTCATGTCCCTACCTCAGGGCCAGGAGGCCTGGGTTTAAGTCCCACCCACTGTAGGACAGAACACTTCTTAGCAGGTTGGTTAGAAAATTTCTATAGGTGGGGGTGTAATGGTAATGGTCACTGGGTGAGCAATCTGGGCCTCAAGTTAATGTCCTAGAGCCATGTGTTCAAATCTTACTTTGGCAAATGATTAAAATTGGAATCTGATTGTTGTGTAAAAACCCATTAGGTTGGTGTCCGAAATGTAAAGGAAACCTGCTGTCCTTAGCCTGTCTGGCCAACAGGTGATTCTGACCCAGAGCAAAGTGGTTGACTCTGGGCAGTAAATGCTGGACTGGCCAGCAATGGTCACATCCTGTAAATGAATTAACTGCAGACAAGGGTTGTGTTTCTGTGAGCATTGTTCGTGTTGTATGGTGATTGGAATGAAGACCTGGTGGATTGACTGTGAGATCTGTGATTGAGGTTGTTAACCTTGGCCAATCAGGGAGCCCTGGCTGATGGATATAAACAGGAGATTTGTGTCTCTCACTGTGTCTCACACCTGCACACACACACACCATGGGTGCTAGGGAAAAAATAAGCACTACCGCACTTAGGCGGTAGTGTGGGGGTTAAAAAAGAAGAAAAAAAAAAAAATATATAAACAGGGGTTCACACAGCATTGTCCTTTGATGGGAAGGGCACTGCTTGTCACAGGCCACTTGGGTGTAAAAAAAAAAAAAATAAAATAAACAGGAGATTTGTGTCTCTCACTGTGTCTCACACCTGCACACACACACACACACACACCATGGGTGCTGGGGAAAAAAAAATAATAAGCACTACCACAGTTAGGCGGTAATGTGGGGGTAAAACAAAAGAAAATAAAACAAAATAAATAGGAGATTCAGAAGATCTCCTCAGTCTGAGCTGCCTAGTCAGAGCCTTTGAACTGTGCCCATGTAAACAACCTGTGACTTGGTGACAGGATACCCACCTCCATGCAGGTGTTTCAGGATGGTAAGGAATTTATTTGCCCTGGTGGGAGGAATCCAGTTAGGGAGAATAACCTTAAAATTAGAGTCAGGATATGTCAGGAAGTACAGGAAATCTCAAAATCTCTCCCAAAAAATTTGGAGATCAAACAAATATGTTGAAGCTGAGATTGGTGGAATTTTTTTAACCAGGGATATCAAGGATTGTGAAAAGAGATCAGAGGATAGAGTTGAGATGCAGACCAGCTGGCAAATGGGACTAGATTAATTTAGGATATCTGATCGGCGTGGATGGGTTGGACTGAAGGGTGTGTTTCCATGCTGTGCATCTCAATGACTCTATGACCTCAATTTGATAATCTGATGGATCAGGTTTGAGGAGTTGAATGACCTACTCCCGTTCCCACGTTCCATTGGTCAGCCTACCTAGCATGAAGGCAGCAGACATTGATTGTCAACTCTCAGTTCACTTCTGCAGCAGAAATTCTTCATATCTTGTTCAATTTTATAATGATTGGAGGGTTTGAGCTATAGGGAGAGGCTAAATAGGCTGGGCTGTTTTCCCTGGAACGTCGGAGGCTGACCGAATAGAGGTTTATAAAATCATGAGGGGCATAGATAGGATAAGTAGACAAGATTTTTTCCCTGGGGTCAGGGAGTCCAGAACTAGAGGGTATAGGTTTAGGGTTAGAGGGGAAAAATTTAAAAGGGATCTAAAGGGCAACTTTCTCATGCAGAGGATGGTGCATGTATGGAATGAGCTGCCAGAGGATGTGGTGGAGGCTGGTACAATTGCAACATTTAAAAGGCATCTAGATGGGAATGTTAATAGGAAGGGTTTAGAGGGATTTAAGCCAAGTGCTGGCAAAGAGGACTAGATTAGGTTAGGATATCTGGTCAGCATGGACGAGTTGAGCCGAAGGGTCTGTTTCCATGCTGTATATCTCCAAGACTCTATGACTCTGTTAGTGAGGCCACAACTCGAGTATTATGTGCAGTTCTGGTATCCACATTGTAGGAGGGATGTGAGAGACCTGAAGAGGGTGCAAAGGAGATTTACCATGATGTTGTCTGGGCTGGAGAGATTTACTGAAGAGAGATTGGACAATGGAGCAGTGAGACTGAGGGGGGATGTGATGGAGATGTCTAAAATAATGAGAGGCAAAGATGGCGTAGACAGGAAGAAACTTTTCCCTTGGTGGAAGGATCAATGACCAGGGATATAGATTTAGAAGAGATATGAGGAAAAGCATTATTGCCCAGAAGGAATCTAGAACTCGCTGCCTGTGTGAGTGGGCGAGGCAGAAACCCTCGTCACATTGAAGAAAGGCTCTAGATGTACAGTTGCAATGCCAAGGCATCAAGGCTGTGGGCCAAGTGCTGGGAAGAGGGTTAGAATAGTGAGGTGGGTTGTTTTGATTGCCATGGATGTGATGGACTGAAGGGCCTTTTACTGTGCTGTCAATACCTATGATTCTATGTCTATGTAAAGCCAACTGACCAAGCTGGAAAGGGAGGAGCAGATTGATAGGGACAGTTGAGGCTTGTTATTTCTCTTAACTTGGTCAGTATCTGAGCAGTAATCCTACATTTGATGGCTGCCCTTTCGAGTGTAATTCACAAATTATCCAATTTATTGAATTTGGGGTCATTCACGATCAGTAGAAATTGAAATTCACAGCCCATTGCCAGGTGATGATTTTATCAAATCTCCACTCAGCATCTCCTAATGTGAGTCTAGATTAGAGTGGTGCTGGAAAAGCACAGCAGGTCAGGCAGCATCCAATGAGCAGGAAAATCGATGTTTCGGGCAAAAGCCCTTCATCAGGCATACAGGCAGGGTGCCTGCAGGGTGGAGAGATAAATGAGAGGGGGGTGAGGGTGAGGAGAAGGTAGCATTGAGTACAATAATGAATGGGGGTGGGGATGGAGGTGATAGGTCAGGGAGGAGGGTGGGGGAAGGTAATGTGACTCAGGGGCTCCACTCACTCTGACAATCTCAGCTGCACCTACAACAGTAGAGGACAGTGGGGGGCAAGACGTTTTGTGGATCACTGGCCTCAGTTGCCCCCACTTCTGTGTGATTGATTTATGTTTGCCTCTCCCAGTGCCATAAAACTACATTGAGATTCAGGGTGCATACATTGAGCCATGGTCTGCAGTCTGAAGGGACATTGAGGAAGGCCAGGGGAAAGTCCCTTACCAAGATGGTCGGCAGGGAGATGTCACACTAGCTGTTACAGTGACTTTGTTTGTCCTTTGTTCTTGTTCACAGTTTGTGCATTGTGCATATTCTGGGGCACAGGCACCAGGAGAGAGATAGAAGTTTGGGCAGATATTAGAGGAGAGATGATTTCCTGTGCTCCAAATGTTGTGGTGCCATTGTGTTAGTAGCTGGAGTGTTGCCAGTGGCAGAGAGTCAGGAGTTCTGTGAAGCTGCTTCATGGTGGGTACATAACTCGCTGAGCCCCGAGAGACAGGCTTTCTATACAATCAAGAATGTAGACCATAGCCCGTAGAACAATACAACACAGGAACAGGCCCTTCAGCCCACAATGTTGTGCCAAGTATGATACCTTCTGCCTGGTGTTGGTCCATATCCCTCCATTCCTTGCATATCCATGTGCTTACCTGAAAGCCCCTTTAAACACCTCTATTATATCCACCTCCACCACTATCCTGGCAATGCATTCCAGACTCCTACTTTCCCCCCTCTCACCTTAAATACATGCCCCCTAGTTTTAGACATTTCAACTCTGGGAAAAGGAATCTGACCGCCAACCCTACCTATGCATCCCATAACTTTATAAACTTCTATCAAGTGTCCCCTCAGCCTCCATCACTCCAGAGAAAACAGCCCGTGTTTTTCTCGCCTCTCCTTATAGCTCATACCCTCTAATCCAGGCAGCATCATGGTAACTTCCTCGATGACAGTGCTGTCTCTGGTGTACATTAGATTAGATTAGATTACTTACAGTGTGGAAACAGGCCCTTCGGCCCAACAAGTCCACAGTGACCTGCCGAAGCGCAACCCACCCATACCCCTACATTTACCCCTTTAACCTAACACTACGGGCAATTTAGCATGGCCAATTCACCTGACCCACACATCTTTGGACTGTGGGAGGAAACCGGAGCACCCGGAGGAAACCCACGCAGACACGGGGAGAATGTGCAAACTCCACACAGTCAGTCACCTGAGTCGGGAATTGAACCCGGGTCTCTGGCGCTGTGAGGCAGCAGTGCTAACCACCGTGTCACCGTGCCGCCCACATGTTAAGGGATGTTTGATTTCACCTCTACATTCTATGTGGGAGTGGGGGGGGGGCAGGGGAGTGATGGCAGGGGGTGCATACTTGCACAGATGAGGTGAGGAACTGTTGGTTTTTAATCTTGAGGGGGGGTATGGCTGATGCTGATATGAAGACATGATTTGGAGGTTCCAGTGTTGGACTGGGGTGTACAAAGTTAAAAATCACACAACACCAGGTTATAGTCCAAATAAACCAGTTGTGTGATTTTTAACTCGATATAAAGACAGCATTTCTGCTTCAGGGTCAAGGCTTGCATCTTCATGCTAATGCAGATGTGGAGTGACCCAGGGGAACTACATGCATCAGGAATCTGTTCAGAGAGTCACCTATTGTGCCAGCTGCTGCCAATGCCAATGTACCTCTAAGGCAACCTGTGTTGATCACAACCCGTGTCTGAGTTATGAGCCACCATTTGTTCTGAAGGAAGGTGTTACGCAAAGCACAGGGTAGACATTAATTTTGAAATTAATGTTGATGTCTCCAGTAAGTCCTTTGTTGAAACGCTCCTGATGAAGTGCTTATGCCTGACTCTCCTGCTCCTCGGATGCTGCCTGACCGGCTGTGCTTTTCCAGTGCTACACTTTTTGACTCTGACTCTCCAGCATCTGCAGTCCTCACTTTCTCCCTGTCTCACTTCTGTGGTAAACATGAATGTTCTGACTTCTGGATCTTATTACTTGCAGTGTCAGGGTCGTCAGAGATTGATCAGCTCTGCATGGAGCAGAGCACTGAGTTAGGTACAGGCTAACTGATCCTGTCTGAGTTGAGAGGCAGATGGAGAGATCACATTTTGAGCCATTGGTAGGAAGCCTATAATCGAGATTCACAGTGAAGTTGACACCTTGCTCTGATCTGCCCTCTTGTCAAATGAATGTGGGATGTTTATCTTTCAGCAATCCACTCTCGTCCCTTGTCACAAAGCTACATGAAGCTTCAGCCGATCAATTTCTGTGATGGATCACAGCTACTGTGGGAGTGATGTGCCATCTAAACCAGCAGCACATGGCCCTGGCATTTCAATGTGCCGATTGAAGAGTTGGCATCTTTCTTTTGCTCTTTGTTTGGCGGGTGTGGAAGATTCGAACCACCTGTTGAGCAGAGATATTAAGCTCCAAGAAAATGGACAATGTGGGTCAGTAACCAGTGCAGCCTGGATTGAACAGTGTGGTGAGTGAGCAGTGGGACACTCTAGAGAACCCATAGCACCCTGTTTGATTTTTGATTTGATCTGATTTATTGTAGTCACATTCCTAAATACGGTGAAAAGTTTTGTGGGGCCGTACAGGCAGTTCATAGCAAACAAGGACATACAGATCACAGGGTGCTTAGACAAAGTGAGGCCTACAAGTATAATTGGGCTCATTATCTGTAATTGCTGTCCTCCCTTGTATGAACCTGGCTAACATTTTTATACTCTGTAGACTGCCCTAATATCAATTTGTTCCTCTTGATAGTTGTGGCAGACTCCAAAGGACTGTAGACAGCAATGTTTGGTATGACCTTGGTTACAAGAGTTGCTAGGAAGTTGACATCTGTCCACCTTTAGTTTCTACTCGAGATCTTTTGTCAAGGTTCATTCTGTTCACTGTCAACTCTCCCAAGGTGCCCCCAAACCTGTTGAGTTGTTCACCCAGATCTGGGGAGGTTGGTTGATGATGGTTCAGAGTGTCCATGTGCTGGTCATTCTGTACACTGCACATTTGGGGGCCAAGCCTCCCCCGATTTTATCTAAAACCTTAGCCTGGGGCAGCAAGGGAGATGCTGTCCATGTGTCACAGCTGAGGTCTCATCGTTGGATAAGCCGTGTACCAACAAGGAGAGATGTACACATTTTGCTGTCTTTTTAACACTGCTGTTACCCAGAGGTGTCAGTTGAAAATAAGAAACAATCAGCAACGAAAGCAGAAAGCTGACAATATTACTTTCACCCGTGGATGAGACACACGACATCTGGCTCCACATCCCAGGCAGTGGCTGTAATACACAATTCAGAATATTTTCTTGGACTTTGATCACCTGCAATAATCCTGACTGGGGAGTCAGTTGTCTTTGAGCGAATTCCTTTGATTGTTGGACTTTGATGTGCAATTTGGTGAATGCAATGTTTATGAAAATTTAATCTCCTTTGTAATTGAATCTTTTGAAGCAGGAACAGAAGATGCTGGAGATAGATTGCAGACCTGTCAGCCTGCTACCCCTTAACCTTCCATCGAATGGCTGCCTCTCCTTACAATGTTTCCTGTTAACATTTCCTTCTGTTCCTTGTACCCTCATGTGTTTATCTAGCTTCCCTTTGAATATATCTCTATTATTGGACTAGCCACAGACAGAGGGACTTGGGAGTCCTTGTCTGTGAACCAAAAAGTGCTAGCTCCAAGTTTAGCAGGAAGTGGGGAAGGGAAATAGAATGTTGGTCGTTATTTCAAAAGGAATGGAGTATCAAAGTAGGAATGCTTTGCTAAAACTATTCAAGGCACTTGTTAGATCACAGCCAGAACCCTGTAAACTGTTATAACCCGTCATTGAAGGAAACATTCTAGCATTGGAGGCAGTCCTGGGAAAGTTCACTTGGCTGATCCCAGGTCTGGAGGGACTGTCTGATGAGAACAGGGTGAGCAGGTTGACCTGTACTTATTGAAATTTAGAAGAATGAAACATACAAGATTCTAAAGGGCATGACAGCGAAGGAACTTGAAGAAATAAATATTTAGCGATGCCTCGGAAAGAGTTCATCTGAAAGAAGAGGAGATGGGATATCTTAAATTGCAAAAAAGCAGATAAATCCCCCAGAGCTGATCAGGTGTACCCTAGAACTCTGTGGAAAGCTAGGGAAGTGATTGCTGGGCCCCTTGCTGAGATATTTGTATCATCAATAGTCACGGGTGAGGTGCTGGAAGACTGGAGGCTGGCTAATATGGTGCCACTATTTAGGAAGGGTGATAAGGACAAGCTAGGGAACTATAGACCGGTGAGCCTGACCTCGGTGGTGGGCAAGTTGTTGGAGGGAATCCTGAGGGACAGGATGTACATGTAATTGGAAAGGCAAGGACTGATTAGGGAAAGTTAGCATGGCTTTGTGTGTGGGAAATCATGTCTCACAAATTTGATTGAGTTTTTTGAAGAGGTGACAAAGAAAACTGATGAAGGCAAAGGAGTAGACATTGTCTCTGTGGGTTTCAGCAAAGCATTCGACAAGGTTCCCCACGGTAAACTGGTTAGTAAGGATAGATCACTTGGAATCCAGGGGAGCCAGCCAATAGATACAAAATAGGCTCAAAGATAGGAGACAGAGGGTGATGGTGGAGGGTTGTTTTTCAGACTGGAGCCTGTGACCAATGGTGTGCCACAAGGTCAGTGCTGGATCCACTGCTTTCATCATTTATATAAATGATTTGGTTGTCAACATAGGGGTATAGTCAGTAAGTTTGCAGATGACACCAAAATTGGAGGCATAGTGGACAGTGAAGAATGTCACTTCAGAATACAACAGGACCTTTATCAGATGGGCCAATGGGCCGAGGAGTGGCAGATGTAGTTTAATTTAGATAAATGTGAGGCGTTTCATTTTAGTAAGACAAATTAGAGCAGGATTACACAGTTAATGGTAAGGCTCTGGGGAGTGTTGCTGAGCAAAGGGACCGAGGGGTGCAGGTGCACAGTTCCTCAAAATTGGAGACACAGGTAGACAGGTTGGTGAGGAAAGTGTTTGGCGTGCTTTCCTTTATTGGTCAGAGCATTGAGTGCAGGAGTTAGGAGGTCATGTTGGTTCTATAAGACATGGATGAGGCCGCTTTCGGAATACTGCATACAGCACTGGTCGTCCTTCTATAGGAAGGATATGGTTAAACTTGCTAGGGTGCAGAAAAGATTTACAAGGATGTTGCTGAGACTGGAAGGTTTGAGCTATAGGGAGAGGCTGAATAGGCTGGGGCTACATTCCCCGGAACATTGGAGACTGAGGGGTGATCTTGTAGAGATTTATAAAATCATCAGGGGCATGGATAGGGAGAACAGACAAGGTTAATGAGAGTCGAGAGTGTGGGGCTGGAAAAGCACAACATGTCAGGCAACATCTGAGGAGCAGGAGAATCAACGTTTTAGTCAAAAGTCCTTCATCAGGAATGAGGCTGTTGATTTTAACCCTACTGTGAATCCTCTTGCAAGGATGCCTACCTTGAAGAAGTTTTCCTCCTCTCTCTACAAGAATCTCAGGGAGTCCCTCTCTCACTGCAACTCCCAGGTCATTCCCTCTGCCCTGAAGCTCTTCAACCATGTCCTGAAACAAACTCGGTACCACAGCCACATTTGCTTCCTCAGTGCCTGCCTCCGTAACCAACTCATCCCACACGGACTCCGGACCACCTTTAAACCAGCAGCGTTCGGACCCGAACAGGACAAACAGAACAGACGACAGATTCAAAAACACCAGCAACAGTTCTCCTTCAAGATCCTCCGCTCCACGCTTGCAGCAATGCGCCGGCACCTAACCTCTCTACAGTCAGCCCTGCCCCAGCTGAGGGCCACACTCTCTCAGAATTGCAAAGGACCCACTCTGTACTACATCCTCAGGAGAATCCATACTCTCAACAAACAGTATTTCAACTCTATCTCAAACATCAAAAATTAAGTACAACAAACTTTTATCCACCCACCTCCATAACCAGCGCTCCTCAAACATTCCAGAAGATTCCCCTGGCCTCGGAATCTATTCCGCCATTAGCCATGCGGCTGATACAGCTACCACCCCCACGCTGATTGATGATGTCACTTCCGCCCCCATCATGGCCACTTCCACCCCTCACAATTCCTCATGCATCACACATGACATCACTTCCGCCCCTCACATCATCGCTGATGCCACATGCTCAGTGACTTCTGCCACCCCTACTGCCGTGGTCACCACCACCTCCGCCCCCACCAGCGCCACTCACCTGCATTCTGCTGACACGCCCCCCCACAGACCCCACTGTCACTATCCCCACCCCCCAGAGCCCCGAGGGGAACACTACCTTTGCTCATGACTCCACCCCCATTCCCCCCAACACCACACCCACTCCAGGTACTGGCTCCGACCCCACTCCCAGCTCTATACCCACACCAGATCCCAGCTCCCAGCCCTGCCGAGTTTTCACCATCCCCCCAGACCTCCCTTTCACTGAGGACGAACGATCAATCCTCAGCAAAGGCCTCACCTTCATCCCCCTCCATCCACGCATCAATGAATTTAATACACGCCGTGACATCGAACAATTCTTCTGTCACCTCCGCCTCCGAGCTTACTTTCACAATCAGGATTCCCGCCCACCTTCCGAGGACCCCTTCGTCCCCCTCCAACATACTGCATCCACCTGGACACCCCGCGCTGGCCTATTACCTGCCCGCGACCTCTTCATTTCCAACTGCCGCCGGGACATTAACCGCCTCAACCTGTCTACCCCCCTCCCCCACTCTAACTTCTCACCCTCACAACACGCAGCCCTCCAATCCCTCTGCTCCAATCCCAACCTCACCATCAAGCCAGCGGATAAAGGGGGCGCAGTGGTAGTCTGGCGCACTGACCTCTACACCGCTGAAGCCAAATGCCAACTCGAGGACACCTCTTCCTACTGCCCCCTCGACCATGACCCCACCCCCCCATCACCAAACCATCATCTCCCAGACCATACAGAACGTCATCACCTTAAGAGATCTCCCACCCACAGCTTCCGACCTCATAGTCCGGGAACCCCGCACTGCCCGGTTCTACCTCCTTCCCAAGATCCACAAGCCTGACCACCCTGGCCGACCCATTGTCTCAGCATGCTCCTGCCCCACTGAACTCCTCTCTACCTACCTCGACACTGTCCTATTTCCCCTAGTCCAGGAACTCCCCACATAGATTCGAGACACTACCCATGCCCTCCACCTCCTCCAAGACTTCCGTTTCCTCGGCCCCCAATGCCTCATCTTCACCAATGATATCCAATCCCTCTACACCTCCATCCGCCATGACCAGGGCCTCCAAGCCCTCCGTTTTCTCCTCTCCTGACGTCCCCAACAGTACCCTTCCACCGACACTCTCATTCGTTTGGCCGAACTGGTCCTCACCCTTAACAATTTCTCCTTCGAATCCTTCCACTTCCTCCAAACCATGGGCACCCGTATGGGCCCCAGCTATGCCTGTCTCTTTGTTGGCTATGTAGAACAGTCCATCTTCCGTGATTACACCGGCACCACTCCCCACCTCTTCCTCCGCTACATTGATGACTGCATTGGCGCCACCTCGCGCTCCCGCGAGGAGGTTGAGCAATTCATCAACTTCACCAACACATTCCACCCTGACCTTAAATTTACCTGGACCATCTCTGACACCTCCCTCCCCTTCCTGGACCTCTCCATCTCCATTAATGACGACCAACTTGACACTGACATTTTTTACAAACCCACCGACTCCCACAGCTACCTGGATTACGCCTCTTCCCACCCTACCTCTTGCAAAAATGCCATCCCGTATTCCTAATTCCTCCGCGTCTGCCGGATCTGCTCCCAGGAGGACCAGTTCCACCACAAAACGCACCAGATGGCCTCCTTCTTTAGAGACCGCAATTTCCCTTCCCACGTGGTTAAAGGTGCCCTCCAACGCATCTCGTCCACATCCCGCACCTCCGCCCTCAGACCCAACCCCTCCAACCGCAACAAGGACAGAACGCCCCTGGTGCTCACCTTCCACCCTACCAACTTTCGCATAAACCAAATCATCCGCCGACATTTCCGCCACCTCCAAACAGACCCCACCACTAGGGATATATTTCCCTCCCCACCCCTTTCCGCCTTCCGCAAAGACCGTTCCCTCCGTGACTACCTGGTCAGATCCACGCCCCCCTACGACCCACCCTCCCGTCCTGGCACTTTCCCCTGCCATCGCAGGAACTGTAAAACCTGCGCCCACACCTCCTCCCTCACCTCCATCCAAGTCCCTAAAGGAGCCTTCCACATCCATCAAAGTTCCACCTGCACATCCACCAATATCATTTATTGTATCCGTTGCTCCCGATGCGGTCTCCTCTACATTGGGGAGACTGGACGCCTCCGAGGAGAGCACTTTATGGAACATCTCCGGGACACCCACACCAATCAACCACACCGCCCCCGTGGCCCAACATTTCAACTCCCCCTCCCACTTTGCCGAGGACATGGAGGTCCTGGGCCTCCTTCACCGCCGCTCCCTCACCACCAGATGCCTGGAGGAAGAACGCCTCATCTTCCGCCTCGGAACACTTCAACCCCAGGGCATCAATGTGGACTTCAACAGCTTCCTCATTTCCCCTTCCCTCACCTCACTCTAGTTCTAAACTTCCAGCTCAGCACTGTCCCCATGACTTGTCCGGACTTGTCCTACCTGCCTATCTCCTTTTCCACCTATCCATTCCACCCTCTCCTCCCTGACCTATCACCTTCATCCCCTCCCCCACTCACCCATTGTACTCTATGCTACTTTCTCCCCACCCTCACCCTACTATAGCTTATCTCTCCACCCTTCAGGCTCTCTGCCTTTATTCCTGATGAAGGGCTTTTGTCCGAAACGTTGATTTTCCTGCTCCTCGGATGCTGCCTGAACTGCTGTGCTCTTCCAGCACCACTAATCCAGAATGAGGCTGTGAGCCGAGTGAGTGAAGAGATAAATGGAAGGGGGGTGGACTGGGGGGGAAGGTACATGAGCGTGTGATAGGTAGATGGAGGTGGGGTAAAGGTGATAGGTCAGAGAGGAGGGTGGAGCAGATAGGTGGGAAGGAAGATGGACAGGTGGGACAGGTCATGAGGACAGTGCTGAGTTTGAAAGTTGGATTTGGGATAAGGTGGGGGAAGGGGAAATGAGGAAACTGGTGAAGTCCACATTGATGCCCTGGAGTTAGAGGGTCCCGAGGCAGAAGATAAGGCGTTCTTCTTCCAGGCTTCGGGTGGTGAGGGAATGGCGATGGAGGAGGCCCAGGACCTGCATGCCCGTGGCAGAGCGGGAGGGGGAGTTGAAGTGTTTGGCCATGGGGCGGTGGGGTTGGTTGGTGCAGATGTACCAAGATGTTCTCTAAGGGCTCTACGAGGAGGCATCCTGTCTCATGAATGTAGAGGAGACCACATCACGAGCAACGGATACAATAAGTGACGTTGGTGGATGTGCAGGTGAAACTTTGATGGATGTGGAATGCTCCTTTGAGGACTTGGGCAGAGGTGAGGGGGGGAGGTGTGGGCACAGGTTTTGCAATTCCTGTGGTGGCAGGGGAAGGTGCCGGGAGTGGAAGGTGGGATGGTGGGGACCATGGACCTGACCAGGAAGTCACGGAAGATGGGTGGGGTGGGGAGGGAAATATATCCCTGCTGGTGGGGTCTGTTTGGAGGTGGCAGAAATGGCAGAGGATGTGATGTATCTGGAGGTTGGTGGAGTGGAAGGTGAGGACCAGGGGGTTGCAGTTGAAGGTGTGGCACGGTGGCACAGTGGTTAGCACTGCTGCCTCACAGCGCCAGAGACCTGGGTTCAATTCCTGCATCAGGCGACTGACTGTGTGGAGTTTGCACATTCTCCCCGTGTCTGCGTGGGTTTCCTCCGGGTGCTCCGGTTTCCTCCCACAGTCCAAAGATGTGCAGGTCAGGTGAATTGGCCATGCTAAATTGCCCTTAGTGTTAGGTGAAGGGGTAAATGTAGGGGAATGGGTCTGGGTGGGTTGCTCTTCGGCAGGTCGGTGTGGACTTGTTGGGCTGAAGGGCCGGTTTCCGCACTGTAAGTAATCTAATAAAAAAATGGGGTGGGGTTCAAAGGCAGAGGTGAGGAAAGTGGATGAGATGCGCTGGAGGGTATAATTGATTAGGTGGTAGGGGAAATGGTAGTCTTTAAAGAAGGAGGTCATCTGATTTGTTCTGTGGTAGCACTGGTCCTCCTGCTATTGAGAGGAGTTATAGGGAGATAGTCACACCTCAGGTACAGGAAGGTAGATCGGTTACAGTCAGGGGACGGAAACGGAACAGGCAACAGTGCAGGGATCCCCTGAGGCCATTCCCCTCAATTACAAGTATACCATTTTGGATACTGTTGGGGGCGGACAACTTACCAGGGGTAAGCCATGGGTACAGGTCTCTTGAACAGAGTCTGTCCCTGTTGCTCAGAAGGGAAGCGGCTCCTAGGATAGAAATGCTTCCAATTTAAGTGTCCGGACCCTTGTGTTTAAATCCAGTGGTTTAGCCCTGACCCCTACCCCGTCCCCTTTTGCGTTTTCCTGCAGCATTACAATTCACCCCAATCTCTGCACCCTTCCAAATCCTGTGTACCTTTCGTTTCCTGTGATCCACCTTCAGTGTGTTCATTTGCCCAGAGTCTTTGCTCTTGAGTTCCACTCTCCACACCACATTGCCTCTCGGATTCTTTCTCCTTCTAGAAGATGAAGCTTAAGTGTTTCCCCTTTAACCACACTATCGATCTCCTATCCCAATAAGCAGCGCAACATGGAATATTGTCCAGTAACTGGTCAGTCAAGCACCTGGGGATGTTTCTACTCTCATAATGGCAGTATATGAATGCAGGATGTTGTTGTTGGAATGAAACAGAAAGATGAAAACAGAATTTACACAGAGCTACTGGATAAGGAGTAGCTTATAAACACATTGCCTGGTGTAAAATTCCCATCGGAATAACTATTGATGTCTCATCAGAAGTTCTCCTGTGCTTTTACGGATCCATTAGCTGCTTTCATTTCTGTTCTCCACAATGTGGATCTAATTTTCTCTGATGGTGACTAAAAAAACCTCAAAACCTTGTAATGGCTTTGGGTGCATTGTGAAGGTAATAACGGTGATGTGTGTATAAAATCTTCTCACAAACTTTGAGTATAAAAGTAATTTCGTCTGTAAACATACAAAGGAACATTAAATAAGCGCTGGGAAATTGGTTCGTAGCTGCCAATGATTTACCAAGAAAACAGGATTTCAAGAATTTGCAGAGAGCGTTCACAAAGCTGTGCATCTTTCAGAAACGTTGCTCAATTTTGGATGAGCCTCCAAATGCTCCAACGATGGGTCATAAATATGAGAGAGTCACAAATAAATCCAATCAATGAGAGGTAGCTCCTTTATCCAGAAAGCATGACAATGTGGAACTCCACAGCACGGGGAGTGTGTTGGGTGAAGGGTATCATGTAATTAAGGAAAAATTAGATTTTTGGAAAATGCATGAATGGATTAAAAGGTTGAGATTGACATTCAGTGAAATCACTTAATCCTCCACCATAAACATCCTGGAAGTTACCATTGACCAGAAACTGAAATGGACTCTCCACATAAACACAGTGGTTACTAAAGCAGGTCAGAGGCTAGGAATACTGCAGTGAGTTAACTCACCTCCTGACCCTCCAAAGCCTGTCCACCATCTACAAGGCACAACTCAGGAGTGTGACGGAATACTCCCCACTTGCCTGGATGGGGGCAGCTCCAACAACAACAACACTCAAGAAGCTTGACACCATCCAGGACAAAGCAGTCTGCTTGATTGGCACCACATCTACAAACATCCACTTTCTCTACTACCAACAATCAGTAACAGCAGTTTATAATATCAATAAAGCACATTGAAGAAATTCACCATAGATCCTGAGACAGCAACCTAGCCATTCATTGCTGGATTCAACTTGGAGAAAGTGAGGAATGCCGATGCTGGAGATCAGATGCTGGAAAAGCACAACAGGTCAGGCAGCATCCAAGGAGCAGGGAAATCGACGTTTTGGGCATAAGCCCTTCATCAGGAACCATCCTTATGCCTGAAACATCGATTCTCCTGCTCCTCAGATGCTGCCTGACCGGCTGTGTGTCTCCAGCACCACACTGTTTGGTGGCTGGGTTCCAATCCTGGGAGTCCCTCCCTCGCAGCACTGCGGCTGTATCTACACCCAAGGACTTGTGCAGATCAAGAAGATAACTCACCACCACCTTCTCCAGGGTCATTAGAGATGGGCAATAAATACTGACTCAACTTGTGGTACTCACATGCCATTAATGAATTGTGAAGGTGGAGCCAGTGCTGAGCACAGATGAAATTATAGTGTCAGAGTCATACAGCACGGAAACAGACCCTTCTGTCTAACCAATCCTTGCCGAACATAATCCCAAACTAAACTAATCCCACCTGCCTGTGCTTGGCCCACAGTCCTCCAAACATGGTTTATTCATGAATTTATCCAAATGTCTTTTGAATGTTGTAATTGTACCCAAATCCACCTGGCAGTTCATTCCACACAAGCAGTTTTCTGTGCAAAATAAATTGCCCCTCATGTCATTTTTAAATCTTTATCCTCTCCTTAAAAATATGCCCCTCGTCTCAAAATCCCCCGCTCTGGGGAAAAGATACCTGCCATTCACCTTATCTACGCCCTTCCTGATTTTGTAAACCTATGTGCAGTCACCTTTAACCTCCTACATTCCTAATGAAAGGCTTATGCCCACAACGTTGACTCTCCTGATCCTCGGATGCTGCCTGATCTGCTGTGCTTTTCCAGCAACACACTCTCAACGCTGATCTCCAAATCTGCAGTCCTCACTTTCTCCTTCAACCTCTTATACTCCAGTGGAAAAATAATTCTTCTGCAGAAAAGTATAATCATCAGATTTCAACATGGAAACTCCGTTCCTCAAATTTTCCTAGCAAGCAACAATTTGATTTCAGATAGTCAACGTGGTTTCGTTAGGGGCAGGTCCTGTCTCACCAACCTCATTGAGTTTTTTGAGAAGATGACCAAGCATGTGGATGAGGGTAGGGCAGTTGACGTGGTATACATGGACTTCAGTAAAGCCTTTGATAAGGTTCCACATGGTAGGCTGATGGAGAAAATGCAGAGGCATGGAATTGAGGGTGATTTCGCAGTTTGGATAGAAACTGGCTTTCTGAAAGAAAGCAGTGAGTGGTGGTTGATGGAAAATATTTAGCCTGGAGTCCAGTTACTAGTGGTGTGCCACAAGGATCTGTTTTGGGACTACTGCTGTTTGTCATTTTTATAAATGACTTAGATGCATGCATGGGTGGATGGATTAGTAAACTTGCAGATAACATTGGAGTAGTGGACAGTTTGGAAGAATGTTACGGGTTGCAGGGGGACTTGGATAACCTGCAGAATTGGGCTGAGAGGTGGCAAGTGGAGTTCAATGCAGCTAAATGTGAGGTGATGCATTTTGGGAAGAATACCAGGAAGGCAGAGTACTGGGTCGATGGAAAGATTCTTGGTAGCGTGGATCTGCAGAGGGATCTTGGAGTCCATGTACATAGATCTCTGAAAGTTGCCACCCAGTGCTGTTAAGAAGGCATAGGGTGTGTTAGGTTTCATTTGTAGAGGGATTGAGTTCCGGAGCCGCAATATCATGCTGCAACTATACAAAATGCTGATGCGGCCACACTTGGAATATTGTGTACAGCTCTGGGCCCCACATATTACAGGAAGGATATGGAAGCATTGGAAAAGGTGCAGAGGAGATTTACCAGGATGTTGCCTGGTCTGGAGGGAAGGTCTTATGAGGAAAGGCTGAGAGATTTGGGTCTGTTCTCATTGACAAGAAGAAGACTAAGAGGGGATTTGATAGAAACATACAAGATGATCAGAGGATTAGATAGGGTAGACAGTGGAAGTCTTTTTCCTCGGATGATGACGTCAGTGCGTATGAGAGGGCATAACTACAAATTGAGGGGTGATAGATTTAAGACAGATGTCAGAGGCAAGTTCTTTATGCAGAGAGTGGTAAGGGTGTGGAATGCCCTACCTGCCAATGTAATCAACTCAAGCCACATTAGGGAGATTTAAACAAACCTTAGATAAGCTCATGGATTATGATGGGATAGTGTAGGGGGACGGGCTGAGAATAGTTCACAGGTCGGCGCAACATCAAGGGCCAAAGGGCCTGTTCTGCGCTGGATTGTTCTATGTTCTCTGTTCTGTTTTGAATGTATACAGAGTGAACAGATAAGTGTGATTTTAGATCTTAACATTCTCTTTTTAGCCCTGATCAACCAAGCTGCATGAACATGCCTCATTGGTGCATTGTCAAGGCACCAGCATGGCACTGTTGGCAGAGATGGTATCAATTTGCTCCTGACACCTTCGTAGAAGCAGCAAACACTGTGTAGTTGAAGGCGGTGATGGTTTCAGGAGGAGTGCTGCTGAATATTTACAAGGAGTGCCATGGATTTGGAAATTTGTTAGAATTGTTTGGAGCAGAGTAGGGAAGATATGCACAGAGGAAGGAATTGCAGGCTGCACATATTAAAGAGTTTTAGGGAACACCTTTTCTGCCTTAGCCTCCAGTAGCACCCCTCCCGATCCTGCTCAGTATCTCTGGGACTCCCCCCTTCCCCCTCCACACCTTGCCTTTCTCTCTCTGACTCCACACCACCAGCAGTGCCTTACCTTTCACATGGTTCCCTCCAGCTTCAGGTGGGACACAGAGAGCCATCCCGAATGAGGTTCCTCTGCGAAAATCATCCAGGCCCCACTTCCCTCCTGTTTTGAGAATGCAATGCGCCAATCTGTCTCCTTCCGTTACAAACCTGAATTACAAACAATCCCTTGGAAAGGATTTTGAACATGAAGCTGTAAGTGACCAAGCCTTGACTTGGTAAAATTCCCTGGAGGCCCTTCAGTGCTAATACAATCTGATAGCACAGAAGTATCACACTGATGATTTACATCCTAGAGTGTTCGGATTTATAAAATCTGCATTATTTATTGGCCACTCGAACAGGATTTCAAGCATCTGTCCTCAGCCTGGATTGTGTAATATCATGCCCCGTACTCATTCTGTGGCTGCAGTATTCGTTGGCAGAAATTCTTGCCATGAAGAAAATGTTGGTGCCATGGTTACCTTTTATTTACCCACTGGTACCCAGTGGGCATTTGTCATTGCTGTTAAAGGGACGTAATGGCTTAATAGTGCTATCACTCGACAGTTAATCTGGACTCTTCGGTAATGGTCTGGGGACCCAGGTGGGATTTAAATTCAAGGTAAAGAGTCTAATGAGGTTTATAAAAATGTTGTTAATTGTTGGGGAAAAACCCACCTTGTTCACTAATGTCCTTTAGGGAAGGAAATCTCTCGTCCATACCCAGTCTGGTCTACATGTGACTCCAGACCCACAGTAATGTGGTTGGCTCATACCTCACCCTCAGGATGGCCTGTAAATTCTGTCCTCACCAATGATCCTGTGGATGATTTTTATAAACAACCCTGTGTTCAGAGGTTCCCTCACAAGACCCTCGCTCCCTTACTCCCTCGCAGCCATCTTTCCTTCCTTGAAGAGAATTCCTTAAAACCCATCGCTTTGATCTCACCTTGAACCATCTGTTGCTTCTTCTTGGGTCGGATTTCATCTGAGGTGGCCCTGCGATTGGAAATGTTCTCAAACAGGAAGGGCACTGTATAAATGCAGCGCGTTGTTGATTAACCCACTCTGCTGAGGCTGCCAGTGGCCGCATAACTCTGGGTTTGGGCTTTTTCTGCAACTCAACATCTGGCCTCAAGGACAGTCATACCCTCTCACTCCAGCACTGTCTGGGTTCAATACCCTCCTGTGGGCACTGTCAGACCACTGGACCCTCCTGTGAGCACAATCCAGTGGCTGGACCCTCCTGTGGGCACTGTCAGACCACTGGACCCTCCTGTGGGCACAATCCAGTGACTGGACCCTCCTGTGGGCACTGTCAGACCACTGGACCCTCCTGTGGGCACAATCCGGTGACTGGACCCTCCTGTGGGCACAATCCAGTGACTGGACCCTCCTGTGGGCACAATCCAGTGACTGGACCCTCCTGTGGGCACTATCAGGCTACTGGACCCTCCTGTGGGCACAATCCGGTGACTGGACCGTCTAGGCACTATCAGGCTACTGGACCCTCCTGTGGGCACTTTCCAACAATCTCTCTGCACTACGATAATGTTCTGCTTCCTTGTTCTTTCCCACATTGTAATCCATTTGCCAGATCTTTGCCCACTCACTTACCCTATTTATATTCTTGTGTAGGTCCGTCTCATAGCTCGCTTTCCCACCTATCCTTCTGTCATTAGCAAAGCTTTAAATAGCTGAGGTCAGAGGTCAGCCATAAACCTGCCCACAGGAACAGCAGGAGGCCATTCAGCCCCTTCCTCATTCTGTTCTAATCTCTCCTGATCTGATTTGCCCAACAGAAAAGTTTGTTTCTAGTTTTCCAGCCTTGACACATCAGTTATATTTGCATAACCTTCGGTCCATCCCATATTTCAGATACAATGCTTCTCTCATTCTGCTGGATAAACTGAGACAGCACAGAGTGAGGAAACTTGTTTGTGGAACTCCTCAGTAACGGCTGTGGGATAGTGAAGAAAGTTTTTGTTCTTCAGTTGTTGAAAATTGAAAGACTAGGCCGTACAATCTCCTTCATCACCAGTGTTGACTCAGTGTGGAAGCAGTCTGCATCCACAACCATTATCCAAAATGTCCACATTGAAGGAAAATACTGCAAATGTTGGAAACCTGAAATAAAAACAGGAAGGTGCTGGAGAATTTCAGCAGTTCTGGCACATTAGTAAGGCTCTTCTTTCAAACTCTCACAAAAGAAAGACATAGGACTTACAACGTTAACTGTTTCTCTCTCCAAAAGTGCTGCCAAATCCATTGAGATCTTCCAGCACTTTGTGTGATTTGTTTTTGAAAAACTCTGTTTGTAAAAGAATCCTGGATCCAAGGGGATTCATAAATTGGGGCACAATTGAAGTGTTACCTCCTGTGATTCAGTGAGTGGTTTAGTTGCCTCTGAATCACAAGGCTCTAGTTTCAGGTCCCACTCCACACTGGTGCAGCCAGGTCAACACTGGGCACCCAGTGAGGTACTGATGGTGCTATTGAAATGCCAATGGCAATCTTCAACCAATGCCCCATCAGCCTAATCGGGCTCATGTTGTAGTTATCAGGTACAGCTGAGCCAAATAAGTCCACGTTTTCTGTTCCATTGGATTGTGCCAGGCTGTGTTTTTTTTTGGAAATACATGTGTTTGCCAAGTGTTTATGTGTTGTCATCATAAAAGACACAATCAGGCAAGATTTCTTGAGTTTAGCAAATGGCATAAGATAAAGGAGCAATTCAGCCTATCTAGCTCCACTGTTCAATGAGATCATAGCTGACCCTGATCACCTCGAATCCCCTTTCCTGCCCATTACCCATGATTCCTTTCCTGATTAAAAATCTGTCTGTCTCATGAAAAAGGTTGAATTTGGTGTACCTGACACAGTTTAAGCAATATAGTTAAATAGGCTCCAATATTTGCATGCGCACATACACAGAAATGAAAGAGGAGTGGGAAAGGACAGATTAATCAAGTTAGGGTCAAGATTTATGGCTTGTGGAGTTTAGTGACTTGGCTAACCTCAGGACAGTTTTGATGTCCTGCTGTTATCCTCCTGATTGCAGCTTGATGATGTAGCCTTTGAATATGCTTCATGGAACAGAGAGACCCCAAAGGTGGGGTAATGCCAGCTTAGGGAATCACAGTTAAAGAAAGATCAAGAGTTTTACTGGATTCTTACCAGACACTTCACTGCCTTGGCGATACGAGAGGAGCTGGGGTTGTTCTCTTTAGAGCAATAAACGTAAAGAAAAGATGCAACTTCATTTTAAAACAAAATGTTTCATCCAGCTCTCTGATGCCTTTATCAAATATTGTTTTAATCTCGAGCTACCACGTCTCTTGTCAGTGGAAAACTGTTTTTGCGAATTTATTTCACGATTGCCCAGAGCATGTTCTTTTATTCATCGTGTTTTTACTGATCTCTTTTTCACATGTGAATGTCCCAGACCTGGTTATTTTAAGCCTGAAAAATAGCTCCCATGTGTTTGGGAGGTAGGAAGCTTTCCTGAACCGAAGCCAATACACTTCATCACGAATGCAGCGTGCTGATAAACAATAGCTCCTTTTTATAGAGCAAACTTTATGGTTCTGGAGAAGAATCTGAACTTTCTCTTCCATCCCTGGTAAAACATGGTTTGTGTTCTGTGAACAGGCTGCCCCACTCAGCAAGCGAAGCTGCAGTCATGACAAGGCCATGTACTGCTGCTAATACAGTCATACAGCACAGAAACAGACCCTTCGGTCCAACTCGTCCATGCCAACTAGATATTCTAAATTAATCTAGTCCCATTTGCCAGCACTTGGCCCATATCCCTCTAAACCCTTCCTATTCATATCCCCATCCAGGTACCTTTTAAATGCTGTAATTATACCAGCCTCCATCACTTCCTCTGGCATACACGTACCACCCTCTGTGGGAAACGGTCGCCCCTCAGGTCCCTTTCAAACCTTTCCCCTCTCACCTTAAACCTCTGCCCTCTAGCTTTGGACTCCCTTACCCTGGGGGAATATGAATACATGAATATTAATATACAGTTCAGCTCTGAGTAAGGCAAGAGACTGTGAGGCAGCGATTCAAAAGTTGCAGATGTG
Organism: Chiloscyllium plagiosum; assembly: GCF_037043375.1. NCBI lineage: Eukaryota > Metazoa > Chordata > Chondrichthyes > Orectolobiformes > Hemiscylliidae > Chiloscyllium > Chiloscyllium plagiosum. Next base: position 4,045,044 of record NW_028270149.1, on the reverse strand, counting down.
TTTTGATCATCGATGTTCAGTTTTGGTCAGATTGTCGCTCTACCAAACGCAAAGTGCAGAAAAGTGAACTAATTGGGTGACCGGCCTGGTCCAGCGTTTACCACCCACGGTCTCTGAGTCAGGGCAGTGTGCAAGGAGGATGCAGCAACTCGTTGGAACATGCAAAACTTCAAGATGTGATTGGGTAGATGGGGAAAGATTGTATATCCTTGTGCGTGAGTCCAGGATCAGACAGCGTTATCTCTGAATAAGGGGTTACACATTTAAGACAGTGATGAGGGTGAATTTCTTCCCTCAGAGGGGATTCAATCTGTGAGATTTTTACGACTTTGAGGTTGGGTCATTAAGTACATTCAAGGCGGAGATCAAAGGTACGTGACCAGAGGTGATTGAGCGCAGTTGGGCTTAAACACTTTTTTATTCTGAAATAACTCTAAAGAGACCAACCCTGTCACTAAGTCGCACCTTTATATACACATGGACAGATCCAGCTCCCTCAGAGCCAGCTCTCAGAGTGAACAGAACCTCTGACATTCCTGTTTGTGTCTGTCAGCCAGGGATCTCTTATTGGACCAGGTTAACAGCCCCAATCAGGGAACACAGATTCTATGTGGCCCACCTGGCTGACCTCATTATAATCATGATATATTTGTTCATGGGATATGGGCATCACTGGCTGGACCAACATTTATTGCCAACCCTAATGGTTCCTGGAACTGAGTGACCTGCAAAGCCCATTTCAAAGGGGAGTTAAAATTCAGCCACTTTAGCTGTGGGTCTGGAGTCACTTGTAGGCCAGACCAGGTGATGATGGCAGATTTCTTTCCTTGAAGAAATCTTTCCTTGGTCAGTAGAGTTATGGACAGTGCAGGTTACAGAGGGACACAGATTCGCTCCAAAGCTGGGCTGAGAGGTGGCAAATGGAGTTTAATGTGGAAACGTGTGAGGTGATTCACTTTGGAAGGAGTAACAGGAATGCAGAGCACTGGGCTAATGGTAAGATTCTTGGTGGTGTAGATGAGCAGAGAGATCTCGGTGTCCAGGTGCATACATCCTTGAAAGTTGCCATCCAAGTTGATAGGGTTGTTAACAAAGCATACGGTGTGTTAGCTTTTACTGGTAGAGGGATTGAGTTTTGAAACCATGAAATTATGCTGCAGCTGTAAAAAACTCTGGTGCAGCCACATTTGGAACATTGCATACAGTTCTGGTCACCGCATTGTAGGAAGGATGTGGAAGCGTTGGAAAGGGTTCAGAGGTGATTTACTCGGATGTTGCCTGGTATGGAGGGAAGGTCTTATGAGGTAAGGCTGAGGGACTTGAGGCTGTTTTCATTAGGGAGAAGAAGGTTGAGAAGTGACTTAATTGAGACAAATAGGATAATCAGAGGGTTAGAAAGGTTATCAGTGAGAGGTGTTTTCCTTGCATAGTGATAGCTATCACAAGGAGGCATAGCTTTTTTTTAGATTAGATTACTTACAGTGTGGAAACAGGCCCTTTGGCCCAACAAGTCCACAGTGACCCGCCGAAGCGCAACCCACCCAGACCCATTCCCCTACATTTACCCCTTCACCTAACACTACGGGCAATTTAGCATGGCCAATTCATCTAACCTGCACATCTTTGGACTGTGGGAGGAAACCGGAGCACCCGGAGGAAACCCACGCAGACACGGGGAGAACGTGCAAACTCCACACAGTCAGTCGCCTGAGGCAGGAATTGAACCTGGGTCTCTGGCGCTGTGAGGCAGCAGTGCTAACCACTGTGCCACCGTGCTGCCCACAATTTGAATTGAGGGGTGATAGATATAGGACAGATATCAGGGGTAGTTTCTTCAGAGAGTAGTAGGGGTGTGGAATGCATTGCCTGCAACAGTAGTAGACTCACCAACTTTAAGGGCATTTAAATGCTCATTGGATAGACATATGGACGAGAATGGATTAGTGTATGATAAATGGGCTTCAGATTGGTTCCATAGGTCAGCGTAATGTGGAGGGCTGAAGGGCCTGTACTGCGCTGTAATGTTCTGTGTTCTAAGAGCCAAATTAGTGAACCAGATGGTTTCTCTCAGGCAATGGTCACATGGTCATCATCAGGCAGACTGAAACCTCCATTCTTTTTCTAAACTTGAATTCAAAGTTCACCATCTGCCTCAGAACATTATCCTGTGCTTCTAGATGACTAACCCATCATGACAACACTGCCTTCCCACCACTGGGGGGGTATGTGTGAGAGTCAGTGCTCTCAGTGGGAGGTGACGAATAGTGTCAGTGGGCGGAGAGGATGTACAGTGTCGGGGGTGACAGCTCCATTTAAAAACTGTGTGGCTAATGAACCGAAGACCAATCTTGAAGAGCCATGTCTTAAGTCCATGCTGGGAAAAGCGCATGATTCCATTGGATTTGACTTGCCATCTCTGCCCCCTGCCAGAGACTATATTGAAGGCATCAAAGTTGTGAACTGGTTAAATCAGAGTCAGTGGTAACATGCTGTTTGACCACTGATTGGAGATTTGGGCCAGAATATTAGGATAGTGGCAAGGAAAGCAGATAAGTGAGATTGTATTGTTTGCCCAGAATTAGCCGATACCATGGCAAGACTAATGTTCTTGAAAGTCGTGATATTCAAAGACATTATTTTCTCTCAGAGTTGTGCAACTATGGAATCAACTCACTGCCAAATCATTAATACTCGTGTTGCTTTATATTTCTGAAAACATCATTTTGTTAAGAACATGATTGACAGTAACGATGTGTGCAGCCAAGTACAATCAATCCTGCGTGGGATATGTTGGCTTGGAGATTGTTACAATCTCAGATGTATCAAGCCTAAAAGGGAATCAAACCAAAAAAAAGCTGCAAAAACCCAGAGTTATTTCAGGTGATGACCTTTCATTCGAACCAGAGTGAAACTGGATTGTAAGAGTCTGTAAGTCGGTGGAATCAGAGATGGAGAGGTTGGCAGGTAGAGCAGTGATAGCATGAAGGAAATTAAATAACAAGAGTGTTCAAAATGCAGTTGCCAAGAATTCTGATGACGGATATCGTGAAGAGATTGTAAAGACAGTGGTTTCCATTTTACTGCATTTTTGATTGTGGGATGAAATGCGAAAACAATTATTTTAAAAACCAAAAGATCACTAAATATTTTAGAAGCAAGCTTCATTATACTCATTGTAAGCGATGTTTACACAGCTGCTCGGTCAAGCGGTGAGGCAAGTCAGGTTTGCAGATGAGCTGGATCCAAGGATTGTGGAGCTTTACCTGGTAACAAGTATCTGATTGGTCTGTGGACTGCCGATGAGTTATTAGTGATATCTACCTGCCAACAACCATATGATTTACTCTGAGTAAAAAGCACCTCAAGCCTGAAAAAAGTCCCATTTCCTTTAAAATCACTGCAAGCAATGACAAAGAATCTAAAAGATTACTGTTTTCACTGAAGAAAGTACAAGAAATCTCCCACAACAAGAGATCCAAGTGGCGAGGGAGAATGAGGAGTTGAAGGATATTAGTATTATGAGACGGTTGTACTGGAAGTATTAATGGGGCTAAAGGCTGATAAATTCCCAGGGCCTGATATTCTGCATCCCATATTGTTGAAGGGTGTGGAGATGGGGTGGGGTGGAGGGGGCTGTGACTGTAGAGACAGTCAACACATTGGTGATTATCTCCCAAAAGTCTGTAGATTCTGGAAATGGTTCTTGCTGATTGGAAGATAGTAAATGTTACCCCTGTATTTAAGAAGAGAGCAAGGGAGAAAACAGGGAACTCCAGACCTGTTTGCCTTACATTGGTAGGAGAGAAAATGCTGGAAACTATTACAAAGGATGAAATAAATATACATGGATATAACAATGGGGCATCGTCAGCATTGATATGTGAAGAGGAAGTCATGTTTGATGAACATGGAGTTTTTTTGAAGCTATTTCTAAAAAAAACTGATAAAGGAAGGCTGATCGATTTTCAGAAGGCTTTTGAAAACATCACTGACATGAGGCTGGTCAGAGAAATTGGGAGGTTAGAAACTTTACAGACATAGGGATGAGGAAGTGTCATTGAGAGAGCTGTGGGAGTTTGTGTGTTTGTAATAAACCAAATTTGATGACATCTTCAAAACTGGAGATGAAAGTGATGGAAGAGTTAGAGAAGGTGAAGATGAATATCCTATTTCTTCTGAACTGGATGCTCAAATGGTTGAATGCTTCTTGATTTCTTTGTTATTTAGTCTCTCCTTTCACAGTTAAAATCCCTACTGTGTGGAAGCAGTCCATTTAGCCCATTGAGTCCCACCAGTCCTCCAAAGACCATCCCACCCAGACCAACCCCATCCCTATAATTCTACACTTCCCACAGCTAACCCATCTAGCCTGCATATCCCTTGACCCTATGGGTTATTTAACTTGACCAATCCACCTAACTTATACATCTTTGGATTGGGGGAGGAAACTCACGCAGACACTGGGAGAATGTACAAGCTCCACACAGACAGTTGCCAGTGGGTGGGATCGAGCCTGGCTTCCCTGGTGCTGTAAGGCAGCAGTGCTAACCACTGAGCCACCATGTCTCTCCATTACCTTCCTGTCCCTCACCCTTCAAACAGTTTAAACCCTCTGACTTTTCATCTTTCTTCAGTTCTGATTAAAAGTGATTGACCTGAAATGCTAACTCGGTTTCTCTCTCCAGAGAGGCTGCCAGACCTGATGGGTTTCTCCAGCACTTCCTGTGTTCATTTCACCCTTCCGGAACTCCAGCCAATTCTTGGCCAAGGAGGCACTTGCTGTAGTCTGGATGAAGATTTGATGGGTCCTCTCCCATTTGGTCTGAGTGGGTGATGGGTGGCATTGGGAAGAGAATCTGTGTGAGCTGTACTGAGGAGGCCACAATGGTGACTCCACCCCCTGCATATCCCCAAAAGGGGTAGTCTACAATTACAGCTGATCCTCCTTTACCGAAATTTTCTTAGTTGAGACAGAGGATGTTTGGTCTACGCATGTTAAAGCCTCTGCTAGAAACAGTGCCAATGAGAAAGCACAGCCTTAAATGTTTTAAATGTGTCTGTGATGGATCGGTTCATGAAAGGTCTTTGAACACAAACTCATCCACGCCGATCAGATCTCCTAAATTAATCTAGTCCCATTTGCTAGCATTTGGCCCATATCCCACTAACCCCTTCCTATTCATATACCCATCCAGATGTCTTTTAAATGTTGTAATTGTACCAGACTCCACCACTTCCTCTGGCAGCTCATTCCATACACGCACCACCCTCTGAGTCAAAATGTGGTCCCTTAGGATATTACCATCACTGAATCCCTCACTGTCATCATCCCTGAGGGTTATCATTAACCAGAAACTGAACTAGACTCACTATATAAATACTGTGGCTACAAGAGCTAGTCAGAGGCTCCAGTAAGTAACTCCTGACTTTCCCCAGAATGTCCACCATCTGCAAGGCACAAGTCAGGATTGTAATGGAATACTCCCCACTTGCCCGGATGGGGGCAGCTCCAACAACACTCAAGAAGCTTGACACCATCCAGGACAAAGCAGCCGCTTGATTGGCACCACATCCACAAACGTCCACTCCCTACACCACCAACAGTCAGCAGCAGTAGCAGTGTGTACCATCTATAAGATGCACTACAGAAAACACCTTCAGATAGCACCTTCCAAACCCACAACCAATTCCATTCAGAAGGACAAGGGTGACAGAGATATGGCAACACGATATTTGATTTGGAAATGTATTGCTGTTCTTTGACTGGTCAAAATCCTGGAATTCCCTCCCTGTAGGGTCAACCTACAGCACATGGGCTGCAGCGGTTCAAGAAGGCAGCTCACCCCCATCTTCTCAAGGGGCAACTAGGGATGGGCAATAAATACTGGGCCCAGCCAGAAATGCCCATATCTAATGACTGAATACAAAAAAAATTAATTATTTTCACCTAGAGTAAAACTGGCATTGTTTGTAAAAGAATTCACCACAAGCTAGCAGTCTTGTGTATTTAATTTGTCTTCAGATCATGTAGCTTATTAGTACAGGGAGAAGAAACCAGATATAAGGGAACATTTGTAAGCTGAATACAATTCAGTCCCTTGCTATCAATTTCATTGTAACCATTTACATTGACCTAAATTCTTCAAAATCACCCATTATTGAAAACCTTTTCAGTTTTATAATTACCCTTAATTTGAACAATCTGAAAAAGCTTTTTCTACATGAAGTGGTGCATGTAATGTCGGGGGGAGGGGGGGGGGTGGTTCCTGCTGATTTCTGACTGACTTCATATCACTTAAATTGCAAAAATGGAAATATCTGTACATTAATAGTAATGCAGATGTCGTTTTAAGTGTGTTCAGCTCCTCCCTCTACAATGCAGTGCTCTGAGTGATATTTACTGCACCTGTCCTTTAATAATTACTGATACTTTATACCTACCTATTTCTGTCAGGTTCCAATTAAGCATAGTGCTGTTGATTAATAAAAATGTTGATGAATAAAGCCATTATTTTGTCCACAGAACGTAATGAATAGTGATGACCAGAATATGTGAGTGCTTTTTAAGAATAAACAAGACATGATCAAAGGAGCTGGTATCAATAACAGTATTAGTACAGAACATTTGCCAAGTCTGAAAGATCAAAAATTTATGAGTGACAAAGCTGCAAATAAATCTTGCAAAGCTTTATTTAGCAGTTCAAGAGGTTTCAGAAGATGCAGCAGTAATAGATCCATTTGTGCACACCTCAATCAGATTTAAGAAATAAGCCGTGTGACTATGCAGCATCTTCCATAATCTGACTATCCCTTTACAGACAGTGGAGTCAATTCTAAAAGAGCCATTGTTGCGATGCAGGGACCGCCCTCGCCATTTTTGTGCAGAGCAAGCTCCCATGAACAATAAAGTAATAATGGCCAGATAATGTGCTGGTTTTAACCCAAGCATCTGTTACATGCAATGCCTGAAATAGAATTAAGTATTAGGCAACAATTAATCCAGTCAGGGCTTCCAATATCATTGGTATCTTCTCCAAGATGGATTCCTGACACAGTCTGTTTCAGTGATTTTAATTTTGGAAAATAAGTTGTCCCGTACACAGGGGGTAACACCATGGTCTGAATGGGGTACGTGAGACTTTCTGTATCTGCTTGAGAAGGCAAATGGGACTATAGTTTTAACATTTTATCTTCAAACACAAAAGCAATCTAGCACTCTGTCATTGCTGCACTGAGTGCTCAGTGTCAATTAAATGCTCAAGTTATTGAAATTGATTGCTCTGTTATGCTTTGAATGAAATGATAAGATCACAGGATCACAATGGATGTGGTTCTGGAACTATTACAGAGAGAACATTACAATTGCAGGGAGTGAGGAGTGGGGATAGGGTTAGCTATTTCTGGGCTATGCCTGAACTTGTGGAATTCTTTACTGCAAAGGATTGCCGAGGCTGGGTCACATTATATTCTCTGCTGACATAGATGGATTTTAAACAGTATGGAAATTGATGGTAATGGGGGAAAGGAAATAAATGGAATTGAGGATTGTCAAATCAGCCATGATCTAACTGGATAACGGAATAGTCACAATGGGCTGAATGGCCTACTTCTGCTAGAAATGTTGGAGGATGCAAGATTTTGTGAGAGGGAAGAACTGACAATGATCAATATTAGCAGAGAAATGGTGCTGGGAAAATTGAGGGGATTGAAGGCAGATAAATCCCCAGGACCTGATAATCTACATCCCAGTGTACATAAGGAAGTGGCTCTAAAAATAGTGGATACATTGGTGATCAACTTCCAGGATTCTCTAAACTCTGATACAGTCCGTGCAGATTGGAGAGTAACTAATGTGACTCCAATAGACAAGAAGAGAGGAAGAGAGAAAACAGAGAAATATAGACAGTAAGCCCAACATCGGTAGTGGGGAAAATTCTTGAATACTTTATAGCGGAACATTTAGAAAGCGTGTCAGGATCAGACAGAGGCAGCATGGGTTTATGAAGGGGAGATCATGCTTCACAAATCTGCTGGAGTTCTATGAAGATGTAGAATTGACAAAGGAGGAATCAGTCGATATTAGATTAGATTACTTACATTGTGGAAACAAGCCCTTCGGCCCAACAAGTCCAAACTGACCCGCCGAAGAGCAACCCACCCAGACCCATTCCCCTCCATTTACCCCTTCACCTAACACTACGGGCAATTTAGCATGGCCAATTCACCTGACCTGCACATTTTTGGACTGTGGGAGGAAACCGGAGCACCCGGAGGAAACCCACGCAGACACGGGGAGAAAGTGCAAACTCCACACAGACAGTTGCCTGAGGCGAGAATTGAACCCAGGTCTCTGGCGCTGTGAGGCAGCAGTGCTAACTACTGTGCCACCGTGCTGCCCACAAATGGTGTATTTGGACTTTCAGAAAGCATTTGCCAAACACCTTCGTAAGAGATTATTGTGCAAGATTAAAGCACATGGGACTGGGGAAAGTGTATTGAAATGAATAGAAACTGGTTGGCAGAGAGGAAACAAAGAGTAGGAGTTAATGGGTCCTTTTCAAATTGTCAGGCAGTAACTAGTGAGGTGTCTCAGGGATCGGTGCTAGGAGCCCCGCTATTCACAATATATATTAAATAATTTGGATGGGGGAAACAAAATGTAACATCTCAAAGCTTGCAGATGATACCAAGTTGGGCGGGACGGTGAACTGTAGTGAGGATGAAAAGACCCTTCAGCATGATCTGGACAGGTTGGGTAAGTGAGCAAATCAATGATACATGCAGTATAATTGGGATAAATGTGAGGTCATACACTTTGGAAGCAAAAACAAGGCAGCAGATGACTACCTGAATAGCTGTAAATTGGGAGAGGGGAGTGTTCAGTGGGACCTGGGTGCCCTTGTGCACTAGTTGCTGAAGGTGAGCATGCAGGTGCAGCAGGCAGTGAAGAAGGCAAATGGTATGTTTGCCTTTGTTGTGAGAGGGTTGGAGTGCTGGAGCAGGGATGTGTTATTGCAGTTAAACAGGGTCTTGGTGAGGTCACACCGAGAGTATTGTCTGCAGTTTGGGTCTCCTTTTCTGAGGAAGGATGCTCTCGAGGAAGTGCACTGAAGGTTTACCAAGCTGATTCCGGGGATGGTGGGACTGACAGTATGAGGAGCATTGAGTAGGTTAGGATTGTTTTTACTGGAGTTCAGCCGAATGGTGGGGGTGGGTGGGTAATCTCATAGAGACTTATAAAATTCTAACAGGACTAGACAGGATAGATGCAGGAAGGATGTTCCCGATGGTGGGTGCGTCCAGAACCAGGGGGCACAGACTGAGGACTTGGGGTGGACCATTTAGGATGGAGATAAGGAGACATTTCTTCACCCTGAGAGTGAGGAGCCTGGGGACTTCATTCCCACAGGAAGGAGTTGATGCCAAAACATTGAATGTACTCAAGAGGCGGATAGATGTAGCACTTGGGGGTGAATGGGATCAAAGGTTACGGGGAGAAAGCAGGATTCGGCTATTGAGTTGGACAATTAATCATGATCATGATGAAGGACAGGGCAGGTTCGAAAGGCTGAATGGCCTTGTCTTGCTCCTATATCTATATTTCTATGTGTTCATATGTTGTAAGCCTTTTACCACTGGTGTTCAGAAGACCAGGAGGAGGTTCAGTAGAATTTTAATGTTGAGAAGTATTTCTATCGGAGGAATAGAAATGTAAATTCTACATTTGCTCCTTTGTTTTCGTACCCCAGTCTCTTTCCTTCTGCTTCCCCCTTATGGAAAATACTATGACACCACTTGCCAAATCTGACAGTAATTATTTGCAGTTCCTGGTGCATTGGGATCTATTTTATTTGATGGAGCCGTGTGGATTCTGTACAAAATTGCTTTGATAATCAATTCTCCGTTTAATCTGTGACAGTTTTGTAATTCAAACTCAGAAATGATTTTGGGTGCTTTATTAATGAGCTCAGTGTTGTGTGGTGAAATAATCGATCACATGTCGGGCATATTTGAGCAAGGCTTGTCTTGAAAAAATCTTTGAGAAAATTGCATTGCACTATCAGATCACACCTTTCTTAATGAGTTCTTGGGCAAGCAGTGAATGATTTCTGTCAGATTCTGCTTGAAGATAATGTTTAAAACAAACAGAAATTTTCATCAATATAATGTTTAAAATGTTTACCAGTCAGAGAATTTGTAACTACCTTTTTTTAATTTGTTCATGGGACGTAAGACTGGCTTTTCTTCTCCATCCCCAGTTACCACTTGAACAATATGACTTGCTGTTGTCATTTCTGAGGGAGGTTAAGACTCAACCACATTGATGTGGGTCTGGAGTCACAGCTAGGCCAGACTGAGTAAAGACGGCAGTTTCCTTCCGTCAAGGATATAAATGAACCAGATGAATTTTTATAACAATTGGCAGTGGTTACACACTCCCCATTAGGCCAACTTTTTACCTCAGATTTTCATTGCTTTAAATGTCACTGTGAGCTGGAATTCAAACCCATGATCTTAGCCTGGGCTTCGGGAGGTGAGCCTGCAGAATTCTCTGGCACTGAAAATTGATGGGAGCAAAACGTGGAAGACTTTCAAGAAAAATATAGATATAGTTCTTAGGACTAAAGGGATTGAAGGGTATGGGGAGAAAGTGGGAGCTGTGATTGTGCTGATTGGTGAAGTGAATTTGAAGGGCCAAGTGGCTTAGTTTCTCTATTTTGTGAGGATATGTTGGACAGACTGGACTTGCTTCCATTGGAGTTTAGGAAAGTGAAGGCTGGCTTGATTGAAGTGTATCAGATCTGGAATGGTCTTGATAAGTGGATGTGGAAAGGACGTTTCCTCTTGACCGTTAGTTCAGAACAAGGGGCCATTTTGCTAAAATTAGTGGTCACCCTTCCAGGACAGAGAGGAGGAGAGTTTTTCTCACTCAAAGGATTGTGCAACATTGGAACTTTCTGCCATAGAAGGCAGTGGAGGTGAAGTCATGGAATCTTTTTAACATGGAATCTGATCAGTTCCAGTTAGGTAGGGGAGTCTCTGGTTATTGTGGTTCAGTCCAGTGTGGAATTCCAAACAGAAAGAGGTGAGCCAAGATTCTATTCAACAGCAGAGCAGGCTCAATGAATTTTGGCTTACTCTGAATCATTTGCCATGGTGCGTATACTTTACCAGCCGTGACCCTCATTGGAGTTACAGTTTGAAAGCTTGCAGCTAAAAGATCGAAGACTGTAACGGGGCTCTTGCACTGGGTCTTTGATAAAACTCAACTCGCCAGTATTCTACTTGAAGAATCCAGCTGGTTCTCACGACATTCCCTGGGACCAGTCTACATTCTGTTGCCTTGAGTTTGATCCAATGATAATCATTACGCTGGCCTCAGGACTGATGGAATTCTTTACCACACGGGGCGGCACAGTGGCACAGTGGTTAGCACTGCTGTCTAACAGTGCCTGAGACCCGGGTTTAGTTCCCGCCTTAGGCGACTGACTGTGTGGAGTTTGCACGTTCTCCCCGTGTCTGCGTGGGTTTCCTCCCACAGTCCAAAGATGTGCAGGTCAGGTGAATTGGCCATGCTAAATTGCCTGTAGTGTTAGGTAAGGGGTAAATGTAGGGGTACGGGTGGGTTGCGCTTCGGCGGGTCAGTGTGGACTTGTTGGGCCGAAGGGCCTGTTTCCACACTGTAATGTAATCTAATCTAATCTATCGTGGCTGGGTCATTACGGACATTCAACGAGAGATAGACAGATTTTTAATGAGGAACGGAAATTAAAGGAATTGGGAAAATGCCACAAAGTGGGGTTGAGGATTATTAGATCAGCCATGATCCCATTAAATGAGGGAATCGATGAGATTAAAAGCAGGGTCAAAGGGCAGGAGGGAGCCTTTCTTATGTTACAGCTACCCCCATCTTAGATCAATGCCTGTTGTTTGGGGGTATATTATGTAATTGCAGGTCAGGCAGCATCCGAGGAACAGGAGAGTCAGTGTTTTGAGCATAAGCTCTTCATCAGGAAAGCTCAAAACATTGATTCTCCTGCTCCTCGATGCTGCCTGACCTGCTGTGTTTTTCCAGCGCCACACTCTTGACTCTGATCTCCAGCATCTACAGTGTCCACTTTCTCCTAGTATGTAATTACATGCGGAGCAAGACTGCTTGCATACTAGGTCTAATATTCACACCATGGTTCAGTCAGTACATAAAGCTCACTGTGTCACTGGAACAGAAATGACTGTTAATGTTGCAGTTTTATAGCATCCCGTGCATGTGCTAAGGAAACTGCAATTGTGTTAATATCAGTGCAGTGAGCAATGCGACTGTAGTGAGACTGCAGGCAGGGGTGAGTGTTCTTCAGAGAAAGTGAGGACTACAGATGCTGGAGATCAGAGTCGAGACTGTGGCACTGGAAAAGCACAGCAGGTCAGGCAGTATCCCAGGAGCAGGAGTGTTGATGTTTCAGGCAAAAGCCCTTCATCAGGACGGTTATATCGAAGTTAGCATTGTGACAGTCAGGAGAGGCAAAGTGGTGAAGCAATTAATCAAAATTGCCAACCAATCCGACAAGAGGGCAGGAAACACAAACACCACCATGACCTTTCAACCCCCAACAACCCTGTGCTCTCTCTACTCTTGTCCCCACCTCACTCTCCACCCCATCTCAATCTGTGGTTGCATCTATTTAAAAACCTTGAAATAATGTCGCGGGGGAAATATTTAGGAAGTGCTGTCCTATTCAACCTGAATTCTCTTGCAATCCTCATCATTGTTTTGCAACTTTAGAATTACAATATGCTGTCTGCAATCAAATCTCAGACATTCGTAAAATTCAAACAGTGCAGTGGTCTGAGTACTGAGCCCGACAGAATACTGCTGGGCACTTTCCCACAGTCTGACAAACAATTATCCACTCACAACCCTCTGCTTTCTATTCCTTGTGGAAATGATGCATATGCATCAATGCTGTAACTCTGCCTGGAATCCCAAGAGCTTTCAGTTTGCGACCAGAACCATTCCTGGCCACATTATACCTTTTGAAATTCATAGGTTCAATCTATACTCCAGAGTTTTAAACACTAAAATCCAAATGGACACTCACAGTCACTGGTACATTTTAAATGAGGGGTAGGTGATGGCCCAGGAAGATTACCACTCAACAGTGAGGAGAAGGTGAGGACTGCAGATGCTGGAGATCAGAGCTGAAAATGTGTTGCTGGAAAAGCGCAGCAGGTCAGGCAGCATCTGAGGAGCAGGAGAAGCATCCAAGGAGCTCATGCCCGAAACGTCGATTCTCCTACTCCTTGGATGCTGCTTGACCTGCTGCGCTTTTCCAGCAACACATTTTCAGCTTTGATCTCCAGCATCTGCAGTCCTCACTTTCTCTGAAGAACACTCACCCCTGCCTGCAGTCTCACCACAGTCGCATTGCTCACTGCACTGATATTAACACAATTGCAATTTCCTTAGCACGGGAATGCTATAAAACTGCAACATTAACAGTCAACAGTTATCAAGGATAAAGGAGGGGATTTGTGCTTGGAGGCAGAGGATGTGGGTGAGACCCTAAATGAGTACTTTGTGTTGGTAGTAACCCAGGAGTAGGATATGGAGGAGAGTAAGATGAGTGTGGGGCATGATAGTACACTCGGGCATTTTCAGATCAAAAAAGAAATGGTGTTGGATCTCTTGAAGAGCATTAAGGCGGCTAAGTTCCCAGGTTCTGATGGTATCAACCTCATGTTATTGAGAGGCAAAATAAGAGATTGCTGGGACCTTGACCATGACCTTTGTATCCCCATTAGTCACTGGAGAGGTTCCAGAGGATGGCGAGTAGCTAATGTTGTTCCTTTGTTCAACAAGGGAAATAAGGACAACCAGGAAACTATAGGCTGGTGAGTCTCACATTGTTGGTTGGGAAGCTATTGAAAAGGGTTTTTAGGGATAGGATTTGCACATATTGAGAGAAGCATGGCCTAATTAGGGACAGTCAGCAGGGTTTTGTACAGGGCAGATCATGTCTTACTAACTTGATAGACTTTTTCAAGGAGGTGACAAAGGTGTTTAATTAGGATAGAGCAGTGAATGTTGTCTACATGAATTTTAGTAAGGCTTTTGACAAGATCCCTCATAGAACATAGAACATTACAGAGCAGTACAGGCCCTTTCGCTCTTGATGTTGCGCCATCCTGTGGAACCAATCTGAAGCCCATCTATCCTACACTATTCCATTCTCATCCATATGCCTATCCGATGACCATTTAAATGCCCTTAACGTTGGTGAGTCTACTACTGTTGCAGGCAGTGAGTTCAATGTCCCTCCTACTCTCTGAGTAAAGAACCTACCTCTGACATCTGTCCTATATCTATCACCCCTCAATTTAAAGCTATGTCCCCTCATGCTAGCCATTACCATCCAAGAAAAAAGGCTCTCCCTGTCCAAACTATCTAACCCTCTGATTATCTCACATGTCTCTATTAAGTCACCTCTCAATCTTCTTCTCTCTAACGAAAACAACCTCAAGTACCTCAGCCTTTCCTCATAAGACCTTCTCTCCATAACAGGCAACATCCTAGCAAATCTCCTCTGAACCCTTTCCAAAGTTTCCACCTCCTTCCTATAATGCAGTGACCAGAACTGCACGCAATACTCCAAGTGCAGCCGCACCAGAGTTTTCTACAGCTGTAGCATGACCTCGTGGCTCCGAAACTCAGTCCCTCTACCAATAAAAGCTAACACACCGAATGCCTTCTTAACAACCCTATCAACCTGGGTGGCAACTTTCAGGGATCTATGTACACGGACACCAGGATCTCTCTGCTCATCTACACTACCAAGAACTTTGCCATTAGCCCAGTACTCTGCATTCCTGTTGCTCCTTCCAAAGTGAATCACCTCACACCTTTCCCCATTAAATGCCATTTAGGAGTTTAATAACTCAAGGTTTTATAGCTCACGGCCGGGTCATCCAGAAAATTAAATTGCATGGGATCCATGGTGACTTGGCCACGTAGATTCAGAATTGGCTTCTCCACGGAGAGCAGAGCGTAGTGGAGGAAGGATGTTTCTCAGGCTAGAGGTCTGTAACTAGTGGTGTTCCACAGGGATCCATATTCAAACCTCTGCTGTTTGTGGTACATATAAATGACTTGGATGAAAACATCGTTGGGTGGGTTAGTAACTTTGCAGACGATAGAAAGATTGGTGAAGTTGTGGATAGTGTAGAATGTTCTTAAAGGATACAGCAGGATATGGATCAGTTGCAGATATGGACAGAGAAATGGTAGATGGAGTTTAATCTGGGTAAGTGTGAGGTGCTGCACTTTGGGAGATCAAATGTTAAGGAAAAGTATACAGTTAATGGCAGGACCCTGAACAGCATTGATGCACAGAAGGATCTTGGGGTTCAAGTCCATAGCTCTCTGAAAGTGCCGACACAACTACAGAGGATGGTACAGAAGGTGGAAGGCGTGCTTGCCTTTACTGGTCGGGGAATTGAGTACAAGAGTCAGGATGTCATGGTGCAGCTTTATAATTAGGTTACACTGAGAGTATTGTGTTCAGTTTTGATCATCACATTGCAGAAAGGATGTGGAGACTTTGGAGAGGGTACAGAAGAGGTTTATCAGGATGCTGCCTGGATTAGAAGGTATGAGCTATAAGGAGAGGTTAGAAAAATCTCTGGAACGACCGAGGCTGAAGGGAGACTTGGTAGAAATCTGTAATATTATGAGATGTATAGATAGGGTTGATGGTCAGAATCTTTTTCCCAAAGTTGAAATGTTTAAAACTCAGGGGCATGTCATAGACTCATAGAGATGTACAGCATGGAAACAGACCCTTCCGTCCAACCCGTCCATGCCGACCAGATATCCCAACCCAATCTAGTCCCACCTGTCAGCACCCGGCCCATATCCCTCCAAATCCTTCCTATTCATATACCCATCCAAATGCCTCTTAAATGTTGCAATTGTACCAGCCTCCACCACATCCTCTGGCAGCTCATTCCATACACGTACCACCCTCTGTGTGAAAAAGTTGCCCCTTAGGTCTCTTTTATATCTTTCCCCTCTTACCCTAAACCTATACCCTCTAGTTCTGGACTCCCCGACCCCAGGCAAAAGACTTTGTCTATTTATCCTATCCATGCCCCTCATAATTTTGTAAACCTCTATAAGGTCACCCCTCAGCCTCCGACGCTCCAGTGAAAATAGCCCCAGCCTGTTCAGCCTCTCCCTATAGCTCAGATCCTCCAACCCTGGCAACATCCTTGTAAATCTTTTCTGAACCCTTTCAAGTTTCACAACATCTTTCCAATAGGAAGGAGACCAGAATTGCACACAATATTCCAACAGTGGCCTAACCAATGTCCTGTACAGCCGCAACATGACCTCCCAACTCCTGTACTCAATACTCTGACCAATAAAGGAAAGCATACCAAACGCCTTCTGCACTATCCTATCTACCTGCGGCGCCACTTTCAAGAAGCTATGAACTTGTTCTCCAAGGTCTCTTTCTTCAGCAACACTCCCGAGGACCTTACCATTAAGTATATAAGCCCTGCTAAGATTTAGATTAGATTAGATTAGATTACTTACAGTGTGGAAACAGGCCCTTCGGCCCAACAAGTCCACACCGATCCGCTGAAGCGCAACCCACCCATACCCCTACATTTACCCCTTTACTTAACACTACGGGCAATTTAGCACGGCCAATTCACTGACCTGCACATCTTTGGACTGTGGGAGGAAACCGGAGCACCCGGAGGAAACCCACGCAGACACGGGGAGAATGTGCAAACTCCACACAGTCAGTCGCCTGAGTCGGGAATTGAACCCGGGTCTCCGGCACTGTGAGGCATTTGTTTCCCAAAATGCAGCACCTCGCATTTATCTGAATTAAACTCCATCTGCCACTTCTCAGCCCATTGGCCCATCTGGTCCAGATCCTGTTGTAATCTGAGGTAACCCTCATCGCTGTCCACTACACCTCCAATTTTGGTGTTATCTGCCAACATACTAACTGTACCTGTTATGCTCGCATCCAAATCATTTATGTAAATGACAAAAAGTAGAGGGCCCAGCACCGATCCTTGTGGCACTCCACTGGTCACAGGCCTCCAGTCTGAAAAACAACCCTCCACCACCACCCTCTGTCTTCTACCTTTGAGCCAGTTCTGTATCCAAATGGTTAGTTCTCCCTGTATTCCATGAGATCTAAACTTGCTAATCAGTCTCCCATGGGGAACCTTGTTGAATGCCTTACTGAAGTCCATACTGATCATATCTACCACTCTGCCCTCATCAATCCTCTTTGTTACTTTTTCAAAAACTCAATCAAGTTTGTGAGACATGATTTTCCACACACAAAGCCATGTTGACTATCCCTAATCAGTCTTTGCCTTTCCAAATACATGTACATCCTGTCCCTCAGGATTCCCTCCAACAACTTGCCCGCGACCGCGGTCAGGCTCACAGGTCTATAGTTCCCTGGCTTGTCTTTACCGCCCTCCTTAAACAGTGGCACCACGTTTGCCAACCTCCAGTCTTCCGGCACCTCACCTGTGACTATCGATGATACAAATATCTCAGCAAGAGGCCCAGCAATCACTTCTCTTGCTTCCCACAGAGTTCTCAGGTACACCTGATCAGGACCTGGGGATTTATCCACCTTTAACCATTTCAAGACATCCAGCACTTCCTCCTCTGTAATCTGGACATTTTGCAAGATGTCACCATCTATTTCCCTACAGTCTCTATCTTCCATATCCTTTTCCACAGTAAATACTGATGCAAAATATTCATTTAGTATCTCCCCCATTTTCTGTGGCTCCACACAAAGGCCGCCTTGCTGATCTTTGAGGGGCCCTATTCTCTCCCTAGTTACCCTTTTGTCCTGAATATATTTGTAAAATATATTTGGATTCTCCTTAATTCTATTTGCCAAAGCTATCTCATGTCCCTGTTTTGCCCTCCTGATTTCCCTCTTAAGTATACTCCTACTTCCTTTATACTCTTCTCAGGATTCACTCGATCTATCCTGTCTATATCTGACATATGCTTCCTTCTTTTTCTTAACCAAACCCTGAATTTCTTTAGTCATCCAGCATTCCCTATACCTACCAGCCTTTCCTTTCACCCTGACAGGAATATACTTTCTCTGGATTCTTGTTATCTCATTTCTGAAGGCTTCCCATTTTCCAGCAGTCCCTTTACCTGCGAACATCTGCCTCCAATCAGCTTTCGAAAGTTCTTGCCTAATACCGTCAAAATTGGCCTTTCTCCAATTTAGAACTTCAAATTTTAGATCTGGTCTATCCTTTTCCATCACTATTTTAAAACAAATAGAATTATGGTCGCTGGCCCCAAAGTGCTCCCCCACTGACACCTCAGTCACCTGCCCTGCCTTATTTCCCAAACGTAGGTCAAGTTTTGCACCTTCTCTAGTAGGTATATCCACATACTGAATCAGAAAATTGCACACTTAACAAATTCCTCTCCATCTGAACCCTTGACACTATGGCAGTCCCAGTCAATGTTTGGAAAGTTAAAATCCCCTGCCATAACTACCCTATTATTCTTACAGATAGCTGAGATCTCCTTACAAGTTTGTTTCTCAATTTCCCTCTGACTATTGGGGGGTCTATAATGCAATCCCAATAAAGTGATCATCCCTTTCTTATTTCTCAGCTCCACCCAAATAACTTCCCTGGATGTATTTCCAGGAATATCCTCCCTCAGCACAGCTGTAATGCTATCCCTTATCAAAAATGCCACTCCCCCTCCTCTCTTGCCTCCTTTTCTATCCTTCCTGTAGCATTTGTATCCTGGAACATTCAGCTGCGAGTCCTGCCCATCCCTGAGCCATGTTTCTGTAATTGCTATGATATCCCAGTCCCATGTTTCTAACCATGCCCTGAGTTCATTGGACTTCCCTGTTAGGCCCCTTGCATTGAAATAAATGCAGTTTAATTTATTAGTCCTACCTTGTCTCTGCCTGCCCTGACTGTTTGACTCGCTTCTGTTCTCAGCTGTAGCCGTCTCAGATCGATCTCTTTCCTCACTATCTCCCTGGGTCCCACCCTCCCACCTTACTAGTTTAAATCCTCCCAAGCAGTTCTAGCAAATTTCCCTGCCAGTATATTAGTCCCCTTCCAATTTAGGTGCAATCCGTCCTTCTTGTACAGGTCACTTCTACCCCAGAAGAGATTCCAATGATCCAAAAATGTGAACCCTTCTCCCATACACCAGCTCCTCAGCCATGCATTCATCTGCTATATCCTCCTATTCCTGCCCTCACTAACTTGTAGCACTGGGAGTAATCCAGACATTACTACCCTCGAGGACCTCCTTTTTCAATTCCTGCCTCACTCTCTGTAATCTCCCTTCAGCATCTCAATCTTTTCCCTTCCCATGTCTTTGGTTCCAATGTGGACAATGACCTCCTGCTGGCCCCTCCCCCCCCCGTGAGAACATTCTGCACCCTCTCTGAGACATCCTTGATCCTGGCACCAGGGAAACAACACACCATCCTGCTTTTTCTCTGCTGGCCACAGAAACGTCTGTCTGTATCTCTGACTACAGAATCCCCTAACACAATTGATCTCTTGGAAGCCGACGTACCCCTCGTTGCATTAGAGCCAGTCTCAATACCAGAAACTTGGCTGTTCGTGCTACGTTCCCCTGAGAATCCATCACTCCCAACATTTTCCAAAACAGCATACCTGTTTGAAATGGGTATATCCACAAAAGACTCCTGCACTAGCTGCCTACCTCTCTTATCCTTCCTGGAGTTAACCCATCTATGTGACTGTATCTGAGACTTTCCCCCCTTCCTATAACTGCCATCCATCACATACTGTTGCTGTTGCAAATTCCTCATCGCTTCTATCTGTCTCTCCAACCGATCCACTCGATCTGATAAGTTTCGCATCCAACAGCATTTATGGCAGATATAATCCGCAGTAACCCCGAAACTGTCTTTAAACTCCCACATCTGACAAGAAGTACATATCACTGCAATAGGTGAGAGGGGGAAAATTCAAAGGAGATGTGAGGGGCAACGTTTTTACACAGTGTAGTAGGAGTCTGGAACGCACTGCCAGGGAGTGGTGGTGGAGGCGGATACTATACAGATATTTAAGGGACTTTTAGATGAGCCCATGAATACACAAGGTATGGAGAGATATGGACCAAGGGCAGGCAGATCGGATTAGTTTAATTTGCCATCATGGTCAGCAAAACATTGTGGGCCGAAGGGCCTGTTATATGTTCTGTGTTCCCAGTCAATGTTCTGGGGAACATGAGTACAAATCCAGCTGTGGCAGATGATGGAATTTTAATTTGATTAAATATTCAGCATTTTGAGTCTAATGTTAACCATGAATCCATTGTTGATTCTTGGAAAAACTTATCTGGTTTATTAATGTCCCTCAGGGAAGAAAACTGCCATTCTTATCTGTTCAGACCCACAGAAATATGGTTGATTCTCAGTTGCCCTCTAGGCAATAAATGCTGGTTTAGCTAGTGATGCCCATGTCCAGTAAATATATTTCGAAAATGCTGTCCTGTCTATGCTGTCCTGTCTTGAGTAATCGCAATGATTCCATTGCCATGACCTGAGACTATGGTCTTCTGACCAAATTTATTCTTCAATCCAAATTAAGGAAGTGATTTGGCATTTATCACATTTCAATTGTGAGATCTTACTGTATGCAAATTAGAAACAGAGAAAATAGGAACAGGAGTAAAAACAATGACTGCAGATGCTGGAAACCAGATTCTGGATCAGTGGTGCTGGAAGAGCACAGCAGTTCAGGCAGCATCCGAGAAGCAGTAAAATCGACGTTTCGGGCAAAAGTCCTTCGCCTTTATTCCTGATGAAGGGCTTTTGCCCGAAACGTCGATTTTACTGCTTCTTGGATGCTGCCTGAACTGCTGTGCTCTTCCAGCAACACTAATCCAGAGATAGGAGCAGGAGTAGGCCACTTGGCCCTTTGAGCATGTTCCGCCATCCAATAGGATCATGGCAGATCCACTATCTCAACGCCGTATTCCCACCTTCACCAATAAGACATGATGACTAGAAATCTATCCATTTCTTTGTTATAAATATTCTTGTGAGTTGGACTCCTCAGTTTATATAGGACAGCGCGCCACTGTCTATTGATTGGCTGTTTTGTTTCTGAGATTATCACAGTGATTACTGGTCAGAGGCACTCTTCACTGACTGTAAAACATTTTGGGAAGTCCTGAGATTGTGAAAGACAAAAAAAAATCTGTTTCCTATGTTCCTTGTTCTCATGACGGCCACAGGAAATGGGAAAACCCATGGTCCATTTGTTGGTGTACCTGATTGAATCAGATTTTGATTAATTCCTTGGTTCTTCCCCTTATTCATCATGCAGGAATCCCAACTGAGATCACACAACAAAAATAGCCCAAAATAAACCTTTGTAAACTCCCTCGAATGTGGAGAAGGAATCAACAATTCAACCTTACTTTGCCTTTGACTGTTCTGAATTTATGCAATTGTTGAGTCATTGTATAAGATCATTTGTAGACTGACAGAGGAGGAGACAAGTGGGAAACCAGGAACTTAATCAGATGTTCAAGATTGTATCTGGGCAGGTTCGGAATATCACTGGCTTCAGAGCAGGGAATTGTCACCAGTTCCGATTACAATGCCAATCTTTCCATTTAACACACGTACAACATGCTTGGATGTGGGTCATAGCCCTGCTTGAGACTGAAGTCTGTCACCAGTAATTAAGGAAATGCGATTATTCAGAACCTCTCCCTTTTTCTTAAGAAATAGAAGGAAAAGGAAGGACGTGCTGGCATTGGAAGGGGTCCATTGGGGGTTTGCAAGAAAGATCTCGTGGATGAGGGGCTTGTCATACGAGGAGCGGTTGAAGACTCTGGGTCTGTACTCGATGAGGTTTAGATGGATGAGGGGGATCTGATTGAAACTTAGAGAACACTGAGAGGTCTGGATAGAATGGACATGGAGAAGATGTTTCCACCAGTCGGAGGGACTCGGATCCAAGGGCACAACCTCAGAGTGAAGCGATGACCCTTTAGAACTGAGATGAGGAGGAGTTTCTTCGGCCAGAGGGTGGGGAATCTGTGGAACTCATTGCCGCAGAGGGCTGTGGAGGCCAAGTCATTGAGTGTATTTAAGGCAGAGATAGATAGGGTCTTGATTGATAAGAGGGTCAAGGGTTACAGGGAGAAAGCAGGAGAATAGAATTGAGAAACATATCAGCCATGATTGAATATAGGAGCAAACTCAATGGGCTGAATGGCTTAATTCTGCTCCAATATGAAAACAATATTTCTGTCACTTAAGCGCTTCTGACAACTTTGAGATGTCCTGATGTTCTTTATAACCATTAAACATTTTTATTGTCTCAAATAAAAGCCAAATACTGCGGATGCTAGAAACACACATAGAGAACATTGGAGAAACTCAGCAGTACTGGCAGCATTTGTGGAGAGAGAAATAGAGTTATGTTTCAAGTTTAATGTGATTGTTCTTTAAAACAATTCCTCCAGGTAACTGAAAAGTCCCAGTGAAGAGAAATTATTCAGCATTGTTTGTTTTCTGCACAGTCTGTAAATTTACCATCACCTCAGTTATTTAGTTTTAAATATTTATGAATTCATTTCAAGGTGCCGTATGTAAATGTGAGGCCGTATTATACCACTCAGTCTCATTAAATTCTTCTTCCCTTTCCCTTCCCTTCCAGCTTTTCTCGTGTTACAGAGGCTCCCCCCCCAATGTTGGCTCCCCTTCCCATCAGCCCTCACTCTCTGTGGGTTTGGAGGTTACTTGTTGCCCCCGCCCCCTTTGCCTTGATATCTGGGTCATTCTTGCTGAATACCCTCTGTGTTTTTAAAGGACAAAACAGCTTTCATGTGAAGCCAGTATTAGCTCACCCAACAAGAGAAGGGGCAGATCTAGATTTGGTTTCGGAAGTGATGATGGATCTGTGACAGAACATTCTCGTATTCATCATTGGAACTCAGTCGGATTTAGAGCTGGAGGAAAATGGAAGAAAGAGCAATTTTGCTTTGAGCTGAGCTGTGACTTGGTAAAAGTGACTGGA
Organism: Chiloscyllium plagiosum; assembly: GCF_037043375.1. Classification (NCBI taxonomy): domain Eukaryota; kingdom Metazoa; phylum Chordata; class Chondrichthyes; order Orectolobiformes; family Hemiscylliidae; genus Chiloscyllium; species Chiloscyllium plagiosum. The sequence continues at coordinate 4,021,938 of NW_028270149.1, read as the reverse complement.
AACAGCTTCTTGAGAGTGAGTCGGTTCAGAGCAGAAGGTCATTTGACACAGGAGGAGGAGTTTGCCATTCAGCCCATCGAACCTGCCCCATTATTCAACAAGATCATTGTTGCTCTGGCTATGACCTTAACTCCACTCTCCTGCCTCTTCCCCACTATCCTCAATCACCGTGTAGACCAAAACTCAAACCCAGCCTTGAATATACTCAATGACCCAGTCTCCACTGCTCTCGGGGCAAGAGAACCACAATAGCTAATGACTCTGAGAGAATAACACTCTTCATTCTCTCTCTTAAATAGGAACCCCCAATTTTCAAATTGTGCTGCTTAGCTCCAGACATTCTACAGGATGAGAGGTGACTTGTTTTAAATATAACACATTCTGAGGGACAAATCCTTTCAGAATCTACCCTATTAATTCCTCTCAGAATCTGATTTGTTTAAACCAGGCCACCCCTCAGGATTTGAACCTCCAGTGAGCCCAGGACACGCGAGTCAACCTTTCTTCATTAGGAAACCCTTCATCTGAGGAATTACTCGAGTGGACCTTCTACAATCTGCCTCCAATACAAGTACATCCCTCCTTGAATAAGGAGAACAAAACCAGGTGCAGTCTCACCAGCAGCCTATTCATTCATCACGAGGCTTACCCACTTTTATGTTCCACCGCTTTTGCAAAAAAAGGCCCACCTTACATTTACCTTCTTATTTACTTGCTGCACCTGCCTACTAACTTGGTGTGAATAGAGATGGGGAATTGAAAGGATTCTAAAGAAATAGGACCCCATAAGGAAAAAGGATGGAATTCCCAAATATAGAATAAAAGCAAAATACTGAGTTGGAAATCTGATGCACAAACAGCAGTGAGCCAGGACATGAATTGGTTGGCGAGGGGTAGTGGGTGAGAGGGGAATTGGTTGGCGAGGGGTAGTGGGTGAGAGGGGAATTGGTTGGCGAGGGGGAGTGGGTGAGAGGGCAATTGATTGGCGAGGTGTAGTGGGTGAGAGGGGAATTGATTGGCGAGGGGTAGTGGGTGAGAGGGGAATTGGTTGGCTAGGGGTAGTGGGTGAGAGGGGAATTGGTTGGCGAGGGGGAGTGGGTGAGAGGGCAATTGATTGGCGAGGTGTAGTGGGTGAGAGGGGAATTGATTGGCGAGGGGTAGTGGGTGAGAGGTGGACTGATTGGCGAGGGGTAGTGGATGAGAGGGGAAAGAATTGGCGAGGGGTAGTGGGTTAGAGGTGGATTGATTGGCGAGGGGTAGTGGGTGAGAAGGGAATTGATTGGCGAAGGGTAGTGGGTGAGAGGTGGATTGATTGGCAAGGGGTAGGGGGTGAGTGGGGAATTGATTGGCGAGGGGTAGTGGGTTAGAGGTGGATTGATTGGCGAGGTGTAGTGGGTTAGAGGTGGATTGATTGGCGAGGTGTAGTGGGTGAGACAGGAATTGATTGGCGAGAGGTAGTGGGTTAGAGGTGGATTGATTGGCGAGGGGTAGTGGGTTAGAGGTGGATTGATTGGCGAGGTGTAGTGGGTGAGACAGGAATTGATTGACGAGGGGTAGTGGGTGAGACAGGAATTGATTGGCGAGGGGTAGTGGGTTAGAGGTGGATTGATTGGCGAGGGATAGTGGGTGAGAGGTGGATTGATTGGCGAGGGGTAGTGGGTTAGAGGTGGATTGATTGGCGAGGGGTAGTGGGTGAGAGGTGGATTGATTGGCGAGGGGTAGTGGGTGAGAGGTGGATTGATTGGCGAGGGGTAGTGGGTGAGAGGTGGATTGATTGGCGAGGGGTAGTGGGTGAGAGGTGGATTGATTGGCGAGGGGTAGTGGGTGAGAGGTGGATTGATTGGCGAGGGGTAGTGGGTGAGAGGTGGATTGATTGGCGAGGGGTAGTGGGTGAGACAGGAATTGATTGGCGAGGTGTAGTGGGTGAGAGGTGGATTGATTGGCGAGGGGTAGTGGGTGAGAGGTGGATTGATTGGCGAGGGGTAGTGGGTGAGAGGTGGATTGATTGGCGAGGGGTAGTGGGTGAGAGGTGGATTGATTGGCGAGGGGTAGTGGGTGAGAGGTGGATTGATTGGCCAGGCAGTCAGGTTGTAGAGTTTATGATCAAAACTCCAGAATGCTAATGTTTTCCAATAAGAGCCTGCTTATTCTGCAGCTTTGCTTAACCCTTACTATTGCTGACCATTCCCTTTGCCTTCCTTCAGAATGCTTCCTATTTGTTGAAATGCCATTCTTGCTTTTATAAGAACAATATCCTGTGTTTATGTAGCATTGTTTACACTGTGAAGCATCTCCTGGTGAATATCTTAAAACAAAATTTCATATTAATTTCATAAAATTTCACAGAAAGAGATATTAGGACAGGTGACCAAAAGCTTGGGTGACAAAATAGATTTTTAAGAGCATTCTAAAGGAAAAGCAAAGGAGAGAGATGGAGATGTTGCAGAAGAGACCTCCAGAGTTTAGGACCCAGGCACTTCAAGGTACGACAGCCAATAGTGGAACAATTAACACTGGGGATGTTCAAGAGGCTAGAATTAGACTAGAACAGATATCAAGGAAAGTTGTAGGACTGGAAGGGATTACTGAGATAGAGAGGCACAAACACACAAGGACATGGTGGCTCAGTGGTTAGCACTGCTTCCTCACAGCACCAGGGGCGTGGGTTTGATTCCAGCCTTGGGCAACTACCTGTGTGGAGTTTGCACATTCTTCCCATGTTGTGCAATTTTCCTCCGGGTGCTCTGGTTTCCTCCCACAATCCAAAGATGTGCAGATTAGGTGAATTAGCCATGCTAAATTGCCCATAGTGTTCAGGGGTATGTAGGTGAGGTGCATTAGTCAGGGGTAAATGTAGAATGATAGGGTAGGTGAATGGGTCTGCATGGGTTAGTCTTCAGTTGGGTCAACTGGCCTGTTCTCACAATGTAGGGATTCTATGAGAACAGCTTTATCTTGAGGTATTTCTAGTGTAGGCCTGATGGAACTTTACAATGTGTTTTTCCCCACCTCTTCCCCATAACTCTGTAGCCATTGGTAATGAGAACTCTATTAATCTCTACCTGACCCTCCACAGCCCTCTGTGGTAGAGAGGTCCACAGGTTCACGAAACTCTGGACAAAGCAATTTCTCCTCATCTCCTGAAATGACATTCCCCATTTAGTTTTAAACTCTGCCCCTGGTTCTGGATTTCCTCCCACAGAAACATCTTATCTCTACCTACCCTGTCAATCCCTTTAAGTATTTTATAGGATTCAGTGAGATCACTTCTCATGCTTCAAAACTATATTGAATCCAGACCAAGTTTACCCAATCTCTCTTGTTAGAACAGTCCCACCAATAAACTATTAAATTGGTTTCTCAGCTTTTATTTTGCAGGGGTTTTATTTGGAATAGTTTGGACAGTGCAAGGTTTGTACAGTTTTGACAGTTTCTGTAGAAAAGCAGGGGAAGAGTGTAGCATTTCGTAGGAGTTCACAAATAGTTCAGATCCGTCACAGAATTTCAAATTGCTCAGTTTCTGTGCAATGAGCCAGGCAGTGAAAATCCTGACGACAGGATCACAACATTAGCGTGGAATGTCACATGGTTTTTAAAAAGTTCATTCACAGGATGAGGGCGTCACTGGGCAGGTTGCATTTATTACCCAGTCCTAATTACCCAGAGGGCAGTTAAGAGTCAATCACATTGCTGTGGGTCTGGAGTCACATGTAGGCCAAACCAGGTAAAGATGGCAGTTTCCTTCCCTAAAGGACATTAATGACCCAGATGGGTTTTTTTTCCCAACAGTCAATTCACAGTCATCATTAGACTCTTACTTCCAGACTTTACTGAGTTCAAATTACAGCATCTGAAGTGACAGGATTCAAACCTGGGACCTCAGGACATTATCTGGGTCTCTAGCTTAACAGTCTAGCAGTAACATCACTAGGCCCTCGCCTCCACATAGCACAGCATGTGATGCACAGGAGAAAGTGAGGACTGCAGATGCTGGGGATCAGAGCTGAAAAATGTGTTGCTGGAAAAGTGCAGCAGGGTCAGGCAGCATCCAAGGAGCAGGAGAATCGACGTTTCGGGCATAAGCCCTTCTTGGATGCTGCCTGACCTGCTGTGCTTTTCCAGCAACACATTTTTCAGCATGTGATACACATGCAAACACAGCTGATAAATTGGCAGAATGCTGCGTTGAAAGCTTGGCACTGTTACAGAAGGACTTTGAGAAGTTTTGTTTTGTTTCTTGACTTTCTGAACAGAAATAAATTATTGCAAAGGGCTGTGGCAGCAGGGACAGGACTGACTGGGGATTCTATTCTGCAGTTCATGGAATGTTTGATTGCAAGATATGGTCTGTGAAACGTGGATGATCATTTAGGCATCCATCAGAATGTACAAACAATTGGCTTTCTGTTGTTGATGGAGAAAAGCTTTCAGAATGGTTTGGATGGATATTTTAAGTGAGTTATATTCCTTTTGCAGCCATGAATCAGTATTAAGTGTTTGTGCAGTGTGAGCAGGGAGCATTTGGATTGTAAGCACGTTACACATTGAGAGAAATGCTGGCTGATCCTGTGCAGATTATGTATAATGGCCACACAGGCTGCACCAACCCATTCTCAAAACAAGCTTCATAAATTGACTGAAAAATGCTCGGTTACCGAGCCTATGTTGCCATGGTAATGCGGTTGACGAATACTTATGCAAGAAGGCGCAGCCACACTGAAATGGCGATCAACTGCAGAGTTAGAAGACACCAGTTTTGTTATTGTCGAACATTGTCCGGTCGGAATAGGAGAACATCAGAAATAGGAGCAGGACAGACCATTCAGCCTGTCCAGTCTGCTCTACCAGCCATGGCTGACATTCCTGAACTCCACTTGCCCACTCTTTTCCCTTTGATTGCCTCAAAGTGTCCAAAGCTCTATGCATCTCAGCAACTCAGTGTCCTCAGCTGTCTGAGGAAAGAGATCAAGAGATTCACAAAGTGAAACAATTTCTCTGTGCCCAGTTCTAAATGGCCAACCTTTCATTCTGAGACTGTCCCCTGGTCCTGGATATTCTGCCAATGGAAACAGACTTTTGTTACCGACCCTATCAAACCCATGCAGAGCTGAATATTTTTCAATGAGGTTTTCCTACATTCCAGAGACATGGCTCACATTCCGATTGTAGGACAGTCTTTGTGTTCCAAGAACTGGTTTGGTTCAAGGCCACTTCAGTGACTTTAGAAGGTATTCAAGGCAGACGCTGTCAGAGGGCCCAACTATTGGATGCCAGTTTAAGCCAAGGCCCTGTCTGCATTCTCAGGTTGATACGCTTGCATGACTACGGGAATAGAAGAGGACAATAGGGCAGAGTGGACTACTTCCCAAAGAGTTGGTGAAGATATTAACCTTAAAGTTGCTGGGTTAAATGAAATTAAATGAATAGTAAAAAACGTATGAAACCTCGTGATTAGAAAGGTCACTGATTTTAATGTGTTTCAGTGTTTTAATGAAGGAATGTGTGTATTCATATTACACGTTGCAATTCAGTAGTGATGTGCTGAATTGTCACAGTAACTCTAGAATCATAGATGTAAGAAGAAACCCTTCAGCCCACCAAGTCTGTGCTGACCCTTCAACGATATTCCCAACCAGTCCCAGCTCCCACCCTGTCCCCATAAGCCTCTTTCCTGTGGCTAATCCACCGAGCCTGCACCTCCCTGGACTCGATGGGGCAATTTTAGCATGGCCAGTCTACCTAACCTGCACATCTTTGAAGTTAAGTCCAAAATCGATGCTTTGAGTCAGATGGGATAACATGGACTATCTATAAGTGAACAATTTGTGATTATGATCGAGCTGTACAAATATACAGTTTTGAATGAATGACATAAAGGCAAGCAACCTAAAGCTGAGATCAAAGTCCATTAAGACCAAGGGATAAGCCTCTTTCCAGGGAGATATAAACCCGCCTCAGGACCAACCGGGAGTTGATGCGTGTGTGATGTTTTCAGCTGGTCATTTACTGGAGACTGGCGAGTGTCAATGCTTGAGCATGCAGTTTGTGTGTATGCTGTAAAGGGACAGAGAGAGAGTGTGCCTCAGAGTATTGTCAGGAGGAAGTGGTCTGGTCAGTGACAGACTGATCAGCTACTTCAGTCTGATTCTCTGACAAGTCCACATGAACTGGGTTTGATTGGAAACAATGTGCAGGAAAGATGTTGTGGAGTGTTTTCTGAGATTATTTTGCAGTGCTCAAGAACACGGGGTACATTGCATTGTTAGAACTGTTTTGGGTTATTGATAGTCAGAGAAAATCTGGTGGATCAGGGAATCTGGAATAAACACCGATAGAGGAGATGGGCTGATTGTCCTTTTCTGTGGGGCACTCTGACTGGTGCTGAGCAGATGGGAGTGCTCCCTGGTATACTGGCCAGAGACTTAACCTTCAATCAGCATCAGTAAAGACAGGTTAACGGGAGATCACTGAGTTCAGGGCATGGCAAAGCACTTTAATAAAGTTGAGGCATAACTCCTGAAGTAAGACCCATGTTGAAATGCAATGTTGCATAGCAAGATCCCATAAACGGTCAGGTGATACTGAACAGTGAAGCCTATCAAGTGATACAGGATAAATAGTAGCCAGATCGCTGAGAAGACTCTTATTTGAGCAATGCCACATCCTCCTGCAAAACACAGATGGGATGTTAACACCTCAGCCAATACCTGGATCCTCTGACAGTGCAGTGCTCCCTCGGTACTGCACAGGTTAACCCCACCGGTTTTGGGGGAATTGACGATAGCACCCGCTTAATTTTAATTGATGATGATCTCTCATGCGCAGAATCTGCAGCGAGTAGAGGCAGTGCATGGTCATGGGTCAGAGAGATGCATTCTGTGATAGGAGTGTGTGTTGTTAACACACCGGGTGCAAATTGAATATAGCCATAGCGATGACCTGCTTGTCACCTCTCTTCATCTAGTACAGTACAATTAGCTGTTCAAGTCACCCAAGTCTGATTAATTATTATCCTCAGGTCCACAAAGCATAACATAAGAAATGTTACTTGCTTTACTCTAATATTGGCCCCAATCACAGAACAATAACAGTACAGAATGATACCATTTAGCCCTTCACACCTGCACTGGCTCTGTTGCCTCGTGCCAATCCCTTGCCCTCGCCCCACACACCATTACCATCCAATGCCCTCTGGGATGCCTCAGTTAGAATCATAGAATCCCTGTGGAAACAGGCCATTTGGCCAATCAAGTCTACACTGACCCTCTGAAGACCATCCCATCGAGACCCACCACTATCCCAGTAATCCTGCATTTCCATCAGCACATCTTCGGACTGTAGGAGGAAACCGGAGGAAACCCACACAGACACAGGGAGGATGTATACACTCCACCCAGACACGAGGAGGATGTACACACTCCACACAGACACAGGGAGGATGTACACACTCCACTCAGACACGGGGAGGATGTACACACTCCACCCAGACAAACGGAGGATGTACACACTCCACCCAGACACGGGGAGGATGTACACACTCCACACAGACACGGGGAGGATGTACACACTCCACCCAGACACAGGGAGGATGTACACACTCCACACAGACACAGGGAGGATGTACACGCTCCACCCAGACACGGGGAGGATGTACACACTCCACCCAGACACGGGGAGGATGTACACACTCCACCCAGACACGGGGAGGATGTACACACTCCACACAGACACACGGGGAGGATGTACACACTCCACACAGACACAGGGAGTATGTACACACTCCACACAGACAAACGGAGGATGTACACACTCCACCCAGACACGGGGAGGATGTACACACTCCACCCAGACACGGGGAGGATGTACACACTCCACCCAGACACGGGGAGGATGTACACACTCCACACAGACACGGGGAGGATGTACACACTCCACCCAGACACAGGGAGGATGTACACACTTCACACAGACACGGGGAGGATGTACACACTCCACACAGACACGGGGAGGATGTACACACTCCACCCAGACACGGGGAGGATGTACACACTCCACCCAGACACGGGGAGGATGTACACACTCCACCCAGACACGGGGAGGATGTACACACTCCACACAGACACGGGGAGGATGTACACACTCCACCCAGACACGGGGAGAATGTACACACTTCACACAGACACGGGGAGTATGTACACACTCCACACAGACACGGGGAGTATGTACACACTCCACAAAGACACACGGAGGATGTACACACTCCACACAGACACACGGGGAGGATGTACACACTCCACACAGACACGGGGAGGATGTACACACTCCACCCAGACACGGGGAGGATGTACACACTCCACACAGACACGGGGAGGATGTACACACTCCACCCAGACACAGGGAGGATGTACACACTCCACGCAGACACAGGGAGGATGTACACACTCCACCCAGACACAGGGAGGATGTACACACTCCACCCAGACACAGGGAGGATGTACACACTCCACACAGACACGGGGAGGATGTACACACTCCACCCAGACACAGGGAGGATGTACACACTCCACGCAGACACAGGGAGGATGTACACACTCCACACAGACACGGGGAGGATGTACACACTCCACACACACACGGGGAGTATGTACACACTCCACACAGACACAGGGAGGATGTACACACTCCACGCAGACACAGGGAGGATGTACACACTCCACGCAGACACAGGGAGGATGTACACACTCCACACAGACACAGGGAGGATGTACACACTCCACGCAGACACAGGGAGGATGTACACACTCCACACAGACACGGGGAGGATGTACTCACTCCACACAGACACGGGGAGGATGTACACACACCACCCAGACACAGGGAGGATGTACACACTCCGCCCAGACACAGGGAGGATGTACACACTCCGCCGAGACACAGGGAGGATGTACACACTCCACACAGACACGGGGAGGATGTACACACTCCACACAGACACACGGAGGATGTACACACTCCACACAGACACGGGGAGGATGTACACACTCCACACAGACACGGGGAGGATGTACACACTCCACCCAGACACGGGGAGGATGTACACACTCCACCCAGACACGGGGAGGATGTACACACTCCACCCAGACACGGGGAGGATGTACACACTCCACCCAGACACGGGGAGGATGTACACACTCCACACAGACACACGGAGGATGTACACACTCCACACAGACACGGGGAGGATGTACACACTCCACACAGACACGGGGAGGATGTACACACTCCACACAGACACACGGAGGATGTACACACTCCACACAGACACGGGGAGGATGTACACACTCCACCCAGACACGGGGAGGATGTACACACTCCACCCAGACACGGGGAGGATGTACACACTCCACACAGACACACGAAGGGTGTACACACTCCACCCAGACACGGGGAGGATGTACACACTCCACGCAGCCACAGGGAGGATGTACACACTCCACACGAACACGGGGAGGATGTACACACTCCACACAGACACGGGGAGGATGTACACACTCCACCCAGACACGGGGAGGATGTACACACTCCACACAGACACGGGGAGGATGTACACACTCCACCCAGACACGGGGAGGATGTACACACTCCACGCAGACACAGGGAGGATGTACACACTCCACACAGACACGGGGAGGATGTACACACTCCACCCAGACACGGGGAGGATGTACACACTCCACGCAGACACAGGGAGGATGTACACACTCCACCCAGACACAGGGAGGATGTACACACTCCACCCAGACACAGGGAGGATGTACACACTCCACACAGACACGGGGAGGATGTACACACTCCACCCAGACACAGGGAGGATGTACACACTCCACGCAGACACAGGGAGGATGTACACACTCCACACAGACACGGGGAGGATGTACACACTCCACACACACACGGGGAGTATGTACACACTCCACACAGACACAGGGAGGATGTACACACTCCACGCAGACACAGGGAGGATGTACACACTCCACGCAGACACAGGGAGGATGTACACACTCCACACAGACACAGGGAGGATGTACACACTCCACGCAGACACAGGGAGGATGTACACACTCCACACAGACACGGGGAGGATGTACTCACTCCACACAGACACGGGGAGGATGTACACACACCACCCAGACACAGGGAGGATGTACACACTCCGCCCAGACACAGGGAGGATGTACACACTCCGCCGAGACACAGGGAGGATGTACACACTCCACACAGACACGGGGAGGATGTACACACTCCACACAGACACACGGAGGATGTACACACTCCACACAGACACGGGGAGGATGTACACACTCCACACAGACACGGGGAGGATGTACACACTCCACCCAGACACGGGGAGGATGTACACACTCCACCCAGACACGGGGAGGATGTACACACTCCACCCAGACACGGGGAGGATGTACACACTCCACCCAGACACGGGGAGGATGTACACACTCCACACAGACACACGGAGGATGTACACACTCCACACAGACACGGGGAGGATGTACACACTCCACACAGACACGGGGAGGATGTACACACTCCACACAGACACACGGAGGATGTACACACTCCACACAGACACGGGGAGGATGTACACACTCCACCCAGACACGGGGAGGATGTACACACTCCACCCAGACACGGGGAGGATGTACACACTCCACACAGACACACGAAGGGTGTACACACTCCACCCAGACACGGGGAGGATGTACACACTCCACGCAGCCACAGGGAGGATGTACACACTCCACACGAACACGGGGAGGATGTACACACTCCACACAGACACGGGGAGGATGTACACACTCCACCCAGACACGGGGAGGATGTACACACTCCACACAGACACGGGGAGGATGTACACACTCCACACAGACACGGGGAGGATGTACACACACCACCCAGACACAGGGAGGATGTACACACTCCACACAGACACGGGGAGGATGTACACACACCACCCAGACACGGGGAGTATGTACACACTTCACACAGACACACTGAGGATGTACACACTCCACACAGACACACGGTGAGCATGTACACACTCCACCCAGACACGGGGAGGATGTACACACTCCACACAGACACGGGGAGGATGTACACACTCCACGCAGACACGGGGAGGATGTACACGCTTCACACAGACACAGGGAGCATGTACACACTCCACACAGACAGGAGGAGGATGTACACACACCACCCAGACACGGGGAGTATGTACACACTCCACACAGACACACGGAGGATGTACACACTCCACCCAGACACGGGGAGGATGTACACACTCCACACAGACACGGGGAGGATGTACACACTCTTAACAGACAGGGGGTGGATGTACACACACCACCCAGACACGGGGAGTATGTACACACTCCACACAGACACACGGAGGATGTACACACTCCACACAGACACACGGGGAGGATGTACACACTCCACACAGACACGGGGAGTATGTACACACTCCACACAGACACACGGAGGATGTACACACTCCACACAGACACATGGGAAGGATGTACACACTCCACACAGACACGGGGAGGATGTACACACTCCACACAGACACATGGGAAGGATGTACACACTCCACACAGACACAGGGAGGATGTACACATTCCACACAGACACGGGGTGAACGTACACACTCCACACAGACACGGGGAGTATGTACACACTCCACACAGACACAGGGAGGATGTACACACTCCACCCAGACACGGGGAGTATGTACACACTCCACACAGACACACGGAGGATGTACACACTCCACACAGACAGGGGGAGGATGTACACACACCACCCAGACACGGGGAGCATTTACACACTACACACAGATACAGGGAGGATGTACACACTCCACACAGACACGGGGAGGATGTACACACTCCACCCAGACACACGGGGAGGATGTACACACTCCACATAGACACGAGGAGGATGTACACACTCCACCCAAACACAGGGAGGATGTACACACTCCACCCAGACACGGGCAGGATGTACACACTCCACACAGACACGGGGTGAAGGTACACATTCCACCCAGACATGGGGAGGATGTACACACTCCACACAGACACGGGGAGGATGTACACACTCCACACAGACACGGGGAGGATGTCCACACTCCACACAGACACGGGGAGGATGTACACACTCCACACAGACACGGGGAGGATGTACACACTCCACACAGACACAGGGAGGATGTACACATTCCACCCAGACATGGGGAGGATGTACACACTCCACACAGACACGGGGAGGATGTACACACTCCACACAGACACGGGGAGGATGTACACACTCCACACAGACACAGGGAGGATGTATACATTCCACCCAGACATGGGGAGGATGTACACACTCCACACAGACACGGGGAGGATGTACACACTCCACACAGACATGGGGACGATGGACACACTCCACCCAGACACAGGGAGGATTTACACACTCCACCCAGACACAGGGACGATGTACACACTCCACACAGACATACGGAGGATGTACACACTGCACACAGACACAGGGAGGATGTACACACTGCACACAGACACGGGGAGGATGTACACACCCAACACAGACACACTGAGGATGTACGCACTCCACACGGACACGGGGAGGATGTACACACTCCACACAGACACAGGGAGGATGTACACACTCCACACGGACACAGGGAGGATGTACACACTCCACACAGACACGGGGAGGATGTACACTCTCCACCCAGACACGGGGAGGATGTACACACTCCACACAGACACGCGGAGGATGTACACACTCCACCCAGACACGGGGAGGATGTACACACACCACCCAGACACATGGAGGATGTACACACTCCACCCAGACACAAGGAGGATGTACACACTCAACCCAGACACACGGAGGATGTACACACACCACACAGACAGGAGGAGGATGTACACACTCCACACCGACACGGGGACCATGTACACACTCCACATAGACACGAGGAGGATGTACACACTCCACCCAAACACAGGGAGGATGTACACACTCCACACAGACACGGGGAGGATGTACACACTCCACCCAAACACAGGGAGGATGTACACACTCCACCCAGACACGGGGAGGATGTACACACTCCACCCAGACACACGGGGAGGATGTACACACTCCACACAGACACAGGGAGGATGTACACACTCCACCCAGACATGGGGAGGATGTACACACTCCACACAGACACGGGGAGGATGTACACACTCCACACAGACACGGGGAGGATGTACACACTCCACCCAGACACAGGGAGGATGTACACACTCCACCCAGACACGGGGTGGATGTACACACTCCACACAGACACGGGGAGGATGTACACACTCCACACAGACACGGGGAGGATGTACACACTCCACCCAGACACACGAAGAATGTACACACTCCACCCAGACACACGAAGGATGTACACACTCCACCCAGACACACGAAGAATGTACACACTCCACACAGACATACGGAGGATGTACACACTCCACCCAGACACACGAAGGATGTACACACTCCACCCAGACACAGGGAGGATGAACACACTCCACACAGACACAGGGAGGATGTACACACTCCACCCAGACACGGGGTGGATGAACACACTCCACACAGACACGGGGAGGATGTACACACTCCACCCAGACACGGGGAGGATGTACACACTCCACCCAGACACAGGGAGGATGTACACACTCCACCCAGACACACGAAGAATGTACACTCTCCACCCAGACACACGAAGGATGTACACACTCCACACAGACACAGGGAGGATGTACACACTCCACCCAGACACAGGGAGGATGTACACACTCCACCCAGACACGGGGTGGATGAACACACTCCACACAGACACAGGGAGGATGTACACACTCCACCCAGACACAGGGAGGATGTACACACTCCACCCAGACACACGAAGAATGTACACACTCCACCCAGACACACGAAGAATGTACACACTCCACCCAGACACACGAAGGATGTACACACTCCACACAGACACAGGGAGGATGTACACACTCCACCCAGACACAGGGAGGATGTACACACTCCACCCAGACACGGGGTGGATGAACACACTCCACACAGACACAGGGAGGATGTACACACTCCACCCAGACACAGGGAGGATGTACACACTCCACCCAGACACACGAAGAATGTACACACTCCACCCAGACACACGAAGAATGTACACACTCCACCCAGACACACGAAGGATGTACACACTCCACACAGACACAGGGAGGATGTACACACTCCACCCAGACACAGGGAGGATGTACACACTCCACCCAGACACGGGGAGGATGTACACACTCCACCCAGACACAGGGAGGATGTACACACTCCACCCAGACACACGAAGAATGTACACACTCCACCCAGACACACGAAGAATGTACACACTCCACCCAGACACACGAAGGATGTACACACTCCACACAGACACAGGGAGGATGTACACACTCCACCCAGACACAGGGAGGATGTACACACTCCACACAGACACAGGGAGGATGTACACACTCCACCCAGACACGGGGAGGATGTACACACTCCACCCAGACACAGGGAGGATGTACACACTCCACCCAGACACACGAAGAATGTACACACTCCACCCAGACACACGAAGAATGTACACACTCCACCCAGACACACGAAGGATGTACACACTCCACACAGACACAGGGAGGATGTACACACTCCACCCAGACACAGGGAGGATGTACACACTCCACACAGACACAGGGAGGATGTACACACTCCACCCAGACACACGAAGGATGTACACACTCCACCCAGACACGGGGAGGATGTACACACTCCACCCAGACACGGGGAGGATGTACACACTCCACACAGACACGGGGAGGATGTACACACTCCACACAGACACACGGAGGATGTACACACTCCACCCAGACACAGGGAGGATGAACACACTCCACACAGACACAGGGAGGATGTACACACTCCACCCAGACACGGGGTGGATGAACACACTCCACACAGACACGGGGAGGATGTACACACTCCACCCAGACACGGGGAGGATGTACACACTCCACCCAGACACAGGGAGGATGTACACACTCCACCCAGACACACGAAGAATGTACACACTCCACCCAGACACACGAAGGATGTACACACTCCACACAGACACAGGGAGGATGTACACACTCCACCCAGACACAGGGAGGATGTACACACTCCACCCAGACACGGGGTGGATGAACACACTCCACACAGACACAGGGAGGATGTACACACTCCACCCAGACACAGGGAGGATGTACACACTCCACCCAGACACACGAAGAATGTACACACTCCACCCAGACACACGAAGAATGTACACACTCCACCCAGACACACGAAGGATGTACACACTCCACACAGACACAGGGAGGATGTACACACTCCACCCAGACACAGGGAGGATGTACACACTCCACCCAGACACGGGGTGGATGAACACACTCCACACAGACACAGGGAGGATGTACACACTCCACCCAGACACAGGGAGGATGTACACACTCCACCCAGACACACGAAGAATGTACACACTCCACCCAGACACACGAAGAATGTACACACTCCACCCAGACACACGAAGGATGTACACACTCCACACAGACACAGGGAGGATGTACACACTCCACCCAGACACAGGGAGGATGTACACACTCCACCCAGACACGGGGAGGATGTACACACTCCACCCAGACACAGGGAGGATGTACACACTCCACCCAGACACACGAAGAATGTACACACTCCACCCAGACACACGAAGGATGTACACACTCCACACAGACACAGGGAGGATGTACACACTCCACCCAGACACAGGGAGGATGTACACACTCCACACAGACACAGGGAGGATGTACACACTCCACCCAGACACGGGGAGGATGTACACACTCCACCCAGACACAGGGAGGATGTACACACTCCACCCAGACACAGGGAGGATGTACACACTCCACCCAGACACACGAAGAATGTACACACTCCACCCAGACACACGAAGAATGTACACACTCCACCCAGACACACGAAGGATGTACACACTCCACCCAGACACGGGGAGGATGTACACGCTCCACCCAGACACATGAAGCAAGGATCACACCCCAGTCCTGGCACTAACCACTGAGACACCACTCACTCCACACACTCCACTCACTCCACTCACTCCACTCAATCCACTCACTCCACACACTCCACAACCTCCACTCACTCCACACACTCCACTCACTCCACACACTCCACTCACTCCACAACCTCCACACCCTCCACTCACTCCACACCCTCCACACCCTCCACTCACTCCACACACTCCACTCACTCCACTCACTCCACTCACTCCACAACCTCCACACACTCCACACACTCCACTCACTCCACACACTCCACTCACTCCACACACTCCACTCACTCCACAACCTCCACACCCTCCACTCACTCCACACCCTCCACACCCTCCACTCACTCCACACACTCCACTCACTCCACACACTCCACTCACTCCACAACCTCCACACACTCCACTCACTCCACACACTCCACTCACTCCACACACTCCACTCACTCCACAACCTCCACACACTCCACTCACTCCACACACTCCACTCACTCCACACACTCCACACACTCCACACCCTCCACTCACTCCACACACTCCACACACTCCACACCCTCCACTCACTCCACACACTCCACTCACTCCACACACTCCACACACTCCACACCCTCCACTCACTCCACACACTCCACTCACTCCACACACTCCACTCACTCCACAACCTCCACACACTCCACACCCTCCACACACTCCACTCACTCCACACACTCCACTCACTCCACACACTCCACTCACTCCACAACCTCCACACACTCCACACCCTCCACACACTCCACTCACTCCACAACCTCCACACACTCCACACCCTCCACACACTCCACTCACTCCACACACTCCACTCACTCCACACACTCCACTCACTCCACAACCTCCACACACTCCACACCCTCCACACACTCCACTCACTCCACACACTCCACTCACTCCACACACTCCACTCACTCCACAACCTCCACACACTCCACACCCTCCACACACTCCACTCACTCCACAACCTCCACACACTCCACACCCTCCACACACTCCACTCACTCCACACACTCCACTCACTCCACAACCTCCACACACTCCACACCCTCCACACACTCCACACACTCCACACACTCCACACCCTCCACTCACTCCACAACCTCCACACACTCCACAACCTCCACACCCTCCACACACTCCACACACTCCACACCCTCCACTCACTCCACACACTCCACTCACTCCACACACTCCACACCCTCCACTCACTCCACACCCTCCACTCACTCCACACACTCCACACCCTCCACACACTCCACTCACTCCACAACCTCCACACACTCCACTCACTCCACACACTCCACACACTCCACACCCTCCACTCACTCCACACACTCCACTCACTCCACACACTCCACACCCTCCACTCACTCCACACCCTCCACTCACTCCACACACTCCACACCCTCCACTCACTCCACACACTCCACACCCTCCACACACTCCACTCACTCCACAACCTCCACACACTCCACTCACTCCACACACTCCACACCCTCCACACACTCCACTCACTCCACACACTCCACACACTCCACACCCTCCACTCACTCCACACCCTCCACTCACTCCACACCCTCCACTCACTCCACACACTCCACACCCTCCACTCACTCCACACACTCCACACCCTCCACACACTCCACTCACTCCACAACCTCCACACACTCCACTCACTCCACACACTCCACACCCTCCACACCCTCCACTCACTCCACACACTCCACACCCTCCACACACTCCACTCACTCCACACACTCCACACCCTCCACACACTCCACTCACTCCACAACCTCCACACACTCCACTCACTCCACTCACTCCACACCCTCCACACACTCCACTCACTCCACACACTCCACACCCTCCACACACTCCACTCACTCCACAACCTCCACACACTCCACTCACTCCACACACTCCACACCCTCCACACCCTCCACTCACTCCACACACTCCACACACTCCACTCACTCCACACACTCCACACACTCCACACCCTCCACACACTCCACACCCTCCACTCACTCCACACCCTCCACTCACTCCACACACTCCACACCCTCCACTCACTCCACACACTCCACACCCTCCACACACTCCACTCACTCCACAACCTCCACACACTCCACTCACTCCACACACTCCACACCCTCCACACACTCCACTCACTCCACACCCTCCACACACTCCACTCACTCCACAACCTCCACACACTCCACTCACTCCACTCACTCCACACACTCCACACCCTCCACACACTCCACTCACTCCACAACCTCCACACACTCCACACCCTCCACACACTCCACACCCTCCACTCACTCCACACACTCCACACCCTCCACTCACTCCACACACTCCACACACTCCACACCCTCCACTCACTCCACACCCTCCACACACTCCACTCACTCCACACACTCCACACACTCCACACCCTCCACTCACTCCACACCCTCCACTCACTCCACACCCTCCACTCACTCCACACACTCCACACCCTCCACACACTCCACTCACTCCACAACCTCCACACACTCCACACCCTCCACTCACTCCACACCCTCCACTCACGCCACACACTCCACACCCTCCACACACTCCACTCGCTCCACACCCTCCACACACTCCACTCACTCCACTCACTCCACTCACTCCACACCCTTACACCCTCCACTCACTCCAAACCCTCCACACCCTCCATACACCCCACTCACTCCACTCACTCCACTCACTCCACTCACACCACACCCTCCATACCCTTACACCCTCCACTCACTCCAAACCCTACACACCCTCCACACACTCCACTCACTCCACTCACTCCACACCCTTACACCCTCCACTCACTCCAAACCCTACACACCCTCCACTCACTCCACACCCTCCACTCACGCCACACACTCCACACCCTCCACACACTCCACTCACTCCACACCCTCCACACACTCCACTCACTCCACTCACTCCACTCACTCCACACCCTTACACCCTCCACACACTCCACACCCTCCACACACTCCACTCACTCCACACCCTCCACACACTCCACTCACTCCACTCACTCCACTCACTCCACTCACACCACACCCTCCATACCCTTACACCCTCCACTCACTCCAAACCCTACACACCCTCCACTCACTCCACTCACTCCACTCACTCCACACCCTCCACACCCACCACTCACTCCACACCCTCCACTCACTCTACACCCTCCACACCCACCACTCACTCCACACCCACCACTCACTCCACTCACTCCACTCACTCCACACCCTCCACACCCTCCACTCACTCCACTCACCCCACTCACTCCACACCCTCCACACTCTCCACGCCCTCAACTAACTCCACTCACTCCACTCACTCCACTCCCTCCACTAACTCCATGCCCTCCACTCACTCCACACCCTCCACTCACTCCACACCCTCCACACACTCCACACCCTCCACACCTTCCACACCCTCAACTAACTCCACTCACTCCACTCACTCCACTCACTCCATGCCCTCCACTCACTCCATGCCCTCCACTCACACCACTCACTCCACTCACTCCACACCCTCCACAACCTCCACACACTCCACACACTCCACTCACTCCACTCACCCCACACCCTCCACACACTCCACTCACTCCACACACTCCACTCACTCCACAACCTCCACACACTCCACACCCTCCACACACTCCACTCACTCCACACACTCCACACACTCCACACCCTCCACTCACTCCACACACTCCACACCCTCCACACACTCCACTCACTCCACTCCCTCCACTCACTCCACACACTCCACTCACTCCACACACTCCACACCCTCCACTCACTCCACACACTCCACACCCTCCACTCACTCCACACACTCCACACCCTCCACACACTCCACACCCTCCACTCACTCCACACACTCCACTCACTCCACACACTCCACACACTCCACTCACTCCACACACTCCACACACTCCACTCACTCCACACACTCCACTCACTCCACACACTCCACACACTCCACTCACTCCACACACTCCACACCCTCCACACACTCCACACCCTCCACTCACTCCACACCCTCCACTCACTCCACTCACTCCACTCACTCCACAACCTCCACACACTCCACTCACTCCACACACTCCACACACTCCACTCACTCCACACACTCCACTCACTCCACACACTCCACACCCTCAACTCACTCCACACACTCCACACACTCCACACACTCCACACCCTCAACTCACTCCACACACTCCACACACTCCACACCCTCCATTCACTCCACACACTCCACACCCTCCACTCACTCCACACACTCCACACCCTCCACACACTCCACTCACTCCACAACCTCCACACACTCCACACCCTCCACTCACTCCACACACTCCACACACTCCACTCACTCCACACACTCCACACCCTCCACTCACTCCACACCCTCCACTCACTCCACACACTCCACACACTCCACTCACTCCACACACTCCACACCCTCCACTCACTCCACACACTCCACTCACTCCACACACTCCACACCCTCCACTCACTCCACACCCTCCACTCACTCCACACACTCCACACACTCCACTCACTCCACACACTCCACACCCTCCACTCACTCCACACACTCCACTCACTCCACACACTCCACACCCTCCACTCACTCCACAACCTCCACACACTCCACACCCTCCACTCACTCCACACACTCCACACACTCCACTCACTCCACACACTCCACACCCTCAACTCACTCCACACCCTCCACACACTCCACACCCTCCATTCACTCCACACACTCCACACCCTCCACTCACTCCACACACTCCACACCCTCCACTCACTCCACACACTCCACACCCTCCACACACTCCACTCACTCCACAACCTCCACACCCTCCACTCACTCCACTCACTCCACTCACTCCACACACTCCACACCCTCCACTCACTCCACTCACTCCACTCACTCCACACACTCCACACCCTCCACTCACTCCACTCACTCCACTCACTCCACTCACTCCACAACCTCCACACCCTCCACTCACTCCACAACCTCCACACCCTCCACTCACTCCACTCACTCCACTCACTCCACTCACTCCACAACCTCCACACCCTCCACTCACTCCACACACTCCACACACTCCACACCCTCCACTCACTCCACACCCTCCACTCACTCCACACACTCCACACCCTCCACAACCTCCACACACTCCACTCACTCCACTCACTCCACTCACTCCACTCACTCCACAACCTCCACACCCTCCACTCACTCCACACACTCCACACACTCCACACCCTCCACTCACTCCACACCCTCCACTCACTCCACACACTCCACACCCTCCACACCCTCCACTCACTCCACACCCTCCACTCACTCCACACACTCCACACCCTCCACACACTCCACTCACTCCACACCCTCCACTCACTCCACACCCTCCACACCCTCCACACCCTCCATACCCTCCACACTCTCCACTCCCTCCACACACTCCACACCCTCTGCACCCTCCACACTCTCCACACCCTCCACATACATCACACCCTCCAAACCCTCCAGACCCTCCACACACTCCTCACCCTCAATACACTCCACACCCTCGACACTCCACTCACTCCACACACTTCACACTCACCACGCCCTCCACACTCTCCACACCCGCCACACCCTCCACTCACTCCACTCACTCCACACCCTCCACACACTCCACACCCTCCACACACTCCACTCTCTCCACACCCTCCACTCACTCCACACCCTCCACACACTCCACTCACTCCACACCCTCCACACACTCCACTCTCTCCACACCCTCCACTCACTCCACACCCTCCACACACTCCACTCACTCCACACACTCCACTCACTCCACACCCTCCACACACTCCACACACTCCACACCCGCACCCTCCACACCCTCCACACCCTCCACACCCTCCACTCACTCCACACCCACCACTCACTCCACACCCTCCACTCACTCCACTCACTCCACGCCCTCCACTCACTCTACACCCTCCATGCCCTCCACTCACTCCACACCCTCTATATCCTGCACACCCACCACTCACTCCACACGCTCCACTCACTCCACTCACTCCACGCCCTCCACACCCTCCACTCACTCCACTCACTCCACACCCTCCACACACTCCACTCACTCCACTCACTCCACACCCTCCACACACTCCACACCCTCCACACCCTCCACTCACTCCACATCCTCCACACACTCCACACCCTCCACACACTTCACTCACCCCACACACTCCACACCCTCCACTCACTCCACACCCTTCACTCACCCCACACCCTCCACACCCTCCACTCACTCCACTCACTCCACACCCTCCACACACTCCATTCACTCCACTCACTCCATTCACTCCACTCACTCCACACACTCCCAGCCCTCCACACCCACCACTCACTCCACTCACTCCACACACTCCACTCACTCCACACCCTCCACTCACTCCACACCCTCCACACCCTCCACTCACTCCAATCACTCCACTCACTCCACACCCTCCACACCCTCCACTCTCTCCACCCTCTCCACGCCCTCCACTCACTCCACACCCTCCACACCCTCCACTCACTCCACTCACTCCACACCCTCCACACACTCCACACCCTCCACACACTCCATTCACTCCACTCACTCCATTCACTCCACTCACTCCACACACTCCCAGCCCTCCACACCCTCCACTCACTCCACTCACTCCACACCCTCCACTCACTCCACACCCTCCACACCCTCCACTCACTCCAATCACTCCACTCACTCCACACCCTCCACACACTCCACTCACTCCACACCCTCCACACACTCCACTCACTCCACACCCTCCACTCACACCATACACTCCACACCCTCCACTCACTCCACACACTCCACACCCTCCACTCACTCCACACACTCCACGCCCTCCACTCACTCTACACCCGCCACACCCTCCACTCACACCACACACTCCACACCCTCCACACACTCCACACACTCCACAACCTCCACTCACTCCACACCCTCCACACTCTCCACACCCTCCACACCCTCCACACCCTCCACTCACTCCACACCCTCCACACCCTCCACACCCTCCACACACTCCACTCACTCCACTCACTCCACTCACTCCACTCACACCACACCCTCCACACCCTCCACTCACTCCAAACCCTCCACACCCTCCACACACCCCACTCACTCCACTCACTCCACACACTCCACACACTCCACAACCTCCACTCACTCCACACCCTCCACACTCTCCACACCCTCCACACCCTCCACACCCTCCACTCACTCCACACCCTCCACACCCTCCACACCCTCCACACACTCCACTCACTCCACTCACTCCACTCACACCACACCCTCCATACCCTCCACACACTCCACTCACTCCACTCACTCCACACCCTTACACCCTCCACTCACTCCAAACCCTCCACACCCTCCACACACTCCACACCCTCCACTCACTCCAAACCCTCCACACCCTCCACACACCCCACTCACTCCACACACCCCACTCACTCCACTCACTCCACACACTCCACACACTCCACAACCTCCACTCACTCCACACCCTCCACACTCTCCACACCCTCCACACCCTCCACACCCTCCACTCACTCCACACCCTCCACACCCTCCACACCCTCCACACACTCCACTCACTCCACTCACTCCACTCACACCACACCCTCCATACCCTCCACACACTCCACTCACTCCACTCACTCCACACCCTTACACCCTCCACTCACTCCAAACCCTCCACACCCTCCACACACTCCACTCACTCCACTCACTCCACACCCTTACACCCTCCACTCACTCCAAACCCTCCACACCCTCCACACACCCCACTCACTCCACTCACTCCACTCACTCCACACCATCCACACCCTCCACTCACTCCACACCCACCACTCACTCCACACCCTCCACTCACTCCACTCACTCCACTCACTCCACACCCTCCACACCCACCACTCACTCCACACCCTCCACTCACTCCACACCCTCCACACCCTCCACACTCTCCACGCCCTCAACTAACTCCACTCACTCCACTCACTCCACTCCCTCCACTAACTCCATGCCCTCCACTCACTCCACACCCTCCACTCACTCCACACCCTCCACACACTCCACACCCTCCACTCACTCCACACCCTCCACTCACACCACTCACTCCACTCACTCCACACCCTCCACACACTCCACACCCTCAACTAACTCCACTCACTCCACTCACTCCACTCACTCCATGCCCTCCACTCACACCACTCACTCCACTCACTCCACACCCTCCACACCCTCCACTCACTCCACTCACTCCACTCACTCCATGCCCTCCACTCACTCCATGCCCTCCACTCACACCACTCACTCCACTCACTCCACACACTCCACACCCTCCACTCACTCCACACCCTCCACTCACACCACTCACTCCACTCACTCCACACCCTCCACACACTCCACACCCTCAACTAACTCCACTCACTCCACTCACTCCATGCCCTCCACTCACACCACTCACTCCACTCACTCCACACCCTCCACACCCTCCACTCACTCCACTCACTCCACTCACTCCATGCCCTCCACTCACTCCATGCCCTCCACTCACACCACTCACTCCACTCACTCCACACACTCCACACCCTCCACTCACACCACTCACTCCACTCACTCCACACCCTCCACACACTCCACACCCTCCACACACCCCACTCACTCCACTCACTCCACTCCCTCCGCACCCTCCACACACTCCACTCACTCCACTCACTCCACACCCTCCACACCCTCCACTCACTCCACACCCTCCACACACTCCACACCCTCCACACCCTCCACACATTCCACTCACTCCACACACTCCACACCCTCCACACCCTCCACTCACTCCACTCACTCCACACCCTCTACTCACTCCACACCCTCCATTCACTCCACACCCTCCACACCGTCCACTCACTCCACACCCTCTACTCACTCCACACCCTCCACTCACTCCACTCCATCCACACCCTCCACGCTCTCCACTCACTCGACACTCTCCACACACTCTACTCTCTCCACACCCTCCACTCACTCCACACCCTCCACACACTCCACTCACTCCACACCCTCCACACACTCCACACCCGCACCCTCCACACCCTCCACACCCTCCACTCACTCCACACCCTCCACTCACTCCACTCACTCCACGCCCTCCATTCACTCTATACCCTCCACGCCCTCCACTCACTCCACACCCTCCACACACTCCACTCACTCCACACCCTCCACACCCTCCACGCCCTCCACTCACTCCACACCCTCCACACACTCCACACCCTCCATATCCTGCACACCCTCCACACACTCCACTCACTCCACACCCTCCACACCCTCCACGCCCTCCACTCACTCCACACCCTCCACACACTCCACACCCTCCATATCCTGCACACCCTCCACACCTTCCACACACTCCACACCCTCCACTCACTCCACACCCTTCACTCACCCCACACCCTCCACACCCTCCACTCAATCCACTCACCCCACTCACTCCACACCCTCCACTCTCTCCACGCCCTCAACTAACTCCACTCACTCCACTCACTCCACTCACTCCACTCACTCCACACACTCCGCTCTCTCCACACCCTCCACTCACTCCACACCCTCCACACCCTCCACACCCTCCACACACTCCACTCACACTACTCACTCCACACCCTTACACCCTCCACTCACTCCACACCCTCCACACCCTCCACACCCTCTACACACCCCACTCACTCCACTCACTTCACACCCTCCACACCCTCCTCTCACTCCACACCTACCACTCACTCCACACCCTCCACTCACTCCACTCACTCCACGCCCTCCACTCACTCTACACCCTCCACGCCCTCCACTCACTCCACACTCTCTATATCCTGCACACCCTCCACACACTCCACTCACTCCACACCCTCCACACCCTCCACGCCCTCCACACGCTCCACACCCTCCACACCCTCCACACCCTCCACTCACTCCACTCACCCCACTCACTCCACACCCTCCACACTCTCCACGCCCTCAACTAACTCCACTCACTCCACTCACTCCACTCCCGCCACTAACTCCATGCCCTCCACTCACTGCAAAGCCTCCACTCACTCCACACCCTCCACACACTCCACACCCTCCACTCACTCCACACCCTCCACTCACACCACTCACTCCACTCACTCCACACCCTCCACACACTCCAAAACCTCCACACCCTCCACACCCTCAACTAACTCCACACACTCCACACCCTCCACTCACTCCACACCCTCCACTCACACCACTCACTCCACTCACTCCACACCCTCCACACACTCCAAAACCTCCACACCCTCCACACCCTCAACTAACTCCACTCACACCACTCACTCCACTCACTCCACACCCTCCACACCCTCCAAACCCTCCACACACCCCACTCACTCCACTCACTCCACACACTCCACACTCCACTCACTCCACACATTCCACTCACTCCACACCCTCCACACCCTCCACACACCCCACTCACTCCACTCACTCCACTCCCTCCGCACCCTCCACACACTCCACTCACTCCACTCACTCCACACGCTCCACACTCTCCACACACTCCACTCACTCCACACCCTCCACACCCTCCACTCACTCCACACCCTCCACACCCTCCACACACTCCACACACTCCACTCACTCCACTCACTCCACTCACTCCACTCACTCCACACCCTCCACACCCTCCACACACTCCACTCACTCCACTCACTCCACACCCTTACACCCTCCACTCACTCCACACCCTCCACACCCTCCACACACCCCACTCACTCCACTCACTCCACACCCTCCACACCCTCCTCTCACTCCACACCTACCACTCACTCCACACCCTCCACTCACTCCACTCACTCCACGCCCTCCACTCACTCTACACCCTCCACGCCCTCCACTCACTCCACACCCTCTATATCCTGCACACCCTCCACACACTCCACTCACTCCACACCTTCCACACCCTCCACGACCTCCACTCACTCCACACCCTCCATATCCTGCACACCCTCCACACACTCCACTCACTCCACACCCTCCACACCCTCCACGCCCTCCACACCCTCCACACCATCCACACACTCCACACCCTCCACTCACTCCACACCCTTCACTCACCCCACACCCTCCACACCCTCCACTCACTCCACTCACCCCACTCACTCCACACCCTCCACACTCTCCACGCCCTCAACTAACTCCACTCACTCCACTCACTCCACTCCCTCCACTAACTCCATGCCCTCCACTCACTCCACACCCTCCACTCACTCCACACCCTCCACACACTCCACACCCTCCACTCACTCCACACCCTCCACTCACACTACTCACTCCACTCACTCCACACCCTCCACACACTCCACAACCTCCACACCCTCCACACCCTCAACTAACTCCACTCACTCCACTCACTCCACTCACTCCATGCCCTCCACTCACTCCATGCCCTCCACTCACACCACTCACTCCACTCACTCCACACCCTCCACCCCTCCACTCACTCCACACCCTCCACACCCTCCACACCCTCCACACACTCCACACTCCACTCACTCCACACATTCCACACCCTCCACACCCTCCACACATCCCACTCACTTCACTCACTCCACACCCTCCACACTCTCCACACACTCCACTCACTCCACTCACTCCACACCCTCCACACCCTCCACACCCTCCACACACCCCACTCACTCCACTCACTCCACTCCCTCCGCACCCTCCACACACTCCACACATTCCACTCACTCCACTCCCTCCACACACTCCACACCCTCCACACACTCCACACCCTCCACACACTCCACACCCTCCACTCACTCCACACCCTCCACACCCTCCACTCACTCCACACCCTCCACACACTCCACACCCTCCACACCCTCCACACACTCCACTCACTCCACACACTCCACACCCTCCACACCCTCCACTCTCTCCACACCCTCCACTCACTCCACTCACTCCACACCCTCTACTCACTCCACACCCTCTACTCACTCCACACCCTCCATTCACTCCACACCCTCCACTCCCTCCACTCACTCCACACCCTCTGCTCACTCCACACCCTCTACTCACTCCACACCCTCCATTCACTCCACACCCTCCACACCCTCCACTCACTCCACACCCTCCACACCTTCCACACACTCCACACCCTCCACTCACTCCACACCCTTCACTCACCCCACACCCTTCACTCACCCCACACCCTCCACACCCTCCACTCACTCCACTCACCCCACTCACTCCACACCCTCCACACTCTCCACGCCCTCAACTAACTCCACTCCCTCCACTCACTCCACACCCTCCACACACTCCACACCCTCCACTCACTCCACACCCTCCACTCACACCACTCACTCCACTCACTCCACACCCTCAACACACTCCGCACCCTCCACACCCTCCACACCCTCAACTAACTCCACTCACTCCACTCACTCCACTCACTCCATGCCCTCCACTCACTCCATGCCCTCCACTCACACCACTCACTCCACTCACTCCACACCCTCCACCCCTCCACTCACTCCACACCCTCCACACCCTCCACACACTCCACACACTCCACTCACTCCACTCACCCCACACATTCCACACCCTCCAAACCCTCCACACACCCCACTCACTCCACTCACTCCACACACTCCACACCCTCCACACCCTCCACACACCCCACTCACTTCACTCACTCCACCCTCTCCACACCCTCCACACCCTCCACACACTCCACTCACTCCACACCCTCCACACCCTCCACACACCCCACTCACTCCACTCACTCCACTCCCTCCGCACCCTCCACACGCTCCACACACTCCACTTACTCCACACACTCCACACATTCCACTCACTCCACTCACTCCACACACTCCACACCCTCCACACACTCCACACCCTCCACACACTCCACACCCTCCACTCACTCCACACCCTCCACAGCCTCCACTCACTCCACACCCTCCACACACTCCACACCCTCCACACCCTCCACACACTCCACTCACTCCACACCCTCCACACCCTCCACACCCTCTACTCACTCCACACCCTCCACTCACTCCACTCACTCCACACCCTCTACTCACTCCACACCCTCCACTCACTCCACTCACTCCACACCCTCTACTCACTCCACACCCTCTACTCACTCCACACCCTCCACTCACTCCACTCACTCCACACCCTCTACTCACTCCATACCCTCCATTCACTCCACACCCTCCACACCCTCCACTCACTCCACTCACTCCACACCCTCTACTCACTCCACACCCTCTACTCACTCCACACCCTCCACTCACTCCACTCACTCCACACCCTCTACTCACTCCACACCCTCCATTCACTCCACACCCTCCACACCCTCCACTCACTCCACTCACTCCACACCCTCCACACACTCCACACCCTCCACTCACTCCAAACACTCCACACCCTCCACACGCTCCACTCACTCCACTCACTCCACACCCTCCACTCACTCCACACCCTCCACACCCTCCACACCCTCAACTAACTCCACTCACTCCACTCACTCCATGCCCTCCACTCACTCCATGCCCTCCACTCACACCACTCACTCCACTCACTCCACACCCTCCACCCCTCCACTCACTCCACACCCTCCACACCCTCCACACACTCCACACACTTCACTCACTCCACACCCTCCACACACCCCACACCCTCCACTCACTCCACGCACTCCACACGCTCCACGGCCTCCACACCCTCCACTCAATCCACTCACTCCACACCCTCCACACACCCCACACCCTCCACACCCTCCACACACTCCACACCCTCCACTCATTCCAAACACTCCACACCCTCCACACGCTCCACTTACTCCACTCACTCCACACCCTCCACTCACTCCACACCCTCCACACCCTTCACTCACTCCACATACTCTGTGAAAAAGCCTTCCCCCCCCCATCACCCTTGCCTCATTTGCACATCACTTCAAGTTGATGCTGTCTCGTTGTTGTTGGTGATAGCAGCAGAAGCAGCTTTCCCCTGCCTACTCTGACCAACCCTGTAAGTCTTCCAGTCTGTGTCAACAATGCTACTTCAGACCCTGGTCAGACAAAATAAAACTTATTTACCTTCTTCTGACTCTTCAGAAAATCTCCTAAAAGGGGTCCTTCCCAAAGTAACTCAAAAAGGAGTCCTCAGGGGAAACTGGAGAGGGAGAGTATGCCATCTTTATATAACACCAACTGCTCTAACTACTGCTAGAGCCAAAATTTACCAATGTTTCTTTGAAAAGCTACACAGTGAAGGGGAAGGGAAAGGATAGAGTGACACTTGGCTAAGGTGGGACAGTGGTAGCTGGGTTTGGAGTAGTGTATCGGGAGAGGATGGTGTCTCAGGGGAAGAGTCACAGAAACATAACAATTAGGAACAGGAATAGACCATTTGGCCCTCTGTCATTCATTATAGTCACAGCTGATCACCCAACTGATCACCCAGTCTGTTCCTGGTTTTCCCCAACATCATTCAATCAACATTGCATTCACCTTCTTTAGCACCTGCTGCACTTACTCTCAGTGACTGGTGGACAAAGACACTCGGTCTCACTGTACCTTCCCTTCTCTCAATTTATAGCCATTCCGATAAGATTCTACTTTCCTGCTTTTGTTACCAGAGTGAATGACCTCACGCTTATCCATGTTATACTGCCTCTGCCATGCATTTACCTACTCCCTCAGCCTGTTGAAGCATCTCTGTATCCTCAGCAAAGCTCACCCTCCCACCCAGCTTTGAGACATCTGTAAATTTTGAGATATTACATTTTGTTACCTCATCCAAATCCTTTACATATATTGTGTATAGCTGGGGTCCAAGCACTGATCCCTGCGGTACCCCACCAGTCATTACCTGCAATTTGGAAAAATATCCCTTTATTCTTATACTTTATTTCCTGTCTGCTAACCAATGTTTTATCCAAATTAATACACACCCCCAATCCCCGTGCACTTTAAATCAAGAGATAATTAAGGTATGTAGCAAAGACAGTGCATTTTTGGTGGATAACTATTCTCCATGAAGTTTGGGTTGGTCAGATTGGCAGACGGAGCCATAATTGATAGAATGTATTTGGGACAATTTCCTAGAACAATATGTTTGTGGATCCAACAAAGGATCATTCTGATTATGTATAATAGTTAGCTTTAGTCAATGATATCAGAGTAAAAGAGCCTCTTGGAGACAGTGACGATAACCTGGTGGAGTTTAACCTTCAGACAGAGAGTGAGAAACCTGTGTTAGAAACTGTGTAAAACTTTAATAAGGGCGTTACAAAGGAATGAGGATAGAGCAGGAGTGGATTGTGAAAGGAGTTTAGCAAAAAAAATGGTTGAGGACCGATAGCAGACATTTAACAAAATAATTCATGGCTCACAGCAAAGATATTCCAGTGAGTAAGAAACATTCTATGGTGGGGATAAGCAATCCATGGTTAACCAGAGAGGTTAGTAGAATCCCTACACTCTGGAAACAGGCCGTTTGGCCCAACAAGTCCATACCCATCCTCCGAAGAGTAACCCGACCAGACCCATTCTCCTACTCTATTAGCCTATATTTACTCCCGACTAATACACCTCAACTACATATCCTGTACACGATGGGCAATTTAGCATGGGCCAATCCACCTGATCAGTACATCTTTGGATTGTGGGAGGAAACATGCAGACACGGGGAGAATGTGCAAACTCACCCAGACAGTCGCCCCAGGCTGGAATCGAACCCACGTCCCTGGCGCTGTGAGGCAACAGTGCTAATCACTGAGCTACCGTTCCCCCACCCCAACCTGAGTCACCATGCCACACTCCCACTGAGCCCCTGTGTGCCCAAGTTAAGGAGAGCATCGAATTGAAAGGAAAATCGTACAATGTGACAAACCTTAGTGGTACATGAAAGGATGGGAACAATTTTAAAAACAACACAAACAACCAAAGAATACTATAGAGGGAGAAAATAATCTTTGAGGTTAAACTTGCCAGTCATATTATGATGGACAGCAATAACTTATTTAAATATATGAAAAGGAAGTGAAAAGCCAGTGAACACAAGCCCCCGAGAGAACGAGGCAAGAGAAATAATAACGGGGAACCAGGAAATGGCCAAGATGTTGAATAAATACATTACATCAGTGTTTACAGGAGAAGACACTAATAGCATTCCAGAGTTACTAAATATTCAAGAGACAAAAGGAGGAGAGGAAGTAAATGTACACAGATCTCTGAAAGTTGCCACCCAGGTAAATAGTGCAGTGAGGAAGGCATATGGCGTACTGGCTTTTATTGGTAGAGGAATTGAGTTCCGGAGTCCTGAGGTCATGATGCAGTTGTATAAGACTCTGGTGTGGCCGCATCTGGAATATTGTGTGCAGTTTTGGTCGCCATACTATAGGAAGGATGTGGAGGCACTGGAACGGGTGCAGAGGAGGTTTACCAGGATGTTGCCTGGTATGGAAGGAAGATCGTATGAGGAAAGATTGAGACACGTGGGGCTGTTTTCATTAGAGAAAAGAAGGTTTAGGGGTGACTTGATTGAGGTGTACAAGATGATTAGGGGGTTAGATAGGGTTGACAGTGTGAACCTTTTCCCGCGTATGGAGTCGGGTATTACAAGGGGGCATAGCTTTAAATTAAGGGGGGGTAGATATAGGACTGAAGTTAGGGGTAGGTTCTTCACTCAGCGAGTCGTGAGTTCATGGAATGCCCTGCCAGTAGCAGTGGTGGACTCTCCCTCTTTATGGGCATTTAAGCGGGCATTGGATAGGTATATGGAGGATAGTGGGTTAGTATAGGTTAGGTGGGCTTGGATCGGCGCAACATCGAGGGCCAAAGGGCCTGTACTGCGCTGTATTCTTCTATGTTCTATGTTCTATGTTCTATGTTCTATGTTCTATGTTCTAAATACAATAACTATCACTGGAGAAAATGTGCTCAGGAAACTAATGGGGTTAAAGACTAATACATCACCTGGATGGGATGCATCCAAGGAGCTAAAAAGGAGTTGCTATTGGGATAATGAATACGCTGCTTGTAATCTTCCAGGGATTGTTGGATTCTGGAAAAGTCCCAGAGGATGGGAAAATAATTTATATCAAAAAGGAGGGACAAAAAAAACTGATAACCACAGGCCAAGTAACTAAATGTTAGCTTTTGGAAAAACATTATAGTCTATTATAAAGGATTTAATAACAGAATATTTAAAAAAAGCATAACATAGTCAAGCAGAGGTGGCATAGCTTTATGAAGGGGAAATCCTATCTGACTGAATTCACTGGAATTCTTTGAGGAAGCAGCAAGCAAGATCAATAAAGGGGAAGCAGTGAATCTAATGTCCGCAGATTTATTAGAAGATATTTGATAATGTACCACGCATTGGTTTACTTTATATGGCAAGAGCCTGTGGTGTTGGAGGTAATATACCAGCATGGATAGAGGATTGGAGAACCAATAGAAGACAGAGAGTTGGAATAAAGCAGGAATTTTCAGGATGGAAACCTATAACTCGTGGAGTGTCACAGAGATTAGTGGTGGGGCCACAATTATTGACAATATATATTAATTGAAAAATGTGTTGCTGGAAAAGCGCAGCAGGTCAGGCAGCATCCAAGGAGCAGGAGAATCAACGTTTCGAGCATAAGCCCTTCTTCAGCCCTTATGCCCGAAACGTCGATTCTCCTGCTCCCTGGATGCTGCCTGACCTGCTGCGCTTTTCCAGCAACACATTTTTCAGCTCTGATCTCCAGCATCTGCAGTCCTCACTTTCTCCTAATATATATTAATTGGTTCAGGAAATTGGATGCACTATAGCATGATAGGTGGGAAGGCAAGTGGTGAGGATGTCACAAAGAGTCTGCAGAGGGATAGAGACTGGCTAAGTGAGTGGGCAAAAACCTTGCAGATGGAATATAATGTGTGGTTATGCACTTTGGCAGGAAGAATAGAGGAGCTGAGTATTATCTAAATGGAGAAAGATTTCAGAAGGCTACAGCATGGAGGGACTTGAGAATCCTTGTCCATGAATCATAAAAAGCTAGCATCCAAGTTCAGCAGGTAATAGGAAAGGCAATTAGAATGCTGCCTGTATTTCAAAGGGAATAAAATATAACAGTAGGGAGGTTTTGCTAAAACTGTACAAGACATAGTCAGATCACAGCTGGAATACTGTGAACTGTTTTAGGCCCAAAACCTAAGGAAAGATTTCCTGGCAGTGGAGGCAGTCCAGAGAAGGTTCATTTGGCTGCTCCCAGGTATGGAGGGACTGGCTTACAAGGAGAGGTAGATTAGATTGAGCCTTACTTGTTGGAATTTAGAAGAATGCAAGGTGGCCTTATTGGAACATTGCAGATTATTTCAAAATCTGAAGAGTAGATGCAGTGACAATGTTTCCCTTATTAGAGAGGGGCAGCACGGTGGCACAGTGGTTAGCACTGCTGCCTCATGACGCCAGAGACCCGGGTTCAATTCCCGCCTCAGGCGACTGTCTGTGTGGAGTTTGCACGTTCTTCCCGTGTCTGTGTGGGTTTCCTCCCACAATCACAAAACTGTGCAGGTTAGGTGAATAGGCCATGCTAAATTGTCCGGAGTGTTAGGTGTAGGGGAATGGGGTTGGGCCGAAAGGCCTGCTTCCACACTGTAAGTAATCTAGTCTTGGACCAGAGGGCATCATCTCAGAATGATAGGTTTACACTTACAAGACAAAGAGGAGAAGGCAGTTGTGAATCTATGGAATACTTTACCACAGAGGATGGGTTATTAAGTATATTCAAGACTGGGAAAGACAGATTTTTAATCAGGAAGGGAATGAATGGTTATGGGAAAAATGTAGGAAGGGGGATTTGGGATGATCAACCATGATTAATTGAATGGCAGAGCAGATCTGATGGGCTGAACGGCCTGGTACATGTAAAGGAGGCTTGGTTCTAGACGCCCTACTCATTAACAGGATCCTTCCTGTGTCCACCCTGTCTCGTTCTGTTGGAACATTATTTTTCACTCTGCCAAGCTGCAGTGGCAAGACATTAACTCTTCCTAAACAGCCAGGCAATGAATTCTTCCACAATTACCGTGCCAGAGGCTGATAGATGGTCATGTTGCTATGTGATCAAACTACTTAGAGAGATTTTATTTGTGTAATTTAAAATGCGAAGTGGCTGTCAGCCCTTGGCTCAGAAAACTTGATGCATGAGGCAAAAGTGAGGATTGCAGATGCTGGAAATCAGAGTCTAGATCAGAGTGGTGCTGGAAAAGTACAGCTTGCTGCCTGACCTGCTGCGTTTTTCCAGCACCACTCTAATCTAAACTTGATGCGTGATCAGATTTCTGCAACACAGGAAGACTCCGTCATGAGAAAGAGAGGAGAATTAACAAGACTGGGCCTTCCCTTTTGGGAGATTAATCTTCACACAGCTGTTCTCAGCAGAGAATAGCAAAGCTCAAAATATTTGTCTTATTCGGTTGAAGGAGAACATTAGGTGGCTTCAGTAGAACTTTAGTCGTACGGGCAGGGAAAATGCAGAAATGATCATTGTGGCCAGGTTTGGCAAAGAAAGGTTTGAAAGTCAAAGTTGTTCAGAAATAATTCAACAAGTTAACAAAATGCTTAAACTTCCCAAGGCGTGGGGATATCATTGGACAAAACTCTTTCAGAAAATGCTGGAATCTGAGCTTTTCTTCTCCCCCCCAGCCCCAATACACATCCCCTGACACAGTGACACTGACTCTCACACATGCTCCCTTGCCCCATCCCACAACCAAACACAAGCCCATCAAACCACTCCCAAACCCCCTCCCTGTCACTAATAATCCATCCTGAGCCTAATGTAATCTTCTAGTGAAGCTCAATTCAAGTTCCAGGGTCAACACTGGGCCACTTTACAGCACCTTGGACAAATTCCACAACTTCACGGCATGACCTCTGTCCTCCATTTTTATGACAATCCCCTGCCATTGGCGTGTCCTGTTGTATTTGCTGTCAGTAAAGTAGATCTGTTCCGTCTTTCTCACATGTCATTTACACCTATTTTATATCTCCATTGCTTTTTTACCACTATTAGCAGTCTCTTCGCTCGGGATATCCACACCTTCAGTTCCACTCACTCCTCCTTCTGCACTCCCATTAGCATAAAAGCACCATTTTCCAGTATCTTTCAGTTCTGAAGAAGAGTTACGTCAGACCCGAAACATTAGCTCTGTTTCTCTCATCACAGATGCTGCCAGGCATACTGAGTTTCTCCAGTTTGTATTTTTAGAAATTATTTCTATAATAGCTCTGGACAAACACATTTTTCTCAAAGAAACTATCCCAGCACATTATCCTAGTTATAGCTTCTTCAAACTGAATTCAGAAACATTTAGCTAAATCTAATAAAAACTTGTCATGTTAGTCACTTAAGTTTTTTCTTTATTCATCCACTGGATGAGGGTGTCACTGGCCAGGTCAGCATTTATTACCCATCCCTAATTGCCCAAAGGGCAGTTAAGGGTCAACCTCATTGCTGTGAGTCTGGAGTTACATGCAGGCCAGACCAGGTAAGGATGGCAGAATTCCTTCCCTGAAGAACATGAGTGAACCAAATGGGTTTTTCCAACAATTGACAATTGTTTCACAGTCATCATTAGATTCTTAATTTGATATTCTTTATTGAATTCAATTTCCACTTTCTGCCGTGGTGGGATTCAAACCTGTGTCCCCAGAACCTTACCTGGAGCTTTGGATTATTGGTCCAATGATAATACCATTAGGCCATCACCCCCTTTGTTTTATTCCTGTTGTGAAACTCCACAATATGAATGAAGGTTCAATAACCCAGCAAGAAGTGTTCACTCATCTGCTCTCTGACTCATCCAGGTTCAAAATCATGGTTTCAAAAAGACTGATGCAGTTAATTATTGAAGCCCTTCATAGAAATATACCAAATCCATATACCACTAGTTTAAAATCCAGACTTTAAAATTGAACTCTCTCTATATATATATATCACTTACTTTTCACACTGGGGGGAGAATTTGAAAACAGAACACCCTTGTGGATGATCAATCCAAATTAATAGGATAGAATGGGTTGACTTGTTCATAGGAGTTTGTTTTCCTGTCAACAAATTCAAGCTGGAGGCATTGGATATTGCAAAGACTGTGGATCCTGACAAAGTGTGGGCACTAGCACTGAAGCCTTGTTCTCGGGAAGCTGCTGTGCCCCAGCCAAGCTGTTCCAATACAGCATCAACACTGATGTTGATAACGCAACAAACCTTCCCATTATGTCCTGTACTCATAAAGTAGGAGAAATCTAACTCAGCTAATTACATCCCCACCCCCCACACCCCATCAGTCTACTCTCCATCATCAGTAAAGTGATGGAAGGGGTCATCAACAGGGCTATCAAGCAGCACCTGCTCAGCAATAACCTGCACAGTGACCCCCAGTTTGGGTTCCCCCAGGGTCACTCAGCTCCTGACCTCATAACAGCCTTGGTTGAAACATGGACAAAAGAGCTGAATTCCAGAGGGGAGGGGGGAGGGACAGCCCCTGATGTCAAGGCCAAATTCAACCGAGTGTGGCATCAAGGAGCCCCCATAAAACTTGAACTAGGAATTTGGGGCAAATACCTGGAGTCATACCTGGCACGAAGGAAGATGGTTGTGTTTGTTGGAGGTCAGTCATCTCAGCTCCAGGTCATCTCTGCAGGAATTCCTCAGGGTAATGTCCTCGGCCCAACCATCTTCAGTTGCTTCATC
Source organism: Chiloscyllium plagiosum (assembly GCF_037043375.1). Classification (NCBI taxonomy): domain Eukaryota; kingdom Metazoa; phylum Chordata; class Chondrichthyes; order Orectolobiformes; family Hemiscylliidae; genus Chiloscyllium; species Chiloscyllium plagiosum. The sequence goes on along the minus strand of NW_028270149.1, from coordinate 3,983,724 downwards.
AATAGCCTTCCCTTATCATAAGGTCCAAAGGGTGTTATGGACTAGGCCAGACCACCCAAAACGTTCTTAAGCAGGCAGCCTAGGCCATGACTTTACAATTTGTTTTGGTAAGTGTAGAGTGAAAATTATTCGGAATAAGTTAGCGAGGTTGACGACCAGGTTTTAAAACAGAAAAAAATTTATTCACAAAATTACACAATGAAACACATGGAACAGAATAAAGAACCCCTACACAACTCAGTCTATCCAAACTAGACTTAATTTTGCTGTTCCAAATTTACACAACAGTCCCAATAAACAAACCCTCTTAAAAACAGTAAAAATTGAACAAATGCTTCAAGGTTGAAGTCAGAAGGGCAGAAGGAGAGAGAGAGAGAGAGAGAGAGAAAGCCTGTTTCCACACAGCTGAACTCCTAACTAGTTCTGGGGTGAACTGCTCAGCCAGAGAGCTGACCACTCCCCTTTCATTCTACAGGTCACTGCTAAACCATGACCACTTTGGCCTGAAGTCTCATCTGTTTACCTCTAAACAAAAGGCCTCTCAACATCCTTTTTCATCTCTGTTCCAAACTAGTCACCTTGGAGCTGGGAGCTGTTTACGACCCCTCTGAAAAAAAACTGAGGACAGAGTATCCTTGAGAAAAGGAACATCTTTTAGAGGAAAAGGGACCAGCTTTGTGACATGTGGATGTTCATTGCTGATTGCGCAATATTCAGCACCATTCACAACTCTCAGATACTGAAGCAGTCCATTTTGAAATGCAGCTAAACTTGAATGATATTCAGATTTGGGATAAAAAAATGGCAAGTACTGTTTGTGCCACACAAATGCCAGGCAATGACCATCTCCAACAAGAGATCCTGAGACCAGAGGAGCAGAATTAGGCCATTCGGTCATAGTTGATATATTTCTCAACCCTGTTCTCCAGAAGCTGAACTAGACTCACTATATACATTAGGTCAGAGGCTAAAATTCCTGCATCAAGCAACTCATCTTCTGATGCAAAGCCTGTCCATCATCTCCAAGTCACAAGTTAGGAGCATGCCAAAAAATTCCCCCTTTGCCTGGGTGGGGGCAGCTCCAACAACACTCAAGAAGCTTGACACCATCCAGGACAAGCAGCTGGGTAAAAATCCTGGAATTCCCTCCCTAAGGGCATTGTGGGTCTACCAATAGCACATGGACTGCAGCGGGTCAAGATGGGCGGCACGGTGGCACAGTGGTTAGCACTGCTGCCTCACAGCGCCAGAGACCCGGGTTCAATTCCCGCCTCAGGCGACTGACTGTGTGGAGTTTGCACGTTCTCCCCGTGTCTGCGTGGGTTTCCTCTGGGTGCTCCGGTTTCCTCCCACAGTCACAAAGATGTGCAGGGTCAGGTGAATTGGCCATGCTAAATTGCCCGTAGTGTTAGGTAAGGGGTAAATGTAGGGGTATGGGTAGGTTTCGCTTCGGCGGGTCGGTGTGGACTTGTTGGGCCGAAGGGCCTGTTTCCACACTGTAATCTAATCTAATCTAAAAAAAGAAGGGAGCTCACCCCCACCTTCTCAAGGGGCAACTGGGAACAGGCAATAAATGCTGGGCCCAGCCAGGGACACCCACGTCCCATAAAGTAATAAAACGTTGCTGTCACCTGCAGATTGTTGAGAGACCTTCGATTCAGGTGAAAGTTCAGTTGGACTCAAATTTTTTGATTAACAGTTCAACTTACAGAGTTTATGCGGAGATCAGAGATACTGATTTCACGGATTCCCAGACAATATTTCAGTAATATCTCTTCGACTGATTTTTTTTTTTGGTTTTCTTTCACTCTCGAGAGAGTAGGAGAGAGAGAGAGAGAGAGAGAGAGATGGGGAGATATTTCTCCTCCTGCCAGCTTTTTTCTTTCACTGTCACCATCTCTCAAGTCTGTTGCAAAACAGAAGCCTGACATTCAGAAGCTGTTGTTTGGTGATGACGGGATAGGCTCCACAATTTCACTTCAGATTGGTTTATCAAGCCATTAAATCCTAAAAGCTTTGGCTCGGTCTCCTTTACAAAGATTATTTGCTTTTCCAGTAAACAACAAAGAACCCGCAGTTCTCCTTCTCTCTTGATTTTTTCCAAGAATTCACATATTACTTCCCTCTTCAAAACATCTCTGTCCAAACTGTTCCATTTTATAGTTCTCATTATGCACAAATACACATAAATAATATGTTTGTGAGAGGATTCATTGACCCAAGTCACTGAAATGTAACAGTTACAAAATAAAATCAGTATCAGTGTTAGCTCTCATAACTTGGGGGAAATATCGAAATCAATGCAGTTTTTTGAGGTAGCTGGGGCAGCCTGAGTTAGACCAGGTCTGGTCAAGCTCACAGAGATGAACAAACTCTTTCTGCTTTTACGGACAATAGCCCATTTTTACTGTTTGCTTTTTTTTATAAAATCCCTCTTTGGGTTGGTACTGAATAATATCTGGGATTTGAAGTAATTTTCCTCGTTCTTGTTTTGCTGAATAAATGATGAGTGGGTATTGTGCATTATTGTGGTAACATGACCTTGAGGAAGTGAAACGTGGAGTGCACTTCCTTCTCAGTGCAAATTAAAGTCCTGATTCAGTGGGAGGAGGGGGAGAGTTGTCAGCAAGTAAGGCAATCCTGATTGGAAAATTGTTAGGATGCAGGATATAATTAGGAGGAGACAAAAAAAATGTCAGTATCAAAGGGGTAGTCCCTTCATTGCAGTTTATTGGAGCGAGCTTTGTTTGTGAACAAAGAACAAGCATAGGCCATTCAGCCCTTCCAGCCTGCTCTCCCACTCACTAAGGTCGTGGCTGATCTGATTTTAAGCTCAACTGTTCCTTCCTGAATGTCCCCTGAGTTCAGCCCCTTAGTCATCAAGAGTCTGTCTCCCTCTGCCTTAAAAATATTTACAGGTTGTACACCCACTGCCTTTTGAAGAAGGGAATTTCAAAGGTTCACAACTCTCCAAGAGAAAAAAACACAACTCTGTTTGCGATGATACCCGCTTTATCAAAGGGTCAGTTAGACTCGAAACGTCAGCTCTTTTCTCTCCTCACAGGTGCTGCCAGACCTGCTGAGATTTTCCAGCATTTTCTCTTTTGGTTTCAGATTCCAGCATCCACAGTAATTTGCTTTTATTATTTTGTATACGCTTTATGTTTAAACAGTGACTCTTAATTCTAGATTCTCCTACAAGAAGAAATATTCTTTCAACATTAACTGAGTCAAGTTCCCTCAGTATGTTTCAATTAAGACACCTCTGACCCCTCTAAACTCCAGAGGGGCTTTTGCCTGAAACGTCGATTTCGAAGTTCCTTGGATGCTGCCTGAACTGCTGTGCTCTTCCAGCACCACTAATCCAGGATACAGGCCCAGTCTGTCCAGCCTTTTCTCATCGGGCAATCCATTCATTCCAGCTACTAGTCTAGTAAAGGCTCTGGTGAGACCACATTGGGAATATTGTGAGATGTTTTGGGCTCCGTATCTAAGGAAGGATGTGCTGGCCTTGGAGGGCTGCCAGAGGACATCTACAAGAATGATTCCAGGATGAAGGGCATGACATATGAGGAGCAGTTGAGGACTTCTGGATCTGTACTCGGTAGAGTTTGAAAAGAATTGATTGAAACTTACCGAATACTGACAGGCCTGGATAGAGTGGATGTAGATAAGATGTTCCCACCAGTAGGAGAGATTAGGACCTGAGGGCACAGCCTCAGGGTGAAGCGATGACCCTTTAGAACTGAGGTAAGGAGTGATTTCTTCAGCCAGAGGGTGGGGATCTGTGGAACTCATTGCCACAGAGGGCTAGGGAGGCCAAGTCATTGAGGGCATTTAAGACAGAGATAGATAGGGTCTTGATGAGTTAAGGGGATCGAGGGTTACAGGGAGAAGGCAGGAGAATGGGGTTGAGAAACATCAGCCATGATCGAATGACAGAACAGACTCAATGGGTCAAACGGCCTAATTCTGCTCCTCTGTCTTACTGTCTGTGGACTTGTACACTTAAGTCCCTTTGTTCCAAAGATTTCCTTCGGGACCTACCATTCACTGTGTAAATCCTTCTCTTTTTAGTTCTCCCAAAATCCATAACTTCACAATTATCAGGATTAAATTCCATTGCTCTACCCAATGTATCAGCTGATCAATATCAGACTGTAGGCTGACTCCATCCTCCTCACTGTCAACAACACCACCAATTATCGTGTCATCTGCAAACTTACTAATTATACCTTCGCATTCACATCCAGCTTGTTAATGTAAATAACAAACAGCAAGGACCCCAGCACCGATTCCTGTGGTACGTCACTGGTCACAGGTTTCCAATCACAAAAGCAACCCTCCACCATCACCCTGTGCCTCCCATTTGGAAACAAGTCTTGCATCCGATTTGCCAAACTGCTTTGGATCCCATGGGCTCTTCCCTTTTGGTCCAGCCTTCCATGTGGGACCTTGTCAAAAGCCTTAATGAACTCCATGGAACCCACATCAACTGCACGGCCCTTATCAATACGGTCACCTTTTCAAAGCACTAAATCTGCTATTTGTCTTACTCTCAAACACTTACTCTTACTCTAATCTAATCTTTACAAAAGCCAAGTAAACATACTGGATATCCTAAAAGAATGAAGATTGAATCGGGGCAAGGACTCAAAATTAATGTGAAGAAAAGCAAAAAAGTAATTTAAAAAGTGGGTGGCGCGGTGGCACAGTGGTTAGCACTGCTGCCTCCAGCGCCGAAGACCCGGGTTCAATTCCCACCTCAGGCGACTGACTGTGTGGAGTTTGCACATTCTCCCCGTGTCTGCGTGGGTTTCCTCCGGATGCTCCGGTTTCCTCCCGCAGTCCAAAGATGTGCAGGTCAGGTGAATTGGCCATGCTAAATTGCCCGTAGTGTTAGGTAAGGGGTAAATGTAGGGGAATGGGTGGGTTACGCTTCGGCAGGTCGGTGTGGACTTGTTGGGCCGAAGGGCCTGTTTCCACACTGTAATCTAATCTAATCTAATCTTTACTCCCACCAATTTAAACCAACTCCCCTTTTCTCCATAACCCTTGATTCTCTCACTGATTAAAAATTCTGATTATCGCATCCTTAATGACCCAGCCTGGAGAGCCACCTGCAGTAAAGAATTTCACAGATTCCCAAAAACAATCCTCCTCATCTCTGCCTTAAATAGTGACCTTTTATTTTGTGATTACACCCTCTGGTGCTAGACTCTCCCACAAGGGGAAACAACCTTTCCACATCTACACTGTCACACCGCTGAACAATGTTATTTAAATTAGTAAGGTGTCCACTCTTTCCCCTAAAAATGCATGCAGACCTAACATGCAAAACCTTCCCCCCAGAGCTGGTATCTGCCGAGTGAACCTTTCCCGGACTATCCAATAACAGTGTGCATCTCTCTGGATAAGAGACTCAAAATTGTTCACAATATCCCAGCTGTAATCTGACTCATGCCTTGCACAGTTTTAGCAAGACAACTCCTACTTTTTATGCTGCATTCACTTTGAAAGAAAAGCCAGCGTTCCATTTGCATTCCCCATTTACCAAATGAACCTGCATACTACCAGTTTGTGATTCATTGCCAGGAACTCCCAATTCTTCTGTTCTTTAGCTGTCTGAAATCTCTCCCCATTTAATACTATCTGGCTTCTCTATTCTTCCTGCCAGTTTGCATAACCTCACATTTCCCAAAATTATATTCCATCTGTCAAGTGTTTTCCCACTCACTCAACCTATTTCTATCTCTCTGCGGACTCTTTATGTCACCCTCACCATTTGCCTTCCTGCGTATTTTTGGGACACACCCCAACATGTCGAGAGAGCATTCACTTTCCTTATCAAATGCATGAGCATATATTGTAAATATCTGTGGCCCCAGAACTGATCCCTGTGGCACTCCACTGTAACAGGTGGTCATTCTGTAAGTGCTCACTTTATCCCAATTCTCTGTTTTCTATTTGTTAACCAATCCTCTTCCCATGTGAATACATTACCCTAAAACCATAATTTATTATCTTATTGAGTAGACTTCTGTGTGGTATCTCATCAAACATCTTTTTAGAAGTCCAAATATGTTGCATCTACTAGTTTCCCTTGATCTCTGTTTCATGTTACCTCCTCAAAGAACTGTAATGAATTTGTCAGGCATGATTTTCCCTTCAGGAAGCTATGCTTACTCTGATTAATCATATAATGTGTTTCAATGTGAATTAAATCCTTTATAATAGATTCTAACATTTCCCTGATAACTAAGAAAATGGAGCCATTCAGCCTTTTGAGCTTGGTCCACCAGTCAGATCTTCCAACTCAGTCCCCTTTTCCCACTTCCCCTCCCCCCACCACACCATCACCGTTGATTTCTGTAGCCCTGAGAACTCTATCTAACTCCTTTTTGAAACCATTCCATGTTTTAGCCTGAACCATTTTCTGTAGCAGAGATTTTGACAGGCTCAACATTCTTTCAGTGAAGAAACATCTTCTTATCTCATTCCTAAATGGCCTACCCCCATATCCTTCAACTATGACCCCTACCCCCATATCCTTCAACTCTGACCCCTCGTTCTGGACTTCCTGGTCATTGGGAACACCCTTCTTGTGTTCAGCCTGTCCAGTCCTGTTAGAATTCCATAATCTCGATGAGATCCCCCTCACTCTTCGAGACTCCAGTGAATACAATTTGAACCAACTCAATCTCTCCCCATACGTCAGTCCTGCCATCCCAGGAATCAGTCTGGTACTCTACCGCCCTCCTTCCATCACCAGAATATCCTTCCTCAGATAAGGAGACCCAAACTGCACACAATGCTTGAGGTATGGTCTCACCCTGCCCCTGTCCTTGAATCCTCTCGCTATGAAGACCAACATACCATTTGCCTTCTTCACTATCTGCTGTACCTGCCTGCTTAGCTTCAGCGACTGATGCACAAGGACACCCAGGTCTCTCTGCAACTTCCCCTTTTCCCAATCTGTTGCCATTCAGACAATAATCTGCTTTTCTATTTTTGCTGCCAAAGTGAATAACCTCACATTTATCCACATTAAACTGGATCTGCCGTGATTGCCCACTCAGTCAACTGAAGCAACCTCCTCACAACTCACACCCAGCCTTCCACCCAGCTTTGCATCATCTGCATAAGTAGAGATTTTGCATTTGGCTCCCTCGTCTAAATTATTACATATGTAGATGGGGTCCAGACGCTGATCCATACAGTACCCTATTAGGCAGTGCCTGCCATTTGGAAATGACCTGCTTATTCCTGCTCTTTGTTTCCGGTCAGCCCACCATGTTTCCATCCCTGTCAGTATGCAACGCCATTTCATGCACCCCAGTGTTAAATGGGAATCTATTATGTGGGACAGCACATTGACAGCAGCCTTCGGAAAGCTGCCTCAAAGTCCAAACAAACCACATCACCTCGCTCCCCCTCATCAACTTTACTAATCACTACCGCAAAAAATTCCAGTAGATTTTTCAAGCATGATTTCCCTTTCACAAAGCCATGCTATCTCTGTCCAATCCTGTCACTGTTTTCAAGTGCTCTGCTATTAAATATTTTAGAGTGGATTCGAGCAACCCCATTATTATTCCCTGTTTTCCCTCTATCACCTTTTTAAAATAGTGGGACCGTGTTAACCACCCTCCAATCTTTTGGAACTTTTCTAGAATCTGCAGCATAAAATCTTGGAAGCTGACCATCAAAGCATCCACCATTTCTAGGGCTACTTCCTACGGTACTCTGGGATGGAGATTATCAGGCCCTGGGCATTTAACAGTGTTTAATTCCATCAATTTCCCCAACACAATTTCCTTACTAATACTGATTTGCTTTAATTCCTAGATCCTCTGTTCACCAACAGTTTTGGGATGTTATTTATATCTTCCTTTGTGAAAACAGAACCAAAGTATATATGGGAGACTGATTAGCAAGGTTAGATCTCATGGACTACAGGGAGAACTAACCATTTGGATACAGAACTGGCTCAAAGGTAGAGGAAGAGGGTGGTGGCAGAGGGTTGTTTTTCAGACTGGAGGCCTGTGACCAGTGGAGTGCCACAGGGATCGGTGCTGGGTCCACTACTTTTCATCATTTACATAAATGATTTGGATGCGAGCATAAGAGGTACAGTTAGTAAGTTTGTAGATGACACCAAAATTGGAGGTGTAGTGGACAGCGAAGAAGGTTACCTCAGATTACAACAGGATCTGGTCCAGATGGGCCAATGGGCTGAGAAGTGGCAGATGGAGTTTAATTCAGATAAATGCGAGATGCTGCATTTTGGGAAAGCAAATCTTAGCAGGACTTAATGGTAAGGTCCTAGGGAGTGTTGCTGAATAAAGAGATCTTGGAGTGCAGGTTCATAGCTCCTTAAAAGTGGAGTCGCAGGTAGATAGGATAGTGAAGAAGGCATTTGGTATGCTTTCCTTTATTAGTCAGAGTATTGAGTACAGGAGTTGGGAGGTCACGTTGCGGCTGTACAGGACATTGGTTAGGCCACTGTTGGAATATGGCGTGCAATTCTGGTCTCCTTCCTATCGGAAAGATATTGTGAAACTTGAAAGGGTTCAGAAAAGATTTCCAAGGATGTTGCCAGGGTTGGAGGGCTTGAGCTACAGGGAGAGGCTGAACAGGCTGGGGCTGTTTTCCCTGGAGCATTGGAGGCAGAGGTTTACAAAATTATGAGTGGCATGGATAGGATAAATAGACAAAGTCATTTCCCTGGAGTCAGGGAGTCCAGAACTAGAAGGCATAGGTTTAGGGTGAGAGGGGAAAAATATAAAAGAGACCTAAGGGGCAACGTTTTCATGCAGAGGGTGGTACGTGTATGGAATGAGTTACCAGAGGATGTGGTGGAGGCTGGTACAATTGAAACATTTAAAAGGTATTTGGATGGGTAAATGAATAGGAAGGGTTTGGAGGGATATGGGCCGGATGCTGGCAGGTGGGACTAGATTGGGTTGGGATATCTGGTCGGCATGGACTGGTTGGACCGAAGGGTCTGTTTCCTGCTGTACATCTCTATGACTCTATGACTCTATTTAGTTGAAGGATAGTAAATGTTGTCCTCTTGTTCAAAAGGGGGAGTAGAGCCAACCGTGGTAATTGTAAACCTGTGAGCGTTACTTCGGTTATGGGAAAAATGTTGGAAAGGTTGCAAGAGATAGGATTTATAATCACCTAGAAAGGATTAAGTTGATTAGGGATCATCAACACGGTTTTGTGAAGGGTAGATTGTGCCTCACAAACCTTATTGAGTTCTTTGAGAAGGTGGCCAAACAGGTGGATGAGGGTTAAGTGGTTGCTGTGGTATTTATGGATATCAGTAAGGTGTTTGATAAGCTTCCCCACGGTAGGCTATTGCACAAAATACAGAGGCATGAGATTGAGGGTGATTTAGCGATTTGGATCAGAACTCGGCTCGCAAAAAGAAGACAGAGGGTGGATGTTGATGGGAAATATTCATCCTGGAGTCCAGTTACTAGTGGTGTACCGCAAGGATCTGTTTTGGTCCACTGCTGTTTGTCATTTTTATAAATGATCTGGATGAAGGCATAGAAGGATGGGTTAGTAAATTTGCAGATGACACTAAGGTCGGTAGAGTTGTGGATAGTGACGAAGGATGTTGTAGGGTTATCGAAGGACATAGATAAGCTGCAGAGCTGGGCTGAGAGGTGGCAAATCGAGTTTATAATGTGGAAAAGTGTGAGGTGATTCACTTTGGAAGGAGTAACAGGAATGCAAAGTACTAGGCTAATGGTAATGTTCCTGATAGTGGAGATGAGCAAAGAGATCTCGGTGTCCTGGTACAAAGATCATTGAAAGTTGCCGCCCAGGTTGATAGGGTTGTTAAGAAGGCATATGGTGATGCTCACATCCAAATCTTTTAAATACACGATGAAAAGTAGGGGACTCAGCACCGATCCTTGTGGCACTCCACTGGTCACAGGCCTCCTGTCTGAAAAACAACCCTCCACCACCACCCTCTGTCTTCTACCTTCGAACCAATTCTGTATCCAAATGGGCAATTCTCCCTATGTTTCATGCTAACCAGTCTCCCATGGGGAACCTTGTCAAACACCTTACTGAAGTCCGTATAGATCACGTCTACTGCTCTGCCCTCATCAATCTTATTTGTTACTTCTTCAAAAACTCAATCAAGTTAGTGAGACATTATTTCCCACACACCAAGCCATGTTGACTATCCTAACCAGTCCTTGCCTTTCCAAATACATGTACATCCTGTCCCTCAGGATTCCCTCCAACAACTTGCCCACCAATGACAACAGGCTCACTGGTCTATAGGTAAAAACAATGACTGCAGATGCTGGAAACCAGAGTCTAGATTAGAGTGGTGCTGGAAAAGCACAACAGGTCAGGCAGCTTCGGAGGAGCAGTAAAATCGACGTTTCGGGCAAAAGCCCTTCATCAGGAATACAGGCAGAGAGCCTGAAGGGTGGAGAGGTAAGTGAGAGGAGGGTGGGGGTGGGGAGAAAGTAGCATAGAGTACAGTAGGTGAGTGGGGGAGGGGATGAAGGTGATAGGTTAGGGGGGAAGGGAGGGTGGAGTGGATAGGTGGAAAAGAAGATAGGCAGGTAGGACAAGTCATGGGGACAGTGCTGAGCTGGAAGTTTGGAACTGGGGTGAGGTGGGGGAAGGGGAAATGAGGAAACTGTTGAAGTCCACATTGATGCCCTGGGGTTGAAGTGTTCCAAGGCGGAACTCTGCAACCCCATTGCATCAATGTGGACTTCACCAGTTTCCTCATTTCCCCTTCCCCCACCTCACCCTAGTTCCAACCTTCCAGCTCAGCACTGTCCCCATGACCTGTCCTACCTGCCTATCTTCTTTTCCACCTATCCACTCCAGCCTCCCCCCTAACCTATCACCTTCATCCCCTCCCCCACTCACCTACTATGCTATGCTACTTTCTCCCCACCCCCACCCTCCTCTCACTTATCTCTCCACCCTTCAGGCTCTCTGCCTGTATTCCTGATGAAGGGCTTTTGCACGAAACGTCAGTTTTACTGCTCCTCACTGGTCTATAGTTCCCGGCTTGTCCTTACCACATTTTCTTAAACAGTGGCACCACGTCAGCCAACCTCCAGTGTTTTGGCACCTCACCTCTGACTATCGATGATACAAATATCTCAGTAAGAGGCCCAACAATCACTTCTCTGGCTTCCCACAGAGTTCTAGGGTACACCTGATCAGGTCCTGGGGATTCATCCACTTTTATGTGTTTCAAGACATCCAGCGCTTCTCCTATGTAATATGGACATTTTTCAAGGTGTCACCATCTATTTCCCCACACTCTGTATTTTCCATGTCCATCTCCATGTAAACACAGGTGCAAAATACTCGTTTAGTATCTCCCCCATTTTCTGTGGCTCCACACAAAGGCCGTCTTGCTGATCTTTGAGGGGCCCTATTCTTTCCCTAGTTACCCTTTTGTCCTTAATGTGTTTGTAAAAACCCTTTGGATTCTCCTTAATTCTATTTGCCGAAGCTATTTCATGTCCCCGTTTTGCCCTCCTGATTTCCCTCTTGAGTATACGTCTACTGCTTTTATACTCTTCTCAGGATTCACTCGATCTATCCTGTCTATACCAGTCATATGCTTCCTTCTTTTTCTTTATCAAACCCTCAATTTTTTTAGTCATCCAGCATTCCCTATACCTACCAGCCTTCCCTTTCACCCTGACAGGAATATACTTTCTCTGGATTCTCATACTCTCATTTCTGAAGGCTTCCCATTTCCCAGCCGTCCCTTTACTTGTGAACATCTGCCTCCAATCAGCTTTCGAAAGTTCTTGCCTAATACCGTTAAAATTAGCCTTTCTCCAATTTAGAACTTCAAGTTTTAGATCTGGTCTATCCTTTTCCATCGCTATTTTAAAACGAATAGAATTATGGTCGCGAGCCCCAAAGTGCTCCCACACTGACACCTCAGTCACCTGCCCTTCCTTATTTCCCAAGAGTAGGTCAGGTTTTGCACCTTCTCCAGTAGGTATATCCACATACTGAATCAGAAAATTGTCTTGTACACACTTCACAAATTCCTCTCCATCTAAACCCTTAACACAATGGCAGTCCCAGTCTATAGCAGTACTTACTGTGGAAAAGGATATAGACTGTAGGGAAATAGATGGTGACATCTTAAAAAATGTCCATATTACAGAGGAGGAAGTGCTGGATGTCTTGAAACACATAAAAGTGGATAAATCCCCAGGACCTGATCAGGTGTACCCTAGAACTCTGTGGGAGGCTACGGAAGTGATTGCTGGGCCTCTTGCTGAGATATTTGTATCATCGATAGTCACAGGTGAGGTGCTGGAAGACTGGAGGTTGGTTAACGTGGTGCCACTGTTCAAGAAGAGTGGTAAGGACAAGCCAGGGAACTATAGACCGGTGAGCCTGACGTCGGTGGTGGGCAAGTTGTTGGAGGGAATCCTGAGGGACAGGATGTACATATATTTGGAAAGGCAAGGACTGATTCAGGATAGTCAGCATGGCTTTGTGCATGGGAAATCATGTCTCACAAACTTGATTGAGTTTTTTGAAGAAGTAGCAAAAAGGATTGATCTGGGCAGAGCAGAAGATGTGACCTATGGACTTCAGTAAGGCGTTCGACAAGGTTCCCCATGGGAGACTGATTAGCAAGGTTAGATCTCATGGAATACAGGGAGAACTAACTATTTGGATACAGAACTGGCTCAAAGGTCGAAGACAGAGGGTGGTGGTGGAGGGTTGTTTTTCAGACTGCAGGCCTGTGACCAGTGGAGTGCCACAAGGATCGATGCTGGGTCCACTACATTTTGTCATTTACATAAATGATTTGGATGCGAGCATAAGAGGTACAGTTAGTAAGTTTGCAGATGACACCAAAATTGGAGGTGTAGTGGACAGCGAAGAGGGTTACCTCAGATTACAACCGGATCTGGACCAGATGGGACAATGGGCTGAGAAGTGGCAGATGAAGTTTAATTCAGATAAATACAAGGTGCTGCACTTTGGGAAAGCAAATCTTAGCAGGACTTATACACTTAATGGTAAGGTCCTAGGGAGTGTTGCTGAACAAAGATCTTAGAGTGCAGGTTCATAGATCCTTAAAAGTGGAGGCGCAGGTCAATAGGATAGTGAAGAAGGCATTTGGTATGCTTTCCTTTATTGGTCAGAGTGTTGAGTACAGAAGTTGGGAGGTCATGTTGCGGCTGTACAGGACATTGGTTAGGCCACTGTTGGAATATTGTGTGCAATTCTGGTCTCCTTCCTATTGGAAAGATGTTGTGAAACTTGAAAGGGTTCAGAAAAGATTTCCAAGGATGTTGCCAGGGTTGGAGGATTTGAGCTATAGGGAGAGGCTGAACAGGCTGGGGCTGTTTTCCCTGGAGCATCGGAGGCTGAGGAGTGACCTTATAGAGTTTTACAAAATTATGAGTGGCATGGATAGGATAAATAGATAAAGTTTTTTCCCTGGAGTGGGGGAGTCCAAAACTAGAAGGCATAAGTTTAGGGTGAGAGGGGAAAGATATAAAAGAGACCTAAGGGACAACTTTTTCACACAGAGGGTGGTGTGTGTATGGAATGAGCTGCCAGAGGAAGTGGTGGAGGCTGGTATAATTGCAACATTTAAGAGGCATTTGGATGGGTATATGAATGGGAAGGGTTTGGAGGGATATGGGCCAGGTGCTGGCAGATGGGACTGGATTGGGTTGGGATATCTGGTCGGCCTGGACGGGTTGGATCAAAGGGTCTGTTTCCGTGCTGTATATCTCTATATCTCTGACTCTATGACTCTCAGCTGAGGATCCAGTTGCAGAAGGCGGAACCGAGATCTAGGTTTCCCATTTCCTGTTTCCTGTTTCACCTTTCCCATTTTATTATTTTGTGGCAGGAATGAATAACTTGCAGTTCCTCCTTGTGCTCATTCAGTATTTGTCGTTGCCTCTTCACTATCATCCCTTGAGGTAATGTTCTCTAATTTATCATATCCAGCTCCCACTTCATATTGTTGTAATTTCCTTTATTTAGATTCAGGACCTTCGTCTCAGAATGTCTTAGTGAATATTCAACCATATTATTGCAACTCTTCCCAAAGGGACCTTGCGAATGTTAAGCTCACTGGCCTATTGTTATCGGAATTTTTTGTCCCCTTCCCTTTATAAATAAAGGTGTTACTGAGGTGGTTTTCCAATCCTAAAAGCATACAGCATGGAAATAGACCCTTCGGTTCAGCTCATCCATGCTCACCAAGTTTCCCAAATTAATCTAGTCCCTTTGACCTCTTGGAGGAGAAAGTGAGGACTGCAGATGCTGGAGATCAGAGCTGAAAAATGTGTTGCTGGAAAAGCGCAGCAGGTCAGGCAGCATCCAAGGAGCAGGAGAATCGACGTTTCGGGCATGAGCCCTTCTTCAGGAATGAGGAATCCTCATTCCTGAAGAAGGGCTCATGCCCGAAACGTCGATTCTCCTGCTCCTTGGATGCTGCCTGACCTGCTGCGCTTTTCCAGCAACACATTTTCACCTTTGACCTCTTGGCCTTTTCCAGAATCTAAAGATTCCAGGAAGATTACTGTCAGCGAATCCACTATCTCTGTAGTTACTTCCTTTGAAATGCTCGGATACATCCCATCCTGTCCAGGGGACTTTGCAGTCTACAACCCCATTAGTTTCCCTGGGACTTTTTCTTGAGTGATAGTTATTGCATTTCTCCCCCCTAACTTTGAGCCCTTTGAGGATTTAGTCATTTTGGAATGCCTTTAACATCTACTGTGAAGCCTGATGCAAAGTATTTATTCAAGTGGGAATCCAGGAAACAGACTCTCAAATTCCTGATAGTGAGAATTCAATGATAATGAGCCAACTTGTTTTATGTTCCATTCAGCTTTCTTCCCCATTGACTTAAATCAGAATAAAACAAGTTGCGGGGATACAGACTGCCAACTTGCAATCTCCTCATCCACGTTAGTGCCCTTCCCCTTGGCTATAATAAGATTTGTTGCTTAAAGCATGTAGCAGTGAATTACATAATGTCACTTGTCATTCAAAGTTTTTAATAAAAGTTGAATCTTAATGGATTCAAAATCTCCTGATATTTGCACTTTTTAAACTGCAGTGAGTTTTCACACTGAATGTGCATCAAAGAATAAGCAATTTATTTTCAAGGCAAGGTGTGTGCTTTGATCAATTTTGTTCAGTCTCCTGACTTCTGCTCCTCTCCTGATGCAGAAGTCAGGGATCAAACAGGCCTGTGTCAGGATCAATGGCAATCTGTTACACAGTTTCTTGGCGAGTTCTCCTTTCCGAGAGCTGCTTTTGAATCGACCTCAGTGTCCATCCGCACTGGAGCTTTCTTGTTCAGAACAATAAAAACCATGAGATGAAGAGACCAGCCCAATCTGAGGGGTGTTTGATCCTAGCACAGAACTCAAAGTAGAAATGTGTTTTATTCACTCCATTTAAATTTAAAACAAATTGTCACAGGAATACAAAGGCACATATGTAGAAATGAGAGGTAATTTGATTGGTAAATATAGGTTTCTAAGAGAAGTTGACAGGGTAGATGTCGAAAGACTGCTTAGATTTAGATTTTATTGTCAAATATGCTCAAGTACAGAGGTACTGGAGTACAGTGAAAAGTGTATAATGTCTCCACACATGGCACCATCTTAGGTACAAAGGCACCTTGGGACAAAAAGCGTAGGTACAAAGTACTAAAAGGGAGAGACTATACTTAGGGGCTCGTCTCAGTGGAGGAGATCAACCATTTTCAACTGAAGTGAAGAAATATTTCCTCACTCTAATTTCAAATCTAATGTTGATCTTACTTTGTGCCCTCCTGTTCAGGTGTAGGCCTCACTCTGTCTGAGCTCCCTATGATCTGTGTGTCCTTGTTTACTGTGATCTACCTGTACTGCTCGCAAAACAAAACCTTTCAATGTACTTAGGTGCAGGTGACAACAATAAATTAAATCAAATCATGGGGTTGAAAAGTTTTGAAATTCCCTCCCTCCCCCAGAGTTTGTGGCTGCTCCTCATTGGACATGGGATCCAGTAGATGTTTGGGCAAGACAATGATTAAAAGATCCAGGAATTGAAAGGGAAAGGTAGATTGATTAGAAGCTAGTCATGGTCCTGTTGGATGGTCAGTTGGGATTGAGTGCGCTCCTGCTCTCATTTCTCCAGTTTTTATGTGACGTTGCCCATGGGAGAGTATTTTATCATGTTTTCCACTCTAGAGGTCTCGAGGATTGAGGGCTGAGCTATTACAGTTATTTTGCACTGTCCTGTAGATAACAAAGCATTTCACCTCTGGTATGGAATACCTTCTGCTTGACCTGAGTGAACATGGTTTCTCAACACTGAGCACCAGTCTTCATTCCATGTCCCTTGCTTCAAAAGAAACCTGTTGAGCCCAGTCTGGAGAGCTCCAGTTGACTCCAACTCTGACAGCTTTTCAGGAGAGAGTTCCACATTTCCCACTAGCTTTTGTAAGAAGGAGTGCTGTTGAACCAGCATATACAAATTTTAAATTTGTGCCCCCCCACCATATTGGAAATTATTTATGATTTGTTCATGGCTTGTAGGGGCCACTGGCAAGGGCAGCATTAATTGCTCATTGCGAGTTTTCCTTGATCTGAATGACTTGTTGGGCACTGACCTGGTGGTAATATCACTGGACTAGTAATCCAGACACAAAGAGCATGGTGCTGGAAAAGCACAGCCAGTCAGGCAGCATCTGAGGAGCAGGAGAGTTGCCATTTCAAGCATAATCTCTTCATCAGGAATGAGTCATCCAGAGACCCAGCTAATGTTCCATGGCAGTTAGTGGAATTTGAATTCAGTAAAAAATATAGAATTAAGAGTCCATGATGACCATGAAACCATTGTTAATTGTTTGAAAAACCCATCCATTTCATCAATATCCTTTTGGGAAGCAAACTGCCATCTTTACCCGGTCTAGTGACTCCAGACCCCCAGCAATGTGGTGGATTCTTATCTTCCCTCTGGACAATTAGGGAAATAACTACTGGCCTAGCCAGCGACACCCACATCCTTTGAATTACAAAAACATTCAGAGGAAGTTAATAATCAGCCACATTTTTTGGATTGATATGTAGTTTGGAGCAACTGATTTCCTTCCCTAAAGAGCATTAGTGAATCAGATGAGCATTTTTTTTTTAAAATTATATCTGTAAGTATTCCACCACACAACTGAATGTTTCTTTTTTCCTCATCACCAAATCACCCGTGATATGTTTTCATCAATTCACCACCACTAATAAACCACCCACATTTCCCAATTGGTAAATTTAAATACAATGTAAATTAGCACTGAGGACAGCTTTATATCTGGATTTACTAATTAATTGCATTTAAATTTCATCAGCTCCTGTGTTGAGGTTCGAACCCATTTCACAGAGTGCAGTGACCCAGGCCTTGGGATTACAAGCCCATGTTGATTCCCAGTCCAAAAACACATGGAATTTCGTATTCAAATTCTTGCATTAAATCCCTACCATTGGCTTGACCGTTTTCATGCATTGTAACCACCTCCCAGCCTCACAAGGCTGTGAGATTCCTGTGTTCCTCAGATTCTGCACTCTTGTACATTTTCTCTCTCTCTCTCATTTCCTCTCTTCTGCTCTTTTACAATTCCATTTGAAACCTAATTCCACACCAAACATTTCTTCATCAATATAAAAATCTCCTTACTTATCCCAGGGACCATGGTAATTGAATCTGATGGAGAAGCATAAGGCATCCTGAATCCTGAGGGACAGCCTAAATGAGAGACAAGTGAAACATTCTAGAGCATTATAGTACATCATGGTGCTATACAAATGCCTGATATTGTGGTTCAGTGCAGACAAATAGTAAAATGTTGTTCCTGTAAACTCAAGATTCATTTGCAGAAATCAGTGCTATACCAGACAGTGAAGCAGCTGAGATTATTATGATAACTTGCATCAATTTTAAAGTTCAGTAATGATCGCAACAATTACCAGCATTCATCTAACTGCGACTCCATTGGAACAGCAAGGTTCAGGATAATTTCATACAATGAGGTAATCAAGTAATATATTAAAGCTAATGCCCCTGTAACTGTTATTGTTCTGGGATAATGTCCGCTCTTTCGGAATATAATTAGGGTGATTTGACACAACAAAACTAAATTATAGCCAAACATGATATGTACAAAGAAATTTTAATCACTACAACCTGCATTGGCTGAGCAAAATGATCAAGCTCTGGACTGTTATTATTGAGAGATACAATGGGCGCTGGCTGTAGTCGAGAAGCCAATGTAACCCAACATCACAAAATGGGTATGTCAGTTATCATGTTCACTTTGTCTTACTGCACCCATTGCATTCTTTCATCATCGCCTTCCTAAGGGGAAGAGGCAGAACTAGCTTTGTGGTATTATCATTAGATTATTAGTCCAAAAATGTGCAGATTAGGTGGATTGACCATGGTAACTGCGAGTTACAGGGATTTGGATAGAGGCATGGGTCTGGGTGGGATGCTCTTTGGAGGATCAGTATAGATTTGATGGGCCAATTGGCTTCTTTCCACACTGTAGGGATTCTGTGATTCTCTGATTAAACTAGAGAGACAGATAATATTCTGGAGACTCAGATTTGATCCCCCCACCCCACCCTCCCCCAGCAGATGGCAACATTTGAATTCAGGAAACAAAAATCGGGAATTAAGAGTCTGATGATGACCATGAATCCATTGTTGACTGTCAAGAATATTCCATCTGGGTCATTAATGTCCTTTAGGGAAGGAAACTGCCATCCTTACCTGGTCTGGACTTCAGAACCACAGCAATGTAGTTGACCCTTAACTGCCCTCTGGGCAATAAATGTTGGATACATTTTGTAAATGTACAAATAAAACAACATTCATTCCAAGAAAGACAGGACCAATTCAAGATACTATTCAATGCCAGAAAATACATGTCACAGAAATTACCAGCAAACAGGATCCATCCAAACAGTTTTAATTTGTGTTAATTTTTCCTGAAGAAGGGCTCATGCCTGAAACGTCGATTCTCCTGTTCCCTGGACGCTGTCTGACCTGCTGCGCTTTTCCAGCAACACATTTTCAGCTCTAATTTTTCAATAACACAACCTTACCTGGAGGATCATCGGAAGAAAGATTTTCTACCTGGGAGACTTCACCAACCATGGATAATATCCAAAGTCAGCAGGATTCTTGGATTTCTGAGGAAGAGCCTTTGGGATTGCAATGAAAATATCCGAGTTGGAGCTTACCAAACCTACTGCTTCTTCTGTCCTGGAGATTGCAAGTCATTGGTGAGATCCTAATCGGAGAAAGATAAATAAGGATGCAATGACCGAACATTGTGCAGAATAGTTCTGCACTGATCAGTCTGAGAAATATGTCAGGATCATAACTCTGATCATAGATCTGCCTCAGGAATCAGGAATCACTGAAGCAAAGGAGGGAGAGAAATAGGCAGGGCACTTTCTATAAAATGAAAAATGTCCTGGTGGAAGTTGACAGAAACAAATGCCTGTAGTTAGGAGTTGGATATAGTTGTAAGGGCTAAAAGGATCAAAGGGTTTGGGGAGAAAGCAGGAACAGTAGGCTGAGATCAATGACCAGTGGTCATACTGAATGGTGGAACAGGCTCGAAGGGCTGAATGGTCTCCTCCTGCTCCTATTTTCTGTGTTGACCCCTGACCCTTCAGTAATGAGATAACTATCCACACCAACTACAATGACTACTTTTTCCATGCATTTTATCAGTGATCCCTCCTTCCAAGGACTATCACCAATGGAACAAACTGCCGAAGGAAATTCTCACAACCTCGCATTTGAAATCTCCAAGCTTTAATTTTAGATCCTTTCTGGGTTCTGAGGAAGGGTCACTTGACCCAAAACATTAACTCTGATTTCTGTCCATAGACACTGCCAGACCTGCTGAGCTTTTCCAGCAATTTCAATTTTTGCCTCTGATTTAAGCATTCGCTGTTCTTTCAGTTTTTCTGGAAAATGATCGATGAACTGAATAGGTTTGTTTTAGTGGTTATTGCTGAAAATGAAAGTACATCCTGTAGGGGATAACATATTGGCAGGGATAGAAGTTTGGCTAGCTAACAGGAAATAGAGAGTAGAAATAATTGGCTCATTTTCTAGTTGGCAAGGTGGAACGATGCTGGGGCTTCAACTTCTGACAATAGTTAAAAATGGTTTTGATAGTGGTACTGAAGTCATCACTGCGAACTTTGCTGACGACACAAAGATAGGTCAGAAAATAAGTGTTAAGGAAGATGTGAGGCTGCTTTAAATGGATATAGATAAATGAGCAGACAAATCTGGCAAATGAAATATAATTTCTGAAAGTGTAATTGATAGAAAAGGTTAACAAAGGAGCATTTTATCTAAAGGGTGAGAGATTCCAGAGCTCTGAAATGCAGAAGGTTCTGGGTGTCCTAGTGCATGAGTCACAACATGTTCATGTGCAGTTGTAGTAAGTAATTAGGAAAGCAAATAGAATGATATTGTTTATCATCATGTCAATTAAACACACAAGTAGGAAGATTATGCTTCAGTTACACATGGCATTGGTGAGAATACACCTGTGACACTGTGTACGGTGTTGATATCCTTGTTTAAGAAAGACGTCAATGTGTTGGAAACAGTTCAGAACAGGCTTACTCATCTAGTACCTGGATGGGATGTTGTCTTATGAGGAAAGGAGTCAATTTCATTGAAGCGTACACAATTCTTAATCGGGCAGACACAATGGATACAGAAGGAGGTGCCTCTGAGCGACAGGGTCTAGCACCAGGGGATGCAGCCTCTGAACAAGGGACAAGCCATATAAGACAGTGATGAGGAGAAGCTTCTGCTCAGAAGGTGGTGAATCTGTGGAACTTGTTACCACAGAGAGCTGTCAAGGTTTGATCATGAAATATATTCAGTGCTGAGAGAGACAGGGAGGTTTTTAATCTGTAAGGGAACCAGGGATTATGTAGAAAAGACAGGAAAGTGGAGTTGAGAATAAAGAATGGTGGAGCAAACTCAATGGGCTGAATGGCCTACTACTGTTCCTTCCCAGAGCTGCACAACATCTGGAATTGTGTTTTGTTCCAGCTGTTGAAGGGTCAGTACCAATGGGCTATGTTAAGGTGAATAGCAGGAGGTTCAGAAGGGATTTGAGGAAAACCCTTTTCTCCCAGAGAGTGGGGCACTGGAATGCACTGCCTGGGGGAGTAATAGAGGTGGGAAACCCCACAGACTTTAAAAACACTTGGATAGGCTCTTGGAATGTCATAACATTCAAGGCTGTGAGACAAGTGCTGGAAAGTGGGATTAGTGTAGATTTGGAGTAGTTTTTGTTGATGCAGACTTGATGGGTAGAAGGGCTTTTTCTGTGCTGTATGATTCTCTGACTCCATGATGAGGCTTGTAGCTGCTGGAGTTTACAGGGGTCAGAAGTGACTTAATTAAAACCCTCTGAAGTCTTGATAGGGTGGTTGTGGAGAGAATGTTTCCTCATTTGGGAGAATCTAGAACTAAATGGTGACCCATTAGCCCATTTAAGGCTGAGATGAGGGAATTTTGTTAATGGTAGACTGTGAGTCTTTAGTACGCTGTTCCTCAAGAGGTGTTAAAAACCGTGTGTTTCAATACTTGGAGGGCAGCAGTAGACAGAGGCTTGGTAAGCAAGGTGATGAAAAATAATCAGGGTCAGATGGGAATGTGCTGTAAGCACATGATCTGATGGAATACTGGAGCAGGTTAAAAGCGTCCTACCCCAATTCAAATATTTACTTGAATTGAATTTATTGTCACGTGTACCGAGGCACAGCAAAAAGATTTGTCTTGCGAGCAATACAGGCAGATCACAGAGTTAAGTAGCGTAGATAAGTAAATAATAGGGAAACAGCAGCAAAGACAAAAACACAGGTACAGGCGAATGTTAAGCATTTGAGAGTCCATTCAGTATTCTAACAACAGGAGGGTAGAAACTGTTGCAAAACCAGTTGGTGCATGTGTTCAGGCTTCTGTACCTTCTCCCCGTTATGGAAAAACATTGCCAGGATGGGATGGATCTTTGAGAATGCTGGTGGCCTTTCCTTGACAGCGGGCCTGGTAGATGGATTCTATAGATGGGAGGTTGGCCTTTGTGATTGCCTGGGCTGAATTCACCACTCTCTGTAACCGTCTCCGATCTTGAATGGTACAGTTGCCATACCAGGTAGTGATACATCCAGACAGAATGCTCTCAGTGGCACACCTATAAAAGTTGGCAAGGGTTTTCGCCGTCATGCCAAATTTCCTCAGCTGCCTGAGGAAGAAGAGACGTTGTTGGGCCTTTGTAACCAATGCATCCACATGAAGAGTCCAAGATAGCTTGTTGTGGATGACCACTCCCAGGAGCTTGACCCTCTCCACTTGTTCCACCTCTATACTATTAATGTGTCGGGGGGGCATGAGTAACATCCCGCTGAGAGTCAATAATGAGTTCCTTGGTTTTGTCGGCATTGAGAGCTAGGTTGTTCTCAGTGCACCATTTTTCCAGGTCTTCCACCTCCCGTCTGTAGTCTGTTTTGTCCCCATCTAACATTTGACCGACTATGGTGGTGTCATCAGCGAACTTGTAAACGGCATTAGTCTGGTATTTGGCAATGCAGTCATGGGTATACAGTGAGTACAGCAGGGGGCTGAGTACGCACCCCTGAGAGGTTCCAGTGGTGAGTGTTAGTGAGAATGAAATATTGTCCCCAATCTTCACTGATTGTGGCCTGTGGGTCAGGAAACTGAGGATCCAGTTGCAGAGAATGGGGCTTAGTCCAAGATGACTAAGTTCAGTAATCAGTCTCGAGGGGATAATAGTGTTGAAGGCTGCACTGTAGTCAATGAGTAGGATTCTTACATAGCTGTTCTTGGTGTCAAGATGTTCTCGGGAGGTGTGAAGGGCAAGTGATATGGCATTTGACATGGATCTTTTGATCCGATAGGCAAATTGGAGTGGGTCAAGAGTAGTGGGGAGGCTGGAGTTGATTAATGTCATAACCAGCCTTTCAAAGCACTTCATGACCACTGAAGTTAGGGCCACTGGGCGGTAGTCATTGAGACTTGCTGCGTGAGCCTTCTTAGGCACAGGGATGATGTTGACCCTCCGTTCTGGGCGGCACGGTGGCACAGTGGTTAGTACTGCTGCCTCACAGCGCCAGAGACCCGGGTTCAATTCCCGCCTCAGGCGACTGACTGTGTGGAGTTTGCACATTCTCCCCGTGTCTGCGTGGGTTTCCTCCGGGTGCTCCGGTTTCCTCCCACAGTCCAAAGATGTGCAGGTCAGGTGAATTGGCCATGCTAAATTGCCCGTAGTGTTAGGTAAGGGGTAAATGTAGGGGTATGGGTGGGTTACGCTTCGGCGGGGCGGTGTGGACTTGTTGGGCCGAAGGGCCTGTTTCCACACTGTAAGTAATCTAATCTAATCTAATCTAATGAAACAGGCAGGGACAGTGGCCTGCTGCAGGGAGAGGTTGGAGAGTCCGAGAAGACCTCTACCAGTTGGTCTGCACATGCTCTGAGTGCACGGCCTGGTACTCCGTCTGGTCCCATCGCTTTCCTTGGATTCACACGAAGGAAAACTGATCTAACCTTCAAGCAGTGACTGTTGGGATAGGTTCGTCTGGACTTGTCAGAATAGGTGTTACCTCTCTGCCGAAATTCTGCTCAAAACAAGCATAGAAGGTGGTGAGACGATCTGGGAGGGATGTGTCATCGTCTGCTGTCTTTCACTGTCTCTTTTTAGAAACTCTGATGTCATTCAGTCCTTGCCATAGTCGCTGGGTGTCTGTCTGGGTCTCTAGTTTGGATCGGTATTGGTCCTTGGCTGTCTTAATGGCTCTGCAAAGGTCATACTTAGGTTCGTTATATTTGAGTGGGTCTCCTGATCCGAAGGCTTCATACCTGGTTTCTAGCTGGTTCATCCTGTTGGGGATGACTTCCTTGGTGTACAGTCGTGGGGCAGGTAATGTTTCTGGTAGTACTTGGACAACACCTTCCTTAGATTGGTTTGATTGAAGTCACCAGGGCCAATAAACAGGGCTTTGGGGTGTTCTGTCTCCAGGGTGTTGGTGGTAGAGTAAAGCACATCCAGAGCTTCCTCAACCTTTGCTTATGGAAGTATGTACACACCAGTTAGCATAGCAGCGGTAAATTCCCATGGTAGATAAAAGGGGCGGCATTTGAAGGTGAGGTATTCAAAGTTTGGGGACTAATGGCTGCCCAGGGTTGCAATGTCCATATACCACAAGTTGTTGATTAAAAAGCAAACCCTCCACCCTTTGTCTTACCCGAGGACACTGTACGGTCCGTATGATGGATAGAAAAACCATCAGGCTGAAGTGCACAGTCAGGAATGGGTGGGTTGAGCCAGGTTTCTGTGAAGCAGAGTGCGCAGCAGTCCTGCAGTGCACACTGGAGGCTGAGCCGTGATCGGAGTTTGTGCATCTTGTTCTCCAGAGGTTGTGCATTTGTATGTTCTATCTTTGATGTGTGGCTCTGGGTGTAACTGTCTCTCTTTGTAAAGGATTAAGTAACTGGAGGGACTTAAACCTGATCAGTAAATTTTGTTAACATACAGCGATATCATTAATAGACACATTGAACTTTGTATTTTATCTCAACTCACCTTCGTTCCTGAGGACTATTCATGGTAGAAACAGGGTGGTTTGGGTGTAAAAATGGAAGATGTAAATGAACGGTGCAGTTGGTAAGTGCATAAAGGCATAAGAACTAGGAATAGAAGGAGGCCATTCAGCCCCTCAAGCCTACTTACCCATTCAATCCGACCATGACTGATCACATCTGAGCTTCAACTCCACTCTCCTGCTCCCTCTTCACAACTCTTCAGTCCATTAATAATTAAAAACCTATCTCCTCCTTAAATTTACTCAGTGCCCCAGTATACCCCACACACTGGGGTGGTGAATTCCACAGATTCATGAGCTTTGGAGAGAAGTAATTTCTCCTAATCTTGGTTTTAAATCTGTGACCACATCTGTGTAGGTTAATGTGAGTTAGTACGAGGCGTGCCTGGTACTGTAAAGGACACGGGAGATCAGTACAGGACCATAGTAACATACAGGCTGTTATGGACCATGGGACTGGGGAGAGGAGCATCTCAGGGGCTATGGGGATGAGCTAAGGGGGAATAGATTGGCTTGTGGTGTATGAGGCCATGGGGGGTGTTGGCGTGTGATGTGACATATCATCTCATATGGATTGGGTATGGGGAATGTAAGCAGTCTGTGGGAGATGAAGCCGAGCCAGCTGTCGTTTCTGTTCTTGATTTTACTGTAACTGGCCAGCACTGAATTCAGAACAGTTTTCAAAAAGATAGTCCTGATACTGGTGATCAACCAAGGACTCCCCTCAAACACGGTGGCTCAGTGGTTAGCACTGCTGCCTCACAGCACCAGGGTCCCAGGTTCAATTCCAGCCTCGGGGGACTGTCTGTGTGGAGTTTGCACATTCTCCCCGTGTCTGCGTGGGTTTCCTCCGGGTGCTCTGGTTTCCTCCCACAGTCCAAAGATGTGCAGGTTAGGTGAATTGGCCATGCTAAATTGTCCATAGTGTTAGGTGCGTTAGTCAGACAGAAATGGGTCTGTGTGGGTTACTCTTTGGAGGGTCAGCATGGACTGGTTGGGCCGAAGGGCCTGTTTCTACACTGTAGAGAATTGAATCTAATCAAACTGAAAACCTGAAGGTTCAGGGCATTTTCTTCTGACTCATGTTCTCAGTCAGAAATATTTGTGATTCATGTTTCCCAACTGGAGAGTGTAAATTTCCTCCCTCAGCCTGGAATGCTGACACATATAGTAATCAGAAATACGAAAGTGAAAAGACAAATCAGGCTGGAGCGATGAATGCCTGTTGGATTAAATTACATTTATTTCAATACAAGAGGGCTGATCGATAAGGCCAGTAAACTCAGGGCATGGATAGGTACGTGGGACTGGGATTTTATAGCCATCATAGAAACATGGCTGAAGGAGGGACAGGGCTGGCAGCTTAATGTGGCAGGGTATGGGTGCTTTAGGTGCAACAGAGGTGGTGGAAGACAGGAAGGGGGAGATGCATTTTTGATTAAGGAGAGTATCACAGCAGTAATCAGAGATAGAATAACTGATGGATCATCCAGTGAGGCTTTGTGGGTGGTGCTAAGAAATAAGAAGGGGATGGTGATGTTATTGGGGTTGTACTATAGGACCCCAAATAGTCAACAGGAATTAGAGGAACAAATATGCAGGGAGACTGGGGAGACTTACAGAAATAATAGGGTTGTCATAATAGGGGATTTTAATTTTCCTGACATAGACTGGGACTGCCAGAGTGTTAAGGGCTTAGTTGGAGTGGTGCGTTCAGGATAAGTCTCCTTAAGCAGTATATAGAAGGTCCTACTTGGGAAGGGGCAAAACTCGACCTACTGTTGGGAAATAGTGCAGGCCAGGTGATGGAGGTGACAGTGGGGGAGCACTTTGGGACCAGTGATCATTGCTGTAATAATTTTGAAATAGTTACGGAGAGGGACAAAACTGGTCCACAGGTTCAAGTTCTAAATTGGGGCAAGGTGAATTCTGATAGAATTAGACAGGAGCTTGCAGGGGTTGATTGGAGTAGTTTATTTGCAGGGAAAGGGACCTCTGGCAAGTGGGAGGCCTTTAACAGTGAGATAGGTAGAGTTCAAGGCCTATATGTTCCTGTGACAGTGAAGGGCAAGGTTGGCAGGAATAGGGAACCCTGGATGACAAGAGATATTGAAGCTCTGACCAGAAAAGAGGAGGAAGTATGGCTCAGGTACAGGCAGCTGGAGTTAGGGGAATCCCTGGAGGTACATCAGGGATACAGGAGTTTACTGTGTAAGGAAATCAGGAGGACCAAAAGGGGGCATGAGATAGCCTTGGCTGAGAAGGTTAGGGTGAATCCAAAGAGGTTCTTTAAGTATATTAAAAGAGAAAGAATAACGAGGGACAGAATAGGACCCCTCAAGGACCAAAGTGGACATGTTTGTGTAAAGCTACAGGACATGGGCGAGGTCCTCAATGAATATTTCTCCATTGTGTTTACCGTGGAGAAAGACATGAAGACTTGGGAACTTGGGGCAGTTAATGATCACCTGAGATTCTTGTGGCGGAAGAAGTGTTCAATGTCACGGTGTGTATTAAATTCATTGATGTGTGGGCGGAGGGCGATAATGGTAAGGCCTTTGCTGAGGACTGATCGTTCGTCCTCAGTGAGGGGAAGGTCTCGGGGGATGGTGAAATCTCGGCAGGGCTGGGAGCTAGGACTTGGTGTGGGTGTGGAGTTGAGGGTGGGGGCGCAGCCTGTAACTGGAGTGGGTGTGGTGGTAGAGGGAATGGGGGTGGAGTCGTGAGCAGGGGTGATGCGATCATATCTTGGGGATAGTCCATATCACAGTGGAGGAGGTGTTGGATGAATTAGAAATGTGTGAAGGTGGATAAATCTCCTGGTCCTGACCAGATATATCCAAGGTAAAAACAATGACTGCAGATGCTGGAGACCAAATTCTGGATTAGAGTGGTGCTGGAAAAGCACAGCAGTTCAGGCAGCATCCGAGGAGCAGTAAAATTGACGTTTCAGGCAAAAGCTCTTCATCAGGAAGACAGGCAGAGTGCCTGAAAGGTGGAGAGATAAATGAGAGGAGGGTGAGGGTGGGGAGAAAGTAGCATAGAGTACAATAGGTGAGTGGTGGTGGGGATGTAGGTGATAGGTCAGAGAGGAGGGTGGGGGAAGGTAGCAAAGAGTACAATGGGTGGATGGGGGTGGGGTTGAAGGTGATAGGTCAGAGAGCAGGGTGGAGCAGATAGGTGGAAAGGAAGATAGGCAGGTAGGACAAGTCATGGGGACAGTGCTAAGCTGGAAGTTTGGAACTGGGGTGAGGTGGGGGAAGGGGAAATGAGGAAACTGTTGAAGTCCACATTGATGCCCTGGGGTTGAAGTGTTCCAAGGCAGAAGATGAGGCGTTCTTCCTCCAGGTGTCTGGTGGTGAGGGAGCGGCGGTGAAGGAGGCCCAGGACCTCCATGTCCTCGGCAGAGTGGGAGGGGGAGTTGAAATGTTGGGCCATGGGGCAGTGTGGTTGATTGGTGCGGGTGTCCCGGAGATGTTCCCTAAAGCGCTCTGCTAGGAGGCGTCCAGTCTCCCCAATGTAGAGGAGACTGCATCAGGAGCAACGGATACAATAAATGTTTTGAAGATATTAGGAGGAAGGTATAGAGGAGATGTCAGAGGTAGGTTCTTTACACAGAGAGTTGTGAATGCATAGGATGCGTTGCCAGCTGAGGTGGTGGAAGCAGAGTCATTGGGGACATTTAAGCGACTGCTGGACATACACATGGATAGCAGTGAGTTGAGGTGTGTATAGGTTAAGTTACTATATTTTACATTAGGATTAAGTCTCGGCACAACAAAGGGCCTGTTCTGTGCTGTACTTTTCTATGTTCTATGTTCTATCTATGTCAATGATTTGGATGAGAATGTACAAGGCCTGATTAGTATGTTTGCAGACGACACTAGAATAGGAGGTATCGTGGACAGTGAGGAAGGTTATCAGAAATTGTAACAGGACTTTGATCAGCTGGGGAAGTGGGCTGAGAAATGGCACATGGAGTTTAATATAGATAAGTGTGAGGCT
Organism: Chiloscyllium plagiosum; assembly: GCF_037043375.1. NCBI lineage: Eukaryota > Metazoa > Chordata > Chondrichthyes > Orectolobiformes > Hemiscylliidae > Chiloscyllium > Chiloscyllium plagiosum. The sequence continues at coordinate 3,955,006 of NW_028270149.1, read as the reverse complement.
TTGCATTTTGCAAAGTCAAATCATGGTAGGGGTTTCATGGTGAATGGCAGGATGTTAAGGAGTGTGGTGGAACAGAGGGTCCTTGGAGTTCAGGTGCACCATTCTCTGAAAGTGGAGTCACAGGTAGACAGGTGAAGAAGGTGAAAGTGAGGACTGCAGATGCTGGAGATCAGAGTCGAGAGTGTGGTGCTGGAAAAGCACAGCAGGTCAGGCAGCAGCCAAGGAGCAGGAGAATTGACATTTCAGGCAAAAGCCCTTCATCAAGAATGGAGCTATGAGCCGAGCGGGTAGACAGATAAATGGGAGGTGGGTGGGGCTGCGGGGAAGGAAGCAGAAAGTGCGATACGTGGATAGAGGTGGGGTAAAGGTGATAGGTCAGAGAGGAGGGTGGAGCAGATAGGTGGGAAGGAAGATGGACAGGTAGGATAGGTCATCAGGGTCGTGCCGAGTTGGAAGGTTGGAACTGGAATAAGGTGGGGGGAGGGGAAATGAGGAAACTGGTGAAATCCACATTGATACCATGGGTTGGAGGGTCCCGAGACAAAAGATGAGGCGTTCTTCCTCCAGACATCAGATGGTAAGGGAGTGGCGCTGGAGGAGGCCCAGGACCTGCATGTCCTTGTCAGAGTGAGAGGGGGTGTTGAAGTGTTCGGCCATGGGGCGGTGGGATTAGTTGGTGCGGGTGTCCCAGAGATGTTCTCTGAAGCGCTCTGCGAGTAGGGCAGTGAAGAAGGCTTTTGGCACACTGGCCTTCATCGGTCAGGGCATTGAGTATAAGTTAGGAAGTTATGTAGGACGTTGGTGAGGCCGCACTTATTGTGTTCAGTTTTGGTCACCTTGTTATTGTAAGGATTTGTCCAACATTGGTGTTTCTGAAGCTGTTCCATTATTACACCAATCATACCAGAAGAGAGCAGACGATGAGGAAGGCAGAGAGGAGACAGGTTCAAGAGACCCCGGGGGAAGTACCTGTCAGGAACAAGTTGAATCTTTTAGAAACAGTAGAGACAGGTGGCACTGCCAGTCTGCGAGGTGGCCAGGTCTGTCAATCAAAAGTTGGTGGTGGAGGCAGAGCGGAAGAGTCGGACATCGCACAGAGCCGTGGTAATAGGGGATTCCATAGTGAGAGGAACTGACCGGGGTTTTTGTTGCAGCAGGCGGGACTTAAGGATGGTGTGTTGCCTTCCTGGTGCCAAGGTTAAAGACATCACAGACAGAGTGCAGGAAATCCTCAAGGACGAGGGTGAAGAGCCAGAGGTGGTGGTACATGTCGGCACAAATGATGTCGGGAAGAAGAGGAGGAACATACTACAGTGGGACTTCGGAGAACTCGGAAGAAGGCTGAAAAGCAGGACGTCCAGGGTGGTTTCCTCCGGTTTGCTTCCAGTTCCTCAGGCTGGTGAGGCCAGGAACAGGGAGATAATGGACTTGAACGTGTGGCTGGGGAACTGGTGCAGGAAGCAAGGATTTAAATTCTTGGATCACTGGGGTATGTTTTGTGGTAAGCATAAATTCTACAAGAGAGACGGTTTGCACCTTAATAGGTTAGGGACACCGCTACATTTAAACTAAGTAGCGGGGGGAGGGGACAAACTGGATGTTTAAGAAGGAAATTGGAGGAAAATTAGAACAAGGGAAGTCAAGAAAGACAACTGTATCAATGAGGCAGAAAACTCGGAAAGGGATCATGGCTGTAAGGTTGAGTGAAATAGGGGTTGATGGGAAGGATGAGAGCAGTAACAAATTAAAAATACTATACATGAATGCACGAAGCATTAGAAATAAGATGGATGAGCTTGAGGCTCTTTTGGAAATTGGCAGCTACGATATTGTGGGGATAACTGAGACGTGGCTTCAAGTGGACAGGTCTTGGGAAATGAATATTAAGGCTACACGTGCTACCGTAAGGACAGACTGACGGGCAGAGGAGGTGGGGTGCCTTGTTGGTAAGGGATGATATTCAGTCCCTTGTGCGGGGGTTTCTAGAATCAGGAGATGTAGAGTCAGTGTGGATAGAGCTGAGAAATACTAAGGGTAAAAAGACCCTCTTGGGAGTCATCTACAGGCCCCCAAACAGTAGTCCGGATGTTGGATTTAAGTTGAATCAGGAGCTGAAATTGGCCTGTCACAAAGATGTTACTACAGTTGTTATGGGGGATTTCAACATGCAGGTAGACTGGGAGAATCAGGATGGTATTGGGCTGCAAGAAAGAGACTTTGTGGAGTGCCTCCGAGATGAATTCTTAGAACAGCTAGTGCTGGAGCCGACCACGGAGAAGGCAATTCTGGATCTGGTATTGTGCAACGAACCAGAATTGATCAGGGACCTCGAAGTGAAGGAGCCATTGGGAAGTAGTGACCATAATACAATAAGCTTCAATCTGCAATTTGAGAGGGAGAGGGTACAATCGAAAGTGACAATATTTCAGTTGAATAAAGGGAACTATGGAGCTATGAGGGAGGAGCTGGCCAAAGTTCAATCGTGCAATACCCTAGCAGGATGACAGTGGAGGCACAATGGCGGATATTTCTGTGTATAATGCAGAAGATGCAGGATCAGTTCATTCCAAAAAGGAAGAAAGATCAGGTGTGGCCGTGGCTGACGAGAGAATTTAAGAAACATATAAAGTTAAAAGAGAAAAAGTATAATATAGCAAAGATAAGAGAGAAATCGGAGGACTGGGAAACTTTTAAAGAACAACAGAGGATTACTAAGAAGAAAATACGCAGAGAAAAAATGAGGTACAAAGGTAAACTGGCCAAAAATATAAAGGAGGATAGTAAAAGTTTTTTTAGGTATGTGAAAGGCAAAAAAATGGTTAGGACTAAAATTGGCCCTTGAAGACAGAAACAGGGGAATGTATTACGGGGAACAAAGAAATGGCAGAATAATTGAATTGGTACTTCAGATCTGTGTTCACTGGGAAAGACACAAGCAATCTCCCTGAGGTAACAGTGGCTGAAGGACCTGAACTGAAGGGAATTTATATTTGCCATGAATTGGTTTTGGAGAGACTGTTAGGTCTGAAGGTTGATAAGTCCCCAGAGCCAGATGGTTTACATCCCAGGGTACTGAAGGAGGTGGCTCGAGACATTGTGGATGCGTTGGTGATTATTTTCCAGAATTCAATAGATTCGGGATCAGTTCCTGCGGATTGGAGGGTGGCTAATGTTGTACCACTTTTTAAGAAAGGTGGGAGAGAGAAAGCAGGAAATTATAGACCAGTTAGTCTGACCTCAGTGGTGGGAAAGATGCTGGAGTCTATTATAAAGGATGAAATTACGGCACATCTGGATAGTAGTAACAGGATAGGACAGAGTCAGCATGGATTTATGAAGGTGAAATCATGCTTGACTAATCTTCTGGAATTGTTTGAGGATGGACGAGGGAGATCCAGTAGATGTAGAGTACCTGGACTTTCAGAAAGCTTTTGATAAAGTCCCACATAGGAGGTTAGTGAGCAAAATTAGGGCGCATGGTATTGGGGGCAAAGTACTAACTTGGATTGAAAGTTGGTTGGCTGATAGGAAACAAAGTAGTGATAAACGGCTCCATTTCGGAATGGCAGGCAGTGACCAGTGGGGTATCGCAGGGATCAGTGCTGGGACCGCAGCTTTTTACAATATATGTTAATGATATAGAAGATGGTATTAGCAATAACATTAGCAAATTTGCTGATGATACTAAGCTGGGTGGCAGGGTGAAATGTGATGAGGATGTTAGGAGATTACAGGGTGACCTGGACAAGTTAGGTGAGTGGTCAGATGCAGTTTAATGTGGATAAATGTATGGTTATCCACTTTGGTGGCAAGAACAGGAAGGCGGATTACTACCTCAATGGAATCAATTTAGGTAAAGGGGCAGTATAAAGAGATCTGGGCGTTCTTATACACCAGTCAATGAAGGTAAGCATGCAGGTACAGCAGGTAGTGAAGAAGGCTAATAGCATGCTGGCCTTCATAACAAGAGGGATTGAGTATAGAAGCAAAGAGGTTCTTCTGCAGCTGTACAGGGCCCTGGTGAGACCACAACTGGAGTACTGTGTGCACTTCTGGTCTCCAAATTTGAGGAGAGACATTCTGGCTATTGAGGGAGTGCAGCATAGGTTCACGAGGTCAATTCCTGGAATGGCGGGATTACCTTACACTGAAAGACTGGAGCGACTGTGCTTGTATATCCTTGAGTTTAGAAGACTGAGAGGGGATCTGATTGAGACATATAAGATTATTAAAGGATTGGACACTCTGGAGGCAGGAAACATGTTTCCGCTGATGCGTGAGTGCTGAACCAGAGAACACAGCTTAAAAATACGGGGTAGACCATTTAGGACAGAGATGAGGAGAAACTTCTTCACCCAGAGAGTGGTGGCTGTGTGGAATGCTCTGCCCCAGAGGGCAGTGGAGGCCTAGTCTCTGGATTAATTTAAGAAAGAGTTGGATAGAGCTCTCAAGGATTGTGGAATCAAGGGTTATGGAGATAAGGCAGGAACAGGATACTGATTAAGGATGGTCAGCCATGATCATATTGAATGGTGGTGCAGACTCGAAGGGCAGAATGGCCTACTCCTGCACCTATTGGCTATTGTCTATTGTCTATCATCCCCCTCAGGTCTGGGAATATCAGATTTAATTTGGTGCAGAATTGTCTCCCCATTAGCAACTCAGCTGGAGCTATCTCTACAGTTGTATGAGGGGTGGTCCGATAATCAAATAGGAACTGGGACAGTTTGGCATTGAGTGAAGCTGTAGTCTGTTTCTTTATAGTTTGCCAGACCATTGGATGATGGATGATATGGAGCTGTCCTTATATGTTCAAATGCTATTCGACTTTAGGAAATACTCAAATTCCCTGCTGGTAAACGATGGCCCATTATCTGTGACCAACACCTTCAGGAGTCTGAATTTTGCAAACGATGCTCGCAGTTTTTCTACTGTCGTCCCCATGTTTAACGAATGAACTCGATGCACGTCCAGCCACTTTGAGTGGGCGAGCGTCTACAATAACCAGGAACATTGACCCCATGAAAGGACCTGCATAGTCGATGTGTGACTGAGTCCAGCGTTTACCTGGCCAATCCCACAAAGATGGGGATAGCTGGTGGTAATCTTTGTCTTTGTTGGCACTCTGGTCACTGCCATACCAACGCAGCTATGTTGGCATCCAATCCTGGCCACAACTTCTTGCCTACATCTTTATTTTGGAAACCCCTGGATGACCCTGGTAGAAATCAGCCAGCATCTGGTGGTAACGTTTGCTTGCAACATTCGCTCTTGCTCCCCATAATAAAAATAGAATATGAGTTCCTGATTGGGCTGTTAATCTGGTCCAATCAGCGATCCCTGGTTGACAGTTAAAATCTGGAGTATCAGACATTCTGACACTCAGAGCTGGCTCGGAGGGGAGTGGCCAGAGTCAAGGACTTTCCACGTGTAAATAAAGGATGACCTGGTGACACAATACCAACTTCTGTGGAATTAGTTCATCCACTGCACTCTGGAGGAGAGAGTTTCTTTGAGAGAACTAATTTCTCCTCATCTCTGTTATAATTCTGCTCTCCTTTATCCTACAACTATGACCCCTCTTTGTATATTTCCCCATCAGAAAACCTCTACTCTACATCTGTTTTGTCAACCCCCTTTAACATATTATAAGAGATCATGCTGAGACTGATACAGTTGAGAACAGAAGTGAGTCAAACAGTCAGGGCAGGCAGGGACAAGGTAGGACTAATAAATTAAACTGCATTTATTTCAATGCAAGGGGCCTAACAGGGAAGGCAGATGAACTCAGGGCATGGTTACGAACATGGGACTGGGATATCATAGCAATTACAGAAACATGGCTCAGGGATGGGCAGGACTGGCAGCTTAACGTTCCAGGATACAAATGTTACAGGAAGGATAGAAAGGGAGGCAAGAGAGGAGGGGGAGTTGTGTTTTTGATAAGGGATAGCATTACAGCTGTGCTGAGGGAGGATATTCTCGGAAATACATCCAGGGAAGTTATTTGGGTGGAACTGAGAAATAAGAAAGGGATGATCACCTTATTGGAATTGTATTATAGACCCCCCAATAGTCAGAGGGAAATTGAGAAACAAACTTGTAAGGAGAACTCAGCTATCTGTAAGAATAATAGGGTAGTTATGGTAGGGGATTTTAACTTTCCAAACATAGACTGGGACTGCCATAGTGTAAAGGGTTTCAAAGTTTGTGAGAAGATTTGTAGCTCGGGTGCTTGTTGTTGTGGTTCTGTTCGCCGAGCTGGAAATTTTTGTTGCACGATCCGCATCCATGAACATCAACTAGCCACGAAACGTCACGACCAGCTATCCTTAGTAGCCACACACGCAGACGACAAGCAACATGAATTCGACTGGGACAACATTACCATTATAGAGCAAGCCAAACAAAGAACAGCCAGGGAATTCCTAGAAGCATGGCACTCATCCACAAACTCCATCAACAAACACATCGACCTGGACCCAATATACCGGCCACTACAGCGGACAGCTGAAACTGACAACCGGAAGCGGCAGGGACAGGCCACTATAAATGACGGAGGAAACACCACAGAAGCGCTTCACAGGAGGCTTCCAAGCACTGAGGATGTCACCTAGACAGGGGATGAAACGTTTAGATGGAGAGGAATTTGTTAAGTGTGTACAAGACAATTTTCTGATTCAGTATGTGGATGTACTTACGAGAGAAGGTGCAAAACTTGACCTACTCTTGAGAAATAAGGCAGGGCAGATGGCTGAGGTGTCAGTGGGGAGCACTTTGGGGCCAGCAACCATAATTATATTAGTTTTAAAATAGTGATGGAAAAGGATAGACCAGACATAAAAGTTGAAGTTGAAATTGGAGAAAGGCCAATTTTGATGGTATTAGGCAAGAACTTTCAAAAGCTGATTGGGGGCAGATGTTCGCAGGTAAAGGGACGGCTGGAAAATGGGAAGCCTTCAGAAATGAGATAACAAGAATCCAGAGAAAGTATATTCCTGTCAGGGTGAAAGGGAAGGGTGGTAGGTATAGGGAATGCTGGATGACGAAAGAAATTGAGGGTTTAGTTAAGAAAAAGAAGAAAGCATATGTCAGGTATAGACAGGATAGATCGAGTGAATCCTGAGAAGAGTATAAAGGAAGTAGGAGTATACTTAAGAGGGAAATAAGGAGGGCAAAAAGGGGACATGAGATAGCTTTGGCAAATAGAATTGAGGAGAATTCAAAGTGTTTTTACAAATACATTAAGGACAAAAGGTTAACTAGGGAGAGAATAGGGCCCCTCAAAGATCAACGAGGCGGCCTTTGTGTGGAGCCACAGAAAATGGGTGAGATACTAAACAAGTATTTTGCATCAGTATTTACGGTGGAAAAGGATATGGAAGATATAGAATGTAGGGAAATAGATGGTGACATCTTGCAAAATGTCCATATTACAGAGGAGGATGTGCTGGATGTCTTGAAACTGTTAAAAGTGGATAAATCCCCAGGACCTGATCAGGTGTACCTGAGAACTCTGTGGGAAGCAAGAGAAGTGATTGCTGGGCCTCTTGCTGAGATATTTGTATCATCAATAGTCAAGGGTGAGGTTCCAGAAGACTGGAGGTTGGCAAACGTGATGCCACTTTTAAGAAGGGCAAACGTGATGCCACTTTTAAGAAGGGCAGTAAAGACAAGCCAGGGAACTATAGACCAGTGAGCCTGACATCGGTGGTGGGCAAGTTGTTGGAGGGAATCCTGAGGGACAGGATGTACATGTATTTGGAAAGGCAAGGACTGATTAGGGATAGTCAACATGGCTTTGTGCATGGGAAATCATGTCTCACAAACTTGATTTGAATTTGTTGAGGAAGTAACAAAGAGGATTGATGAGGGCAGAGCAGTAGATGTGATCTTTATGGACTTTAGTAAGGCGTTCGACAAGGTTCCCCATGGGAGACTGATTAGCAAGGTTAGATCTCACGGAATACAGGGAGAACTAGCCATTTGGATACAGAACTGGCTCAAAGGTAGAAGAAGAGGGTGGTGGTGGAGGGTTGTTTTTCAGACTGGAGGCCTGTGACCAGTGGAGTGCCACAAGGATCGGTGCTGGGCCCTTTACTTTTTGTCATTTACATAAATGATTTGGATACAAGCATAAGAGGTACAGTTAGTAAGTTTGCAGATGACACCAAAATTGGAGGTGTGAATTGGACAGTGAAGAAGGTTACCTTAGATTACAACAGGATCTTGACCACATGGGCCAATGGGCAGAGAAGTGGCAGATGGAGTTTAATTCAGATAAATGCGAGGTGCTGCATTTTGGGAAAGCAAATCTCAGCAGGACTTATACACTTAATGGTAAGATCCTAGGGAGTGTTGCTGAACAAAGAAACCTTGGAGTGCAGGTTCATAGCTCCTTGAAAGTGGAGTCGCAGATAGATAGGATAGTGAAGTAGGTGTTTGGTATGTTTTCCTTTATTGGTCAGAGTATTGAGTACAGGAGTTGGGAGGTCATGTTGTGGCTTTACAGGACATTGGTTAGGCCACTGTTGGAATATTGCGTGCAATTCTGGTCTCCTTCCTATCGGAAAGACGTTGTGAAACTTGAAAGGGTTCAGAAAATATTTAGAAGGATGTTGCCAGGGTTGGAGGATTTGAGCTGTGAGAAACAAAAGCTCACTCACTTTAATAATTTCAGTCCGAGACCAAAACTCTGAAACAGAGTCGTTTATTTGTACACTTGCAAGTGGGTGCCTTGTCTAATTGCCAGGTAAGGCAATGACAAATGCACAGTAAACCCCAACAAACTCTCACAATTTATACAGTTTTTTCCCATATGTTTTCCTTATTCCATTGTTTGTTCCCTGCTTCGCTTACGTCACTCATTTCCTTAAGACTGATCCCACAACTTCTGTTTATCCGGCCTTGTCAGTGACAAATGTCTATCTCTGCCTCCCATAAGGTTGTTTGATGTCATCCCGTCCTTTGCTTACCATTATCTGCTCCCTCCATCTGCGCTGCCCCTCACAGCATCTTATCACTAAGCCCTTTTATTTGGGGTTTGTTCCTGTGTCTCTGTACAAGTGGGGAAACAGATGTTTTTCCTGTTTGCCCAAACATCCACCATTGTTCTGTAATCACGTCTCATGCTAACATACCATTTTCTTTAATGGATTATATGTTTCCTCATTTTTGCTAAGTCAGCTCTCGTCCGAAACAATCCCAAACTAATGTGAATTCATTTACTCTGTATCAGAACTTATAACTGCAGAAATAACATTAATTCACCTATATCCCACAGAGCTACAGGGAGAGGCTGAACAAGCTGGGGCTGTTTTCCCTGGAGCGTCGGAGACTGAGGGGTGACCTTATAGAGGTTTACAAAATTGAGGGGCATGGATAGAGTAAATAGGCAAAGTCTTTTCCCTGGGGTTGTGGAGTCCAGAACTAGAGGGCATAGGTTTAAGGTGAGAGGGGAAAGGTATAAAAGAGACCTAGGGTCAACTTTTGCACACAGAGGGTGGTATGTGTATGGAATGAGCTGCCAGAGGATGTGGTGGAGGCTGGTACAATTACAGCATTTAAAAGGCATTTGGATGGGTATATGAATAGGAAGGGTTTGGAGGGATATGGGCCGGGTGCTGGCAGGTGGGACTAGATTCGGTTGGGATATCTGGTCGGCATGGACAGGTTGGACCGAAGGGTCTGTTTCCATTCTGTACATCTCTATGACTCTACGACTCTATATACCAATTAACTGCCCTCTCATTCTTCTCCAGATAGTTGAACCCTAAATTGCTCAATGTCTCCTCAAGACAAACCCCTCATCCCTGGAATCAATCGAGTGAACCTTCTCCCAACTGTCTCCAATTCAACTCCATACCTCCTCAAGTAAGGAGTCAGAGACTGTACACAGTGCACAGTTCCAAGAACACCTTCGCCTCCCCATCCCTCTCTGTATTCCACAAGGTCTGTTCCCTCTGACAGTCCTTGGTTCACACCACCCCTGCCACTGAACCCCCAGGAACCAGAAAAGATGCAAAACCTGCCAGTACCCCACCCCCTCACCTCCATCCAGGGCTCCAAACAGTCCTTCCAGATGAGACAGAGGTTCACCTGCCTCTCCTCCAACCAGTTCACTGCATCAGCTGCTCCCAATGTGGGCTTCTCTACATCAGGGAGACTGAACGTAAACTTAGGGAATGGCTCACCGAGCGTAACAACTAGACTTGCAGGGACTGACCGGACCTCCCAGTCACTGACCGGACCTTCCAGTCACTGACCGGACCTCCCAGTCGCTGACCGAACCTTCCAGTCACTGACCGGACCTCCCAGTCGCTGACCGGACCTTCCAGTCGCTGACCGGACCTCCCAGTCGCTGACCGGACCTTCCAGTCGCTGACCGGACCTCCCAGTCGCTGACCGGACCTCCCAGTCACTGACCGGACCTCCCAGTCACTGACCGGACCTCCCAGTCACTGACCGGACCTCCCAGTCGCTGACCGGACCTCCCAGTCGCTGACCGGACCTCCCAGTCGCTGACCGGACCTCCCAGTCCCTGCCCGTTTTAATTCCCCTTCCCACTCCCTTTCCGACAGGACTATCCTTGGCTTCCCCTATTGCCAAAACAAAACATGGCTCCTATTGGAGGAACAACACCTCATCTTCTGCTTGGGCAGTCTACAGCCTGTAAGACTAAACATTGAGTTCTCCAACCTCCCTCCCCATCCCCCAACTCCCATCCCAGCCCCTCCCCTCTCTTCCACTTCTCCCTACCACCAACCGGATTCATTTCTCCCACTGACCAATTAGGTCATACCCTCCACCTGTCCCACTTCACCACCATGCCCCACCAGTCCCTTTGTCTGCAGCTCCCCCTACACTCACCCCCCAATCCTGAAAAATGGTTACACCCAACACGTCGACTTCTGCACCTCCTTTTGCTGCCTGCCTTGCTGTATTCCCCCAGCCTCCTGCCTGTCCCTCTCGATGCTGCCTGGCTTGCTGTGTTCCCCCAGCCTCCTGCCTGTCCCTCCTGATGCTGCCTGCCTTGCTGTGTTCTTCCAGCCTCCTGCCTGTCCCTCCTGATACTGCCTGCCTTGCTGTGTTCTCCCAGCCTCCTGCCTGTCCCTCCTGATGCTGCCTGCCTTGCTGTGTTCTTCCAGCCTCCTGCCTGTCCCTCCTGATGCTGCCTGCCTTGCTGTGTTCCCCCAGCCTCCTGCCTGTCCCTCTCGATGCTGCCTGGCTTGCTGTCTTCCCCCAGCCTCCTGCCTGTCCCTCCTGATGCTGCCTGCCTTGCTGTGTTCTTCCAGCCTCCTGCCTGTCCCTCCTGATGCTGCCTGCCTTGCTGTGTTCTCCCAGCCTCCTGCCTGTCCCTCCTGATGCTGCCTGCCTTGCTGTGTTCTTCCAGCCTCCTGCCTGTCCCTCCTGATGCTGCCTGCCTTGCTGTGTTCTCCCAGCCTCCTGCCTGTCCCTCCTGATGCTGCCTGCCTTGCTGTGTTCTTCCAGCCTCCTGCCTGTCCCTCCTGATGCTGCCTGCCTTGCTGTGTTCTTCCAGCCTCCTGCCTGTCCCTCCTGATGCTGCCTGCCTTGCTGTGTTCCCCCAGCCTCCTGCCTGTCCCTCCTGATGCTGCCTGGCTTGCTATGTTCTCCCAGCCTCCTGCCTGTCCCTCCTGATGCTGCCTGGCTTGCTGTGTTCCCCCAGCCTCCTGCCTGTCCCTCCTGATGCTGCCTGCCTTGCTGTGTTCTTCCAGCCTCCTGCCTGTCCCTCCTGATACTGCCTGCCTTGCTGTGTTCTCCCAGCCTCTTGCCTGTCCCTCCTGATGCTGCCTGCCTTGCTGTGTTCTTCCAGCCTCCTGCGTGTCCCTCCTGATGCTGCCTGCCTTGCTGTGTTCCCCCAGCCTCCTGCCTGTCCCTCTCGATGCTGCCTGGCTTGCTGTCTTCCCCCAGCCTCCTGCCTGTCCCTCCTGATGCTGCCTGCCTTGCTGTGTTCTTCCAGCCTCCTGCCTGTCCCTCCTGATGCTGCCTGGCTTGCTGTGTTCCCCCAGCCTCCTGCCTGTCCCTCCTGATGCTGCCTGGCTTGCTGTGTTCCCCCAGCCTCCTGCCTGTCCCTCCTGATGCTGCCTGCCTTGCTGTGTTCCCCTAGCCTCCTGCCTGTCCCTCCTGATGCTGCCTGCCTTGCTGTGTTCCCCCAGCCTCCTGCCTGTCCCTCCTGATGCTGCCTGGCTTGCTATGTTCTCCCAGCCTCCTGCCTGTCCCTCCTGATGCCGGCTGCCTTGCTGTGTTCCCCCAGCCTCCTGCCTGTCCCTCCTGATGCTGCCTGCCTTGCTGTGTTCTCCCACCCTCCTGCCTGTCCCTCCTGATGCTGCCTGCCTTGCTGTGATCCCCCAGCCTCCTGCCTGTCCACACAATACTCCAGATGCAGTCTCACTAATGCCTTGTACTGTTACGGCAACACTTCCCTAATTTTATACTCTACTCCTTTAGCAATAAATGCCAAAATTTCATTTGCCTTCCTTATTCTCTGCTGTACCTGCATCCTGGCTTTCTGTACTTCATGCACGAGGATACCAAGATCCCTCTACACCGAAGAATTTGAAGTTTCTCTCCATTTCGATGATACTTGAATAGCGCTGTGTTGAAAATCAGTGCAGCACAGAAGATGAGTCTATTCAGCCTGTGAGACTTCTTTTGAAAGAGCAGTCGAATTCACCCAACTCACCCCTGATCCTTTTCTGCTGTCCTGTGTTACTGTAAAATCTTATTCGACCCCCACCACATTCAGCCAGGATGTTCCTGATCACAACTCACTGTGTGAAAAGATAACTCCCCTCATCTCTCCACTTGTGATAAAATTTGTGAATTACCGTTGATGCTTTGTTTTATGCATCTGTACATCCAGTGAAGAGATTGATGTAAGTTAAAAAGACTTGGCTGGCACATTTCTTACACAGAAAGTGCTTCATATGTGGGATAAACCTCCAGAGATAACCACCTGATGAAAGTGTGGCGCTCTGAAAGCTAGTGTGCTTCCAATTAAACCTGTTGGACTATAACCTGGTGTTGTGTGAGTTTTAACTATGAATAGGACAGGTTTGGAAGGATATGGACCAGGAGTAGGCAGGTGGGACTAGTTTAGTTTGGGGATTCTGGTCAACATGAACTGGTTGGACTTGAAGGGTCTCTTTCCATGCTGTATGAGTCGATGACTCTGTGAGTGTCAATGGATTGTAAGCAAAGCCTGGTGTATTTTGGAGCTGAATCTTTGGAATCCAATTTTCTGCATTTCATTTTCAGTTTTTTAAATGGCAGAACAAAGTGAGTGCAGTGTGAGGTCTGTGAGCATTCAGTTGTGTTGTTTCTGGGTTAGCTGATTTGTGAGGCTTGTGCAGCCAGAGAGCTGAGTCACACAGTTTGTTCAAATTGTGCAAGGACAGAGGTTCTGCAAGTAGCAAGGCAGCAACTAATTCACAAGAGCATCTGGTTCAACCAGACAGAAGGCTGAGGCAGCGAAAAAAAACAAAAGACAAATCAGACACTTGACTTCAGAAGATGATGAATGTTTTGTGAAGTGGCAGGAGGCTGGTGTGAACTGAGTGAGACTAAGAGGCACCGTGGTGACAAGAAAAATAAAGTTAAACAGAAATTCTAGTAAAAGGTAGTACAGAGACTAGAAACACGAATAAGAGAAAGGTTCATTTGAAAAAAATAATTAATTTCATATCATTAATAGGTGCAAAAGCAAGTTGCAAGAGGGATAGCAAGAATTTACAGAGAGACCTCTGGTTAGCACTGCTGCCTCACAGCGCCAGAGACCTGGGTTCAATTCCTACCTCAGGCGACTGACTGTGTGGAGTTTGCACGTTCTCCCCGTGTCTGCGTGGGTTTCCTCCGGGTGCTCCGGTTTCCTCCCACAGTCTAAAGATGTGCAGGTTAGGTGAATTGGCCATGCTAAATTGCCCGTAGTGTTGGGTAAGGGGAAGATGGAGGGGTATGGGTGGGTTGCGCTTCGGCGGGTCGGTGTGGACTTGTTGGGCCGAAGGGCCTGTTTCTATACTGTAAGTAATCTAATCTAATCTAATAACCTTGATAGGTTAAGTAATTGAGCAAAAGATTGGTAAATGGAGTATAATATGGGAAAATGTGAAGTTTCTATCTCAGGCGACCGAATCAACACGGACATCTACTACAAACCTACCGACTCCCACAGCTACCTGGACTACACCTCCTCCCATCCTGCCCCCTGTAAAAACGCCATCCCATTCTCCCAATTCCTTCGTCTCCGCCGCATCTGCTCCCAGGAGGACCAGTTCAAAATACGTACAACACAGATGGCCTCCTTCTTCAAGGACCGCAATTTCCCCCCCGACGTGGTCGACGGTGCCCTCCACCGCATCTCCTCCACTTCCCGCTCCTCCGCCCTTGAGCCCCACCCCTCCAACCGCCACCAGGACAGAACCCCACTGGTCCTCACCTACCACCCCACCAATCTCCATGTACAGCGCATCATCCGCCGTCACTTCCGCCACCTCCAAACAGACCCCAGCACCAAGGATATATTTCCCTCCCCTCCCCTATCAGCTTTCCGTAGAGACCACTCCCTCCGCGACTCCCTTGTCAGATCCACACCCCCCACCGACCCAACCACCACTCCCGGCACCTTCCCTTGCAACCGCAGGAGGTGCAACACTTGCGCCCACACCTCCCCCCTCACTTCTCTCCAAGGCCCCAAGGGAAACTTCCATATCCGCCACAGATTCACCTGCACCTCCACCCACATCATCTACTGCATCCGCTGCAGCCGGTGTGGCCTCCTCTATATTGGGGAGACAGGCCGCCTACTTGCGGAGCGATTCAGAGAGCACCTCTGGGCCACCCGGACGAACCAACCCAACCAACCTGTGGCACAGCATTTCAACTCCCCCTCCCACTCCACCGAGGATATGCAGGTCATTGGACTCATCCACCGCCAAACCACAACAACGCGACGGTCGGAGGAGGAGCGTCTTATCTTCCGACTAGGAACCCTCCAACCGCGGGGGATGAACTTGGACTTCACCAGTTTCTTCATCCCCCCTCTCCCCACCTTGTCTCAGCCGGATCCCTCCAGCCCGGCACCGCCTTCCTGACCTGCAGTCTTCTTCTTGACCTCTCCGCCTCCATCCTACTCCGACCTATCACCCTCACCTTGACCTCTTTCCACCTATCACATTTCCAACTCCCCTCCTCCAAGTCCCTCCTCCCTACCTTTTATCTTCTCCTGCTGAACACTCTCTGCTCATTCCTGAAGAAGGGCCTGTGCCCGAAACGTCGAATCTCCTGTTCCCTGGATGCTGCCTGACCTGCTGTGCTGTTCCAGCAATAAAGTTTCAAAAATGTGAAGTTGTTCATTCTGGAAGGGAGAGCAAAAGAACAGAATATTATTTAAATGGAATAAAACTACAGAAAGCTGCAACACCAAGGGACTTTGTGGGGAGCTTGTGCACAAAACACAACAAGCCAGCAGCCAGGGGGCAGCAGATAAGCAGGAAGGCTCATGGAATGTAAGGCCTTATTTCCAGGGGGTTGGAGTCTAAGAGTAGAGAAGTCTTCCTGTAACTGTACATGGTGCTGGGAGACCACAGCTGGGGTACTGTGAGCAGTTTAGATACCTTATTTGAGGAAAGATATAATGACGGTAGACAATAGACAATAGACAATATGTGCAGGAGTAGGCCAGTCTGCCCTTCGAGCCTGCACCACCATTCAATATGATCATGGCTGATCATTCCTAATCAGTATCCTGTTCCTGCCTTATCTCCATAACCCTTGATTCCCCTATCCTTGAGAGCTCTATCCAACTCTTTCTTAAATGAATCCAGAGACTGGGCCTCCACTGCCCTCTGGGGCAGAGCATTCCACACAGCCACCACTCTCTGGGTGAAGAAGTTTCTCCTCATCTCTGTCCTAAATGGTCTACCCCATATTTTTAAGCTGTGTCCTCTGGTTCGGCACTCCCCATTAGCGGAAACATGTTTCCTGCCTCCAGAGTGTCCAATCCTTTAATAATCTTACATGTCTCAATCAGATCCCCTCTCAGTCTTCTAAACTCAAGGGTATACAAGCCCAGTCGCTCCAGTCTTTCAGTGTAAGGTAGTTCCACCATTCCAGGAATTGACCTCGTGAACCTACGCTGCACTCCCTCAATAGCCAGAATGTCTTTCCTCAAATTTGGAGACCAGAACTGCACACAGTACTCCAGGTGTGGTCTCACCAGGGCCCCGTACAACTGCAGAAGAACCTCTTTGCTTCTATACTCAATCCCTCTTGTTATGAAGGCCAGCATGCTATGGCTTATGCCCGAAACGTCGATTCTCCTGTTCCTTGGATGCTGCCTGACCTGCTGCACTTTTCCAGCAACACATTTTCAGCATGCTATTAGCCTTCTTCACTACCTGCTGTACCTGCATGCTTACCTTCATTGACTGGTGTACAAGAACACCCAGATCTCTTTGTACTGCCCCTTTACCTAAATTGATTCCATTTAGATAGTAATCTGTCTTCCTGTTCTTGCCACCAAAGTGGATAACCATACATTTATCCACATTAAACTGCATCTGCCATGCATCTGACTACTCACCTAACCTGTCCAGGTCACCCTGTAATCTCCTAACATCCTCATCACATTTCACCCTGCCACCCAGCTTAGTATCATCGGCAAATTTGCTAATGTTATTGCAAATACCATATTCTATATCATTAACATATATTGTAAAAAGCTGCAGTCCCAGCACTGATCCCTGCAGTACCCCACTGGTCACTGCCTGCCATTCTGAAATGGAGCCATTTATCACTACTCTTTATTTCCTGTCAGCCAACCAACTTTCAATCCAAGTTAGTACTTCGCCCCCAATACCATGCGCCCTAATTTTGCTCACTAACCTCCTATGTGGGACTTTATCAAAAGCTTTCTGAAAGTCCAGGTACACTACATCTACTGGATCTCCCTTGTCCATCTTCAGAGTTACATCCTCAAAAAATTCCAGAAGATTAGTCAAGCATGATTTCCCCTTCATAAATCCATGCTGACTCTGACCTATTCTGTTACTACTATCCAGATGTGTCGTAATTTCATCGTTTATAATAGACTCCAGCATCTTTCCCACCACTGAGGTCAGACTAACTGGTCTATAATTTCCTGCTTTCTCTCTCCCACCTTTCTTAAAAAGTGGTACAACATTAGCCACCCTCCAATCCGCAGGAACTGATCCCGAATCTATCGACCTCTGGAAAATAATCACCAACTCATCCACGATTTCTCGAGCCACCTCCTTCAGTACCCTGGGATGTAGACCATCAGGCCATGGGGACCTATCAACCTTCAGACCTAACAGTCTCTCCAAAACCAATTCCTGGCAAATATAAATTCCCTTCAGTTCAGGTCCTTCAGCCACTGTTACCTCAGGGAGATTGCTTGTGTCTTCCCCAGTGAACACAGATCTGAAGTACCAATTCAATTCTTCTGCCATTTCTTTGTTCCCCGTAATATATTCCCCTGTTTCTGTCTTCAAGGGCCCAATTTTAGTCTTAACCATTTTTTTGCCTTTCACATACCTAAAAAAGCTTTTACTATCCTCCTTTATATTTTTAGCCGGTTTACCTTCGTATTTCCTTCTTAGTAATCCTCTGTTGTTCTTTAAAAGTTTCCCAGTCCTCCGTTTTCCCACTTATCTTTGCTATATTATACTTTTTCTCTTTTAACTTTATATGTTTCTTTACTTCCCCCGTCAGCCATGGCCATCCCTGCCTCCTCATAGGATCTTTCTTCCTTTTTGGAATGAACTGATCCTGCAACTTCTGCATTATACACAGAAATATCCGCCATTGTTCCTACACCGTCATCCCTGCTAAGGTATTGCACCATTGAACTTTGGCCAGCTCCTCCCTCATAGCTCCATAGTTCCCTTCATTCAACTGAAATATTGTCACTTCCGATTGTACCCTCTCCCTCTCAAATTGCAGATTGAAGCTTATTGTATTATGGTCACTACTTCCCAATGGCTCCTTCACTTCGAGGTCCCTGGCCAATTCTGGTTCGTTGCACAATACCAGATCCAGAATTGCCTTCTCCGTGGGGGGCTCCAGCACCAGCTGTTCTCAGAATCCATCTCTGAGGCACTCCACAAAGTCTCTTTCTTGAGGTCCAATACCATCCTGATTCTCCCAGTCTACCTGCATGTTGAAATCCCCCATAACAACTGTAGTAACATCTTTGCGACAGGCCAATTTCAGCTCCTGATTCAACTTACATCCGACATCCAGACTACTGTTTGGGGGCCTGTAGATAACTCCCAAGAGGGTCTTTTTACCCTTAGTATTTCTCAGCTCTATCCATACTGACTCTATATCCCCTGATTCTAGATCCCCCCGCGCAAGGGACTGAATATCATCCCTTACCAGCATGGCCACCCCACCCCCTCTGCCCGTCAGTCTGTCCTTACAATAGCAGGATGTGGTGTATGTGGATTTTAGCGAGGCGTTTGATAAGGTTCCCCATGGTAGGCCTGTTCAGAAAGTAAGAAGGCATGGGATACGGCGAGATCTGCCTGTCTGGATACAATTGGCTGACCCATAGAGGACGGAGGAGGGTAGTAGATGGAAAGTATTCAGCCTGGAGCTCAGTGACCAGTAGTGTTCCACAGGGATCGGTTTTGGGACTTCTGCTCTATGTAATTTTTATAAATGACTTCGATGAGGAAGCGGAAGGGTGAGTTAGTACATTTGCTGATGACATGAAGATTGGTGGAGTTGTGGATAGTGTGGGGGGCTGTTGTAGGTTGCAACGGGACATTGACAGGATGCAGAGCTGGGCTGATAAGTAGCAGATGGAATTCAACCTGGAAAAGTGTTAAGTCACTCACTTTGGAAGGTCAAATTTGATTCTTGACATTATGGAGGTACAGAGGGATTTTGGGGTCCATCTCCATCGATCCCTCAAAGTTGCCCCCCCAAGTTGATGGGGTTGTTAGGAAGGCTTATGGTGTGTTAGCTTTCATTAGCAGGGGGATTGAGTTTAAGAGCTACAAGGTTATGCTGCAGCTCTATAGAGCCCTGGTTAGACCACACTTGGAATGTTGTGTTCACTTCTGGCCGCCTCATTATAGGAAGGATCTGGAGGCTTTAGAGAGGGTGCAGAGGAGATTTACCAGGATGTTGCCTGGACTGGAGGGCATGTCTTATGAAGAGAGGTTGAGGGAGCCAGGGCTTTTCTCATTGGAGTAAGGAAGGATGAGAGGTGACTTGATGGAGGTGTACAAGATGATGAAAGGCATAGATAGAGTGAATAGCCAGAGACTTTTTCCCAGGGCGGAAATGTGAATCAGAAGGGGGCATAACTTTAAGGTGATTGGATGAAGGTTTGGAGAGATGTCAGAGGTAGGTTCATTACTCAGAGAGTGGTGAGTGCATGGAATGCACTGCCAACAGTGGTAGTAGAGACAGATACACTAGGGACATTTAAGTGACTCTTGGATAAGCACACGGAAGTTTGTACAATGAAGGGTATGTAGGTTAATCTGATCTTAGAATCGGATAAAAGGCCAGCACAACATCAATGGCTGATGGGCCTGTACTATACTGTTCTATGTTCTATTTCATTGGGGATGGGTCAGAGAGAGTTTGCTAGGATGATCCCTGGTATGGGGAGGGATTGTCTTAGGAACAAAGGCTAAACAGTTTGGGGCTGTACTCACTGGAGTTGAGAGGAATGGGAGGTGATCTCATTGAAACAATGGAATCTTCAGGAGCTTGTCAGGGTCAATGCTGAGAAGATGTTTCTCCTGCAGGGCCAGAGGGCACAGTCTCAAAGTAAAGGGGCACCAATTTCAGGCTGAGATGAGGAGGGATTTCTTCTCTCAGAGGGTTGTTAGTCTTTGTAACTCCTTTCCACAGAGAGCTGTGGGGGCAGAGTCCCTGTGGATATTGAAGGCTGAGAGAGATTCTTGATTAAGGGTTATAGGGAAAAGGCAGAAAAGTAGATGCGAAGAATACCAAATCAGGCAAGATCATATTGAATGGTGGAGTAGGCTGGAGGGACCTACTGCTGTTCCTATTTCTTATGGTTTTCTGGTCTAATCTTACCTGTAATTCACATGAAAGGGTCTGTAGCTTCAAGAATCACAAGAGCACACCCACAGATATTGGACAGCATTTCACAAATACTTTGAGTTAGTCTGCCATGAAATGCCTGAATGAAACTGGGGATAGTAAATAGGCTAACTGATTGAGTCTCCACCCAAGTCTCTTGTTGCCAAGTTCTTGGTAAAAGTGATAAGGTAGCAGAGTGGAATTCCTTAATTATGAGAGAGGAGGAACTCTCAGCCCCAAATATCAATCTATTAACAAAATTAACATTTTGTAATTAGGAGCATTGAAGACAAGAATCTAAACTGTAGAATCGAAAGAAAGCTGCCAAGATTGGGGGTAATGATTAAATACGAGGGCAGGAGAGCCAATGGATTTTGTTCAGTGATCCACAAGGCTCCCACTGTGGCATTGCTAGGACCCACACTGGGCAGGGGGCTCATTGTGAGAGGAGAAGGATAGGCTGCTTTCTGGGTAGCTGGAGGGAACTGTCGCTGATTCTAATGTTCTTTCAATTTAATCAGGGGATGTGTGTATTGCACATCGCCCTCAAGGAGGTGATGGTGAGCTGCCTTTTTGAACTGTTGTCGCCCATTTAATGGCGGTAGACCCACAATGTTGTCAGGGATAGAGTTCACCCCCTCGTGGAACCTGATTGAGGGACCAGCATCAGGGAATGAAGCCTGCTGGGAAAAAAACCCTCTTGCCTTTTCTTCTGACTCCATGCTCTGACCACCGTGGGTTCCCTCAGCTATTTCGGTCTCTGGTGGGTGCATCGTTGGCAACAGACAGTGCTCCCAATGGCAGTGGTGGGGAAAGTACCTTGAATTGGTTGGTAGCTCTTTGGGTACGATGTCTTCCACCTGAGAGGAGAACTGATACTGACCGGTTAGATTCAGCAAAGGAAATGCAAGGCTCTAGCTGGAGCGTAAAATCCATCATTCAGTCAGGATTGCTCTGAAATCATCACTCATTTTCTTTTGAGAACTTAGGTTCTAAAGTAAAAGAGAAAAATGGGTTTTAATTTTTCAGTTATCTGAAGGTCTAACTTTTGATTTGAAAGGTCAGAAAGCAATTTTTAAAAATTAGTTCAAAAAAATCACAAAGCATCATATGATTTCAGCTAAGACATGAGTTTGACTAACCTCCATGAACATCCATGTTAAGGAATAGTGAGCTGAGTCAGCAATTTGTTTCCAGAGTTTATTGAGAGACACGTACTGAAGATAATAGTATCAAGTGAAAGTGAGGCACATTGACAGAAAGAAACTGATTGTAGCTGTGCTGGCTGACCAGGCAGCATTAACATGGAGGTAGGGCAGTCCCTTCAGCAGGGTTTGAGTGACGATAAGACGATTGTTAAGATAGAAGCACTAAATCTTTCTTTCTGATTTATGTAATGAGATCATTCCAATATATCTGGCTAGTGTAAAATATTTTGTGTTTTTTGTCTGAGAAATTCCTATGATCTTTTCTTAAATTGCATTGGCAGCCTCTTGCCAGTTTGTCCAGTCATCGACCTTCACAATAAAGACAACTAAAAAACTCTGGTCTCTGAAGCCGTGTCTCAGTCTGGGATCTGACTTGCCTAAACCCCTGGGACCTGAGAGTTTGAGAAGAAGTGACAAAGCATTTCCTCCTGCAGAGCGCTGTTTGAAACGTGAATGTGCTGTTATTAACCAGGGGTTTGAACCTGTGAGTCAGGAATTCTAATGTGTCATGAGCTAAGGTTTTGGAAATACATGGTTGAGGACCAGAATGACAGCAGTGTGACATTTAGAACATACAACATAGAAAAGTACAGCACAGAACAGGCCCTTTGGCCATAATGTTGTGCTGTGGTTTAATCCTAATGTAAAATGTAGTAATTTAACCTACGCACCCCTCAACTCACTGCTATCCATGTGCATGTCTAGCAGTCGCTTAAATGTCCCCAATGACACTGCTTCCACCACCACCGCTGGCAACACATTCCATGCATTCACAACACAGTGTGTATTTAATACCACTCCTCAGGGTGTTTCGCTGCCAGAATCCAACTGGGTCACCTGACATCTGCTGGAGCAGGTCTCCATTTTGTTGCTTTGAGTTTGATCCAATGATAATCATCACGCAGTCTTTTGGGAGTGATGCAGAAAGCAACAGGGTCAAAGGGCAGGAGGGAGCCAATATATTTCTATCATGGCTACCTCCAGTTTATATCAATGCCTGTTCTCTGGTACCTTCTGTGCAATGACATGTTGAGCAAGACAATATGCGTGCTCCAAGGTGGAGTCCTTTGTCAAATATTCACACCTTGGCTCTATCAGTACACAAGGGAAAGTGAGGACTGCAGATGCTGGAGATCAGAGCTGAAAATGTGTTGCTGGAAAAGCGCAGCAGGTCAGGCAGCATCCAGGGAACAGGAGAATCGACGTTTCGGGCATAAGCCCTTCTTCCTGACCTGCTGCCTGACCTGCTGCGCTTTTCCAGCAACACATTTTCAGCTCTATCAGTGCACAAACCTCACTATGCAACTGGAACAGAAATGACTTAACATTGTAGTTTAACTGCCCTGGAAAGTGGGATTAGTATTGTCAGATTTCTATTGACCAGCATGGATGCAATAGGCTGAATGGCTTCCTTCTGTGTTATGAACATCTATGTGTCAGTGAAAGGTTTTGTTAAATTGGGAGCAACATTGCCTTCTCAGTTAGAGCTGCTATCTGCCTCTCAGAAGGGGTCACACTCCCTTACCAAAGTTCTTTGAGTTTTTTTTTCTGGTTTAGTTTTTATGCAGGGAATCGCACTTTTCTGACCGGATTAGCATCTGTCCTATATGACTTGGTAGTTTCGGAAACACACATTTTGCAAGGTTTGTTGTTGTTGCCACAGTCTTACCAGACCATAGGGACTGCTCTCTCAGAGAGAAGTGACTGGCGGTGATTTAACCTGAGGGCCACCAGACCTCAGAGTGAGGGAAGAGGTTGAGAAGGAGAGTCAAACAGGTGATGGGAATTGAACCCATGTTGTTAGCATCACACTGCTCTGTAAACCAACAATCCAGCCAACTGAGCTGAAGCGATTCACCGCAAGGGCTTTTTCCTAAAATTGCTAATTGAAATTTTCTACAAGGAGCTTCTCAAAGTTCCATAGTCACTAACTGGATTGGAGCTGGTTCAAACTGGGAATTACCTAATCCTCTATCTGCCTCATTACTAACTGTCCCTTATCCTCTGCTGTCATAGCTATCTGACAGACCTGTACTCATTCCATTCCTCCCACCTATGGCTCTGTTAAAATATATCCATGTGACACAGTCTCTTGCCTCTTCTCTCGTGTATTAAGTCAGTCACTAGAGCAGTTAAATTGCTGCTGACATTTGGTACATGCTTGTGATAGAAACCACCCATCCCTAAAAAAACTCCTAATTTCTGATTTAGTTTTACAGGTAGCAATTTCCTCTTGTACTTAGATAGGATTGAGGTTGACAAAGAGGAGGTTTTAGCAATTATTTGAAGATCTGAAAATAGATAAGACAATTGGGCCAAATGGGATTTATCCTCAGATTTTCTGGGAAGCCAGGGAGAAGATTTCTGAGCCTTTGGCTTTGACCTTCTTCTCTCGACAGGAATAACACCAGAAGACTGGAGGATAGCAAATGTTGTTCCCTTGTTTAAGAAGGGGAGTCGGGAGAGCCCTGGTAATTATAGGCCAGTGAGCCTTTATTTGGTTGGGGGTAAGGTGTTCGAAAAGGTTATAAGAGAAAGGATTTTAATCATCTGGAAAGGAATAATTTGATTAGGGATAGTCAACATGGTTTTGTGAAGAGTGGGTCATGCCTCGCAACCTTATTGCGTTCTTCGAGAAGATGACAAAACAAGTGGATGAGGGTAAAGTGGTTGATGTGGTGTATATGGACTTCAGTAAGGCATTTGATAAGGTTCCACACAGAAGGCTATTGCACAAAATAGAGCTTCAGGACTGAAGATGATTTAGTGGTTTGGATCAGAAATTGGCTAGTTGAAAGAAGACAAGGGTTGTGGTTGATGGGAAATGTTCATCCTGGAACTTAGTTACCAGTAATGTTTTGGGGCCACTGCTGTTTGTCATTTTTATAAATGATCTGGGTGTGGGTGTAGAGGGATGAGTTAGTAAATTTACAAGTGACACTAAGGTGGGCAAAGTTGTGGATAGTGCCGAAGGATGTTGTGGGTTACAGAGGGACATAGGTAAGATATAGAGCTGGAATGAGAGGTGGCAAACGGAGTTTAATGCAGAAAGGTGTGAGCTAATTCACTTTGGAAGAAGTAACAGGAATGCAGAGTACTGAGCTAATGGTAAAATTCTTGGCAGTGTAGATGAGCAGAGAGATCTCTGTGTCCAGGTGCATAAATCCCTGAAAGTTACCACCCAGATTGATAGGGTTGTTAACAAGGCATATAGTGCGTCAGCATTTATTGGTAGGGGGATTGAGTTTCAGAGCCATGAGATCATGCTTCAGCTGTACAAGACACTGGTAAGGCCACACTTGGAGTATTGTGTTCAGTTCTGGTCACTGCATTATAGGAAGGATGTGGAAGCTTTGGAAAGGGTTCAAAGGAGATTTACGAGGATGTTGCCTGGTATGGAGGGAAGGTCTTACGAGGAAAGGCTGAGGGAACTGAGGCTGTTTTCATTGGAGAGAAGAAGGTGGGGAGGTGATTTAATTGAAACATACAAGATAATCAGAGGGTGGACAGTGAGAGCCTTTTTCCTCAGATGGTGATGGCTAGCATGAGGGGACATAACTTTAAGTTGAGGGGTGATAGAAATAGGACAGATGTCGGGGTAGTTTCTTTACTCAGAGAGTAGCAGAGGCGTGGAACAGCCTGTCTGCAACAATAGCAGACTCACCAATTTTAGGGACATTTAAATGGGCATTGGGCATACATATGGATAATAATGAAACAATCTAAATTAGGTGGGCATCAGATTAATTTCATAGGTCAGCACAACATCGAAGGCTGAAGGGCCTGTACAGTGCTGTAACATTCCATGTTCTATGTTGCGTTTTTACTTTCATTGCCAGCATTCGTCCTACAATACAATTTAGGTAGTTTATCCGTACCTTTTAAAACATACATTTGGTGGGATTTAAGACTAAATCTAAAAGGTATCATCCAAGAACTTCTAATTGTTCCAAGTGGTCCTTTCCAGTGTTGCTGGATAACAGAACGTCAAAGTTAACTACACAGTTCGGGCGTTTCTAATTTGCTCCCATTTGCTACCATCAGTCTCTGGAAAGAGACTGGGAACTTCCTTGGCTGAATGGCCCCAGCCAACATTGGGAAAAGATCATTTAGTGTGATCTCTGCAACTTGAGCTATTAAAATAACTTGTGAGTATCGGTTTAAAACATTGATTTTAGTGAGAAACCTGGCACTGCTAACCCTAGTAAAAGCCTTCCAAGTGGGAAATAGTCAGCGTTTATCCACCGATTCGACCTTCCTGTATCATAGAGTAGAATCCTACAGTGTGGAAGCAGGCCATTTAAGTACACACTAACTCTTCAAAGAATATCCCACCCAGATCCACCCCATTATCCTGCATTTCCCATGGCTAATCCACCTAGCATGCACATCTTTGTACTGGGGAAGAAAGCCTATGCAGACATAGGGAGAATGTACAAACTCCACACAGGCAGTCACCCAAGGCTGGAATCGAACCTGAGTCCCTGGTGCTGTGAGGTAGCAGTGCTAACCACTGAGCCACAATGCAGCCACTGTACTATCCGGCTGAATGATCAATCTTAGGCACTAGCATGATTGGTGAACTCCATCTACTTTGACTGGATACAACTAGGCTGTTTCCCAACCTGAGCTGGTTTCTGTGAAGCAGTAAAGATGCTGTTTTATCGGAGAAGGCTCTGCTACGTCCACATCACGTGTGGCTAAGCCGCACAGCTCGGTTTCCCTCTAGGGACTCCCTTGCATTCTGTCAGGAGCTTTGTTGAGTCTCCTCATTCTTCTACATCTCAATTTAGCATCCTCATTTAGCATCTGTAATAGGTCTAATTGTTACTTGGTATTAGCAATCAAGCTTTAAGTTAGAGTTGTCACACTGAAGCTTGGGTTTAGTTGCAGACAGAATGATTCTCACCAATTAATGAATTACTGACATTGAGTGTGTGGACACAGAGGGGATTGAGGTCATGAGGGACTGATAGAGTTGCAGCCAATCACCAGCTTGCCCCAATAAAAGCAAAATGCTATAGATACTTGAGATATGAAATAAAAGCATAAAGTGTGAAAGAAACTCAGCAGGTTTGATCGTATCTGTGGATAGTGATGTTGAGAGTCTGGGTGGGGCTCTTCAGAGTCCAATGGACAGTGATACCATTGTATGGTTGAATTGCCATCTGCTTGAAGCTCTGCACATTTTTCCAATCAGTATTGACTACATTTATGTCTATTTCTAATTTAAACTCTGGCCTCTTGTGTATTCCTGTTTTCATCAGTTCTTCACTGATGTTGAGATCTTCAGTTGACTGGATCTTACACTCTGAAATTGTGACCAGATTAAGAACATGAGGGCATAACAATTAAAAGAAGCAAAACTAGGAAAAGCTTTTTTTTCACATAAATGGTTTGGGTTTGGTATGTACTGCCTGAGAATCTGATTCAGTTGAGGTCCTCAGAAATGTTTGAAACCTGAAGAATCCTCAGTTTTACAGGAGAATGATATTAGGTGGAGTGCTCAATGGAAGAGCTGATGCAGACATGATGGGCTGAATGGCCTCCGTTTGCAATGTAACACTTCAGTGATTTTGTGAAATAGGAAGGCATAGCGTCTAATCTACTAAACATTAGCTCATCAGAGAGAAAGAGGTTCAATTTGGGACTTGGTTGATCCTCCATCTTTGTGTTTACTCTCTCTTTCGTTCTCAACTGTTCTAGTCACCTGACACAATCTACACTCATCAGTCTCTCTCAGCAGTGGTTTCGTTACAACATATTCTTGTAACACAACCTATTCTTCCTCTGGTTAGCAATCAAATAATTCACCAAACCTTTCCACTGCCCTGTGTGGACTTCAGAGCCATGCACCTTGGAAAGGCGATTGTACTAACACAATCTCTGGTTGATATGTTTGGAATTTGACGTGCTAACCAGTCCATTTCCTCCTGGTTGTCTGTGATACTATAATGTGTTCTTGAGCCACTCCTGGACACAGATACACTGTCTAATGCAAAGGATGCCTCCCTCTGTCCTAAGAACATTTTCCTTGATTAATTTTTGGGGATCTTCCCTTAGTTCCCATAAGCTATGTCAACAGGCTGAAAACTTGTAGCCTCATTCAGTAAATAAATAAATTCCATTTCCTTGCCTCAATCATCAGGATGTCGATAACAATATGCTCTGATCATTGTTCTGAGGGTTTGATAACACCTTTCTAAAACCCCTCGCGTATGGAAATTTTAACTGTTACACTTGGACTGATCATAACTTCTGGAAAAGTTTTAAACGTGTAGTTAGAATTTTGATCAGATCAGCTCTCCATTGATACTCCACATCAAGCTAAGAACTGGATGACTTCTCGATCACTACCTTTAGCAGTGATTATTCTCAAGGAATAGTACCTGGGAACATGAACACCCACATCCACATCACTAAAAGGATATACTAATATTTCTTGACTTTAGCAGGTACAGATACAATGGGCCTCCTGCTCTGTAAAATTCTACGATTCTATTTGAAAGGGCTGCACACAATCTAGTAGCTCCCTACTAAAGTACTAATTGAATGGCAGGACACTAGGAAGCTCAGAGGAAGAGATGGATCTTGGGATGTGTCCACAAATCCCTGAAGATGGCAGGACAGGTTAATAGAGTCATAGAGACATACAGCATGGAAACAGACCCTTCGGTCCAACTCGTCCATGCCAACCAGATATCCTAAATTAATCTAGTCCCATTTGCCAGCACTTGGCCCATATCCCTCTAAAACCCTTCCTGTTCATATACCCATCCAGATGCCTTTTAAATGTGTAATTGAACCAGCCTCCACCAATTCCTTTGGCAGCTCATTCCATACACGCACTATCTTCTGTGTGAAAAAGGTTGCCCCTTAGGTCTCTTTTATATCTTTCCCATCTCAACTTAGACCTCTGCCCTCTCGTTCTAGAATCCCCCACCCAGGGAAAAGACCTTGGCTATTCACCCTATCCATGCCCCTCATGAATTTATAAACTGCTGTAAGGTCACCCTCAGCCTCTGAAACTCCAGGCATTCAGAACACTTGCCCTTATCAGTCATAAATTGTAAGAACACAGAGGTTATGTTGGAGCTGGACAAAACTTTGGTTAGGCCACAGCTGGAGTTCTGGTCCCCACCCTATAGGAAGGATGTGATAGTAATGGAGGGGGTGCAGAGGAGATGCACCAGGATGCTGTCTGGGCTGGAGCATTACAGCGATGGAGAGAGACTGGATAAGCTCGGGTTGTTTTCTCTGGAGTAGAGAAGGTTGAAGAAGGTCCTGACAGAGATGTATAAGATTATGAGGAGAATGGGTAGGATGGATAGAAAGCAGCTGCTCCCCTTAGTTGAATTGTCAATAACAAAGGAGCATCATTTTAAAGTGAAATTCAGGAGGCTTTAAGGGAATTTGAAGAATCTTCTTTTCACCCAGAGGGTGTGGGGGTGGGGTCTGCAGTGCATGCCTGGGAGGGTGGTTGAGGCAGGAAACCCCACTGTCTTTAAAAGTACTTACATTCTCATCCATATGTCTATCCAATGACCATTTAAATGCCCTTAAAGTTGGCGAGTCTACTACTGTTTCAGGCAATGCGTTCCATGTCC
Organism: Chiloscyllium plagiosum; assembly: GCF_037043375.1. NCBI lineage: Eukaryota > Metazoa > Chordata > Chondrichthyes > Orectolobiformes > Hemiscylliidae > Chiloscyllium > Chiloscyllium plagiosum. The sequence continues at coordinate 3,926,085 of NW_028270149.1, read as the reverse complement.
CTACTACTCTCTGAGTAAAGAAACTACCTCTGACATCTGTCCTATATCTATCACCCCTCAATTAAAGCTATGTCTCCTCGTGCTAGCCATCACCATTCAAGGAAAAAGGCTTTCACTTTCCACTCTAACTCTCTGATTATCCTATACGTCTCAATTAAGTCACCTCTCAACCTTCTTCTCTCTAACGAAGAAGGCCTCAAGTCCCTCAGCTTTTCCTCATTAGACCTTCCCTCCATTCCAGGCAACATCCTGGTAAATCTCCTCTGCACCCTTTCCAACGCTTCCACATGCTTCCTATAATGCGGTGACCAGAACTGTACGCAATACTCCAAGTGCGGCCACACCAGAATTTTGTACAGCGCAAGCATGATCTCATTGTTCCGAAATGCAATCCCTGTCCAATAATAGCTAACGCACCATATGCCTTGTTAACAACCCTGTCAACCTGGGTGGCAACTTTCAAGGATCTATATTCCTGGACACCGAGATCTCTCTGCTTATCTACACCACCAAAAATCTTACCATTAGCCTGGTACTCCTTATTACTGTTACTCCTTCCAAAGTGAATCACCTCACACTTTCTGCATTAAACTCCATTTGCCACCTCTCAGCCCAGTTCTGCAGCTTATCTATGTCTCTCTGTAACCTGCAACATCCTTCAGCACTATCCACAACTCCACTGACCTTAGTGTCATCTGTAAATTTATGAACCCATCCTTCTACGCACTCAGCCAGGTCATTTACAAAAATGACAAACAGCAGTGACCCCGAAACACATCCTTGCAGTACCCCATGAGTAACTGAACTCCAGGATGAACATTTCCCATCAACCACCACCCTCTGTCTTCTTTCAGCTAGCTAATTTCTGATCGCAACCACTAAATCATCTTCAATCCCATGCCTCTGTATTTTCTACCGTGGGGAACCTTATCAAGTGCCTTTCTGAAATACATATACACCACATTAACCGCTTTACCCTCATCCTTCTGTTTGGTCATCTTCTCAAAGAACTCAATAAGGTTTGTGAGGCACAACCTCCCCTTCACAAAACCATGTTGACTATAGCTAATCAACTTATTCCTATCAAGATGATTATAAATCCTATCTATTATAACTCATTCCAACACTTTACCCACAACCGAAGTAAAGCTCACTGGTCTATAATTACCCGGGTTGTCGCTACTCCCCTTGAACAAGGGAACAATATTTGCTATCCTCCAGTGTTCTGGCACTAATCCTGTAGACACTATTCCTGTCACTTTGTCAGTACAGGATTGATGGGCCAAAGGGTTTCTGAATTGTCTGGTTATATGATTCTAAATGGTTCCTCAGAGACTGTGTGTGTGAGAATTGGAATGCTTGTACACTGGATTTCCTGTTGTCAGCTTTGCGACTCCTCCTGGCCAGTAAGAGTGTTTTATCTAACATGCTTGGGACTATGGCATTCCTACATGCCATGACATTTGGACTCCATGGGCTCCCTTTAATGTTTCGTGATGATCTCTGTGTGATACCAATGTTTCATCCACTCATCATCTGTAGGTCTTTGAGGATTTTTTCACTTCCTAAATCAGAATTCCATTTTCCATTTTATACCGTTCCTGAACTCCCTCCCTCTATTTCATCTTAAGCTTGAACTGAATGAGCTCCTCTCAATATCTTGGCATCAGCTCACTGAACCTCGATCCGAGCAGACTTATCGAGATTATCCAAATCCCCACAGAAGGTTTCAGATGATCAAAAGTATCTGTCTCTACAGCCAACATGACCTGTGATAATTGAATATTTTTTATCCATTGTTCAGGGCAGTACAGATAAAGGAAACACTTCCCTAACCTTTTCCTGCAACTACTCTGTTTTATTGACCTCAAACAGCCTTCGGGATCCATTGCTTTGATCAAATAATTCCCTTGGAGTAAGTTGGCTCTGTGAATGGGTAAACTGTAGACAACACCAACAGTACAGTTATAGATGTACGGTCACTCTGAGTGACCTTGATATGGGGGTATATACGCCCCACTCATACTATTCAACAAAAATTGAACATCCATGTAACTTGTTGGTAGAAAGGTTATGCTTTGCTCCAGCAAGAGGGTTTAAAGATGCTTCTGTATCTCTAAGAATAACTATTTACTTGATTCATTTGCGAGAAAATAGTAACTTTTTTTTCAGTTGACAAGAATTCCCCATGCCTGTAAGATAGTGCAGAGGAAGTCAACAATCTATCTGCCACGTCTATACTTTTCACTCAGAGCTACAATTCACTCTGTTGCATTCTTGATCTGGCCTCCTGTACTGATTGTACACTCCCCTCCACAACCCCCACCACCACCACTCTCCCTGCAACTTCAATCAAACCACTCAAAGTTGTCCCACCTTGCGGCATTGGAGGTGCTTAAGCCCCTGGATATCAGGGACAGCAAAGGCCAAATGGCCTCCAGCTGCTGCTATTTTGGATGTTCTCTATCAGTTCCACCCTCAGTGCCTTCCCTTCAGGCCTGCAGAGGAGATCCTGGGGACATTGCCAGCTGTCCCTAGCACTAGCCTTCCTTTCATACGCTCACTTTCTAACCTTCTCAGGTTTGTGGGAGATCTAGGAAAAGGTTTTGGATTTGTGGACCAGTTTGCAGTCATTGGTTATTTCGGCTTCACTTACTGCAGTTACAACTATTCAGTTTTCTATGTGAGTTCATACAAATGGAGGGAGTACATTTTAAAACTCCTCAAAGAGAATGATTTTCCCGAAGTCTCATACAAGACTTGACCTTTAATGTCCAAAGGTCAAAGTTCTTTCCTTCCTTTACCTTTCTCAAATAGATGTCATGCTGCCCAGGCAGCTTCCAGTATTCCAAAGTTTTTGCCTCATACGTGTTGCAAATCTGTTTGAACTCTGTCCCATTTAGCACGGTGACAGTGCCACACAACACAATGGAGGGTATTCTCAATCTGAAAGTGGGACTTCATCTCCACAAGGACTGTGCGGTGGTCACTCTAACCGATACTGGCATGGACAGGTGCACCTGCAGCTGGCAGGTTGGTAAGGATGAGGTCAGGTATGTTTTTCCCTCTTGTTGGTCCCCTCACCACCTGCCGCTGACCCAGTCCAGCAGCGATGTCCTTTAGGACCCGACCAGCTCGATCAGTAATGCTGCTGCCGAGCCACTCTTGGTGATGGGACATTAAATCCCCCACCCAGAGAACACTCTGTGCCCCTGCCACCCTCAGCGCTTCCACCAAATATTGTTTAACATGGAGGCATACGGATTTATCAGCTGAGGACTTTGTGCATTTTGAATTATTTTTGTTAAATGTTGTTAGCTTGAGATGGGTCACTCCTGTTGCCTTCATGTCTTTCCCTAGAGAATGAAACAATAATTGGTTGATGACATTGGCAAGGAAAACATTTCCAGGATATAAATTATGTGAAATTTAGTTGTTATGCAACTGGCCCACGACTGACTCAGCAATGCGCAATACATTGTGGAGAGTGGGATGGAGTGATCTTCATTCTATATAAGCATGAAGAATAGGTGGCACCGAATGTGGTGATCAAATATCTATCTTTGATTATGTGAGCCTGCTTACTACTGCTGCTCACTGTGCTTGATTGGTCTTTTGTTGTTTCAGATTATTTCATTTCAAATGAAGTCCTTAGTTTTTACAAGGGGAGGAAAGTTGTGTTCAGTTGTTCTGTGTTTGATTATGTGAGGCTGTTTGCTATTGATACTCACCATTTTATTGGTTAATGTGGGATCAGGGAGAGGTAAACAATTTTTGGGAAGATGCTGAAGATGATGTCTGGGTTGACATGTGGATAATATCTGTTACACACGTAGAAACCAAGACAGAAACTGCTGGAGAAACTCAGCGGGTCTGTCAGCATCTGTGGAGAGAGAAACAGTTAATGTTTCAGGTTCAAAGACCCTTCTGTAGGTATCAATGTTACCTCTGCATTACTCTGAGATAGAAAACATAACAACAGTGAGCCAAAAGCCTGCTTACAACCCTGCCTGCATTTTATGCTGCAGGGTCATCCTCACCTGTTTGACACTATCACAGAGTCGAAATGACCCACCAGTGGTTTTTAAATTAGATTTTCCATGAAGCAATCAATCTTCAGAAAAGACCAGTGCTGAATATATTTTCAGCTCACAAACTATAATCTCACCCATTTACTACTGTGTGACAATTCTTGCCTTGTAATAGTTCTTAATTTCAAATGTCATTCTGCAGTCCTGCCCTGGATTCAAAATCATTCTGCTGAGTTCAGTACGCCAAAATGTCCAGAATGTCTGTAATAGAACTGCATTATTTTGCTGTCAATCCCATTGGAAGCTGGAGTAATTGAATAATAGGTGTATAGAAAAGGGATGGAGAACAGTGTGTTTCCTTACTACAAGCAGTCATGAATCAATCTTTCTGTTGCCAGTGAAGATTGGTTTGATTTTGTTATTCTCTGGCTGTGATTACCTTTAGCCAACAGGCCTGTATTGGCTCTCTCAGCCTCTGTGACAGCAGCCCTGGATATTTTTCTGGATTATTCTTCAACCATGTGAAGGGAATCTAAGGCTAGCATCAAAATGGGGTATTTGTGGGGCTGAGTCAACTACCCAGTGAGCCTGTTCTACTTTATCAACAGGAGTTTGACCATTTCGGTCCCTCAAATTCATTTGGCCAATAAATGCCCCGTATCCATTAATGTGTTTACTTTTCATTAACAAATCTCACATTTATAATTAATAACTGATCTAACGGAAGGAAGTCGCAAATTTCTGCTATTGTCAAAATGTTTTCTAATCTCTCTTCTGTAAAGCCCAGGTTTTAATTTGTTGATTCATGTTCTCTGGTCCATCCATTAGAAATAGTTTCTTTTTATCTACACCATCGATCACTCTAACATATTGCAAACTTTGGTCAATGGGGAAGTGATGGCTTAATGGTATTATTGCTGGTCTGTTAATGCAGAGACTCAGGCCGAACAAAGAACAAAGAGCATTACAGCACAGGAACAGGCCCTTCGGCCCTCCATGCCTGCACCGATCCAAATTCTCTATCTAAACCTGCTATCTATTTTCCAAGGATCTATATCCCTCTGCCCCCTGCCCATTCATGTATCTGTCTAGATACATCTTAAATGCTGCTATCATTCCCGCCTCTACCACCTCCACCGGCAACGTGTTCCAGGCCCCCACCATCCTCTTGTGTAAACTTAAACTTTTCCCCTCTCACTTTGCATATCTCCCTTAAACTTTTCCCCTCTCTCTTTGCATATCTCCCTTAAACTTTTCCCCTCTCTCTTTGAGCTCGTAGCTGCTAGTAATTGAGTCCCCCACTCTGGGAAAAAGCTCCTTGCTATCCACCCTGTCTATACCTCTCAGGATTTTGTAGGCCTCAATCAGGTCCCCCGAAGAGAAAGTGAGGACTGCAGATGCTGGAGATCAGAGCTGACAATGTGCTGCTGGAAAAGCGCAGCAGGTGAGGCAGCATCCAAGGAACAGGAGAATCGACGTTTCGGGCATAAGCCCTTCTTCAGGATTCCTGAAGAAGGGCTTATGCCCGAAACGTCGATTCTCCTGTTCCTTGGATGCTGCCTAAACTGCTGCGCTTTTCCAGCAACACATTTTCAGCTCAATCGGGTCCCCCCTCAACCCCCATCTTTCTAATAAAAATAATCCTAATCTATTCAACCTGTCTTCATAGCTAGCACCTTCCATACAAGGCAACATCATGGTGAACCTCCTCTGTACCCTCTCCAAAGCATCCACTTCCTTTTAGTAATGTGGCGACCAGAACTGTACGCAGTATTCCAAATGTGGCCAAACCAAAGTCCTGTGCAACTGTAACATGACCTGCCAGCTCTTGTACTAAATACCCCGTCCAATGAAGGAAAGCATACCGTATGCCTTCTTGACCACTCTACTGACCTGCGTTGCCACCTTCAGGGTATAATGGACTTGAACATCCAGATCTCTCTGTATATCAATTTTCTCCAGGACTTTTCCATTCACTGTATAGTTCACTCTTGAATTGGATCTTCCAAAATGCAACACCTCGCATTTGCCTGGATTGAACTCCATCTGCCATTTCTCTGGCCATCTCTCCAATCTATCTATATTTTGCTGTATTCTCTGGCAGTCCCCTTCACTATCTGCTACTCCACCAATTTTAGTGTCATCTGCAAACTTGCTAATCAGACCACCTCTACCTTCCTCCAGATCATTTATGTATAATACAAACAACAGTGGTCCCATCACGGATCCCTGTGGGTCACAATTCTCCATTTTGAGAAACTCCCTTCCACTACTACTCTCTATCTCCTGCTGCCCAGCCAGTTCTCTATCCATCTCGCTAGTACACCCTGGACTCCAGGTAATTTCACTTTCTCCATTAGCCCATCATGGGGATCCTTATCAAATGCCTTACTGAAGTCCATGTTTATGACATCCACAACCCTTCCCTCATCAATCAACTTTGTCACTTCCTCAAAGAATTCTATTAAGTTGGTAAGACATGACCTTCCCTGCACAAAACCATGTTGTCTATCATTAGTAAGCCCATTGTCTTCCAAATGGGAATAGATCCTATCATTCAGTATCTTCTTCAGCAGCATCCCTACTACTGACATCAGGCTCACCTGTCTATAATTGTCTAGATTATCACTGCTACCATTCTTAAACAAGGGGATAACATTAGCCATTCTTCAGTCCTCCAGGCCCTCACCCACATTCAAGGTAATAATGTGGGGTTCTGTGTTCAAATCTTGTCTCTGCACTTGGGGGGAAATTAAAATCCAATAAAAATCTGGGATTAAAAGTCTAATGAAGACCATGAATCAATTGCCAATTTTTGGGAAAAACCCATCTGGTTCACTAATGTCCTTTAGGGAAGGGACCTGCCATCCTTACCTAATCTGGCTGATATGTGACTCCAGACCCACAGCAATGGGGTTGACTCTTAACTGCCCTGTGGGCAATTAGCTGAAGGGCAATAAATGCTGGGCTAGCCAGTGACACTCTCACCCTGTGAATGAACAAAAGGTAAATTGCCCCGATCCATTTTTGTTTTCTCTGGCCTGAAGAGATTCTAAATCTCCTGTTTGTATTTTTTTTGTACTTTAACACTACAGTCATACAGCAGTAGTGCTGCCCTGAGCCATCTATACCCTCATTTCTTTAATATTTCCTTGCAATGTAGCCCTTGAAGTGCAGTTGAGTAACAGAGCCTTATTGGGTCAGTGGGTATGTCAGGGTAGAAGGGTACTCTCCCATCCCTCTTTCCTTCACCAGGTCTAAAGACTAGTTTGCTTTATGGTGCAGAGGAAGACCACTAATGAGTCTTGATGAGAAGAGGCCCTAAGTTTAAAAGACGTAGCTTATTGCATGATAGCTATCAAGTACACATTGCATTAGCTGGTTAAACATTGCTACAAAATGTAATGATGATACAAGTAATCCCCTACAAGCTCCAGAGCTATTTTCCCAATTTCCTGACCCCAAGGTGAGTCGGTTAGGTGGTGCTTAATGTTGTCTCCAAAAACTAACCCTTTAAGGTTAACCTACTACAACAATTATAACAATGACTCTACCCACCATCCAGCTGCTCATCGATTCTGCCCAGTAGGATGCTGGGGGAGATGTGCGGGAAGAGCTGTGGGGTCAGGTTGAGGGTGGGGGGTTGGAATGGCAGTTGTATCCCTTCGCTCTCTAACTTTACCAGTTGTGTTTCCCCATCTTTTGGGCGGTATTATCAAAGTTTATTGAGAGGAATCTCCTTTGTGGAATTTCAGTTCTTCGAGATCCTGTTAATGTGTTAGGACCTGAGTGACTGACTGTGTTTTAAAGAGTGTTCTTATTGATTCAGATAGAGCTTGGGATAGACAATTATCAAGCTGGAACTGAACCAGATATCCAATACTTCAGGTGTGGCTCAATAGTTACCTGAAGTGTCCAGATCTCCCCCTGAATGGGAGCGATAGGAAACCATCCCACCCAGTGGTCATTGGGTTTATACCCTGGGTAGTTCAGAGTAAATTTGGATGAAAGTCTGAACTTAACACAATGTGTGCACTTTGCTGCCTCAGTGTAATGTTAAAATGACCTGCTTAATATGGGATGGGAGTCACATACAGTCCAACCCGATAATGGTCATAAAGTCCTGAGGATAGGAATGAACCAGTTGGGTTTTGTAAGAATCCACCAATTTTTACAGTCATTTTATTTCAATTTATAAATAATCTATTTTATTATTTGCTGTGGTATATGATTTAGACAGTTGGTTTTAATAAAGTGATAACAAAAAGAGAGAGATTGCATTCATGTAGAGCCTTTCACATCCCCACTCCATTCCAATCGATGTACTTTTAATATGTAGTAATTATTGTTACATCGGTACATGTGACAGGCAACCACCAATCAGCAAGGCTGTATGGAAGAAGTGGGTGCACAGCCAGGGAGACCAGAATGATACAGATATGTGAATCACAGCAGGAGGCCATTCAGACCCTCAAAACTACTCCTCTGTTTGAGAAGATCACAGCTGATTTGATTGTGACCTCAATACCTTTCTGCCTGCTCCCCCCCCCCCCCCCCCCCTTTAACCCCCTCATTCATTAAGAACTCTCCAGCTTTACAAAGGATTCACTGGTTCAGGGAATTCATTCCATGGTTGCATTTCTGTAGAGCTCTGATTTGAATGAGCATCCTCCCTTAAAGAGTAGCAACTTAATGATGATTGTGTTTTTTTCCTTTCTTTCTGTCACCAGGAACACTTCACACCAGAATGCAGGTTCAAAGAATCGGTATTTGAAAACTACTATGTGACCTACTCATCCATGTTGTATAGACAGCAGCAGTCTGGAAGGGGCTGGTACTTGGGACTTAACAAGGAGGGCGAAATCATGAAAGGAAACCACGTGAAGAAAAATAAACCAGCAGCCCACTTCCTCCCCAAACCATTAGAAGGTAATCACTCAACAAAATTCTTGGTTTTAACTTGCACTGTGAGCACCTGGAAACAGGCAATTAACCAGAGATCAGGTTCATCTATAATCTGGTCGATATTGGTTGAAAAGAATGATTGAATATTGTAGAGATGCTATGGGAGCTACAGTTAAGAGGAGCTCTATGCTAGCATTCTATTAAAGTCTTAATTACCTGTTTGCTTCCTGACATCTCTCTGCTTCCTCTTCCAATCCAGAACCTACTCCTTTTTTAAATCACGGGGCACATTGCACCCCAGCAGTCACAAGCAATAAGCTGTTTCCATCTCTAATGCGTTGAAAAGTTTTGTCTGCATCCCCTCACCTTCTTTGTGTGGTAATCTTAAGTTAATAATCCTTCTCACTAGTTTATCAATCAGTACAGACGGTCGGACACATTTTATCCTCTCAAATCCATCCTTTATTTCCAAACATTTAAGAATCCTCGAGGGAAAAAGAAAGTCTCCATTTCTCTCTACACTTTTGTCCATGATTCTAAAAATTGGGACAAGGGGACATATCCCAACTTTCAATGAAATTGTGGCCAATCTGTGTCCTAATGGCTCTGCATTCAACCCCTATCCCTTCATATATGCAATTGGCAAAAATCTATCCATCACAGAGTTAAGACTAGATCTAGCATTAACTGTAGTTTGCAAAGGAGAGTTCCTCTTCCCCCACAATGTTGTGTGTGTGGAATTGTTTCTGAGCTGCATTTTGAAATGACTGTCTATCATTGTTGAACCTGAAGGTCACAAAATCTTTAGCAGCAGCAAATCTGAGGCAGTGTCGAAACATTTAAAAGCTCCTCAGACAGCACCTTCCAAACTTACGAGCACTTCCATTCAGAAGGACAAAGGCAGCATATACATGGGAACACCACCCTGTCCGATCCACTCACCATCCTGACTTGGAAATATATCACCGTTCCTTCACTGTCGCTGGGTCAGAATCCTGGAATTCCCTCCCTCAGGGCATTGTGGGTCAACCCACAGCACAGGGACTGCAGCGGTTCAAGAAGGCAGTTCACCCCCACCTTCTCAAGGGGCAACTAGGGACGGGCAGTAAAAGCTGGGCCCAGCCAGTGATGTCCATGTCCCACAGATGAATAAAAATATGCTAAGAAGCTGGAAGTTGATAACTTTGGTATAGGTGTGGATATGTGGTTAGAACATATCTTCAGAGAAAACGTAACAGCACAGTTGTAATTTCGGTTGATTCAGATTTTTGACATTTTGGTTTTAAATGTTCTAATGATTAGTTTATTGATCTTATTGTCATTTGGCTTTGAGAAGGTGATAGAACATAGAACATTACAATGCAGTGCAGGCCCTTCAACCCCTGATGTTGTGCCAACCTGTGGAACCAATCTGAAACCCATCTAACCTACACTATTCCACTTTCATCCATACGTTTATCCAATGACTTTTTAAATGCCCTGAAAGTTGGTGGGTCTACTACTGTTGCAGGCAGGGCGTTCCATGCCCCTACTACTCTCTGAGTAAAGAAACTATCTCTGACATCTGTCCTATATCTATCACCCCCCAATTTAAAGCTATGTCCCCTCATGCTAGCCATCACCACCTGAGAAAAAAAGCTCTCCCTGTCCACTCTATCTAACCCTCTGATTATCTTACATGTCTCAATTAAGTCACCTCTCAACTTTCCTCTCTCTAATGAAAACAGCCTCCAGTCCCTCAGCCTTTCCTCATAAGACCTTCCCTCCATACCAGGCAACATCCTGGTAAATCTCCTCTGCACCCTTTCCAAAGCTTCCACATCCTTCATATAATGTGGTGACCAGAACTATATGCAGTTCTCCAAATGCAGCCGCACCAGAGTTTTGTGCAGCTGCAACATGATCTCATGGTTCCCAAACTCAATCCTTCTACCAATGTAAGCTAACACATCGTAGGCCTTCTTAACAACCCTATCAACCTGGGTGGCAACTTTCAAGGGTCTCTCTGCTCATCTACACTACCAAGAATCTTCCCATTAGCCCAGTACTCTGCATTCCTGTTACTCCTTCCAAAGTGAATCACCTCACACTTTTCCACATTGAACTCCATTTGCTACCTCTCAGACCAGCTCTGCAGCTTATCACATCCCTCTGTAATCTGCAACATCCTTCGTCACCGTCCAGAACTCCACTGACCTGACTGTCATCCACAAATTTACTAACCCATCCTTCTATGCCCTCATCCAGGTCGTTGATAAAAATGACAAACAGCAGTGGACCAAAACAGATCCTTGTGGTACACAACGAGTAACTGAACTCATGTGATGGGATGCAGCATTATTTATTCACCATAGTTGAGATCTGGGGGAGAGTTTGGAATTGTTTGTTACAGTGTAGGTGGATCGCATTGTCATCCTTATGCAAAGTAACACCATGCTCTGAGTGATAGTGAATACGTGCATTTGATTTTGGTCTGTTGCTAGCACTGGTGGTTGTGAAATTGTTAGGATCCAAAGAGCCGGAGATACCCAGCACCGAAGCTGCCAAGCATTCGAGGGCATCCTTTGTTAAAAATGAATCTGCAGACTGTAACAGATTCCTAACTTCTGGTTTAAGTGTGTATGGCAACTCCAAAGAAACTGAATGTACATTGCCCTTTCCAAAACACTGTACATTCGGGCAGCTTTACAAAGCTCTGCTTGACACAATGGTCAGGTTATCATTAGATTTCTCAGATTTTGTCTTCCCTTCCTCTGAACTTTATCTTCTGGATCTGTCATTGGACATTAGCCTTGAATGTTTGAATGCTACTTTCTTGACGTATTTGTGAGCTTGAGTGGTGCTGCCAAGCGATGAAGGCTGCCCAGCCTTGCTCCTAGTGAGCCTTATGTTTCAGTAGAGAAGAAGATGATGGTACAGGGAGAAAGTCAATGGTCTCATAATCCAGAGGGCTTGGCTCATGGTCTGGGGAAGTGGGTTCCAATCTTACCAAGGGCAGCTAGTGAAACTTAAATTCAGTGAATAACTAAATCTAACTAGTCTCTTATAATGATGACCATACTGACTATGTTTGCTTAATGTAAAACCACATCTAGGTGGAAGGAAATCTACTATCCTTACCTGCTCTGGTCTATGTGTGACTCCAGACCCACAGTAATATAGTTGACTGTGAAATGACTGAGCAAGCATTCATGGGAAATTAGGAAAGAACAATAAATGCTGGCCATCCCGATGACACAATACCCCATGAGCTATATACATGACATATCTTTAAAAAAGTACAGTTTATGTCCCAGGTACATATTGAATGCCAACGTCATAGATGTGGGGTATATGTGACTAGTGTATATGGAGCATGTCCTGAGATGTTGGTGCTTGGTATCCAACATAGAGGTCTTTCAGAGAAAGCAGCAAACTGAAGGCACCAGATACCTGCTCGGACTTCCACATTGAGAGTTATCAATATGTTGTTAGTAAAATAGAAAGCTGAATCATCATGAGGCAAGATGTGCTTAACAATTGTTAATCCCTCTTATGGCATTTTGCCATCTCCTAGCGAGAAATGCACCAATCCGATTGTCAAAAGTTTAATAGATGGGGTGTGTAGGCCCTGATTTTGAGATGAGCCTCGCTAGTCTTCTTGTCCAACTTTGCCACACATCTCCCCATGAGCCATGTCACTCAGACTTCCACTAGAACATAGAACATAGAAAAATACTGCACAGAACAGGCCCTTTGGCCCATGATGTTGTGCTGAGATTTAATCCTAATGTAAAATATAGTAAGTTAACCTACACACCCCTCAACTCACTGCTATCCATGTGCATGCCCAGCAGTCACTTAAATGTCCCGAATGACTCTGCTTCCACCACCACCGCTGGCAATGCATTCCATGCATTCACAACTCTCTGTGTAAAGAATCTACCTCTGACGTCTCCTTTATACCTTCCTCCTAATATCTTCAAACTATGACCCCTCATACCAGTCAATCCTGCCCTGGGGGAAAGTCTCTGGCTATCGACTCTATCTATTCCTCTCATTATCTTGTATACCTCGATCAGGTCACCTCTCTTCCTCCTTCTCTCCAGAGAGAAATGTCCGAGTTTGTTCAACCTCTCTTCATAAGGTAAGCCCTCCAGTCCAGGCAGCATCCTGGTAAAACTTCTTTGCACCCTCTACACAGCCTCTGTATCTTTCCTATAGTAGGGCGACCAGAACTGGAAGAAAGTGAGGGCTGCAGATGCTGGAGATCAGAGCTGAAAAATGTGTTGCTGGAAAAGCGCAGCAGGTCAGGCAGCATCCAAGGAGCAGGAGAATCGACGTTTTGGGCTTAAGGGCTGAAGAACGGCTTATGCCCGAAACATCGATTCTCCTGCTCCTTGGATGCTGCCTGACCTGCTGCGCTTTTCCAGCAACACATTTTTCGACCTGAACTGGACACAATATTCCAAGTGTGGTCTCACCAGGGACCTCACGGCTCTTAAACTTGATCCCCTGTTAATGAAAGCCAAAACACCATATGCTTTCTTAACAACCCAATCCACTTGGGTGGCAACTTTGAGTGATCTATGTCCTTGCACACCCAGATCCCTCTGTTCCTCCACACTGCCAAGAATCCTGTCTTTAATCCTATATTCAGCATTCGAGTTCAACCTTCCAAAATGCATCACTTCGCATTTATCCAGGTTGAACTCCATCTCCATTTCTCAGCCCAGCTCTACGTCCTGGTAGGTAAAACAATGACTGTAGATGCTGGAAACCAGATTCTGGATTAGTGGTGCTGGAAGAGCACAGCAGTTCAGGCAGCATCCGAGGGGCAGTAAAATCGACGTTTCGGGCAAAAGCCCTTCATCAGGAATACAGCTCTACATCCTGTCTATGTCGCGCTGCAGCCTGCAATAGCCCTCGATACTATCAATGGCACCTCCAACCTTTGTCTCATCTACAAATTTACTAACCCACCCCTCAACCTCCTCATCCAAGTCATTGATAAAAACTACAAAGAGCAGAGGCCCAAGAACAGAGCCCTGCGGGACCACTCTCTGCCTTCTGTCAGCCAGCCAATTCTGAATCCAGACAGCCAAATCTCCCTGCATCCCATACATCTTGACTTTATGAATGAGCCTACCATGGGGAAACCTATCAAATGCCTTGCTGAGGTCCATATACACCACATCCACTGCTCGACCTTCGTCGACTTGTCTGGTCACCTCCTCAAAGAACTCAATAAGATTAGTGACGCATGACCTGCCCCTCACAAAGCCATGCTGACTGCCTTTAATCACACTATGCTTTGCCAAATAGTCATAAATCCTATCCCTCAGAATTCTTTCCAAACCTTTGCTGACCACAGACGTAAGACTGACTGGTCTATAATTGCCAGCGATTTCCCTATTACCCTTCTTGAAAAGAGGAACGACATTTGCCTCCTTCCAATCCTCCGGTACGACTCCCGTGGAGAGTGAGGAGGCAAATATCCTCGCCAGCGGCTTAGCAACCTCCTTTCTCACTTCCCGGAGCAGCCTATAGTCTGTGCATTGTGTTTCCATTGGTGTAGCTAATGTCTCTAATGGATAACTAGTCTTTTTCCGAGGGTGGAAATGTCAATTACTAGGGGACATAGGTTTCAGGTAAAAAGGGCTACGGTTAAAGGAGATGGATGAGGCAGGTTTTTACACTGAGGGTGGTAAGTGCCTGGGATACATGGCCAGAGGAGGTAGTGGAGACGGATACAGTAGCAATATTTACAAGGCACCTTGACAGATACAGCAACAGAGAGGTACGGACCGTGTAGAGGCAAAAGGATTTTGGTTCAGAAAGGCATCATGTGTCAGTGCAGGTTTGGTGGGCCGAAGGGCCTTTTCCTGTGCTATACTATTCTTTTGTTTCTTTATAACTCCATTTGAAAAGGTAATGTTCGGTCAAGTTTATATTTGTAACAGACATTTTCAACAATCCTGCTCTTCATTATTTATTCACCATATTGAGTTGCCATAGTGTTCTCAGGAATGCAAAAGAATAACTTCAACTGCCAGCTCAGATCCCCATGAACTAAGATGTAAGTAAGATTTATATCGAAATTGCTAAGTAGAAAGAGGCCATTTGACCCAACAAATCTCTGCAGGCCTTCATTCTCTGCTCAACCCATTCTTGTAATCTGATTCCTTGCTCATTCCCAACAAGCAACTGATGTACCCTTTCCTCAACCCAAGCCAGTGACTGGCTTGATATAAAATCAGATTCTACTGTTCCCTCTGTTGAAGCAGGCCATTCAGCCCCTTAAACACATTCTATCATTCCATTAGTTCGTTGTCAGTCTGTACCTTACCTCTGCCCATCTGCTTTGGTGCCATTAACCATACCCAACATAAATCTTCCAGACAAAAAATTCACTACACAATTCGACAACATGACAAATGAGGAAAGAATAATAAAGCAAGGGGTCGTATGTTTGAAGTCGTTACAGTTTTGATCAAACTGAATCCAGGTAAACTGTTCCACTGGGTCAGAATTTGAGCGTAGGGGTTATTTTGATAAAATAAAGACATGAATGATCTGGATGAAGGGACTGTGGGCATTGTTGCTAATTTGCAGATGACACAAAAGTAAGTGGAGGGACAAGCAGTACTAAGGAAGTGGGAGGCTGCAGGAGTTGGACAGGTTGGGAGATTGGGCAAGATGGAACACACTGTGGGAAAGTGTGAGATTATGCACATTGGTAGAAAGGAAGAATAGAGGTGGAGGCTATTTTGTAAATGGGGAACGGCTTCAGAAATCTGAAGCTCAAAGAGACTTTGGAGTCCTTGTTCAGGATTGTCTTAAGTTTCACATGCTGGTTCAGTTGGCAGTTAGAAAGGCAAATGCAACGATTTGTTTTGATTTGATTTATTATTGTCACACGTACCTAAGTACAGCCAAAAATGTTGTTTTGTGTGCAGGACAGGCAGATCGTAATATACCGTGATCATAGGGTAATTGTACAGAGCAAGGAATATAGAGTTACAGCTGCAGAGAATTTGAATTTGAATTTATTGTCACATCTACCGAGGCACAGTGAAAAGCTTTATCTTGTGAGCAATACAGGCAGATCACAGAGTTAAGTAGCATAGAGAGTAAATAATAGGGAACAGCGGCAAAACAAAAAACAGCTACAGGTCAATGCTAAGAGTTTGAGTCCATTCAGTATTCTAACAACAGTAGGGTAGAAACTGATGTGAAACCGGCTGGTACGTGTGTTCAGGCTTTTGTATTTTCTCCCCGATGGTAGAGGTTGTAGAAAAACATTGCCAGGGTGGGATGGATCTTTGAGAATGCTGGCGGCCTTTCCTTGACAGCGGGGCCTGGTAGATGGATTCTATAGATGGGAGGTTGGCCTTTATGATTGTCTGGGCTGAGTTCACCACTCTCTGTAACCGTCTCCGATCTTGAATGGTACAGTTGCCATACCAGGTAGTGATACATCCAGACAGAATGCTCTTGATAGCACACCTATAAAAGTTGGCAAGGGTATTCGCCATCACGCCAAATTTCCTCAGCTGCCTGAGGAAGAAGAGACGTTGTTGGGCCTTTGTAACCAGTGTGTCCACATAACGAGTCCAAGAAAGCTTATTGTAGATGACCACTCCCAGGAGCTTGACACTCACCACTCGTTCCACCTGACATGGATCTGTTGGTCCGATAGGCAAATTGGTGTGGGTCAAGAGTAGTGGGGAGGTTGGAGTTGATTAATGTCATGACCAGCGTTTCAAAGCACTTCATGGCCACTGAAGTTAGGGCCCCTGGGCGGTAGTCATTGAGACATGCTGCATGAGTCTCCTTAGGCACAGGGATGATGTTGGCCTCTTGAAACAGGCAGGGACAGTGGCCTGCTGCAGGGAGAGGTTGGAGATGTCTGAGAAGACCTCTGCCAGCTGATCTGCGCATGCTCTGAGTGCACAGCTTGGTACTCCGTCTGATCCCATCGCTTTCCTTGGATTCACACGGAGGAAAACTGATCTGACCTTCATGCAGTGACTGTTGGGATAGGTTCATCAGAATAGGTGTTCCCTCTCTGCCGGAATTCTGCTCAAAGTGAGCACAGAAGGCGTTGAGACGATCAGGGAGGGATGTGTCATCGTCTGCTGTCTTGCACTGTCTCTTTTTAGAACCTGTGATGCCATTCAGTCCTTGCCATAGTCACCGGGTGTCTGTCTGGGTCTCTAGTTGGATCGGTATTGGTCCTTGGTTGTCTTAATGGCTCTGTGAAGATCATACTTGGGTTCCTTATATTTGAGTGGATCTGATCTGAAGGCCACATGCCTGGTTTTCAGCAGGTTCTGTATGCCCTGATTTATCCAGGGATTCCTGTTGGGGAACACCCGGATTGACTCCCTCAGTATGCCGTCCTCCACACACTTGCTGATAAAGTCTGTGACGGTGGTGACGTACCCGTCCAAGGTACCTGCGGCCTGTTTCAACATGGTCCAATCAGCCGATATCAGACAGCACCAGAGTTGATCCTCTGCCTCCTCTGACCAGCACTGGACCTGTATCTGGAGTTTCCTGCTTTAGCTTTTACCAGTAAACTGGGAGAAGGTGCACAAAAAGCAATATCAATGTTAGATTAAAAGTTGAGATGTCCATTCAAAAGTCTAATAACAGTGGAGAAGAAGCTGTTCATATACCTGTTGGTACGTGTTTAGGCTTTTGTATTTTCTGTCTGACAGAAGGGATTGGAAGAGATTGTAACTGGGGTGGGTGGGGTCTTTGATAATGTTGGCTGCCTTTCCGTAGCAACAAGAAGTCAGATGGAGTTTATAGATGGGAGGTTGGCTTCTTTGATGGTCTGAGCTGTGCACACAATTATCTGCAGTTTCTTACAGTCTTGAGCAGAACAGTTGCCATATTAGGCTTTTATGTACCTGGATAGGATGCTTTCTTTGGTGCGTCTGTAGGAGTTGGTAAGGGTCATTTTGGACATGCTGAATTCCCTGACTGTTAGCATCCTTTTTCAAAAGGGCTAGAATACAAGAGCAGCAATATATTTCTGAGGTTGTATAAGGCTCTGTTCAGGCCACATTTGGAATATTGTGCACAAGTTTGGGCCCCATATCTAAGGAAGGATGTGCTGGTGTTGGAGGGAGTCCAGAGGAGGATTACAAGAATGATCCCAGGGATGAAGGGTTTGTCATATTAGGAACGGTTGAGGACTCTGGGTTTGTACTCAGTGGAGTTTAGAAGGATGAGGGGGGATCTGATTGAAACTTACAGAATACTGAGAGGCCTGGATAGAGTGAACATGGAGAGACTAGGACCCAAGGGCACAGCCTCAGGGTGAAGGGATGACCCTTTAGAACTGGGATGAGGAGGAATTTCTTCAGCCAGAGGGTGGGGAATCTGTGGAACTCATTCCCACAGGAGGAGGCCAAGTGATGACCATGACTCAATTGTTGGAAAAATCCATCTGGTTCACTAATGCCCTTTAGGGAAGTAACTGCCATCTTCACCTGGTCTGGCCTACATGTGACTCCAGACACACAGCAATGACTCTTAATTGCCTCTGAGCAATTAGAACTGGGCAATAAACGTGCCTGGCCAGTGACGCCCTCATTCTGTGAATGAATAAAAAGATAGGTTTTTGATTGGTTAAGGATGAAGGGTAAAGGGAGAAGGCTGGAGAATGAGGGTTGAGAAACGTATCAGCCATGATTGAATCATGAAGCAAACCCGATGGGCCAAATGGCTGATTTCTGCTCCTATATCTTATGGTCTTTTAGCACTAGCAATTAATAAATGCAGGAGGAAGATTTTCAATCCTATGGCAGTGATATTGTGGAACAGATTACAGCTACAGAAGGTGTGACAAGAAACCTTATTGTTATAACAATTTACATTTACATTAGTATTTTAAAACACCCAAGAATGTTTCACAAGCACAACCTTTAGCACTGACTGACATTAGGAGGAAGGACCCATGACACCGAGTTTACCGACTGTCTGAAATTGGAGGAGAGAGGGAATTGTAGAGTTTCGGACCCAGAGATTTGAAATTATGTCTGTTAATGGTGAATTAGAATCAGTGAAGGAAACTGTTCCAATTCACCATGGTGTGTGAGTTGAGCCACTCCCCTGAGGAACTCCTGCACAAATGCCCTGGGGCTGAGATAACTGGCCCCCAACAACCACAACCATCTTTGTATATGCCAGGTATGACTCCAACCAATGGAGAGTTTGCCTGCCGATACCCATTGATTCCAGTTTTGCTAGTGCTCCCTGATGTCAAGGGCTGTCACTCTCACCTACCCTCGAGAATGCAGCTTTTTTTAGAATGTAAGAACTAGGAGAAGGAGTAAGCCATTCAGTCTGTTAAGCCTGCTTATCACTCGGGGCTGGTCTGAACCTCAACTCCACGTTCCTGCCTGCTCTCCATAACCCTTCAGCCCATTACTGATTCATCATCTGTCGACCTCCTCCTTCAATTTACTCAAAGTCACAGCTGGGGGAGTGAATTCTACAGATCCATGACCCTTTTGGGAGAAGTCATTTCTCCTCACCTCTGTTTTAAACCTGATATCAGTTACCCTAAAACTGTGACCTCTCATTCTAGACTGCCCCACATGAGGGAACGCCTTTTCACCATCTACTTTGTCAATCCCTTTTAGCATCTTCTATCTCTCAATTCGATCTCCTATCATTCTTCTAAACTCAAGACAGTATCGGCCTGAACTGCTCAATCTCTCTTCATAAGGCAAGCCCCTCATCTCTGGGATCAATCTAGTGAATCCCCTCTGATTGTCTCCAATACAACTACATCCCTCCTCAAGTAAGGGGATCGAAATTGTGCACAATTCTCCAGCTGCCATCTCACTGATGCTTTCTGCAGTAGCAACAATACTACTCTACCTCTGTGCTCTATTCCTTTAGTTATAAATGCCAAAATTCCATTTGTCTTCCTTATTACCCACTGAATCTGTGTACTTGTTTTCTGTGGTTCATGTATGAGGACATCCAGGTCCCTCTGCAGTGAGACACTCTCAAATTCATTGGTCAGTGCATTCAGTGTAGGAGTTGGGAGGTCATGTTGCAACTGTACAGGACATTGGTTAGGCCATTTTTAGAATATTGCATACAATTTTCAAACTTGAGAGGAGGCAGAAAAGATTTACAAAGATATTGCTAGGGCTGGAGGATTTGAGTTATGGAGAGAGGCTGAATAGGCTGGGGTTATTTTCCCTAGAGCATCGGAGGCTGAGAGGTAACCTTTATAGAGATTTTTAAAATCATGAGGGGCATGGATGGAGTGAATAGCCAATGTCTTTTTCCCAGGTTGGGGGAGTCCAAAACTAGAGGGCATAGGTTTAGGGTGAGAGGGGAAAGATTTACCCTGAGGGGCAACTTTTTCACACAGAGGGTAGTACGTGTACAGAATAAGCTGCCAGAGGAAGTGGTGGAGGCTGGTACAATGACAACATTTAAAAGGCATCTGGATGTATATATGAATAGGAAGGGTTTAGAGGGATATGGGCTGGGTGCTGGTAAATGGGACTAGGTCAGATTGGGATGTCTAGTCAGTGTGGATGAGTTGTACCAAAGGGTTTGTTTCTGTGCTATATGTCTCTGACAGTATTTAGATAATAAACTGCTTTTTTATTCTTCCAATCAAAATGGATAACTGTATGCTTATTGATGTTAAACGTTATACACCAAATGTGGCCCTTTCATCTAACCTATAAGAAATTGCTTATTTCTTTACTGCAGCTTAGTCTCCCATCCATTTTAGTGTCATCTACAACTTTGGCCATAGTACCTTCTGTCCCTGAATCCAGCCATTAATGTCATGGCACCTTGGCAACTAGAAAAAGACCCATTTATCCCGTCTCTACTCTCTGTTGGTTTGCCAATACCATGTCCAAGCTAATAAATTCCCCCCAACCCCATGTGATCTTACTTTGTGCATGTACCTTTAATACAGCACCTTAACAAATGCCTTCCTGAAGTCCAGGTATATTACCCCTACAGGATCCCCATTATCCACATTGTTTGTTATATCTTTGAAGAACTCTAGCAAATTAGTCAAACATGATTTACTCTTTATACAGCAATGCTGTATTGTATTGTATTTTGACTTGCTAACTGTTATTATTTCTTCAATAGTGTATTCTATCAAACTCTGAATGATATACGTCAAACTACCTGCCTGTAATTTCCTACTCTCTGTCTCCCTCTGTTTTTGGGTAACAATGTTCATATTGGATTTTTCCAATCCACTGGAACCTTTCCCACATCTAGGACATTTTGGAATATTGTAACCAATGGATCCATCATCTTTGTTGCCATTTCCTGGGGACATGTCTGCTGTCACATGATGCCTTCAATCCCAATCGTCTGTTCAGTACCTTTTCCCCTAGTAGTGATAATCATTCTAAGTTCCTTCCTTTCTATAACCTCTGCGGTACCCGTTCCTGTTGGGATGGTACTAGTGTTGTCCACCATGAAAAGTGAAACAAAATATTAATTTAATCACTGCGCCATTTCTGTGTTGCCCATTATTAACTCCCCAGCCTCATTCACCAAGGAGCCAATATTGACTGTAGTTACCATGTTTAACTGCAATGAGGAGCTGTGTGAACATCGCAGAATGCTGGCAGAGTGGTGGTGTACAGGCTATTGCTGAGTTGTTAAAAGCCTGTTAGCACTGTTGAAGAAACATTCCATCATTTTACTGATGATCGAAGGCAGATTAATGGGGTGGTAATTGGCCGGGTTGGATTTGTCCTGCTTTTTGTGTACAGGACATACCTGGGCAATATTACTCATGTGGGGTTGCTGTCAATGTTGCAGGGCTAGAACAGTTTGGCAATGACGCAGCAAGGTCTACAGTGTGTCTTCAGTATTATGTTGGCAGGACCAAATAGCTAGATGTTTCGACACTAGGATTGGCCTCTTGCCGGTAATGAGGTGCCTATATCCAGAGGTTTCACAGAGCTGCACAACATGAGTGGGCTCAAATGACACTGAAATGAACAGAAAATTGTTGCCTTCTGCTGACTCAGAAATCTTATCATTACTCCCAAATCTAGTCTGGAATGTGTTCGGAAAGTGCTTCAGTGGTGCATTCCGATACATAAAGCACGGTCACCATCACAGAGATTGTTGGCCCAGACTTTACATTAATCAATCTGAAAGCTTTAATCATGTCTTTTTCACATGGGTTTGACTGGCAGAAGGATCGGAGCCAGCCTGGCAGAGGCTGACACTGGCAGCTAGAATGCAGAAGGACAATTGTGTTAGAACAGTACAGCACAGCACAGGCCCTTCGGCCCTCAATGTTGTGGGATCCTGCTGCATCTTAGTTACAGATTTCACCCAGACACTCCGTCCCTCATTCTCTCTTCTCCTTCTCAAAACCTCACTTCAGTTCTTTGAGATTCAAAGTTTGTGAGAAGATTTGTAGCTCGGGTGCTCGTTGTTGTGGTTCTGTTCGCCGAGCTGGGAATTTGTGTTGCAGACGTTTCGTCCCCTGTCTAGGTGACACCCTCAGTGCTTGGGAGCCTCCTGTGAAGCGCTTCTGTGATGTTTCCTCCGGCATTTATAGTGATTTGTATCTGCCGCTTCCGGTTGTCAGTTCCAGCTGTCCACTGCAATGGTCGGTATATTGGGTCCAGGTCGATGTGCTTATTGATTGAATCTGTGGATGAGTGCCATGCCTCTAGGAATTCCCTGGCTGTTCTCTGTTTGGCTTGTCCTATGATAGTAGTGTTGTCCCAGTCGAATTCATGTTGCTTGTCATCTGCGTGTGTGGCTACTAAGGATAGCTGGTCGTGTCGTTTCGTGGCGAATTGGTGTTCATGGATGCGGATCGTTAGCTGTCTTCCTGTTTGTCCTATGTAGTGTATTGTGCAGTCCTTGCATGGTATTTTGTACACTACATTGGTTTTGCTTTGAGAAAATATTTCCAGGGATGTGTGTATTGCAGCAAAAGCAAGGGGTGAAACTGTTTAACACTGGGGAATTGTGTTCAGTTCAGGGCATCACGTCTCAGGAAGGATGTGCAGGCCTGAGAGAGGGTAGAGGAAGGATTCACAAGCCTGGTCCCAGAGATGAGGAAACAGAGTGACAAAGACAGACTGGAGAAGTTGAAAGGAGATGTTCAAAATCCTAAGGGATCAAGATTGGCTAGTCAGGGAGAAACAGTTTCCATCTATGGAAGGATTGAGAATCAGAAAGCACTGATCTAAAGGAGGGCAGGGCAGGAGGAAAACCTGTTGAGGGATTAGACAAAGGAGCAGAATTAGTCCATTCAGCCCATCAAATTTGCTACATCATTCAATCATGGCTGATGTGTTTCTCAATCCCATTCTCCTCCCTTCTCCCTGTAATCCCTGGTCCCCTTCCCAATCAATGACCTATCTATATAAGACCATCAATCCATTAGGATCAGGAATGCATTGAATGTGGTGAAGATATTTTCAATCATTGCCACTGAACTAGTAATTCTAAAGATCCAGGTTCACATCTTTTCAAAGTTGAGGTCAGTCATCTCAGCTCCAGGGCACCTCTGCAGGAGTCCCTCAGGGTAGTGTCCTAGTCCCAACCATCTTCAGCTGCTTCATCAATGACGTTCCCTCCATCATAAGGTCAGAAACAGAGATGTTTGTGCAATATTCATCATCATTCGCCAGATTCTGAAGCAGACCATGTTCAAATGCAACAAGATCTGGAAAATATCCAGTCTTGGGCTGAAAAGTGGCAAGTAACATTTATAGTACACAATGATCATCTCCAACAAGTGAAAAGCGAACATCTGCCTCTTGGCATTACTGAATGCCTCACTATCAACATCTTGGGGGTTACCATTGACCAGAAATTCAAGTGGCCTCACCATTTAAGTACAGTGACCACAAGAACAGGTCAAAGACTAGGAATACTGCAGCGAGTAATTCACCTCCTGTCCAGCCCCATCTACAAGTCAGGAGTGTGAGGGAATCCTCCCCACTTATCTGGATGGGTGCAGCTCCAAATCCTCAGACAGCACCTTCCAAACCCATGACCACTTCCACTTGAAGGACAAAGGCAGTAGATACATAGGAACACCACCACCTTTAAGTTCCCCTCTAAGTCATTCACCACCCTGACTTAGAAATATATAGCCGTTACTTCAGTGCCACTGGGTAATTTGATCTGAGTGTGTTTGAGTTTTGGATAGCCTTTGGAATGGGACTGTGAAGGTTACTTTCTTTCCTGAAGTCAATGTTTCTGGATTGGTTGATTTGCATTGGTTAAAACAGATTATCGAGCAAAAACACCTCACCCTTCAGTTGTGTCCATATGTACTCCCTCCCACGCACCTTTGTCTCACCTTGCGAATAATCTACTCTGAACTGTTGTTTGTGTTTGTCCAGGTTCTTTATCAATGGCTCTGACATTGATTGTCACCCTGGGTGAGCCAGCAACTCCAATGTATATCGCAGGTACACACACACCTGTCAGACGTGTTGACTAATGATAATGTCCTCTTTGATTTGCAGTTGCCCTTTACAGAGAGCCATCACTACATGAGTTGGCGGAGGTTCTGTCCCGTTCTGGAACACCCACCAAGAGTCGAAGTGCCTCTGCAGTGCTAAACGGGGGAAAGACGGTGAGTCAGACTGAATCGACGTAGCTGCCTGGAGGCTCAACCCCTGTCCAGACAAACCACGATACAGATGCCGTCAACATATCACTAGCAGACAGTCTCTTTCTGTTATAAAATGATTCAGGAAACAAGCTACTAATGAGCTGGGTAAAGTCGCACTCCTATCAGCCTCTTAGGTCCTTCTGATTTTTCTGTCAGTGGATAAATTTTAGCCGAGAAAATGCTTGTGCATCTCACCAAACACTGGGACGGCCGATGAAACATCATTTGTGGGATGTGGTGCAATGGAAGGAATGCCATTTTATCCCATCATCAGATCCGTCTCCGGGAAACAATTCATAACACAATTCGCAACCTGTTCACAAGCTGAAAACAATTTACAGCTCAGCAGTGAACACACAGGCTCACACACACATTTACAGGCACACACACACACTTACAGGCACACACACACACACATTTACAGGCACACACACACACTTACAGGCACACACACACACACATTTACAGGCACACACACACACTTACAGGCACACACACACACACACATTTACAGGCACACGGGCACACACACACACCATTTACAGGCACACACACACATTTACAGGCACACAGGAACACACACAAACACACACATTTACAGGCACACAGACACACATACACACACACACAAACACACACAGGCACACACTCATGTGCGCGCACACACAAACTGACGCACATAGTCACACACACGGGCATGTGTGCACGCGCACACACACACACAGACACACAGGCATGCACACACAAACTCAAACATAACCACAAACAGACACACACAAAATGAAGCAGACCATATTTACTCCTGCCAGAGGAATGTAGCCACCTTTGGGTTTTACTAAAGGAACGAGGAATCAGTAAACAGTAATTACACCCCGTTCTTGGCTTAGTGCTGTTCAGTCCCACTTGATACACTTGCACCCAGTTTCTTTTCTTTAGTCTGATGATAGTGTTTTGCTATACTGCAGTTCTACAGCTTTTTTTATACTCCAACCAACAGTGATAGGATTACTTTCAAAAACTAATCAGGGTTGCGAAAACAAAATAAATGAACAGAATGAAGTCAGTGTCTCAGGCAAAGTGGTTAAAAGTGTAACTTAGAGCAATCTTGATGACAAGGGTTTCTAGTTTGTAGTAACAATAACCTTCTAGTGAAACTCTTAGAGTGCAGAAATCCCATCCATTAGCAAAACGCACCCTCGTGACTCGTTCTCACCTTAGGCATTTGCACATTGACCTTGTTGTGGTGGTTTTTACTCTTGAATAAACTGTGGGGTTTTGGGTGACTTCATTTTTATAACAATGTGGAAAGTCTTATTTGTAAGAGTCTGCCAGCGCCTCTGTTCATGTACTGGGCAATGGTGGCGGTTAGTGTGACTGAACTTCCCTTTGGGCAGTTTATCCTCAGCTGATCCCAGTACACAGTACACACAGGTTCTTACTATTCTGTCAATTAGTTTAGATTTTTATTTTAATTTCTCTGTTGCATGGGAGAAAGCTGGTAATAATGGAATAGAGTTGCATGATGTAGGATCTGTATTTTAAACATGTTGGATAATGTGCTCCGAACATTACATGGGTTATCAAGTACATGCAGTTTTCCTGCTTCTGTACTGGCCAGATGTTTATTGTTTGTTGTATACACCATCAGATTCACTGAATAAAAGATTTCTATGAAGGTCTGTTTTCAACGTGTCTTCATTTTTGTGAGTGCCTTTTGATATATATGTGTGGATTTGTGCATTTGCCGTTAGATTCTTGTTAAGTAAAGGGGTGGGTGAAAGGTTATCAAGAGTTGGTAGGAATATGGATTTGAGGTTACAATCAGATTAACCAGACACTTATTTAATGGCAGAGCAGTGGAGAGACGCTGAACAGGCTGGGGCTGTTTTCCTTGGTGTTTCAGAGGCCAAAGGGTGACCTTATAGAGGTTTATAAAATTAAAAGGGGCATGGATAGGGTAAATAGATAAACTCTTTTCTCTGGGCTGGGGGAGTCCAGAACTAGAGGGCATAGGTTTAGGGTGAGAGGGGAAAGATTTAAAATGGATCTAATGGGCAACGTCTTCACACAGAGAGGGGTGAGTGTGTGGAATGAGCTGCCAGAGGAAGTGATGGAGATTGGTACAATTGCAACATTTAAAAGGCATCTGTATAGGTATATGAATAGGATGGGTTTGGAGAGATATGTGCCAGGTGGTGGCAAGTGGGATTAGATTAGGTTGGGATATCTGGTTGGCATGGACGAGTTGGATGAAGGGTCTGTTTCCATGCTGTACATCTCTATGACTCAATGGCTGAATAGCTTTTCTTGTTCCTGGTCCATCATACCTAGAGTATCGTGTGTAGTTTTGGCCTCCTTATCGAAGAAAAGATATACTTGCTGTAGAGGGAGTGCACAAAGTTTCACCAAGTGATTCCGGAGCTTTTCTTATGAGGAGAGATTGGGCAAACTGGGTTTGTATTCACTGGAGTTGAGTAAGATGGGAGGAGATCTCACTGGAACATGTAAATATCTGTCAGGGCTGGCCAGACTGGATTCAGGGACAATGTTTCTCATGGTGCCCCAGAACAAGAGGTCTCCCTGTCAGGGTTGGTGGTTGGGGGGGGGGGGGGGGGGGGGGGTGGGGGAGGTTGAGGGGGGGGAGAGGTGAACCTGTGGAATTCTTTAACATGAATGGATGTGGAGCCAAATTATTGACTTTGTTTAAGAAAGAAGGTTTTATCTGGAGGCTTTTTGTCACCAGTTCAGGCCCTAAAGTGAGGAGTTAGTAACTACATATTGCTGGCCTGAAAGCAGCCCCTGAGCGGCCCTGTTACCACTGGACCCACCCCGCTGATGCCAGGTCCTGTACTGAACAAACACTCACTCCTCAACCACAAATCCCCAGCTCCACTGCCTGGGGCGGGGGCATAAGAGAAAGGGACTACATAAATAGATATCTTCATTTGTTACTCTTAAATGTAGACAAATGCTCCACTTACTGTAAAAGCAAAATATCATGTATACTGTGTATTTGAAATAAAAACAAAAAGTTATGAAAATATTCAGTATGGCACAGTCTGAGAAGAATGGTGATGACAATGTCAACTTTCAAAAACTCTCAGGAGCTTTGGAAAGTCCAATGTCACATCTATTCCACTTTATTTGTGAAGATACAGTAGATGGAGTGAAAAGACCAATGGCAAGACATCATCAGATTGAATAATAAAGATCCTGTCTGCTTTCCAATTGGTTGTGGTCACATGAAACACAGCAAGGATGGAGTGTAGAGACCGGAGAGCAAGTGATGAAATCTGGAAGAACACATCCAATCATAGTTAGTGTTTCTGAAATGGTTCATGGTTGTATTAAATTGCAGAGAAAATGGTGTGTGCCAATCCCTGCCCAAGTCTCAGGATGAGCTCATTTACTGAGCCCTGAGAAAGCCGCATGTGGGTCAGGGAATTCACACCGATAGAAAACTCACAGGGATGAACTCCACTGACCCCACAAATTCCACCAAGTGTCTTTAGGAATGTTCTCACAGTTTACAATACTCTTAACACATTAAAACATTTCTCCACAAATATCAGCAACATTAGGAACTGAGATGAAAGAAGTCTAATATTGAAATAATACAAAGTTGAAAATAAAGACTGTACTAACTCAGAGAGCCCAACTCGAAAGGAGCATCATTTATTGTTGAGCACCAAAATAGGAACACTGCTCTGGCACGGAGCCTGTCCCCGTTGCTCAGAAGGGAAGGGTGGAGAAAAGCAGAGCAATAGTTATTGGGGACTCGACAGTTCGGGGCACAGATAGGCGGTTTTGTGGGGGCGAGAGAGACTCACATTTGGTATGTTGCCTCCCAGGTGCAAGGGTACGTGACGTCTCTGATCGTGTTTTCCGGGTCCTTAAGGGGGAAGGGGAGCAGCCCGAACTCGTGGTCCACATTGGCACCAACGACATAGGTAGGAAGAGGGCTGAGGATGTTAGGCAGGCTTTCAGGGAGCTAGGTTAGAAGCTCAGAGTTAGAACAAACAGAGTTGTTGTTTCTGGTTTCTTACCCATGCCACGTGATAGAGAGTCGAGGAATAGGGAGAGAGAACAGTTAAATGCGTGGCTACAGGGATGGTGCAGGAGGGAGGGATTGCAGTATCTGGATAACTGGGGTTCTTTCTGGGGAAGGTGGGACCTCTATAAACAGGATGGTCTGCACCTGAACCTGAGGGGCACCAGTATCCTTGGGGGGAGGTTTGCTAGTGCTCTTGGGGGGGGGGGGTTTAAACTAACTCTGCAGGGGTATGGGAACCTAGACTGTAGCTTTAGGGTGCAGGACCTGGAGTGTAGGGAGGTTAGGAACATGGCATCAATCTCAAAGGAGGGTGCCTGTAAACAGGAAAGTGGCTTAAAGTGTGTATACTTCAATGCAAGAAGTATACGAAATAAGGTAGGTGAACTTGCAGCGTGGGTTGGTACCTGGGATTTCGATGTTGTGGCTATTATGGAGACATGGGTAGAACAGGGACAGGATTGGCTGTTGCAGGTTCCAGGGTTTAAATGTTTTAGTAGGGTCAGAGTTGGGGGTAAAAGAGGGGGAGGTGTGGCATTGCTTGTCAAAGATAGTATTACAGCGGTGGAAAGGACGATGGATGAAGACTCGCCATCTGAGGTAGTTTGGGCTGAGGTTAGGAATAGGAAAGGTGAGGTCACCCTGTTAGGAGTTTTCTACAGGCCTAATAGTCCTAGAGACGTAGAAGAAAGGATTGCGAGGATGATTCAAGAGAAGAGTGAAAGTAATAGGGTGGTTGTTATGGGGGCTTTAACTTTCCAGATAAAAAAAAGAAGAAAAAAAAGAAAAAAAAATTCCACATATGGAGTCAGCTATTACGAGGGGGCATAGCTTTAAATTAAGGGGTGGTAGGTATAGGACAGATGTTAGGAGTAGATTCTTTACTCAGCGAGTCGTGAGTTCATGGAATGCCCTGCCAGTAGCAGTGGTGGTCTCTCCCTCTTTATGGGCATTTAAACGGGCATTGGATAGGCATATGGAGGATAGTGGGCTAGTGTAGGTCAGGTGGGCTTGGATCGGCGCAACATCGAGGGCCGAAGGGCCTGTACTGCGCTGTATTCTTCTATGTTCTATGTTCTATGTTCTACTCGTGGTGTACAAAGGCTAGTCACAGCCCAGTGCAGACAGTTCTGCAGGCCCAGGCTCATTCAGCTTGATTTTGTTTTCTACCACCATTCTTCCTATTAACCACCACTAGCAAATCACCAATTAATTCATTCGCAAGCAAAACCTGTTGAGGGCAACTCCTAATGATGAGAAGGAGGTGGAGAGAGGGGGAAGAGGCTAAATCAAAATGGAGTTGGAAGTGGAGGTTAAGCCCTTTGTCTGCTTTATCAAGGGCTCAGGCGATGAGTTCCAGGGATTGCCTGTTACCACGGGAACTCCTACTCACTGAGCTCCACAGGGAGATTTGCTAGCAATTCCAGATGGGCTTTGTAGGTATTATCACAATTCCATTATGGGGGAGTCAGCAAGAAAATTGTAAACAAACACAAAAATTGCTGGAGAGACTCAGTAGGTCTGGCAGTATCTGTGGAGAGAGAGAGAGAGAGAGGGGGACCACGTTAATGTTTTGAGTCCAATATGAAGCTTCTTCAGAACTGCATAAAATTGGAACTGAAGTCCATCCAGTAGAAGCAATTTCAGTGTCCTGTCGGAAGACTATCCAGCTGTCATGAAATATTAACGGCAGAATGACATTTCATTCTTGCTGTAAATTTTTTTAATGATAAAAAGTAATAAAAATCTTTATAATGTGAAATGTAATTAATGCGTTTTCACAAGCTGATAGTACCAGGACAATACTTCCAGAGCTCTGAGAGTAGGGTGCATGAGAAAATATCAAGACCAGGTCAATTTTGATAAAAAGAAAACAAATCTATTCATGAACAGCCACAGGGGGAACAGAGAGAATTGAAGATTTCATTTGCCATTACTGAAGGCTAATTAGGTACCACCATTTTCCCATTCCTCACAGCGCAGTTCCCATCCATCACTGAACATTTCCTTTCCAACGCACAGTTGCTTCTCCTCACATGCTGAGAATTCCTACAGCATGGAAGCTGGCCATTCAGCCCATCAATTCGACACAAACCTCCCGAACAGCATCCCACCTACATTCCTATATTTCCCATGGCTAATCCACTGAGCATGCACATCTCTGGACACTGTGCAATTTAACATGGCCAATCCACTTGACCTATACATCTTTGGACTGTGGAAGGAAACCTACACAAACACAGGGAGAAAGTGCAAACTCCACACAGTCAACCAAGGGTGGAATCGAACCCGGGTCCCTGGCACAGTGAGATAGCAGTGCCAACCACTGAGCCACTGTGCTGCTCAATCATGGATAGACAATGGGAGTCAGCCAGTGATGCAGAAGTTACACCATGAATGCAGGGAGGCTAGATTTATCGCTCACCATGGCATTTTGAGAACTGAATGTTTCAATGTGGAAGCAGAAAGTAAAGCTATGGTTAGTAACAGATGCCTGTGGGAATATTATTCTCAGAACCAACTGGTTCACTAATGTGCTTTGAAGACAGAAATGCATCATCCGGAGGGTTTTGGTCCTTTCATCGAAGGAAGGAGTTACTGGCAACAGAACCAGTTCAGAGAAAGTTCACTGGGTTGATGGTAGGTGTGGAGAGATGTTTTGAAATTCATTCATAGGATGTGAGACTCACTGGTAAGGCCAGCATTAACTGCCCATCTCTAAGTGCCCTCAAAGTGAGTGACATTTTTGGCCGTTTCAGAGAGTACTTAAGAGGGACCTGCATTGCTGCAGGTTTGGAGTCACACTTAGTCCAGACCAGGTAAAGACAGCAGATTTTCTCTCAAAAGAACATTAATGAAGCAGGTGGGTTTTTACAGCAACTAGCAATGGTTACATCATTGGGCTGGACTGTAATTGTTCGAAAGGTTCACCATCTGAAATGATAGAACATTAGCCCAGGGTTCTGAATTACTAGTCTTGTGTCATCACCACGAGACAACACTCCCTGGCTTTGGTATGAGGACTTGTTGAGTAGGTTGGCCCCATTCTCACTGGAGTATAACAGAGTAAGAGTGACCGTATTGAAACAAACAAGCATCAGATGTACTTCACAGGTGCGATGGACTGGGCCAGGCCACTCAAAACATTCTTAAGCAGGCAGCCCAGACCATAACTTTGCAATTTGCTTCAGTAAGTGTACAGTGAGAATTACCAGGATTAGGTTAGCGAGGTTGACTACCGAGTTTAAAACAGACAAAAATTTATTCACAAAATTAGACAGTAAAACACAAAGAACCAAATGAAGAACCCCTCCAGAACTCAGTCTATCCAAACTAGACTTAAGTATGCTGTTCCGAATATGCACAACAGTCCCAATAAGCAAAATCCCTTTAAAACACTATACAAAAAAGATCAGGTGCTTACAGGTTGAAGTTAGGAGAGAGAGAGTTTCCACACAGCTCACTGTTGAACTCCTAACCAGTTCTGGACTGAACTAAACTACTCCCCTAGAGACAAGATTAGAGTGGTGCAGGAAAAGCAGTCGGTCAGGCAGCATCCTGATGAAGGGCTCCTGCCCGAGACATTGATTTTCCTGCTCCTGGGATGCTGCCTGACTTGCTGTGCTTTTCTAGCACCACTCTAATCTTGACTCTGATCTCCAGCATCTGCAGTCCTCACTTTCGCCTGTTCAGCTAGAGAGCTGACCACTCCCCTTTCATTCTCCAGGTCACTTCAAAAACATGACCACTTTGGCCAGAAGTCTCATCTGTTTGCAGGGTATGGGTAGCACGGTAGCTGAGTGGTTAGCACTGCTGCCCCAGAGCACCAGAACCTAGGTTCAATTCTAGACTCAGGTGACTGTGTGTGGAGTTTGCACATTCTCCCCCTTGTGTAGTCCAGGTCATTAAAAATGTCTTTATATTCTAGCCTGTGTTTTCCTCACTCCTAAATGTCCTCCAAGTGGTAGCTCATGTGCCACTCGCAGCACCACCTTTCTATACCCCACTGACAAAATAATTTGATGAATCTCTGCCCATTTCTCATCTGCCTGAATGTGTGATGGTCTCCATTTCCTCAATAAGACATTATTTGTGAAGTAATGACACACAGGGATGAATTCACTTTCTTCTGAAAATGCCCTTTGGTATAACTGTTTGAAGTAGTCATCTTTCTGCTGTAATTCAATCAGGTTAGCAGAGCTAAAGATACTTGCATGTTTACTTATTTGCTCTTTCTCTGTTCCACTTATTTGATCAAAAAAAGTCTTGGATAATGCTACGTCAGTTTCCTTATCTGTGCTGTTTGATCCCTTCTGCTTCAGCTTGTGCCTCTGTGACCTTGTGATCACACAGTCAGGGAAAATTCCGGATAAACATTCTCCATGTCTTCAATTGCCTGCTTCTCCCCTGGCCTTTTCAACTAGAATAGGCAGCACGCCTACCAGTGAATCAGCTGTATCATTTACAAGGACAAATTGTATTCCTGGAGCTGAGAGTGTGTCCAATACTCCTACCACAAATTCTCCACTCTTCTCTGGACTCTCTAGCCTCACTTTACATAACTGAGAACTTTTTGTCTCACCATGAATTCCTGTTACCAGTATCTTTTCTGGCAATAGTCCTTCAGGAGTGCATATCTCCTCATCCTTCAGCATTACAGACTGAGAGGATCCTGTGTCCCTTACTATTGTAACCTCCTTACCTACTGCTCCTGGCCTATGTGAATAAACTTTATCTTTGCATGTATATTTTTTCAGCAGATCTGGCACATCCTCCTCAATCAATCTCTGATCATCTTGTACACTCTGAGGCAGTTGTCTAACTTCCGTTGTGCGTTTTGTTACTAGTCCAACAAAACTCCCAGACTTGTCTGGTTTTCCTACATCTGGCTTTCTCCTAGCCCACCCACACTGTGATTTTGTGTGGCCCACTTTATTACAATGGAAACACTGGAGCTTTTTAAGTTCTTTGTCCCCCTCAAGGGTTTCTTTTTTACCCTGTGGTAAGTTATCCTTATGATTATTGTTGAACTCCCAACCAGTTCAGGACTGAACTAAACTGCTCAGCTAGAGAGCTGACCACTCTCCTTTCATTCTGCAGGTCATTCTAAAGCATGACCACTTTGGCCTGAAGTCTCATCTGTTTACATATAAACAAAAGGCCTCTCAAAAGCCTTTTCATCTCTGTACCAAACCAGTCTGATAGGAGCCCAGCCTGGTTTATTACCCCTCTGAAAAAAATCAAGCACAGCATATCCTTGAGCCAAGGAACAGCTTTTAGAAAAAATAGGACTAGCTTTGTGACACAGGGTAGGTGTGGAAAGGTTGCAGGAGAGTCTAGGACCAGAAGGCATGACCTTAGAATAAGGGGTGACCTGCTTGAGACAGAGATGAGGAGGAATTTCTACTCTCAAAGGGAGGTGAATCTGTGGAGTTTCTTTACTTCTGAGGGCTGTCGAGGCTGGGTCATTAAGTGTATTCAAGACTGAGATAGACAGATTTTTAATCACAAGGGAATCCATGGTTATGGGGAAGAGGCAGGAAAGGGGATGATCAGATCAGCCTCAATCTCAGGGAGTGGTGTAACTGAGCGATGAGCTGGAGTTACCAAGTACCAACTCAGAGTTTCCTGTCAGGTATTCTCAGTGTCGTGTTTCTACCCAGTGGGTAGGAAAATGAGGACTTGCCTGTGACTCAGATGAGATTTGTAACACAGTAGCACTCATGAGCAATTATCCCCATGTATGGGCCTCTCACTGTTCGCTAAAGAGAATCCAATCCCAGAATCCAGAGCTTAGTTGGAGAATGTATCTTTCAGGTTTCGGTTGAGAAGGGCCTTGTTGGAATGCATGCTGATCTTCCCATAGTTTTTCATCATCGCCTTCATCATTCACAGGATGGCAAGATCACAGTCAGTAAGGTAACACTGATGGAGAGTCATGAAAATAATCAAAAACTGGCTGCACGATTTCAAGGGTGGGTTCTTTTTCTCTGGGCCAGCAGGTGTGACCCACCAGATTTATCCACATCGTTTTCTGGGGACGTACATACATGTACCATTTCACTTTCCAATTGACATGTGTTACATAAATACAGTAGTGATGGGTCTCCTTTGCCTCCATTCTAACATGTTACAAATTGACAGCTTTAACATTTCCCAATCAAAAACAGAACAGTCAACACCAAATGGAAATTACAAAACCTTTTATACAACAAAATCAGCAATCACGTCTCTATAACGACTCCCAATAAAGGATGGCAGAGCCACAGACAATCAACTGCTGAAAATAATTTAAACCGATATTTTATTCCACTTAAGCAGCGCAGGTGCAGGGCTGGTCAGAGGAGGCAGAGAACCAACTCCGGTACTGTCTGGAATTGGCTGATTGGACCATGTTGAAACAGGCCGCAGGTACCTTGGACGGGTACGTCACCACCGTCACAGACTTTATCAGCAAGTGTGTGGAGGACGGCATACTGAGGGAGTCAATCTGGGTGCTCCCCAACAGGAATCCCTGGATAAATCAGGGCATACAGAACCTGCTGAAAACCAGGCATGTGGCCTTCAGATCAGACCCACTCAAATATAAGGAACCCAAGTATGACCTTTGCAGAGCCATTAAGATAGCCAAGGCCCAATACCGATCCAACTAGAGACCCAGACAGACACCCGGTGACTATGGCAAGGACTGAATGGCATTACAGGTTCTAAAAAGAGACAGTGCAAGACAGCAGACGATGACACATCCCTCCCAGATCGTCTCAACGCCTACTGTGCTCGCTTTGAGCAGAATTCCGGCAGAGAGGGAACACCTATTCTGATGAACCTATCCCAACAGTCACTGCATGAAGGTCAGATCAGTTTTCCTCCATGTGAATCCAAGGAAAGCAATGGGATCAGACGGAGTACCAGGCCGTGCACTCAGAGTATTCAGAGATCAACTGGCAGAGGTCTTCTTGGACTCTTCAACCTCTCCCTGCAGCAGGCCACTGTCCCTGCCTGTTTCAGGAGGGTCAACATCATCCCTGTGCCTAAGAAGGCTCATGCAGCCTGTCTCAATGACTACCACCCAGTGGCCCTAACTTCAGTGGTCATGAAGTGCTTTGAAAGTCTGGTCATGACATTAATCAATTCCAGCCTCCCCACTACTCTTGACCCACCCCAATTTGCCTATCGGACCAACAGATCCACATCAGATGCCATATCACTTGCTCTTCACTCCTCCCTAGAACATCTTGATACCAAGAACAGCTACGTAAGAATCCTACTCATTGACAACAGTTCAGGCTTCAACACTATTATCCCCGCGAGACTGATTACTAAACTTAGTGATCTCTGACTAAGCCCCACTCTCTGCAACTGGGTCCTCAGTTTCCTGACCCATGGGCCACAATCAGTGAAGACTGGGGACAATATTTCATCCTCACTAACACTCAACACTGGAGCCCCCCCCCCCCCAGGGGTGTGTACTCAGGCCCCTACTGTACTCACTGTATACCCATCACTGCGTCACCAAATACCAGACTAATGCCATTACAAGTTCGCTGATGACACCACCACAGTCGGTTGAATCTTAGATGGGGAGAAAACAGACTACAGACGGGAGGTGGAAGACCTGGGAAAATGGTGCACTGAGAACAACCTAGCTCTCAATGCCGGCAAAACCAAGGAACTCATTATTGACTTTCAGCGGGGTGTTACTCATGCCCCCCCGACACATTAATAACACAGAGGTGGAATGAGTGGAGAGTGTCAAACTCCTGGGAGTGGTCATCTACAATAAGCTTTCTTGGACTCTTCATGTGGATGTACTGGTTACAAAGGCCCAACACTGTCTCTTCTTCCTCAGGGAGCTGAGGAAATTTGATGTGACGGTGAATACCCTTGCCAAATTTTATAGGTGCACCATCAAGAGCATTCTATCTGGATGTATCACTACCTGGTATGGCAAGTGTACCATTCAAGATCGGAGACGGTTACAGAGAGTGGTGAATTCAGCCCGGGCAATCACAAAGGCCAACCTCCCATCTATAGAATCCATCTACCAGGCCCACTGTCAGGGAAAGGCCGCCAGCATTCTTAAAGATCTATCCCATCTTGGCAATGTTTTCTACAACCTCTACCATCGGGGAGAAGGTGCAGAAGCCTGAACACATGCACCAGCTGGTTTCACAACAGTTTCTACCCTATTGTTGTTAGAATATTGAATGGGCTCACAAACTCTTAACATTCACCTGTTCCTGTATTTTTGTTTTTGACGCTGTTTCCCTATTATTTACTTTTGTGGTGCATCATTATTGAAATGATTTCAAAGTAATCTGAAGAATGAGTTCGAAATTTCATGAGGCAAGTTCAAAATTGGCAAATTGTTTGTTATCTTTCAAATGGGCAGCACGGTGGGCAGCACGGTGGGCGGCACGGTGGCACAGTGGTTAGCACTGCTGCCTCACAGCGCCAGAGACCCGGGTTCAATTCCCTCCTCAGGCGACTGACTGTGTGTAATGTTTGCACATTCTCCCCGTGTCTGCGTGGGTTTCCTCCGGGTGCTCCTGTTTCCTCCCACAGTCCAAAAAATGTGCAGGTTAGGTGAATTGGCCATGCTAAATTGCCCGTAGTGTTAGGTAAGGGGTAAATGTAGGGGAATGGGTGGGCTACGCTTCGGCGGGTCGGTGTGGACTTGTTGGGCCGAAGGGCCTGTTTCCACACTGTAATGTAATGTAATGTAATGTAATCTAAAAATGTTCACCTGTTTCACAGCCAGGATATTCCCCTCAACAACAGCTCTCCTTTCATGGGTTATAGCTTCAAATTTGAAGCCAGCACTTGGAGCAGAAAACATATTTTCCTGAGGTGCAAAGTCAAAATTGAAACAGTTGCTTTGCTTCAATATTTACCAGGAATTAATATCCAAAAAAAAATCAGAGAGGATTTAAAGGCATTTAAGATAGAAAGGAGGAAGGTTAATGATAAAACTAATCTAACTTAAAGAGAATAAAGCCCTTAAGCTTGATGAATTACCTCCTTGCATATTAAAAGTAGTTAGAGTGGAGATAGCAGAGGGACTAATATGTACACACACATTCATTAACAATGAGAATAATGCCAGAGGATTGATGGACAACTAATATAATTCCAATAGATTAAAAGGGGAGATGGAAACATTCCAGAACAATATTGACCAATTTGTTTAACGTCAGTGTTAGAAAGATATTTACTAAAAGATGGAACAGATAAACATCTGGACGCTGAGGATATGTTAAAAAATTAGTCAATATAGAGTCCAAAAAGGAAGGCCTTATTTGACCAACCTTATTAAATTCTTTGAAGAAGTGAGGGAAAGATGTTCAAGTGAATTACAAATTATTATTACAGCACAGAAACATGCCGTTCAGCTGTCAGAGTCTCTGTTAATGTCTAAAGTTCCTGATAAACCTCCTCGCATCCCTTTTCACCTCGCCCTGTCATCGTGTCTTTCTCTCTCACATGTTTATCTAACAACCCATGGAACATAACAATGTTATTTACCTGAATGTATGTCTACCTACACCATAACTACTCTATGGATAATAGGTCTCCCTTTTCTGTAGATTAGGACACTTCAATGAATGAAATACATCCTGATTTCTGGCATATTTATCATGAGGTACCACCCAGTAAACTCATGACTATGCTCAGAGGCAAGGAACAGAATGTACAATGTGCAGCAAATTGGCTGCAAAACCAAAACCAGCAACAGTTAAAAACAAAAGCAGAAGTTGTTGGAAAAGCTCAGCAGGTCTGGCAGTATCTGTGAAAAGAAATCAGAGTTAACGTTTCGGATCGAGTGACCCTTCCTCAGCAGCAGTTAAAGGTGGCTGCTCAGACAGGCAAATGCCACACAGGGTCCACTATTCTTCACATTTATGTAACGATACACACTCAGAAATCAGAAAGACAATTTGCGTATGATGTAACAGAATAAGTAATAGGTGGAAAAGGAGGGCATTCAGCCCTTGAATCGGTTTTATCACTTGATAGGTCATTACTGATTATCAACTTTAACTCAACTATCCAGCCATATCCCTATAGCCCTGATTCCATTGGATCTGTCAGCATTGAATATAGTTGCTAACACAGTTCTCTGAGGTAGAAAACTCCAGTGATTCAGATCTGAACGAAGAATTTCTCCTCATCTTGGTACAAAATGACCTTGCCCTGAGACTATGACCTCTAGACGTTCCCCTGTGGGTGTTTGTGGGAGACAGTTTCGCAGCATCTACCCTGTTCAGTGTGTCCCACAGTATTGTGTGGTTTAATGAAATCACCTTTCACTCTTCAAAGCCACAGTTATAGGACTATTTATTCCCGACGCAACAACCCTCTCATTTCAGGAATGAATCTACTCAACCTTTTGTGCACTTCTCCCCTCTGTCCTTCCTCAGGTAAAAAGATCAAAACTGTGCACAGTACTCCAGATGTGATCTCCAGATGTGATCTCATCGAAGCTCTGTACACTTGCAATAGACCCTCCCACTCCCCCAAGGACATGCAGGTCCTGAGCCCTCTCTACCATCAAAGTCTAGCCACCCGACACCTGGAGGAAGAACGCCTCATCTTCTGCCTCGGGACCCTCCAACCACACGGAATCAATGTCAATTTCAACAGTTTCCACATCTCCCCTCCCCCCCACCTTATCCCAGATCCAACCCTCCAACTCGGCACCGCTTTCTTGACCTGTCCCTGCCTGTCCATCTTCCTTCCCATCTATCCACTCCACCCTCTCCTCTGACCTATCACCCTACCCCCCACCTGCATCCACCTATCACCTTCCCAGCGACATTCTCCCCAGCCCCACCCCCATCCTCCTATTTATCTCTCAGCCCCCTTCCCATGTTACCCTCCACCACCCTCCTCCCCGACACACACACACACACACACACAGTCCTCGGATGCTGCCTGACCGACTGTGCTTTTCCAGCACATCACTTTCAACATAGACTCTTTTAAGTCTTGCACTCTAATCTTTTTGCAATTAACGGCCAACTGCAGCATATACATCATACGGGCAAGGACAGTAACACAATGCAGGAAGACCTTGAGGTGCTGTGTTTATGGAATAAGCTGCCAGAGGCAGTAGTGGAGGCTGGTACAATTACAACATTTAAAAGGTATCTGGATGGGTATATGAATAGGAGGGGTTTGGAGGGATATGGGCCAAATGCTGGCAACAGTGTCTAGGTCAAATTGGGATGTCTGGTCAGCACGGACAAGTTGGACCGAAGGGTCTGTTTCCATGCTGTTTGACTCTATGACTCTATGTTAATAAGCTTGCGCAGCGAGTGTGTACACAGTGAACTAGGGAGGTGGATAAATACATTGGTGAGAAAGGAATAGATGGAGAGGTTGACATACAGCTGAAATGTACAGGTATGGACATTTTAGGTTAACTGAACTTTTATGCTGTCAACATTTAATGCCAAATCCTACAGATACATTGATATATAATAATTTTCTCAAAAGGGAATAGTTTAACTTGTTCTTTTGCTTTTTCAATATTCCAAGTCAGATTTAATTTTGAATCAAACTTGAAGAGGCATGTAAATGATTGGTTTGGGCCTTGGTGAATTCTGTTTAAAAAATAATTTGTTTGTAGATTGTCTGCTGTCCAAACGAATTTCTCCACTGTTTGTTCTGGGGTTGGTTTTTAGCTATAGACAGGATAAATTGTAAATTTGCTATCTACATATGATTCATAATTCTAATTTAAATGGATATTCACAGCATCAAGACATTGGCCAAGTTTCCACCATGACAAAGAGCATTTGATGAAAGTGCTGAAAATCCACAGGAAGAGATTATAGCATAATGGCAATGTCACTGGGCTAACAATTCCGAAGGCCAGCCTGATGTTCTGAGGTCACGGATTTAAATCTCCTACCATGGCATCTGGTCGAATCTAATTCAATGAGGAAACCTGGTCTGAATGCGATTGCGAAACCAATGTCAAATATTGCAAAACCTCAACTACCTCATTAATATCCTTTGGGGAAGGAAGACCCACAGTTGATTTTCAACAACTCCAACATCCCACGAAAAAATAAAAGAGCTCCCCCTGCATTGGTCAAGATTGATTTCTGGGAGGTGGTTGAGGGGAGGGATTCTTGGCTTGTAGATACCGGGGCTTGTGTGATTCCTGGGGAGAAGTACTCGTTTAAACAAACAGCTGACTCCATTTAAATCAGATTCCCAGTGTTGGTAACATGGAGTGTGCAGAGCAGAGCAGGTCTGTTTTAGTGATTGCACTGCAGATAGTGAGGCTATCCTTTTGCAGAGATCAAATAACCAGGCACCTTGAACAGGGGAAGGGATGGGAGTCACTGGGGGTTATCCCTGAGTTTCTTTAGGAGAAGCAGGTCAGGTGTCTGGGATAGAGGAATCAGCATAGTTGTGAATTGTGCAAAGCAGAAAAGAATGAATCTAATAGGCACATAATTGTAATGGATGTAGGTTTGCTCACTGAGCTGGAAGGTTCATTTCCAGACATTTCGTCACCCTGCTAGGTAACATCTTCAGTGGACCTCCAGGCGAAGCACTGTTCATGATTCCTGCTTTCTATTTATATGTTTGGGTTTCTTTGGGTTGGTGATGTCATTTCCTGTGATGTTATTTCCTGTGACATCACCAACCCAAAGAAACCCAAACATATAAATAGAAACCAGGAATTTTCAACAGTGCTTCTCCTGAGGCCCACTGAAGATGTTACCTAGTACGGTAACAAAACGTCTGGAAATGAACCTTCCAGCTCAGTGAGCAAACATACATCCAAAACCTCAACCTGAGCTACAAAACTTCTCAAAACTCGGTAACATAAACATTGTGGAACTGTCAAAACTGTCCAAGAACTGATAAGATTGTCAAACAAATTGAAAAATAACAGTTTATTTCCACAAGAGATGATTGATTGAATTTTAATGTATTAAATATTTTTATGAATGAGTTTTGTTTTAAATGGCATCATCAATAGATACATTATTTTATGATGGCATGATTCCTGAAGTTTGCCCATGGTAAATGTTAAGTGAGTTGGCATGGTGGAGGGAGAGAAAAGGGTGATGTGTGGTGCATATAGGAGACATGAGTAAGGGTTAAAGTTCGGGTGAGGGCTCTGGGTGAGTAGAGGACTCATTAAGAATTGAGGCAGAGGAGGAGAGCCAGCTATATGTTGGGATAAGGAATATAAAGAAAAAGTGCTTGAGAGAATTGGCAAAGTAGATACCCTCACATTTATCCACATTATACTGCATCCGCCATGCATTTACCCACTCACCCCCAGCCTATCCAAATCACACTGCAACATCTCAACAGCCTCCTCACAGCTCCCCCTCCCACCCAGCTTTGCGTTGTCTGCAAACCTGGAAAAATTAAATTAGTTTCCTTGTCTAAATCATTAATTTATATTGTGAATAGCTGGGGTCATCATACCAATACCTGCAGCCATTCAGAGAAAGCCCCATTTAGTCCTAGTCCCTGTATCCAGTCTCTTAACCAATTTTCTATCCATCTCAAAATAATTCCACTTGCTTTAATTTTACACACTTCTCAGAGAATCCTAGCAGATATATCAAGCGTGATTTCCCTTTTGTAAATCCATGCAGACTGTATCTGACTCTGCCACTGTTTTCTCAGTGAAGAGAAATTCCTGATGAAGAGCTTATGCTCAAAACGTCGATTCTCCTACTCCTCAGATGCTGCCTGACTGGCTACGCTTTTCCAGCACAATTCTCTCGACCGTTTTCTCAGCATTCTGATATAAAATCTTTGATTATGGACTCTAGTATTTTCCCCAATACGGACATCAGAGTCATTGGTTTATAATTCCTTGTTTCCTTTCAACCTCCTATTTTAAATAAACGAGCTACATTAGCTACCCTCTAAACTGTAGGGAGTCCTCCCA
This sequence comes from Chiloscyllium plagiosum, assembly GCF_037043375.1. NCBI lineage: Eukaryota > Metazoa > Chordata > Chondrichthyes > Orectolobiformes > Hemiscylliidae > Chiloscyllium > Chiloscyllium plagiosum. The sequence continues at coordinate 3,883,510 of NW_028270149.1, read as the reverse complement.
ACTTTAGACTTTTGGAAGATGACCATCGATGTATCCATTATTTTGAGGGTCACTTCCTTCAGTCCTCTGGGATGTAGCTGATCAAAGCCTGAGGATTTATTGGCCTTCAATCCCATCAATTTCCCCAGCACTATTTCCTTACTAATATAGATTTCCTTCAGTTCCTCCCTCTCACTAAACCCTGTGCTCCCCATCATTTGTGGTACCTTATTCAAGCCCTCTTTTGTGAAGGCAGAAGCAAAGAATGAATTTAATTTGCCAGGATTGTGTTGTGCCCCGTTATGAATTCCCTTGTTTCTGACTGTAGGGGACCTGCATTCGTTTTCGTCAAATCTTTTGTCTTTTCATCAGAACCAGCTACCTAGGTCTCCACTTTGATGAAGAATTTTATCATTTTGTGGTCACTCATCCCCAAGGGATTTCTCACAATTACATTCCCAATTATTCCTTCCTATTGCATATACCAATAGAAATGTTTACATTCAGTTTTCAAATTCCCTGTAAGCTTATTTCTATACTCTACCTCCCCTTCTTAACCAATCCCTTGGTCCTCCTTTGCTGTGCTTTTGAACTGTTCCCAGTTCTAAGGTCCATTGGATTTTCTTTGAGGAGAAAGTGAGGTCTGCAGATGCTGGAGATCAGAGCTGAAAATGTGTTGCTGGAAAAGCGCAGCAGGTCAGGCAGCATCCAGGAACCGGAGAATCGACGTTTCGGGCATAAGCCCTTCTTCAGGAATTCCTGAAGAAGGGCTTATGCCCGAAACGTCGATTCTCCTGTTCCCTGGATGCTGCCTGACCTGCTGCGCTTTTCCAGCAACACATTTTCACCATTGGATTTTCTTGCCAATTTAAATGCCTCTTTTTTACATCTAATACCAACTCTAACTTCCCTCACAAGCTTTGGTTTGACCAATGTTCACTTCGGCAAAAGTGAGGACTGCAGATGCTGAAGACCAGAGTCAAGATTAGTGTGGTGCTGGAAAAGCACAGCAGGTCAGGCAGCATCTGAGGAGCAGGAAGATCGATGTTTTGGGCAGGAACCCTTCATCAGGAATGAGGTAGGGAGCCTCTGGAGTGGAGAGATAAATGGGAGGGGTGTGGGGCTGGGGAGAAGGTAGCTAAGAATGCAATAGGTGAATGAGGATGAAGGTGGTAGGTCAGAGAGGAGGGTGGAGTGGACAGGTGGGAAGGAAGATTGGCAGGTAGGACAGGTCATGAGGGTGGTGCTGAGCTGGCAGATTGGAACTGGAGTAAGGTGGAGGTTGGGAAATGAGGAAACTGGTGAAATGTTCATCAGTTCACTTGTTCAAATGGGAAAGAATATTTATTTGTAATTCCCCCACTTGCTGTTTGAATGTTTGCCATTGGCTATCCACTGTTATTGCTTTCAGTAAGATTTCCCAAGTTAACACAGCCATCTCACACCTCATACCATTGTAGTTTCACTTATTCAGGTTCAGGACCCTAGTCTCAGAATCAACTACCAAACTCTCCATCTTGATGAGGAATTTTATCATATTATGGTCACTCCTCTCCAAGGGATCTCTCACAACCACATTACCAGCTTTTCCTCTCTCATCGCACAATTCAAATTCTATTGATGGTGTGTTCTCCAGGCACAGTTCCAATTCACTCAGGGATAAAGATGTTACCTGCTCAGGTGCTTCATTTCAAGGGAAAAGCCTCAAATGAAATCAGTAAGCAATGCACTTTAGACTTTCATTTGAGATCAATTACAAAATCCCAGTTTAATTTTCAAACAACAGGACAAACCAATTTGCCATTTCACAGTTGTCCTTTGCAATCCCATTAAAGACCAGCTTTATCCCCATGTTGCCAAAAATGAGCAAGGTCAGTCTAATTTACCTTCAATAGTTGCGGAATGGGTCAGGGTGGGTTACTCTTCAAAGGGCCAGTGTGGACTTGTTGGGCTGAAGGGCCTGTTTCCACACTGTAGGGATTCTATGATTGAATCCTGTCACATGATCCATTGGGAATGGAGTTACTGATCAATCACAGTGATCAATTTTTGTGGATGAGTCCACGACAGAGTCAGGTATGAGGTGAGGAAAAGCCCCAGGAGGGGGAGCTGTAGGTCCAGTGTCACCTATCACCACCCTGACCCCCACCACATTCCCATCCTCATCACATGACATCTCTCAAATTACTGAAATACTGGATGCAAAAAAACATTATTCTCTGTTTAATTTGCATGTCAAAGTTTCCATGTTAATAATCACATCATATTGTGGTTTCTCTTCCAACCTTTAAGATGCTTTCTCAAAACCCACTTTGGTTATCGATAAGGTTGAGGAACAAGAGTAGGTCATTTGGCCCAGCACGTCTGCTATGCCACTCTCAAGCATAGAATCTCTACAGTGTAGAAGTGGGCCATTTGGCCCACCAGGTCCACGCTGATCCTCCGAAGAGGATCCCACCCAGACACACTTCCCTACCCTATCCCTGCATTTCCCATGGCCAATCTGCCTAGACCACACATCCCTGGACACTTTGGGCAACTTAGCATGGCCAATCTACCTAATGTTCACATCTTTGAACTATAGGAAGAAGCCCACACAGACACAGGGAGAATATATAAGCTCCCCACAGACAGTCACCCAAGGCTGGAATCGAGGCAGCAGTGCTAACCACTGAACCACCATGCCACCCAGCTCCACTTTCCTGCATTATCCCTGTAACTCTTGATTCCCTTCCTGATTAAAAATCTACCTCTGTCATCCTTGAATGTACTGAACTACCCAGCTTCAACAGCTCTCTGTAGTTAGGAATTTGTCAGATTTACTCCCCTCTGAGAGAAGAAATTCCTCATCATCACTGTTTTAAATGTGTGACCCCTTATTCTGAGATTATGATCTGTCCTAAATTCCCAGTGTAGGGCATACTGTCAAATGTTTTTTGATAAGGCTCTTGTAAAGTATCTTGGGAATTTCACTGCGTTAACCTATTCTATTGATTGCTTTTGTTGTTGAATGATTCATTTGATAAATGATGATACATCAGCACTGCCTCAAGCTGAAAATGGACAGGGGTCAGCCACAAAGCACCTCATATGCAGCTGGAACTGTGGTACTTACTTTGTGCAATATCTCAATGCCGAATAAGATGAGCTGATGTGAAAGAAAGAAGCCTGATAGTTTTCTATGCAGCCTGCCCAAAAAATGTATCATAGCAATATCATCAGAAGCTCTTTCTTTTCATTAATGAGGCCTTTCACAGAATGGAATTGTAAAATCATACTCCACAGAAGAAAGCCATTCAGATCATCTCATCTGGGTCAACTGTTTGAAAGATCTATCCAATTAGAGCGATAAGAGTCAAAGAGATGTACAGCACAGAAAACACTCTTCGGTCCAATCCGTCCATGCCGAACAGATATCCTAAATTAATCTAGTCCCATTTGCCAGCACTTGGCTCATATCCCTCTCAACACTTACAATTCAATACCCATCCAGATGCCTTTTAAATGTTGCAAATGTACCAGCCTCCACCACTTCCTCTGGCAGCTCATTCCATACACGTACCACCCTCTGTGTGAAACATTACCCCTCGGCTCCCTTTTCATTCTTTTCACTCTCACCTTAAACCTATGCCCTCTAGTTTTGGACATTCCTATCCTGGGAAAAGACTTTGCCTATTTATCCTATCCATGCCCTTCATGATTTTATAAACCTCTATAAGGTCACCCCTCAGCCTCTGACACTCCAGGGAAAACAGCCCCAGCCTATTCTGCTCAAATCCTCCAACCCTGACAACATCCTTGTAAATCTTTTCTGAACCCTTTCAAATTTCACAACATCTTTCCAATAGGAGGGAGACCAGAATTGCACGCAATACTCCAAAAGTGGCCTAACCAATGTCCTGTACAGCTGCAACATGACCTTCCATCTCCTGTACTCAATACTCTGACCAATAAAGGAAAGCATACCAAATGCCTTCTTCACTATCCTATCTACCTGTAACTCTACTTTTGAGGAGCTATGAACCTGCACGCCAAGGTCGCTTTGTTCAGCAACATTCTCCAGGAATTTACCATTAAGTGTATAAGTCCTTCTCTGATTTGCTTTTCCAAAATACAGTACCTCACATTTATCTAAATTAAACTCCATCTGCCACTCCTCAGCCCATTGGCTCATCTGGTCAAGATCCTGTTGTAATTTGAGGTAACATTCTTTGCTGTCCACTACACCTCCAATTTTGATGTCATCTGCAAACACACTAACCATATCTCTTATGTACACATCCAAATCATTTATATAAATGACGAAAAGTCATGGACCCAACACCCATCCTTGTGGCACTCCACTGGTCACAGGCCTCCAGTCTGAAAAACAATCCTCCACCACCACCCTCTGTCTTCTACATTTGAGCCAGTTCTATATCCAAATGGCTATTTGCCCATGTATTCCATGAGATCTAACCTTGCTAACCAGTCTCCCATGAGGAACCTTGTCAAATGCCTTACTGAAGTCCATACAGACAATGTCCACCACTCTGCCCTCATCAAGCTCAGTCAGTTTCATGAGACATGATTTTCCACACACAAAGTCATGTTGACAATCCCTAATCAGTCCTTGCCTCTCCAAAAACATAATCGATAATGTGTGCTGCTGGAAAAAGCAAGAGAGGAGCAAGACAGTTGAAGGGTTGTGCCCGAAACATTGACTCTCTTGCTCCTCAGATGCTGTCTGACCTGCTGATCCTTTTCCAGCGCCACACGTTATTGACTGGAACTCTCCAGCATCTGCAGTCCTCATTAACTCCTTTCCAAATACATGTAGATCCTGTCCCTCAGAATCTCCTCCAACAACTTACCCAACACTGACGTCAGGCTCATTGCTGTACAGTTCCCTGACTTCAGGTTGGAATCCTGAGCCAGAGCCACGTGGAGTCGCTGCTGAATGGAGTCTCTACACAGGGCCAGACCGACCACACTGTCACCGCCAAGATGGTACAGAAGGTTCGAGAAAAGCTGGTCCCGGTCAAACCTCATCTTCAGCTGCTGCTGAAGCAGCCTGGTCAGAGGAGCCGCATGGATGCAGCCATGCGGAACGGTGGGATTCCCATCGCAGCAGCCTCAGGGAACCTCCTTCCTCACCCAGAGAAGCAAAGGTGAACTTAATGATGCTAGAAGAATACCTGTAAGAGAAGAGAAAAGAAAAGAAGGGTGAGGCATACCTGGTACTCAGAGACAGACAGGGCAGGAGCCCAGTGCTTCCTAATCTGCCACTCCCACCATTGTGTGGGTGTATTTATCAGTAGTTAGAAGGATTCCTGTTCTGTTTTGAAGAAGCGACAATCTCCAGCCTCTCCAAGGACTTTTTTCAAAGACAACAGAATCACAGAATTGTTGTCGTATGGAGGGAGGCCATTCGTGCTAACTCCTGCTTATCAAATGTAAGAGCAGGAGTAGGCTGTTCTGCCCATTTAGGTCTGTTCCACCATTCATTGGGATCAGGGCTGATCTGATAACCCTCAACTCCCCTTTCCTGCCTTTTCCCCATAAGCCTTGATTCTCTTCCTGATTAAAAATCTGTCTGCCTCAACCTTAAATACACCGCTAAAGCTCACACAATGCCAGGTTATGGTCCAACAGGTTTATTGTTGTCAACCACCTGATGAAGGAGCAGTGTTTCAAACGCTAGTGCTTCCAAATAAACCTGTTGGACTATAACCTGATGTTGTGTGATTATTAACTTTGTCCACCCCTGTCCAACACCGGCACCTCCACATCTTAAATATACTGAGTGACCGAGCCCTGACAGCTGTCTGCGATAATTCCACAGATTCACCACCCTCTGAAAGAGGAAAGTCTTCCTTATCTCTGTCTTAAATGGGTGACCCCTTACTCTGAAGTGATGCCCTCTGGTCCTAGATTCTCCTGCAACCTTTCTACACCTACCATGTGAAGTACCTTAGAGGTTTGTTTGTTTCAATAGGGTCACTCTTACTCTGCTATACTCTAGGGAGAATGGGGCCAACCTACTCAACAAATCCTCATACCAAAGCCAAGGAGTTTTGAATCATGGTGATGACATGAGACTAGTAATTCAGAACCTGGGCTAACGTTCTGTGGGTGTTGACTCAAATCCTACCATGGCTGATGGTAAACCTTTACATCAATTACAGTCCAGCCCAATGATAACCACGTAAGCTCAGACCTGACTCTGTTGTCAGGGTGCGGAGGCATGCTGTTTCTGAGAGGACCCAGAGCACCCATTCCCACCCTGGGGCCTGGTTCCTATGGTGATCCTGACCTTAGGTGGATGTATCCACCACTGCCTCACATGCCCAAATGCATGGCTGCTGCCCTCTGACTGACTGCAGCTCTTGGGAAATGCCATCCCTGCCCCCAGGCTCCTTGATTTCAGGACAGCCCCTCCACTGCCCAGACAAGTACGTCTTTAGTGACCGAACAGCCTGAAATCAGAAACTTGGGAAAACCCCACAGCTCTGTTACCTTCTGTTGATCTCTCTGTTTCTATAGCTGCAGACACGGACTTCCTTTTCCACAGCAAACTCAGCGGGCTGAATATTCTGCTTTTCTCTATATTAACTAACTCTTCAATGTGTGTTGCCATTTTCTAATACTTGGATACACGCACCCACAAATCCCTCCATTCCTGCCCCCATTTTAACATTTTGTTGCCCATTCTCATTCTTCGTAAAGGAATAAAGACAGAAAGTGCTGGTGAAGAAGTCATTTGACCCGAAACACTAACTCAGTCTTTCTCCCCACAGATGCTACCAGACCTGCTGAGTTTCTCCAGCACTTTTTTATTTCAGGTTTCCAGCATCACCAGGAATTTATTTTTATTTTAGATTTCCTAAATGAATATCATTTCAACCATGTCAACATTAAATTTCCTTCCATTTTATCACTCTGTCCAAATCCACATCCCTTCCAGTCTGGCACTATTCTCCTTATCTATTTTCCCTAAAGTTCTGCATTCTATAGTGATCAGAAACTTTAGAATGGGACATTAGTGTACATACTCGGATCTATGGAATCCCTAAATCCTTGATGCTAAACATAGAGCTAACAGTGTACTGGAGAGTCATGGTGATTATTCACCAACTGCCAATTTCTATTTTATTTTTGTTTTAACAAAAGATGAAAGTCAAAGCAGCATCATTTGGCCTTGCATCATAGATTCAGCCTGTGATCACAAAATGATGGCACCTCTCCAGCAGAAAGGCTGATATTACTGAGTAATTACTGTGCAATTATCTCGGTCCTGTTTTTCTTTGTGAGCTGAGTGAAAAATCTGACATGTGAAATACAGACAAACTATATTTTTTAGCAGCTTTGATGTGGAGGTGCTGGTGTTGGACTGGGCTGGACAAAGTCAGAAGTCACACGAGACCAGGTGATAGTCCAACAGGTTTATTTGGCATCACAAAACTTTCAGAGTGCTGCTTCAGATGTTGGGCAATACTCTGAAAGCTTGTGATTTCAAATAAATCTGTTGGACCATGACTTGGTGTTGTGCGACTTCTGACTTTAGCGGCTTTATTAGTGAGTCTTTCTTATTGGCTGTACAATTCTCATTAAATTTGGTGATTTCCTCTTGGAACTGTGTATCTGTTTGTGGACTTGCTATGCTCTGGGATCACCTTTCCACTATTCCCTCCCATGATGTAGAGTGTGTGTGTGTGTGTGTGTGTGCGTGCGTGTGTGTGTGTGTGTGCGTACGTGCATGTGTGTGCGTGTGTGTGTGTGTGCGTGTGCGTGTGTGCGTGTGTGTGTGTGTGTGCGTGTGCGTGTGTGCGTGCGTGTGTGTGTGTGTGCCATTTTCTAATACTTGGTACTTGGATACATGCACCCACAAATCATGATGTAGAGTGTGTGTGTGTGTGTGCGTGTGTGTGTGTGTGCGTGCGTGCATGTGTGTGTGTGTGTGCGTGTGTGTGCGTGTGCGTGTGTGCGTGTGTATGTGTGTGTGTGTGTGTGTGCGTGTGTGTGTTTGTGTGCGTGTGTGTGTGTGCGTGTGTGTGTTAACATTGTCTATTTAAAGTTTGTAATTTTGGATTTTGAATTGTCACCATTTTCAGTGTTTCTGAAGTGAATAGTTTACTTGTAAGCATTTCTGCAGCCAATGTGTTTTCTTTTAAACTAGTTTCTCCAGAAATTTCTGTCTTGGTTTCTGATTTTCAGTATCCACAGATCTGGGGAAAGATTTAAAAGGGACCTGAGGGGCAACCTTTTCACACAGAGGGTGGTGGCTGGCACAATTGCAACATTTAAAAGGCATCTGGATGGGTATATGGAAGGGTTTACAGGAATATGGGCCAAGTGCTGGCAAATGGGACTAGAGCAGTTTAGGGTATCTGGTCGGCATGGACAAGTTGGACTGAAGGGCCTATTTCCATGATGTATAACTCTATGAAGAAGGGCTCATGCCCGAAACGTCGATTCTCCTGCTCCTTGGATGCTGCCTGACCTGCTGCGCTTTTCCAGCAACACATTTTCAGCTCTGATCTCCAGCATCTGCAGTCCTCACTTTCTCGTATAACTCTATGACTCTAGTTAATAAAGATTATCGGACCTTGAGTTTCATAAAGCAAGTATTCAATACCAAGCTGTGTCAAATCTCTATGAAATTTTGGTTAGGACACAGCTAGAGTTTCAATCTAGTTCTGACCAACATCCTTTAGGAAGGCTGTGAGGTTTCTTGAGAAGGTGCAGAGGAGTCTAACCAGAATAATCCTAGGATTAAGGGATTTCAGCAAGAGGCTTCAGTTAAAGAAGGCTGTAGTCCTTTAGTGCAGGAGGTTTAGAGAATATTTGGTAAAGGTGTGCAAGATGATGACAGGTTTAGACAGGTGGACAGCAAAACATTGCTCCCAATTTCAGTGGTAAGAGACACAGATTAAAGTTTCTGAGCGAGAGATGAAGGACGCACAAAGGAAGAGAAATGTGGGAGCCAGTATTTGCCCCTCAATCAATAAAGTGGAGTAGTTAGAAGGTCATGTCCTCCTTGCTGTTTGTGGATCACAAAGAGACTTCACCAATATTTCAAAGGTTGTGTTGTGTTTAGATCATCCTGCAGTATGAAAGGCCACATGGAAATACAAGACTTTGTTTTAGATGTATGCTAATTCTCCTAAAATGCTTGTGCCTCTGTAAAGGAATGTTGATGGGACTTCAGTATCAATCAGCATTTGCTACCCATTAATCAGCAACAGTTGGCTTTCACGTGTCTGATGGACATATGCTACAATCTGTGTGCACTTCTGTGAAACAGTCATAGAAATATAGAAACTAGAAGCAGGAATAGGCCATTCAGCCCATCAAGGAGGTAAAACGATGAAGGGCTTTTGCCCAAAATGTCGATTTCGAAGCTCCTTGGATGCTGCCTGAACTGCTGTGCTCTTCCAGCACCACTAATCCATTCAGCCCATCAAGCCTGCTGTATCTTTCAATATGACCATGGCTGATACTTTATCTCAATGTCTTGTTCCCATTTTCTCCAGCTACACCTTGACGTCTTTAAAATTTAAACATTTATCCATCTCTTTTTTGAATACATTCAGTGATATGGCCTCCACGGCGTTTTGTGGTAGTGAATTTCCACAGGTTCACTACCCTCCATGTGAAAGAAAATGTTCCTGATCTCAGTCCGAACTGGTATACCCCCAATCCTAGGATTGTGTCCATTGGTTCTAGACTCCCCCCAATGTGGGGACGCAGCCTTCCTGCATCTAGTCTGTCCAGCCTTGTTAGAATTTGACACATTTCAGTCAGATCCCTTCTCATCCTTCAAAATTCGCGTGAATCCAGGCCCAGTCAAACCAATCACTCCTCTTAGGCCAGATCTGTAATGCTCATGTGAGAAATGTGAGATCTCCAAAACATACAGGTTCGGAACAAAATACTCTGGAGCAGGATAGAGGTTTGCAAATCCATTCAAGCCAAAGGGGAGCACTTATTGTTGCACGTTTCAACTGAAATCGAACATAGAACATAGAAAACTACAGCAAAGAACAAGCCCTTCGGCCCACAATGTTGTGCCGAGGATTACTCCTAATCTAAAATAAAATAACCGAACCTACACACCCCTCAACTCATTGCTATCCATGTGCATGTCCAGCAGTCACTCAAGTGTCCCTAATGACTCTACTTCCACCACCACCGCTGGCAACACATTCCATGCATTCACAACTCTCTGCGTAAAGAACCTACCTCTGATGTCTCCTTTATACCTTCCTCCTATTATCTTCAAACTATGACCCCTCACACCAATCAATCCTGTCTTGGGGAAAAGTCTCTGGCTATTGACTCTATCCACGCCTCTCATTACCTTGTATACCTCGATCAGGTCTCCTCTCTTCCTCCTTCTCTCCAGAGAGAAAAGTCTGAACTTAGTCAACCTCTCTTCGTAAGACAAGCCCTCCAGTCCAGGCAGTATCCTGGTAAACCTTCTTTGCACCCTCTCCAAAGCCTCTGTATCTTCCCTATAGTAGGGCGACCAGAACTGGAAGCAATATTCCAAGTGTGGTCTCACCATGGACTTGTAGAGCTGCAGCACACAGTGTTCCTCCACACTGCCAAGAATCCTGTGTTTAATCCTATATTCAGCATTCAAGTTTGACCTTCCAAAATGCATCACTTCATACTTATTCAGGTTGAACTCCATCTGCCATTTCTCAGCCCAGCTCTGCATCCTGTCTATGTCGTGCTGCAGCCTGCAACAGCCCTCGATACCCTCAATGGCACCTCCAATCTTTGTGTCATCTGCAAATTTACTAACCCACCCCTTAACCTCCTCATCCAAGTCATTGATAAAAACTACAAAGAGCAGAGGCCCAAGAACAGAGCCCTGCGGGACCCCACTCAATGCTGACCTCCAGGCAGAATACTTTCCATCTACAACCGCTCTCTGCCTTCTGTCAGCCAGCCAACTCTGAATCCAGATAGCCAAATCTCCCTGTATCCCATACTTCCTGACTTTATTGTGGTTCTGTTCGCCGAGCTGGAAATTTTTGTTGCAAACGTTTCGTCCCCTGTCTAGGTGACATCCTCAGTGCTTGGGAGCCTCCTGTGAAGTGCTTCTGTGATCTTTCCTCCAGTGTTTATAGTGGCCTGTCCCTGCCGCTTCCGGTTGTCAGTTTCAGCTGTCCGCTGTAGTGGTTGGTATATTGGGTCCAGGTCGATGTGTTTGTTGATGGAGTTTGTGGATGAGTGCCATGCCTCTAGGAATTCCCTGGCAGTTCTTTGTTTGGCTTGCCCTATAATAGTAGTGTTGTCCCAGTCGAATTCATGTTGCTTGTCATCTGCGTGTGTGGCTACTAGGGATAGCTGGTCGTGGCGTTTCGTGGCTAGTTCATGTTCATGGATGCGGATTGTTAGCTGTCTTCCTGTTTGTCCTATGTAGTGTTTTGTGCAGTCCTTGCATGGGATTTTGTACACTACATTGGTTTTGCTCATGCTAGGTATCGGGTCCTTCGTTCTGGTGAGTTGTTGTCTGAGAGTGGCTGTTGGTTTGTGTGCTGTTATAAGTCCTAGTGGTCGCAGTAGTCTGGCTGTCAGTTCTGAAATGCTCCTGATGTATGGTAGTGTGGCTAGTCCTTTGGGTTGTGGCATGTCCTCGTTCCGTTGTCTTTCTCTTAGGCATCTGCTGATGAAATTGCGCGGGTATCCGTTTTTGGTGAATACCTTGTACAGGTGTTCCTCTTCCTCTTTTTGCAGTTCTGGTGTACTGCAGTGTGTTGTGGCCCTTTTGAACAGTGTCTTGATGCAACTTTGTTTGTGTGTGTTGGGGTGGTTGCTTTCATAGTTCAGGACTTGGTCTGTGTGTGTGGCTTTCCTGTATATACCGGCCCTACCTTCTCCCTAATCATTCTCTTATTCCTCATGGTATGAGCAAAATGCCTTTGGATTCTCCCTAATCCTTCTCGCCAAACTTTTTTTTGCCCCCTCCTGTCTGTCCCCAGTCCAGTTCTGAGCTCCTTTCTAGCAAACCTGTAACCCTCTAAAGCTGTGCGAGATCCTTGCTTCCTCCACCTTACGTAAGCTGCCTTCTTCCTTCTGACGAGAAGCTCCTCTGTTCTCGTCATCCAAGGTTCCTTAATCTTACCCCTTCTTACCGGTCTCAGAGGAACAAATTTGTGTATCACTCGCAACAACTGCTCCTTAAACAGTTTCCATGTGTCTGTTGTGCCCTTTGTGTGGTACAGATACTCCCAATCTGTACTTCCCAACACCTGTCTGATAATTTCCTTTTCCCCAATTAAATATCTTCCCTTAGTAATTGTTCCTTTCCCTCTCCAACGCTATGGTTAATGTGAGGCAGTTATGGTCACTGTCACCAAAGTGTTCTCCCACCACGAGATCTTATACCTGTCCTGGCTCACTGCCGAGCACCAAATCCAAAATGGCATCTCCCCTCATCGGCCTGTCCACATACTGAGTAAGGAAACCCTCCTGAATACACCTGACAAAAACGGCTCCATTCAAACCACCTGCACTAAGGAGGTTCTAGTCGATATTGGGAAAGTCAAAATCACTCATAACAACAACCCGGCTACATCTGCATTTTTCCTAAATCTGCCAGCCTATGAGATCTTCAATCTCCCTACTGCTATTAGGTGGTCTGTAGAAATCCCCCACTAAGGTGGCTGCTCCCTTGTTGTTCCTAACTTCCACCCATACTGACTCAGTAGATAAATCTTCCTCGACAACCTTCGTTTCTGTAGCTGTGATGCACACTCTGATTAACAATGCTACACCCCCTCCTCTTTCTCCCCGTCCCTGTTCTTTTTAAACATTTTAAACCCTGGAACATCTAACAACCATTCCTGTCCCTGTGAAACCCACGTCTCTGTATTGGCCACAACATCCTAGCCCCAAGAACTGATCCATGCTCTAAGTTCATCACTCTTATTTCGGACACTCCTTGCATTAAAGCAGACACACTTCAACTGATCTCTTTGTTTCACCACGTGAAAAACCTTCCTGATAGATTCACTACATCCTGTCACTGCCCCATCTATAACTACCCCCCTCTCAGATATGTAGCTCTGGTTCCCACCCTCCTGCCAAACTAGTTTAAACCCTCCCGAATCACACGAACAAATCTCCCACCCAGGACATATGTGTCCCTCCAGTTCAGGTGCAGCCCGTCCTTCATGTACAGGTCCCACCTTCCCCAGAAGGTATCCCAGTGGTCTATGTATCTGAAGCCCTCCCTCCTGCACCAGCCTCACAGCCACGTGTTAAGCTGCACTCGCTCACTGTTCCTCACCTCACTATCTCGTGGCACCGGTAGCAAATCTGAGATCACTACTCTACTCATCCTGCTCTTCAGCTTCCAACCTAACTCTCTGTGGTCACTTTTCAGATTCTCAATCCCTTTCCTGGCTATATCATTGGTGCCAATATGTACCATGATTTCTGGCTGCTCACCCTCCCCCTTCACCCAATCAGCGACATCCCGGACCCTGGCACCGGGGAGGCAACATACCTTCCGGGAGTCCCATTCCTGACCACAAAATCTCCTGTCAATCCGTCTAACTATTGAGTCCCCTACCACTAGTGTTTTTCTATTCTCTCCCCATCCCTTCTGACTCACAGTACCAGGCTCAGTGCCAGAGATCTGACATGTCCTGAAAATACTTTTTACTTATCATGTTGGAAACTGACAAAGGAAAGGGAGGGGAGAGCTGGAAAGAGGAGTTATGGAATACACAGATGAATTTGAGTTAATCAGTGTTCTTTTTATTTCAAAAACATACTTTATTCATAAATATACTTTATTCATAAATAAGGAGCTCAGGTAAGCTTCTGGATGTAGGTTTGCTTGCTGTTTTACAAAATACCGTGCAAGGACTGTAACAAATACTACATTGGACAAACAGGCAGAAAACTAGCCACCAGGATACATGAACATCAACTAGCCACAAAGCGACATGACCCTCTCTCACTGGTATCCTTACATAAGGATGAGGAAGGACACCACTTCGACTGGGACAACACATCCATCTTGGGACAAGTTAAACAGAGACACGCACAAGAATTCCGAGAACCATGGCATTCCAAGTGGAACCCTATCAACAAACACATCGACTTGGACCCCATTTACAACCCTCTGAGAAAAAGAACAGGAAATGGCATCACCACTGGATTTGATGTCACCAACCCAAGGAAATCTAAACACATAAATAGGAAGCGGCCATGCCACCAGTGCTTCACCCGGAGGCTCGCTGCTGATGTTACCGAGTATGGTGACAAAACGTCTGAAACCAACCCTTCCAGCTCAGTGAGCAAACCTACATCCATAGTCACAAATGCAGTTCAGTTCTGTACAGTGATATGTCAAGGATACAAACAAACTTTGGAGTTTGACTCTTTCCAAACAAATAAAATATTATTGTGACTTCAATAATCAAAGGTTAGCATTCTGATGTTAAGTTGAACCCTAGACTGCACAGTGCATAATGCTCTGTTACCTTACCCTCTTATACTTTGTATTTATATACGTTATTTAACAGTAACCTGTAAATATGGTCTGAGCTTGTATAAGGACCGAGAAAATCCACACCAGAACAAAATCAAAAAATCTTGTGCTCTGTAAGTCAATGATAGAAGAAGTCACGGCTTTATTGATGCGTTGGTAATCAGATTGTAATCATTGGCTTTGAATACAAGTGAGACAAGCAGAGTGTGACAGGATAGAATAATGAGCTCTGCAGAGCGGGGATCCCCCTGCCTCGGTACAAGCTAGGTTGCAGATGGGAAAATCCCCAAGGTTGCAAGTAAGTTTGGACTGTTGCTGTTTGTGTGGGGAATTACTCAGCAGGTTTTCAGTCCTGCTGAGCACAGCTGTTCACTCCAATTAATGAATCATCCCAGCGACTGAGACGTGGCTGTAGAAACTGTGCAGCTAAATAGCTACCATCCATTGCCAATCCTGACAAGTAATTCTGCTGTAAAAATAAAAACAGAAGGGTTCCCAGCTTACAGATTCGGTAAATATCCAAATGAGATTCCAGAGAGTATGGAATTGCACAGGCTCTTACAGTCTCTGTGCTTTTTATTCTTTCATTGGATGTGAATGTCACTAGCAAGGTCAGCATTTGATGCTCATCCCTAATCGCCCAGTTTGCTGGGCCATTTCAGAGGGCAGTTAAGAGGTAATGTCATTATTGTGAGGCCTGGTGTCAGACAGAGGTCAGACTGAGTAAGG
The DNA here is from genome assembly GCF_037043375.1 of Chiloscyllium plagiosum. Lineage (NCBI taxonomy): Eukaryota > Metazoa > Chordata > Chondrichthyes > Orectolobiformes > Hemiscylliidae > Chiloscyllium > Chiloscyllium plagiosum. Next base: position 3,868,305 of record NW_028270149.1, on the reverse strand, counting down.
AAGGTGGACTTTCTCCTAGAACTGGATGAGCTTTTTTCTGATAATCACTGATGGTTCCATAGTCCTCATCCTTCAGACCTCCAGTGCCAACTGGTGTTGTACTTCTGAAGGTGGGTCCATAATTTACACAGTGCTAGCCTCCGAGTGAAGGTTACTTTCAAACCTCACACTGAGGGGCTGTAGAATGTTTTAGAGGTAGAGGGCAGAGACATTTCAAAACACAAGAACATTTTTTAACACTGATGTGGAGGAGCCGGTGATGGACGGGGGTGGATAAAGCTAAAAATCACACAACACCAGGTTATAGTCCAACAGGTTTATTTGGAAGCACTAGCTTTCGGAGCACTGCTCCTTCATCAGGTAGCTAGTGGGGCAGGACTATAGGCGACAGAAATTATATTAAAAGGTCAATGTGGCATACAATTGATGCGATGTAATGAACAAAGTGGGCGGCACGGTGGCACAGTAGTTAGCACTGCTGCCTCGCAGCGCCAGAGACCCGGGTTCAATTCCCGCCTCAGGCGACTGACTGTGTGGAGTTTGCACGTTCTCCCCGTGTCTGCGTGGGTTTCCTCCGGGGGCTCCGGTTTCCTCCCACAGTCCAAAGATGTGCAAGTCAGGTGAATTGGCCATGCTAAATTGCCCGTAGTGTTAGGTAAAGGGGTAAATGTAGGGGTAGGGGTATGGGTGGGTTACGCTTCGGCGGGTCGGTGTGGACTTGTTGGGCCGAAGGGCCTGTTTCCACACTGTAAGTAATCTAATCTAATCTAAAGCTAGTTTGCTGTAAAGTCTTTAATCAGAATGGGGATGCAGATTTCGATTGATTAATATATAAATCCCAGAACTTCTTTCAAGTCACAGTCCTGAGATAACTTAAGGTTTCATTTAAAAAAAGTGAAATCTCAGCTCAGACAATGCATTAAAGGTGTGAGGTTAGAGTCTGCCTGTATTCTAACCTTGAGTCAGACTGGTTCTATTTCCAAAGTCGGAATTTCTAAAATGTTACATGGACTGACTGCCTACAGATTTTGTGCTTTTCGAACAAAATAGAATGTATCTGCAAATACAAATCTGCAAATGCAGATTCACACCATTTGACTTGTGTGGCTGCGTGCGTGAGGGAGAGAGAGTGTGTGCGGGAGAGAGGGAGAGAGTGTCTGTGTGTGTGTGTACGTGTGTGCATGTGAGGGAGAGAGAGAGTGAGAGTGTGTGTGAGTGTGTTGCGCGAGTGTGACAGAGTATATACGTGTGTGTGTGTGCCCTGCATTAGAGTCACCTGCAGTGTGACATGAACCCAAGGTCCCGGTTGAGGCCATTCCCATGGCTATCAGCCTCTGCTCAGCAACTCTGCATTGTTGCTTGTCCCAAAGTCTACCTTGGAAGATGGTCACCTGAAGATCTGAGGCCGAATGTCCCTGACCACTGAAGTGTTCTCCCACTGGGAGCGAACATTCCTGTCTGGCGATTGTTGTGAAGTATTCATGCATCCATTGTTGTAGTGTCTGCTTGGTCTCGCCGATATACCATGCCTCCTTGCCTCTACGTATGAGATAGACATCGCTGGCCGGGTCACATGAGTAACTGCCACGCACATGGTAGGTGGTGTTCACACATGTAATGATGGTGTCTGTGTCGACACTCTGACACGTCTTGCAATGGTTGTCATGACAGGGTTGTACAGTATTGTGGTCGATGTTGTCCTGAAAGCTGGGTGGTTTGCTGTGAACCATTGTCTGTTTAAGGTGTTCTTGAGAAGATTTGTCGCTCAGGTTGAGGTTCTGGATGTAGGTTTGCTCGCTGAGCTGGAAGGTTCATTTTCAGACGTTTCGTCACTATACTAAGTAACATCTTCAGTGAGCCTCCGGAGGAAGCACTGCTGGTGTTTCCTGCTTTCTATTTATGTGTTTGCGTTTCCTTGGGTTGGAGATGTCATTTACTGTGGTGACATCATTTCCTATAGTGGTATCATTTCCTGTTTATTTTATCAGTGGGTGGTAGATGGGAACCAAGTCAATGTGTTTGTTGATAGTGACCAGGGCCTCCAAGCCCTCCGTTTCTTCCTTTCCCGATGTCACTACCAGTACCCTTCCACAGACACTCTCATTCATTTGGCTGAACAGGTCCTTACCCTTAACAATTTCTCTTTGGAATGCTCCCACATCTTCCAGATGAAAGGGGTAGCCATGGGCACCCCTATGGGCCCCAGCTATGCCTGTCTCTTTGTCGGCTATGTAGAACAGTCCAGCTTCCATAGTTACACCGGCACCACTCCCCACCTCTTCCTCCGCTACATTAATGACTGCATTGGCGCCACCTCGTGCTCCTGCGAGGAGGTTGAGCAGTTCATCAACTTCACCAACACATTCCACCCTGACCTTAGATTTACCTGGACCATCTCTGACACCTCCCTCCCCTTCCTGGACCTCTCCATCTCCATTAATGACGACCGACTTGACACTGACATTTTTTACAAACCCACCGACTCCCACAGCTACCTGGATTACACCTCTTCCCACCCTACCTCCTGCAAAAATGCCATCCCGTATTCCCAATTCCTCCGCCTCCGCCATATCTGCTCCCAGGAGGACCAGTTCCACCACAGAACACACCAGATGGCCTCCTTTTTTAGAGACCGCAATTTCCCTTCCCACGTGGTTAAAGATGCTCTCCAATGCATCTCGTCCACATCCCACACCTCCACCCTCAAACCCCACCCTTCCAACTAGAACAAGGACAGACCCCCCGGTGCTCACCTTCTACCCCACCAACCTCCACAGAAACCATATCATCCGCTGACATTTCTGCCACCTACAAACAGACCCCACCACCAGCGATATATTTCCCTCCCCACCCCTATCCACGTTCCACAAAGACAGTTCCCTCTGTGATTACCTGGTCTGGTCCACGCCCCCCTACAACCCACCCTCCCTTTCTGGCACCCTCCCCTGCCACCGCAGGAACTGCAAAACCTGCGCCCACACCTCCTCCCTCACCTCCATCCAAGGTCCTAAAGGAGCCTTCCACATCCATCAAAGTTTCACCTGCACATCCACTAATATCATTTATTGTATCCGTTGCTCCCGATGCGGTCTCCTCTACATTGGGGAGACTGGACGCCTCCTAGCAGAGCGCTTTAGGGAACATCTCCGGGACACCCGCACCAATCAACCAAATCACCCCGTGGCTCAACATTTCAACTCCCCCTCCCACTCTGCCGAGGACATGGAGGTCCTGGGCCTCCTTCACCGCCGCTCCCTCACCACCCGACGCCTGGAGGACGAACGCCTCATCTTCCACCTCGGAACACTTCAACCCCAGAGCATCAATTTGGACTTCAACAGTTTCTTCATTTCTCCTCCCTCCACCTTACCCCAGCTCCAACCTTCCAGCTCAGCACTGTCCCCATGACCTGTCCTACCTACCAATCTCCATTCCTATCTATCTGCTCCACCCTCCCCCTGACCTATCACCTCTATCCCCACCCCCATCCACCTACTGCACTCTCAGCTACTTTCTCCCCAGCCCCACCCCCCCTCCGATTTATCTCTCCACCCCGGAGACCCCCTGCCTCATTCCTGATGAAGGGCTTTTGCCCGATACGTTGATTTTCCTGCTCCTTGGATGCTGTCTGACCTGTGCTTTTCCAGCACCACTCTAATCTTGACTCTGGTTGGAATGCCATGCTTCTAGGAATTCTCGTGCGTGTCTCTGTTTGTCGTGCTTGTCCTAGAATGGATGTGTTGTCCCAGTTGAAGTGGTGTCCTTCCTTATCTGTATGTAAGGATACTAGCAAGAGAGGGTCATATCGTTTTGTGGCTAGTTGGTGTTCATGTATCTTGGTGGCTAGTTTTCTGCCTGTTTGTCCAATGTAGTGTTTGTTACAGTCCTTGCACGGTATTTTGTAAATAACATTAGTTTTGCTTATTTCTGTATTGGGTCTTTCAAGTTCATTAGCGCTGTTTTAGTGTGTAGGTGGGTTTGTGGGCTACCATGATGCCAAGGGGTCTGAGTAGTCTGGCAGTCATTTCTGAAATGTCTTTGATGTAAGGGAGAGTGGCTAGGGTTTCTGGACGTGTTTTGTCTGCTTGTTTGTCACCCCTACATCAAATGACATCACTACAGGAAATGACATCACCAACCCAAAGAAACCCAAACATATAAATAGAAAGCAGGAATCATGAACAGTGCTTTGCCTGAGGCCCACTGAAGATGTTGCCCAGTAGGGTGACGAAACGTCTGGAAATGAACCTTCCAGCTCAGCGAACAAACCTACATCCAGAACCTCAACCTGAGCTACAAATCTTCTCAAAATTCATTTGGGCTATTGCTGAGCAGATAAATTAGACAATATTCTGAAGGAGACATCAGGTGGTCCTGATGAAGGCAAGTGTCTACATTGACAGAAGTGGGAGGAAACATTTCCCCTGAGAGCCTCTCAAAACCTAGGAAACTCCCAATCCTGGGGCATGGGATCACTGAAAATTTGCTATTGTATGTGGAACTATCAGGATCTTTGTAGAGCTCTTCAGACAGAGCACAAGGAAAAGCGAAATGGGGCGTGTAAGAAATGCTGAAAAATGTGTTGCTGGAAAAGCGCAGCAGGTCGTGTAAGAAATGTCCCACAATAATCTTGGTAACTTTAATCTGCATGTAGATTAGAATAACCAGATTGGCAAATGTTAGCTGGGAAATGAGTTAATAGTGCGCACTCTTGTCAATGTCTCCACTCGAGCCAGACGGAAGACCGGCTATCCTAGATTTGACAATGTGCAATGAGATAAGAATAATCAATAACCTCATGGGAAATGAGTTTGTAGGTAACAGTGATCACAACATGATGGGACTTCATGTTCAATTTGGAAGGGAGAAATGATGGTCCAAGGCAAGTGTTTTCAATGACAATAAAAATAGCAATGAGAGTGTAAAGGCAAAAGTGTCTCTGGCAAACTTGGTTTCAAGACATAAACATAGAGTCATGGTGGCTGGTCTTTAATATTGCTCAATAACCTTCAGTGAAGATTTATCACAGTGAGAAAGGGAAGTTCTTTGAGAGGGATGCATCCTTTTGGCTAAATGAGGAAGTCAACAATAGTATTAAATTGAAAGCAACACTGTGCAAATCAGCAGAGAGTAGTGATCAGTAAGAGGATAGAGCAGTTAGCAAAGAATTACTAAAAATAATGATGCAGAGAGCAGAATGTGAGTGAAAGCTGTCTGGTCTTCAAAAAGTACGAATTTCGACAAGCATTTTCATAGGGACAGAATATAGAGTTACAAAGAAGAGTCATATTGGATGCCAAATGTTCCTCTGCTTCTCCTTCTACAGCTGCTGCCAGACCTGTTGAGTTTTTCTAGCACATCTTGATTTTTAAGAAAACTGATGTTGGTTTTCTGGAGCGTGAGCCGAGGTTGTGGAAAACAAAGAAATGGCAAAGGCTTTGCAGGTGAAGGTTGGAAACTTTCCCAAAGGGCACTGAAAATCAACAGGTAACATGGACTGAGGAACTTAATCACCACCAGGGAAAAGGAGCTTGGAAAACAACTGGGACTAAAGGCTGATGAGTCCCCAGAGGCCTTACAAGCTGCATAGTAAGGTCTTCAAATAAGTGACAGTGCAGACACTAGGTACACTGTCATATAATCTTCTAATAATCGATAGATTCTTAAAGGGTCTCATCAGATTGTAAAATGGCAAACTTAAAACCTTTATTCAAGGAAAGAGAGAGGCAGAGCAGGAAACTGCAGGCCAGTTAAACCTAACATCTATTATTGGGAAGAGTCCAGAATCCATGATTAAGAAGGTTGTAGCAGGAGACTTGAAAATCACAATATGACCAGACTACCCCAACATGACTTTATGAAAGGAATAGCGTTGTATCTCTTGCATTAGAGCTTTGTGACTAAATACACCCTCAGCGGGTAGAGGGGAGCTAAGAGATATAGGCCACTTAGATTTCCATAAGACATTTGATTGTGTACCACATCAAGTGTACCTACATAAGACAGCATAGTTTAGAAATTAACCAACAACATGGAGAAAGCATTGGATAGCTAACAAGAAGTAGAAGGCTGTGGCAGCCATTTGAGACAGAAATAGATACTTCCTTGATTATTGAGAGGATTAGGTGTTATGGGGGAAAAGCTAGAGAATGGGGTTGAGAAACAGATGCGCTGTGTTCGAATGGTTGATGGGCCGAATGGTCTAATTCTGCTCCTGTATCTTATAGTCTTTTGAACTTATAGCACATGGTAGGATGATCAGTAAATTCAACTCTTGGGATCTAAGGGAAAGTGGCTAGTTCGATCCTAAAGTAGCTTAATATCAGAAAGTGAAGTGTCACAGTTGATGGAAGCTTTTGTGAATGGAAGTAGTTACCAGTGAAGTTCTTCTGAACTCAGTACTGCGTCCTTTGCTGTGTTTGGGCATGTCAATGCCTCAGAGTAAACGCAAGGGGTAAGATAAAGAAACTTGTTGATGATACAAAAATGTACTGTGAGACAGTGAGGAAGAAAACAATACACTGCTGGAGGATGTCAATAAACTGGGCAGGGGTGCAGAAATGAGCCAAGTAGAGTTCAATCTGGAGATGTCTTGTGTTGTTTCTTCAGAAAGAGCCAATAAGGTGAGGGAATCCACATATTGAATGATGGAATACTGAAATGTGTCAAGAAACAGAGGGCCCTTGGGATGTATAATCCCTGAACGTAAGAGGGGAGGTAGATTAATCCTTTCTTGATCTAGGTCCAGGATACAAGGGGATTATGGTAGATTTGTAATCACTAACCAGACCACTAGCCAGTGGCCATGATAATAATGGGAAGTATACACAGGGCATCTGGGAGATTTCCAGGAACAATGCCAAAAGTGGTGATTCTTAGCAAAGACGAAAGGCTGGAGGAGTTTCCTTTGGAACCAAAGCAGAGATTGTTAGGAGATTTAGTTGAGATGTATGCGAGTTTGAGGAGCCTGGATAGAAAGGATAGGAAGGAGCTATTTCCTAAGCAGAGTGCTCATTAATTCAGCAATGTAGATTGAAAATAATTGGTAGCAATATTAGAAGAAGGAGCTAGAAAGAATATTTGACCCAGGGGTTGATGGGGATCTGGAACATACTGTCTGAAAGAATGGTAGTGGTGGAAACTCACATTGCAGTTATAAAGGACTTGGATGTACACTTGAGGTATACTGTAATTAGTGGCCAGTTTCCATGGATACCATGATGAGAGAAGTATGAGACCATTTTGAATGGAGAAAGGGAGACTAGGATCTTTCTCTTACATATCCATCTTTCAGTCTTTCTACATATTTCTCTGCCTCTCGGCTCCACCATTTCATCACTGTCTTACGGACAAAAACCTTCATCTCTTTCTCAATCAGATTAAAATAACAAATCTGTTGTACTTCATTGCAGAGAATAAAACTGTAATCCTTTCTCAGGGTAAATATTTTCAATTTGATCTGTTCACAAATGTTATTGCACAGTTCAAGGGGAGAGGTGACTTGAATCCCAGCCTTCTATCTCAGAGGTAGGGCACTACCACTGAACCACAGGCGCCACCCCACCTCCCCCCCCCTCCCCCCCCACTCTCTCACGCTCAGCAAAATTTATCTGGAGTGATACAGCTTCATGGTTGACTCATTCCTGAAGTATGATTTGCAATTTGAATAATTGATACTTCAGTTATTTTCAATGGAATATGTATAATTGGATCTGTCACCAGTCATTTAATCCAATGAAAGTTGACCTTTGAGTGTGGATCACTCTCAGCTTAATTTGTTTGTTTAAAGAGAGTTTAAACATATTGACCTTTCAAAAAGATCCTGTGGGAGACTTAGTGATGCATTCCTTGATTTAGCTCAAATGATCAATGGAACATGTAACACAGCATGTGCTTCCACACACGGTTTACATTTCTACTGCACTGAGTCAACTGCAGCATCTTACATGTATGCAAGACCTTTAACATGGAGATGTTTTACAAAGTGCTTCGCATGAATGATAAAACATGATTCCAGAGGGCACGGCGAGGATTCCACATGAACAAACCTTATAATTAAACAGCTCTCTCTATTGTACACGTTCTGTTGTCTGGTGCCTGTCGTTGATGTATAATCTTACTAACATTGTCAGCAGGTTCCTTGTGGTGACAGTAAGACTCAGATTTTCCAGTTCAACAACAATGGACAGGAAAGGCAACTGTGGATACTCATAATCAAGACAAGTCCATTCAACCCCACGGTATTTTACTGTGGCCGGCAACTGAAGGGCTTTGATGGAAGTAAGCATATTGTTGCAATCACACACTGGCTTCTCCCTTGTGTTGCTTTTCATCTTATTTAATGGAAGGCTCGGGAGAGCATAAAAATGTAAGCAACTAGCTGTTATCACACAAAGCCAAGTTATCAAACTTAACGATTTGACTTTGGGAAGTGTTTCCACTCGTTGAGAAAAACAGAAATTGGAGTCAGAAATGTATAACAGTCAGCAATAAACCCAGGGGGGAATTTAGGAGATATTTATCTGCACACAACATTTTTAAAATGTGAACTCACTCACCACTGAGGTGATTAGTATCAGAAATATTTAAGGGGAAATTCCAAATGTTCAGCTACCAATTCCAGATGTTCTCGATAACTGCCAGGGTCTGAGGCAGTCTGGGATTAAACTTGGGTTGAGAGTGTGATGCTGGAAAAGCACAGCCGGTCGGGCAGCATCCAGGGAGCAGGAGAGTCAACATTTCAAACATAAGCCCTTCATTAGGAAATTCCTTAGGTTTGAAATATCAATTTTCCTGCTCCTCGGATGCTGCCTGACCTGTGCTTTTCCAGCATCACACACTCTCGACTCTGATCTCCAGCATCTGCAGTCCTCACTTTCTCCTCAGTGCCTCCTCCTCCTCAAAGATGGAGGAGGGTACCCGCTTTGTGACAGATCTCATTGTGGACATCTCCTGCTTCTGTCTAAGGGGCAGAAGTTGTAGCACGTTAATATATGATACACAGCGGGGTTAATGAGGATTTGCGCAAGAATAAATGACTCTGATTGGTCAGTTTTGCTGGGATGGAGGTTTCAGCATCCCCTGGAGTAGTCCCAGTCTTCACCCACAAACACCAGGATCCTCAATTATCCGTTATCCCACCACCCCGCCTGGCTCCTGTTCTGAGTTGCTTTCTCCTGGAATGAGAGGAAGGGAGGGGTCAAGTGAGATGTAAGGCCGTAAGAAATAGGAGCAGACCGTTCAGCCTTTTGACCCTGTTCCACCATGCTACAGATCACGGCTGATCCAACATTCCTTACATAGAGTTTCCTGCCCTTTCCCTGACTGATCAACAACCTATCCATCTCAGCGTTGAGGGGACCAAGGTGAAACCATCAGCAGTTCTCTCTCTTTAAAATGGCACAGGGTTATGGTGGACTCTATGAACAATACTGAAAGGTTATGAGCAGATACACAAGGCGTGGTTAGAATCTCAGCCTATTTCCTCAGTCTGTTATTCTCACAGTGTGGGCTATAATTTCTCTGCACCTGGATTTGGACACAGCAGTCACGATATATGATCCCACTGGGGTGGGATTGTGCCTTCTTTGAAGATTTCTTCCTCTTCCCTCTCCACAGAGCTCTCCCCCTCTGCTCCATTTTTCTGTTGTCCTAGAACCCAGGAACACTACAGTCCCATTTACAATAGCAGCTTTTGTGTGAACTGGTCACCCTGAAGTGATTTATAGGGTTTAACCCTCTTTTTCGACAGACTTAACTTAGAACAGGAGTATTTCTCTGTCTGCAGAACTCAAGCGAGCTAATTCCATTAATCCTTACTGCTTTGGGTTTGTAACATTTACATATCCATCCCCCAGGAAAAGGAGCTGCCGGGATGTTCCCATCCTGCAAATAACCTATTTCATTTTAAAAAGCCTCAGCTATTAATGACCCAGATATTTTAAGGGTCTGGGATTTTGCTCTCAGAAATACCCTCGCCCACTCAAACAATTCAACAAGATATTAGGCTTTGTTTCATTTGTAACAGAAAAAATTTAACAACTCATTAACTTTGCAATTTTATTAACGGAAACCTCTTTAATAACACCGAAGAAATGTGGATGCTGGAAATCTGAAACAAAAAGAAGAGAATGCTGTAGAAACTGCAGCATTTGTCGAGAGAAAAACAGAATTAATGACCTGAAACACTAACTCTCTTTCTCACTCCCAGGATACTGACAAACCTGCCAAGTTTCTCCAGCACTTTCTATTTCTGTCTAAGGAGTCTCTTTGGCTGAGTGTAGGGCTATGCAAAAAAAACTGCTGTAAGATGTAATGCTGAATCCACCAGAATCCAGTATGATTTTATTTATAACCATTCAAGACTATCAAAGAGCATCTCAGAATATCACCAATTAGTTAAGAATAGAATATCCATCAAAATTTAAAGTAGAGTTTTACCTTAAAGTGCTGAATGTGTAGGATATAATCAGAGACCCTACCGTGTGGAAGCTGGCCATTTGGCCCATGAGTCTACACTGGCCCTCTGAAGAGGCATCTCACCCAGACTAACCCCAGCCCCCTGTAACCCTGCATTTCCCGTGACTGACCCACCTAGCCTGCACATCCCTGAACACTATGGGCAATTTAGCATGGCCAATCCACCCTAACCTACACAGCTTCAGATTGTGGGAGGAAACCAGAGCACCCGAAGGAAACCCAAGCAGACACGGGAGATGTGTGAAAACTCCACACAGCCGAGGTTGGAATCGAACCCGTGTCCCTGGTTGGGTGTGAGGGAGGGGAGGATGTGTAGCAGTGCTAACCATTGAGCCTTTGTGCCACCAGCCTCCCCAGTGTGAGAAAATAACTTTTGCAAAGTATTATCAAAGACTTTGTTAGAATTTCAATGGAAGTGTTTTGGTGATTTCTATTACTTTTGCAACTGTGGGGTCAGTCTTCTGTACCTCCTCTTCCCACTTTCTGCTGATGCTGTATTATTCATTAGTGAAGATTCCTTTATGAGCTTTCATCCAGTCATTTTATTTTGCGATGTTTCATATTCCCCTCAACTCTCACTGATTCTCTCAATCTTCACAGAATCCTTTGTTAAAGCTCAATCAATGACGATGCCTTCTGAGTGCGTTATCATTCTGGCTTTTAATAGTATTTACTCTTTCATACTTGGATGGTTCCAGTATTTCTTCCTTAATTAACATTTCTCTTTCATGCCCAGATATGATGCTGCTCTTTGTCTTTCCAGCCTTTTTTTACAATTACCTTCTCATTGATAATTTTCTTGCTTTTTGTACTGATCACTAATTTAATTAATAGCTGTGTGTTTTCTCCAAGCCCCTTTTAGGGATCTCCTTTCCCTGAAAGCGGAGATGCAGTTTTCCCTGGTGCTCTCACCTGAAACTTTCTCTTTAAATGTTTTAATATCTGTGTGTCTTTTACTTTAATAACTCTAAAAGTATCGCCAAATATTGTTGCAATCAATTCTCTCCCCCCCCCGCCTCCCACCCCTGTGAGTGAATGAGCCAAAAGTAACTCACTGTACTTCCACACATGTTACGATTGAATAATCTACAGGTATCTCATTATTTGATTAGATTCCCCACAGTGTGGAAACAGCCCCTTCGGCCCAACATGTCCACACCGACCCTCCAAAGAGTAACCCACCCAGACCCATTTCCCTCTGACTAATGTATCTAACACTATGGCCAATTTACCTGACCTGCACATCTTTGGACTGTGGGAGGAAACCCACACAGACACGGGGAGAATGTGCAAACTCCACACAGACAATCGCCCGAGGCTGGAATCAAACCTGGGACCCTGGTGCTGGGAGGTAGCAGTGCTAACCACTGAGCCATTGTGCCGCCCCAGATAGCAAGACTAGAAGACCAGAAGACCATAAGCTGATCTTTCATTTGTGCTCATGAACTGACCTGGACCTGCATTGTCCAAGTTTCCAGAACAACTTCCTGAGATTGTGGCATATGCTACACACAGTATGATCCATTCACAGGGTGAGATACGTGGGAATCTGATTTTGCACCTTTTCTTTAACCGCTTGGAGTTTCAGTTTGGCTGGTATCAGCCCAATTTCACAACTGAATCCTTCAGCAATCAAACCAAAATGTCAGCAGTCACCCCACACCAGGTTATCGTTCTGCAGGTTTATTGGAAATCACATGCTTTCGGAGCTCAGCCCTTGAAGGGACACCTGATAAAGGTGTGGTGTGACTTTTGATTTTGTCCACCCCAGTCCAACGCCAACATCACCACCACCACATCATGGAAACCAACGTGTAATTGATCAAATCAAATTGCTTGTGTACAGTTCTTTTCTACTCCTCCACCTTGGCCAATGTTTTCTCTCTCCAGTCCCTTTGATGAACCACCATCTGTCAGCATAGGTGTGTGAATGTTTCCTGCTCCGAACCATGTATTTACATTCTGCAGTGCTTTGCTGGAAGTATTATCACCACTAGACATTTCAGCTGTTAGGGCACTGCATGGTCCTGTCACAGGCAGTAATGTTCAGCTGCTGCCTATTCTCAAGATTCACAAGAAAATATCGTCCCCATTTTCTTGTCGCAAGAATTAGGCCATTAGAATCATTCTGTAATGTTGTCACTAAATCAGGTTTGCCAAAGAAAATGAGATAAGTAAGAGTTCTTGGGACTATTTTCTTTACTCTGAATTTTTAGTTCATTTTAAATGACGTTTGAAAACTGTTATGATTCCAGTTGATCTCATTTCTGAACAACAACAGAAATTGATGAAAAATCTCGAAAGGTCATCAAAGTTAATCTTTTGGATCCAGTGACTATTCTTCAGAATGTGTGTTAAATGTAAATATGAGTTCTGAGGATAGGTCACTGAACCTGAAATGTTAACTCTGATTTCTCTCTATAGATGCTGCCAGACTTGCTGAGTTTTTCCAGCAATTTCTGTTATTGTTTCTGATTTCCAGCATCTGCGGTTTTTTTTAGATCTTGTTTCTGAACAAGTCAGATGCCAGACTGAAATCTGGCTTGATAGATGATAATTTATTTTGTTTTGGTTTTAACAAGTTTGGATCATAGTGAATCAGAAGCATATAATTTACTAATTTGATTCTAACAACAAAACAGATATTTATTTCACAAACAAAACTGAAGATGAAGTAGAATAAACTCAATTTATTTACACATAGCAGAAGTGTAGTGATTTTAAAACACATGGTAAGATATCATCCCAAAACATTCCTTTATTGAACCCAAAAGGTATCTCTGTACAGTACCCAAAAGCACCCCTTGTATGAGACTAACACCAAAGAAAATAATCTTTCTCTCTAACACTTCAATAGATTTATTTTAATGGTGTCTTCAACTCCCAGTCTTGAAAATTCAACAGCCTTTTTCCTGGAGCTTTCATACAAACATTCTTAGCTTCAAGCAAAGTAACTCTTCAGGGTTTTATCCAGACACTTCTGATCTGGAACTATTATTAGACTCTTTACTTTGAAGTAACCTCTTTAATATTTTCTCAATTTCTCAGGAGTAAGTACTGCTTTAAACATTCACCTTCATCCAAGGACTTTTGTAAAATTGTCCCAAACCGAAACAAAAAAATGTCAAAATTCAAACTAAAATAAAATGATATTAAAATAATGCAGAAACCACATGTCCTACACCACAAAAAAACAGATTTCAAGCTTGCATTTCAGCAATCCCTACTCATTTTTGTGAAGCACTATAAGCAAAATAAGACACAAAATAACCTGGTGAATTATTTGCAGTTGCAAATGAGTGCAGGTGAGACTCCAGCAGTAATGGCAGTAGCATCATAAAATATCCTTGAGTGACAAATGTGGTGGACACTGCATCTCATCCAGTTCTAAATGGTGCCATTCACACCTACTGCATTTAAAGGCACCATTTAAGATCAAGACATAAATTATGCTGCTCTCACTAAAATGTGCCAAAAGTTTGACACAATTCTCCTTGGTTCAGAAGGGATGATCTTGAGAGAGATTTTTGCGTCGTGTCCACTCTAATGCTGTGCCCATTCCTGTCTCTGTAACCTCAGTATCTCTGCAATCTTCTCAAGTCCCAACTGATTTTATCTTGCTACTCCTCAAAATCCTAACTCTTACACCTTGTCAGTTTCAACTGGTTCAGCATTAACAGCCATCTCCCCAGCTACCCAATGCACTGATAGCATAACCCTCAAAAGCCCTTGACCAGACTTTTGTCATCTATCTCAATACATCCTTACGTGGCTTGTATATCAATTTGGTCTGATAATGCTTCCCATGTACACGTCACTCAGAGCATTGAAAATGGACTGCACTCAGTTTATCATTTTCTGGCACTGTCTTTTATTAGAAAATTTATGCTAACAAGACTGTTGGGATGGCTGCCAGTGATCAGGAGAATTTTGCAGTTTCTGCATGGATGGAGGATTAATTGTTTTCTGACAATGCCTCTGTGAAAGTTCTGAAATGTAAATTAGTTTCCCAAATGAGAAAGGACATCCTTGGAAGAGAAATAATAAACAAGGGCTGAGAGTGGAGGCATGAAGATGGAAGATTAAACAAGATCAGTCATTGGGCTGATTGTAACTGATATATCGATGGGTTAGCATCACTCCGCATTGTGAATTAATCACCCTGTCTCCAATCCTTTCAGTGGATGAGAGATATGGACTATTTGACTGGAGCTTCCTTCAGATAATGAACTATATTTACCACAAGACCCAGAGAGAGACTTGAGCGGACTATACAGCCTACATTTACAGGACATCAGAGGCAGAGAACCCAGTGGACTTGTTCCTTCTGAATCTGAAGACTGTTACATTTAGGAATCTCCATATCTGCTCACAATTTTAGAGCCATTTGAAGAACCTATTGGTGAGTAACTCTATGAATAGCTGAACAGCTGAACAGCCACCTCTTTAATCACTGATGGAATAATGGAAAAATGATAGCACAGAGAGAGGCCATTCAGCCCATCATGCCTGCACCAACTGACTGAGCTGCTATTCATTCCCCAGTCCATACCCGTGCAGGGGTCCAGCTCTTCAAAGGGAGCTCCAGGTTCCTTTTCAATCAGGATGTCCCCTCAGTGACTAAGCTGGGTGATGAAGTCTGGATACCTAACATGTTTGTAAAACATTAAGATTGATAAGTCCCCATGGCCAGACCAGATTTACCCTAGGCTGCTCCGGGAAGCAAGAAAGGAGGTTGCTAAGCCGCTGGCGAGGATATTTGCCTCCTCACTCTCCACAGGAGTTGTACCGGAGGATTGGAAGGAGGTGAGTGTTGTTCCACTTTTCAAGAAGGGTAATAGGGAAATCCCTGGCAATTACAGACCAGTCAGTCTTACATCAGTGGTTGGCAAGGTATTAGAAAGAATTCTGAGGGATAGGATTTATGACTATTTGGCAAATCATAGTGTGATTAAAGGCAGTCAGCATGGCTTTTTGAGGGGCAGGTCATGCCTCACAAATCTTATTAAGTTCTTTGAGGAGGTGACCATACAGGTTGACAAAGGTCAGGCAGTGGATGTGGTGTATTTGGACTTCAGCAAGGCATTTGATAAGGTTCCCCATGGTAGGCTCATTCATAAAGTCAGGAAGTATGGGATACAGGGAGATTTGGCTATCTGGATTCAGAATTGGCTGGCTGACAGAAGGCAGAGAGTGGTTATAGATGGAAAGTATTCTGCCTGGAGGTCAGTGTTGAGTGCGGTCCCACAGGGCTCTGTTCTTGGGGCTCTGCTCTTTGTAGTTTTTATCAATGACTTGGATGAGGAGGTTGAGGGGTGGGTTAGTAAATTTGCAGATGACACAAAGGTCGGAGGTGTCGTTGATAGTATAGAGGGCTACTGCAGGCTGCAGCACGACATAGACAGGATGCAGAGCTGGGCTGAGAAATGGCAGATGGAGTTCAACCTGGATAAATGCGAAGTGATGCATTTTGGAAGGTCGAACTCGAATGCTGAATATAGGATTAAAGACAGGAATCTTGGTAATGTGGAGGAACAGAGGGATCTGGGTGTGCAAGTACATAGATCCCTCAAAGTTGCCACCCAAGTGGATTGGGTTGTTAAGAAAGCATATGGTGTTTTTGCTTTCATTAACAAGGGGATCGAGTTTAAGAGCCGCAAGGTTTTGCTGCAGCTCTACAAGTCCCTGGTGAGACCACACTTGGAATATTGTGTCCAGTTCTGGTCATCCTACTACAGGAAAGATACCGAGGCTTTGGAGAGGGTGCAAAGAAGGTTTACTAGGATGCTGCCTGGACTGGCAGGATTGCCTTATGTAGAAAGGTTGAATAAGCTCAGACTTTTCTCCCTGGAGAGAAGGAGGAAGAGAGGAGACCTGATTGAGGTGTACAAAATAATGAGAGGAATAGATAGAGTCAATAGCCAGAGACTTTTCCCCAGGGCAGAATTGACTGGTATGAGGGGTCATAGTTTAAAGATATTAGGAGGAAGGTATAAAGGAGATGTCAGAGGAAGGTTCTTTATGCAGAGAGTTGTGAATGCATGGAATCCATTGCCAGCTGTGGTTGTAGAAGCAGAGTCATTGGGGACATTTAAGCGACTGCTGGACATGCACATGGATAGCAGGGAGTTGAGGGGTGCGGAGGTTAAGTTACTATATTTTATATTAAGATTAAATCTCAGCACAACATCGTGGGCCAAAGGGCCTGTTCTGTGCTGTACTTTTCTATGTTCTATATTCCTTATCTCCTGTCGTCAGCTGAACATGTTAAATCTGTACTCACTGGTAAGCGACCTCTCAGTGAAGAGAATCACGTCTTTGCTGTCCAGACGATGCAGGGACAGAGTGATCATGTGTCGTGATAGCTTCATTGATGTGCTCACTGAGAATCCCAGCGTGATGACCCAGGGATATGGGTTTGAATCTGACCAGATGATGATAGTTACATTTAATCAAATCTGAAATTAAAACGCTGTCCAATGGCAACAATTAGGATTGTCCTAAAACCCCAAGTAGTTCAGTAATGTCTTGTAGGGAAGGTAACTGCTGTCCTTACCTGGTTTGGCCTCCATGTAACTCCAGACTCACAGCAATGTGTCACTGAAATGAAATAGAAAGCCAAGCAGGGCCATGTATTTAGGAAACAAAAGTCAAAAGAACTTCAGAACCAAAAGCAGAAGTTGTTGGAAAAGCTCAGCTGGTCAGGCAGCATCTGTGGAGAGAAATCAGAGTTAACATTTCAGGTCGAGTAACCCTTCTTCAGAAGCATTCCTTCCCCAGGTTTGAGAGTCACCGGACCCAAAACGTTAACACTGATTCTCTCCAGAGATGCTGCAGGACCTGCTGAGCTTGTCTAGCAATTTCTGTTTCTGTGCCAGTGTATTGAGGGATGGGTAACAAATTCTGGCCATCACAATGAAATGAACTCCATCATAAACCATCTCAGTCAACTGGATGTGTGGAGTTTGCACATTCTCCCCGTGTCTGTGTGGGTTTCCTCCGGGTGCTCTGGTTTCCTCCCACAGTCCAAAGATGTGCAGGTTAGGTGAATCGGCCATGCTAAATTGTCCATAGTGTTAGGTAAGGGGTAAATGTAGGGGAATGGGTCTGGGTGGGTTGCTCTTTGGAGGGTCAGTGTGGACTTGTTCGGCTGAAGGGCCTGTTTCCACACTGTAAGTCATCTAATGTAATCTAATCATAAACATCTTACAACCCATTCTCCTCTGTGCTAATTTGAATCTATCCAATCTTTCCTCCTGACTGGAATTTTCAAGCCCTGGCAGCATCTTTGTAAATCTCCTCTGTTCTCTCTGAGGTAATTGCATCCTTCCTGTAATGTGGTGACCAGAACTGTGCACTAAACCTCGGCTGGGACCTTACTATTATTTTTATATCGGTCCAGAATTATATCCTCGCTCCTGCATTCCATAATGCGGCCAAAGCATCCCATCTGCCAGATTAACCTCTTCTTCTCTCTGTCCTGTCATGTACAGGGACATGTGGATAAGTTGTCTCACTGCCTCTACTTCTCTCCAGACCCTCCGTTTATTTTGCATTCGCTTTACTTTGCTTGTTATCCCTAAATGCGTCGAAACATAGAAACACAGAAGGTAGGAGGAGGCCATTCAGCCCTTTCAGCTTGCTCTGCAATTCAATATGATCATGGCTGACCATCCAATTAGGTATCCCATTCCCACTTTCTCTCCATTCCCTTTGATCTCTTTAGCCCTAAGAGTTGTATCTAACTGCTTCTTGAAAACATTCAAAGTTTGGCCTCAACTGCTTTCTGTGTTAGAGAATTCCCCAGGCTCCCCACTCTCTGGGTACAGACATTTCTCCTCATTTCAGTCCTAAACGGCCTTCCCCAGATCCTTAGACTGTGACCCCATGGTTCTGGACTCCCCAGTCATCAAGAATGTCTTTGCTCATTCATCCTGTCTAATCCTGCTCGAATTTTATAGGATCACCCTCATTCTTCTAAACTCGAGTGAATACAATCCTAACTAATCTAGTGTCTATTCATACACCAGTCCTCCCATCCCGGGAATCAGTTTGGTAACTCTTCACTGCACTCCCTCCATCGCCAGGACATCCTTCCCTAGATAAAGAGATCCAAACTCTAGGTGTGGCCTCACAAGACCCAGCACAATCCCCGCTCCAGTACTTGAATCCTCTCACCATGAAGGCTAATATTTACCTTCTTCACTGCCTGCTGCACCTGTGTGTTTACTTTCAGCGACTGATATATGAGGAGAACCAAGACTTGTTGCACCTCTCTGCACAACTGTCAGGCATCCAATGGATCTGAGGTGAAGATGGTTCACAGCATCATGTTCTGAGGAATGACAATCACCAATTTTTACAGATGCATCATAGAAGACATAGCATCCGGATGCATCAGGGCTTGGTACTGTATCTGCTCTGCCCAGGGCAGTAAGAAACTACAGAGAATTGTGAACACAGCCCAGTCCGTCACACATACCAACCTTCCAACCATCAACTCCATCTATATTTCTTGCTGCATCGGAAAGGCAGCCGACCTAATCAAAGACCCCTCCCACCCTGGTTATAATCTCTTTCAACTTCGTCTGTCGGAAAGGAGACACAAAAGCATAAACATGCATGCCAGTAGAACAGCTTCCTCCCCATTCTTCTTAGACTTCTGACAGGGCCTCTCAAATTTTAAATTTAACATTGATCTCGCTCTCTGTCCATCTTCTCTGAAACTGTAACATTGTACTCCTTGTTCTGTTGTATTACCCTAATGCACTTTATATGGTATGATCTGCTCATACTGCACGCAAAACAAAACTTTTCACTGTATTTAGGTACATGCGACAATGACAAATCAAATCAAAAGAAAAGTCTTCAGTCCAATTTCTGGAATGTTATCAGGACTCAGGGCCCAGTGCCTTTGTAATATCGAGTGACTTCATTTCTTGATTTAGCAACAGGAAGTCTGCAACGTACATTCGGCATCATCTTTACTCTTATAGATTTATACCGTCACAAAATAATGTTGCTTTGGGAGGTCACACTTATCCTGAGGGATGCAAAGTAGCTGCTGAATTGTGTATCGGAGTAAATGTGGGAATGTCTGGCGCCTGGATTCAGTGAGGATTTTATTAACAGTCATCACCTTCAGTACACCTGTCTACTCACATTGACCAATCAATGGGCTGTATTGATGGGCCACACCACGTCCTAGTGGGTTTGCAGAGGGCTGTTGAAGTTGGGCCGTTATATATATATATTCAAAACTGAGATTGACAGATTTTTTCAACAGGAAGTGAAATAATGGTTAATGGGGAAAAGGCAGGAAAGTAGAGCTGAGGGCTATCAGAGCAATCATGGCCTACTTTTGCTCCTACATTGAGGGTTTTTGCACGTGCCTATTACTGATCTACATCGAGCAGTACTCCCTCCTTTGGGCCTCCACGGGAGCATCCTTGCCATTGTGGATTCAATAACCACGCTATTTAACGAGGGAAGACTGACTCTCACAGTGCAGCACTGAGGGAGTGCAGCATGGTCATAGGTGCTGGACCTCCTTATTCCTTGATCAGCTATGATAGACTGGGCATGTCATCCCCATAACCGACACGAGACTCCCTAAGCCGGTCCTCTACTCCCAGCTCTGAAACGGCAGGCAAGCCTCAGATGGACAGAGGTAGTGCTTCAGGGGTACCCTCAAGGCTTCAGTGGGTGAAATGCAGCATTTCCACAGACACCTGGGAATCACTGACCCGAAACTGTCCAAAGTGGAGGAGGAGCATCTGGGAAACCGTTGTGCACCTTGAGACTTGCCGTCAGGCAAAAACAGAAGCGGGGGAGGTGGGGATCCAATGTAAGGACCGCGCTGCCATATCAACGCCCCACCCACCCCTTTCCATGACTGCCACATGCCCCAAATGTAACAGAGCTTGCGGTAGCCCCATAGGTCTGTACGGCCACCTACAGACTCTCCCAGAGAGTGGAAGAGTCATCCTTGTCTGCCAGGGACTGCCAATGATGATGTTGACAATGATGGTGGTGGACATTAATGATGGTATCTTAAATCTGGTCCGTATGTGTTGGTTTCCTGTAGATGCTGGTTTGAAGTTTGACATGTCACAGTAGAGCGAGCAGCCAATGGGTAACTTCAAACCAGCGTCTACAGGAAAACAAACATATAAATAGAAAGCAGGAATCATCAGCAGTGCTTCGTCCGGAGACTCACTGAAGATGTTACCTCATATGGTGACGAAACATCTGAACATGAACCTTCCAGTTCAGAGAGCAAACCTACATCCAGCTCTAAAGTACCTTGGGATATCCTGAGATCATGACAGGTGCGAAATAAATTAAACATCTTTGCCCACATGATAGAGGAATCAGGCCCATCAAGGGTCTCTTTGCTGTCCTCCACTTTGCCTGTGTCTTCCCTCACAGGTTTAACTCTGGGAGAACAAAGGACACAGATGAATGATTAGCTTTACCTCCACAAGCTCTAGTTTCACTTAAATAACCATGGGTCAAATCGATCAGAGTGCCTATCATTTTATACACTGGCTGTAAATCTATGATAAGAAAGTGAGGTCTGCAGATGCTGGAGATCAAAGTTGAAACTTTATTGCTGGAACAGCACAGCAGGTCAGGCAGCATCCAGGGAACAGGAGATTCGACGTTTCGGGCACAGGCCCTTCTTCAGGATTCCTGAAGAAGGGCCTGTGCCCGAAACGTCGAATCTCCTGTTCCCTGGATGCTGCCTGACCTGCTGTGCTGTTCCAGCAATAAAGTTTCAACGTAAATCTATGATACCATTAGCTGCAAAATATTGACTGTTTGGAATATTCTGTGTGCTCAGCTGTGATCGCGGCAGATTTCACTCTCAATCTAACTTAACGAGAGGCAGGAGGTCAATCCTGGGGTTTGACAGAACAAGATCAAGGCAAAATCAAGGAAATCACAAAGACAATTCTGGAACCTGGAGGATTAAGGTTTGGCACACACCTCACCCCCCACTGCCCTCCAATACCACCACGACATCATGTGAAAGGAATAGGGAACCGCTGATTAATTTCCAATCGGCAATGGGAAACAGGGAGAACATGAGTTAAACATCAAATACTAACATTACGCTGCTTGATTTTATGAAAAATTTGCCAAAGATCCTTAGACAGCATCTTGGACAGTGGTTCCACAAGTGAGTATCAAAAACACATAATTTATTGGACAGCATGCAAGATTCTCCAAAATGACAGTCACAAATCATTAGCCTATAATTGAAATACAATTATTATAAAGACCATAGATTTCCTCTCTTATTGGTCATTTAAAATCTGCTGGTGGCATGTTGGCTCAGAGGTTAGCATTACTGCCTCATAGTGCTAGGAAGTTAGGATCAATTCCAGCCTCGGGCGAAGAAAGTATATGGTGTTTTGGTTTTCATTAACAGGGGATCGAGTTTAAGAGCCACGAGGTTTTGCTGCAGCTCTACAAGTCCCTGGTGAGGCCACACTTGGAATATTGTGTCCAGTTCTGGTCGCCTTATTATAGGAAAGATACAGAGGCTTTGGAGAGAGTGCAAAGAAGATTTACCAGGATGCTGCCTGGACAGGAGGGCTTGCCTTACGAAGAAAGGTTGAATAAGCTCGGACATTTCTCTCTGGAGAGAAGGAAGAAGAGAGGAGACCTGATCGAGGTGTACAAAATAATGAGAGGAATAGATAGAGTCAATAGCCAGAGACTTTCCCCCAGGGCAGGATTGACTGGTATGAGGGGTCATAGTTTGAAGATATTAGGAGGAAGGTATAGCGGAGACATCAGAGGTAGGTTCTTTACACAGAGAGTTGTGAATGCATGGAATGTGTTGCCAGCGGTGGTGGTGGAAGCAGAGTCATTGGGGACATTTAAGCGACTGCTGGACATGCACATGGATAGCAGTGAGTTGAGGGGTGCTTGGGTTAAGTTACTATATTTTACATTAGGATTAAATCTTGGCACAACATCATGGCCAAAGGGCCTGTTCTGTGCTGTACTTTTCTATGTTAATTGCTCTATGACAGTCTGTGTGGAGTTTGCACATTCTCCCTGTGTCTGTGTGGGTTTGCCCTGGTTTCCTCCTACAGTCTGAAGATGTGTAGGTCAGGACGGATTGGCTGTGCTAAATTGCCCATGGTGTGTAGGCCAGGTGGGAGGGCTATTGGAAATGCAGAGCTATAGGGCGGAGTTGGGTAGGATGTTGTTTGCAGGGTTGGTAAGGGCTGAGCGGCCTGCTTCCACACTGTGGGGGTTCTCAGAATGAGTTTTTTGTTGACCTGTCACCTTCGTATCCCCTTTCCTTCTCTTCAGCTTCTGTTCTCTTTCTGTGTTTTCTTCTCCTTTTATCCCTCTCCTTCTTTCACTCATTTCCCCTTATTTTACTTACTGACCCCTTCTGCTCCTTTCATCCTCTGTCAGCTGGATGTAGGTTGAGAAGGTGTGGAAGGTGAGGCTGGGGGAATGCAGCCAGTGCTGGACAGACAACAGGTAGCTCTTGGCCTGAGGTTTATGGATCAGGAGAGAGATCTGGGACACAGACCTGGTGGGTCTGGAGGGGAGTAGTCAGAGGGAGAGGGTTAAGGGTATGGAGGAAAGGGCACTCGTACAAACCAGCAGCAGGAGTAGACTAGTAGGCACCTTGAGCCTGCTCCATCAGGGCTGATCTGAGTAACCTCAACTACTCATCCCCACCTCCCCCTGAGAATCCTTCATCCATGAGCTTGTCCGCCTCTGCCTTAAAAATATTCAAAGACTTTGTTCCTTCTGCCTTTTCAAGAAAAGAGTTTCAAAGATTTGTGACCGTCTGTGAGAAAAAAAGACTTTTTTCACCACTGTCTTAATTGGGTAACCCCTTCATTTTTTAACAGTGACCTGTAGTTCTAGATTCTCCCACAAGAGGAAACACTCTCCCCATGTCCACTCGAGCAGGAACTGCCAGGACCTTGTATGTCTAAATCAAGCTGCCATGTTCCTTTCTAAACTCCAGTGGAGGCAGACCTCGCCTATCCAACCTTTCCGAAGGTAACTCTCCTGTTCCAGGTATTAGTCTAGTAACCTTCTGTGAAATTCTTTCATCTAATTTACACTTTTCCTTAAAGGAGATTGATAATGTACACAGGACAGAACTCTGGATGTGGTCTTACCAATGTGGCTGGGAGTTATTGAACCTTAACCTTCATACCTTCATTAGATATAAAGGTAGAATTAGGCCATTCGGCCCATCCGCCATTCAACCATGGCCAATATGCTCCTCACCCCCATTTTCCTGCCTTCTCTCCATATCCCTTCAACCCATTACTAATTAAAAATCTGTCCAACTCCTCCTTAAATGTACTCATTGTCCCAGCATCCACCAGACTTTAGGGTAGTGAATTCCACAGATTCACAACCCTTTGGGAGAAGTCGTTTCTCCTGAGCTCTGCTTTAACCTAAGACTTATCCTCAGACTATGACCTCTCATCCTAGAGTGCCCCACAAGAGGAAGCATCTGCTCCACATCTATTTTATCCACACTTTTTATCATCTTGAATACCTAAATTTGATCTCCTCTCATTCTTCTAAATTCCAGCAAGTATAAGACTAAACTGTTCAACCTCTCCTCATACAGCAGATCCCTCATCTCTGGGATCAATCTGGTGAACCATCTCTAAACTGTCTCCAATGCAACTACATCCCTCCTCAAATAAGGGGACCAAAACTGTGCACAATACTCCAGCTGCAGTCTCACCAATACCTTGTATCATTGCAACAATACTTCCATACCTTTATATTCTATTCCTTTAACCATAAAAGCCAACATTCCATTCCCTTTCTTTATTAGCTGCTGTACCTGCAAGCTTGTTTTCTGTGACTCATGAATGAGGCCACCCTGATCCCTCTATACTGTAGCACCCTGAAGTCTCTCCTCACTCAGATAATAGATCACCTTCCTAATCTTGTATGAAGTGATAACATTCTATTAGCTTCTCTAATTACTTGTTGTATCTGTATATTAGTATTTTGTGATTCATGCACTAGGACACCCAGATTTTTCTAAGTCTCAGAGCTCTGTGGTTTTCACCATTTAGCATAATATTCTTCTTTTTTTAAATTCTTTCTGCCAAATGGACAATTTCATATTTCCCCACGTTACACTCCATTTGAACAGATATTTGCCCAGTCTCCTAACCTAGCTATATCCCTTTATAGTTACTTAATGTCCTCTTCACAACTTATTTTTCTGCCTATTTTGATGCCATCAACAATTTAGCAGCAGTACTTTTGGTCCCTTCAAGCCATTTGTATGAATTTATGTGCATCAGGATGTGTAGCATGTCAGCCCAGAGCTCCAGATGATTACTCAATACCACTTCCTGGGTGATATGAATTTCTTATTACTGTCTAACTTTTATATTTCTAGCTGGTTTTCTCTTGCACACCACTTTTATATCCTTTTTTATTCATTGTTTCATCGCTCTTTGACGTTTGTTATATTTTGTGTAATCTTCTGACCTGACACCCTTCTTTGCACAATTGTCTGCTTTCTCTTGAAGTTTGATGCTATCTTTAACTTTTTTAGTTAATGATGATTCGTGGAAAGGTTCCTCAACATTTTTGTTTCCTCATTGGTATGTATTATAATCTGTATTTAGAAATATTCCCCTAAGTGTCTGCCATTGTTATTGAAGGTGGGGAGAGAGTGAAGGCATGGGGAGTAGGGTCAAACAGATAGCTGAAACAGGAAAAGGACTCAAACCTTGAGACATCAGCTTGGAGAATATCCTGACACTGAAAACCTTTAGCTGCAAAGTTTGGCTCCATAACGCCCAGGGATTTAGAACAGTGAAGAAAAAAAAACCTGGCAGAGTCTGTTGTCACTGAGTTCTGTGCCTATCAGTAATGCTGTGGAGGAAGGTAGCTTGTGCAGAATAAGCAGATTGCAACATCAGTCAATGTGTTTGAGTCCCGCCTGGTCATTTTGGACCATGCAGGTCTTGTTAAATATTCAGTCTTCAATATGGCAGCTCATTGTGCAATTCAGCTCCACACAATTACTACCTCCCAGCCACCGACTGACCCTCCAGCAGTGGGACTTAGACGCATCACTGTTCAACTGGCAGCTGAGATATTTTTAACTATCTGCTTGTGTTAATTGTGTATTTATTTAATTGTAAACAGGCAATAAGGCATTAACTTGTACTCCTAGAAATAGGAAGAGGCTGAACCTGTGGGTATTGCTGTTATTGTGGTGAAAGTCTGGTAGCAGTTACTGAGAGATTGCTGCAGTCTTTTTAAGTAGCTGTTTATTCAACAGTCTATCAACTGCGTAAGCTCTTAAACCGGGTGCATTTCTATTCAGCATCTCTCTATCATTGCTATTCATTCATGGGATGTGGCCAGAATTTATTGCCCATCCTGGTTGCTCCCCAGATATCGCCCCCCCTTGAATCATTGTAGTCCATTTGGTCAGGGCTTGATACAACTGAGTGGCTTGCTAGCCCAAGTTAAGAGTTGACTACATTAATGAGGGTCCAGAGTCACATGTAATCTGACTAGGTAAAGACAGCAGCTTTCTTCTCTAATGGACATTAGCCAACTAGCTGGCTTTTACAGGAATTGTTTCATGGTCATCATTAGACTTCTAATTCCGGATTTTTATTGAATTCAAATTCCACCATCACCTATTGCAGGATTCGAACCAGGGTGCCCCGAACATTTCCTGTGGTCTCTGGATTGACAGTCTAGCGATAATACCACCTGACCATTCACCATAAATCATGAGATCTCTGACATCATTACTGATGTAGCATATTATTTATATATTCAAATATTACCTCATAACCATATATTCTCACATAGCACCTCCACCCCCTCCCACTGACAATTAACAATTTTTATACAATATTTCCAACCTCCCACAAAGTCTTTGTTTCTCAGGAAGAAATATTATGGGGAGTTCACCAATTTTCTGATTTTGGTTATGGTTATCCCAAAGGTGGTTGAGGAGTTTTGTTCTCATTTGCTATCTGTGATTGAAGTCATTATCTGTTTAGTTATGTACTCTCGGGATAACAATGGTTTCCTCCTCATTATCTTCC
Source organism: Chiloscyllium plagiosum (assembly GCF_037043375.1). NCBI lineage: Eukaryota > Metazoa > Chordata > Chondrichthyes > Orectolobiformes > Hemiscylliidae > Chiloscyllium > Chiloscyllium plagiosum. Next base: position 3,841,726 of record NW_028270149.1, on the reverse strand, counting down.
ACTATTCTTCTCATCCTGGAGTGGAAAGTGTTTATTTCATGAATGATCTTCGACTCCTGCCTCATTACTGCCCAGTGTTGCTGTATTTCTTGCCTTGATGTTGTAAGCATGTAACTCGTCATCAAGAATGTTAAAGTCTCTGTCTTCAATAAAGTTCTTCTCCTCCTTCCCTGAATGTTCATTGGATTTTTTAACAATATATCTGTGGTTTGACACTTTGATTCTTGGGGAGAAGGCAGGAGAATAGGGTTGAGAAAAATATCAGCCGTGATCGAATGGTGGAGCAAACATGATGGGCTAAATGGCCTAATTCTGCTCCTGTTTCTTATGGTCCTATAGTCTGATTCTTTCCCTGAATGTACTTTGCGAAAATGTCTTACTGCATTAGCTTTCACTGGAATAGTTGCATCCTCTGTGTTGGTATTCAACAACATTACCAATGAACTGTGGTCTGTTTATAGAGCAAATTGCAACATTAAGATGTAATCTGAATTTTTCTCACGCCCATGTAGTTTCTAGTGCTTCTTTCTGGAACACATCAAACCTCTTTATTCTGTTCCTGTGAATGATTGGATGTATAATCGACTGGTCATAAGTCTGCACTTCTGTGATTGGAACACCAGCAACCAGCAGGTTGTAATACCAACACTAAGCTTAAAGTCTCTTTCTCCACTATTGAATATTTCTGTTGATGAATGTTCCATTTCCTGGAAAAATACCTGATGGGTCTTTCATTCCCCTCATCATCCTCCTGCAGGAGCACCGCAGCGACTGGCATCGATAGCCCCCTTGAAAGGCTTCGTGTGGCTATTATTGGGGCAGTGGTTCATACAGGTTTGAGGCTGTCAAATGCCTTTTGACAGTCCACTGCCCACCGAAACTTCTTGCCCTTTTTTTAACAATTCGATGAGTGGAGCAGCCGCACTGCCAGAGTTCGGCACAAACTGTCGGTAAAATCCACTCAACCCCAGGAACCGTAGTGCTCCTTTTATTGTCGACGGTGTGGGAAATTCCCCAATTTATTTTTGTTTTTGTATCTCATGGGGTCATTTGTCCATGTCCAATAACATGGCCCAGGAAGGTGACTTGGGCTTTGGCAAGTTCACTTTTACCACCAAGCCTGCCTTCCAAAATTGATCAAACAAGTCTGATAAATGCTGTAAATGTTCCTTCCATGAGTGACTAAAAATCACCTGGTCATCACTATACACCACACAGTTGGGTAATCCATCAATGACCTTATTAGTCAGTCACTGAAATGTAGCTGGCTTGACTTTGAACTGATATAGTCCAAATTGCCTTTGCTCTCTCTGTCAGTAGCCTCTGAGCAAGTCCAACTTAGTAATGTAAGTTGCTTGTCCCACTTTTTCAACACAGTCATCCAACAGTGGAATTAAATATGCATCAGTGTTTGTAACGGTGTTGACTTTGCGATATTCCACACACAACCATTGGGTGCCATCTGGCTTTGGCACCATGTCTATGGGTCAGCTCCAGTCCCTGTAACTCACTGCGATTATGCTATCTTGGAGCATGCGCTCTATCTCCTTCTGAATCTTTGCCAACTTTAGAGGGTTACGCCTTTAAGGATGTTGCTTAATCTGAACAGCATCTCCTATCTCTACATCATGCACAATTAGGTTAGTTCTTCCCACTTTATTCCCCCATATCTCCCCATGTTATAGTAATAACTCTTTCAGGTCATTCCAATTTTTTTGTGGAAGGTAACTCCCAGTTTTTGTGTCCCAGTTTTTGACAACTTCCTCATTGTCCACTTTAATTTGAGGAATGTCCAATTCAGAATCCTCTGAACATGGTTCTTCCTTCTGTGCTGTAATCAGTAACACCTTCTCCTCTTGCTTTCCTTCCCTGTCAAAATACCCTTTGAGCATATTCACATGACACACTCTGTGAGATTTCTTCCTGTCTGGAGTCCTTATCAAGTGGTTCACCTCACTCAATTTCCTCTCGATTTGATAAGGTCCACTGAGCCTGCTTTTAAAACTCACCTGTCACTGGAAGTAACACCAATACCTTATCCTCAATTGAAAAATTATGAATTTGTGGTTTCATGTTCACTTCCTGTTTCATTATATGCTGTGATGCTTTTTAAATGCTGTCTAGCCAACTCTCCAGCTCTATTTAATCGTTCTCTAAAATTTGACACATTGTCCCAATGGGTGGTCTCTGAATGCTGTCTTATTAATTTCTTCTAAATCTTACTTCATGCCCAAAAACGAATTCAAATGAATTGAATTTGGTCGATTCATTCAGTGTATCTCTGATCGCAAAAGTACAAATGAAACTCCCTTATCCAAATCCTCTGGATAATCCTGACCATAAGCCCTCAACATGGTCTTTAGTGTTTGATGCCATCTCTCTAGTGCTCCCTGCAAGTCTGGATGGTACATAGTAGATTCGAATTGCTTTACTCCCACACTACCCATAACCTCCTTTGAATAGTTTGGATGTGAAGTTTGATCCTTGATCTGACTGGATCTCTCTTGGCAGTCTGTATCTAGTAAAATATTTAAGTAATTTTTCTACAACTCTTTTAGCTGTGATGTTGTGTAATGGGACTGCCTCTGGAAATCTAGTCGACACATCCATTATTGTTAATAAATACCTATTCCCACTTTTTGTTTGAGGTAAGGGGACTTATGCAATCAATCAAGACTCTTGTGAAAGGTTCCTCAAATTCTGGAATAAGTATTAAAGGTGTAGGTTCTCAAATTCTCTAATTGATATGACATATCTGGTAAAATTCAACTCTATCTTTGTGTAGTCCATGCCAGTAAGAATGTCTTTGTATTTTAGCCTGTGTTTTCATGACTCCTAAATGACCTCCAAGTGGTAGCTCATGCACCCTCACAGCACCTCCTTTCTATACCCTACTGACAAAACAATTTGATGAATCTCTGCTCATTTCTCATTTGCTTGAATGTGTGATGGTCTCCATTTCCTCATTAAGATATTACATGTTAAGTAATGACACACAGAGATGCATTCAATCTCCTTCTCTGAAAATGCCCTTTGGTATAACTGTTTGAAGTAGTCATCTTTCTGCTGTATATTCAATCAGGTTAGCAGAGCTAAAGATACTTGCATGTTTACTTATTTGCTCGTTCTCTGTTCCACTTATTTGATCAAAAAAAGTCTTGGATAATGCTATGTCAGTTTCCTTATCTGTGCTGTTTGATCCCTTCTGCTTCAGCTTGTGCCTCTGTGACCTTGTGATCACACAGTCAGGGAAAATTCCGGATAAACATTCTCCGTGTCTTCAGTTGCCTGCTTCTCCCCTGGCCTTTTCAACTAGGGTAGGCAGCACGCCTACCAGTGAATCAGCTGTATCATTTACAAGGACAAATTGTATTCCTGGAGCTGAGAGTATGTCCAGTACTCCTACCACAAATTCTCCACTCTTCTCTGGACTCTCTGGCCTCACTTTACATAACTGAGCACTTTTTGTCTCACCATGAATTCCTGTTACCAGTACCTTTTCTGGCAATAGTCCTTCAGGAGTGCATATCTCCTCATCCTTCAGCATTACAGACTGAGAGGATCCTGTGTCCCTTAATATTGTAACCTCCTTACCTACTGCTCCTGGCCTATGTGAATAAACATTCCCCTTGCATGTATATTTTTTTAAGCATATCTGGCACTTCCTCCTCAATCAACCTCTGATCATCTTATACACTCTGAGGCAGTTGTCTAACTTGCCTTGTGCTTTTTGTGACTAGTCCAACAAAACTTGCAGGATTTTCTGGTTTTCCAACATCTGGCTTTCTCCTAGCCCACCCACACTGTGATTTTGTGTGGTCCACTTTATTACAATGGAAACACTGGAGCTTTTTATCTTCCTTGTCCACCTCAAGGGTTTCTTTTATTATACTGTGGTAATTTATCCTTATGATCTTCACTGAGATCTATCTTTGCCTTTCCGCGTGAGGATTTCTCTTTGCCCCAATTTCTATCCCTCATAGACTGAGATTGATTCTGGAAGCCAAACCATGTTTTATGGACCAGCTCATAATCATCAGCCCCTTCAGCTGCTAACCTTGTTGTTTTAATTCTCTGTTCTTCCACATGAGTTCACACTACTTCCTCACTGAGCCTACGCTCAGCCTTTATCTCCAGCTTTTTAAGCTGACTTTCCTTTATAAGTGCTGAAAATGTGCTGCTGGAAAAGTGCAGCAGGTCAGGCAGCATCCAAAGAGCAGGAGACTCGACGTTTCGGGCATGAGCCCTTCTTCAGGAATGAGGAAAGTGTGCCAAGCAGGCTAAGATAAAAGGTAGGGAGGACGGACTTGGGGGAGGGGCGTTGGAAATGCGATAATTAGTCCTTGCCTTTCCAAATACATGTACATCCTGTCCCTCAGGATTCCCTCCAACAACTTGCCCACCACCAAGGTCAGGCTCACTGGTCTATAGTTCCATGGCTTGTCTTTACCTCCCTCCTTAAACAGTGGCACCACGTTTGCCAACCTCCAGTCTTCCGGCACCTCACCTGTGACCATCAATGATACAAATTTCCCAGCAAGAGGCCCAGCAATCACTTCTCTAGCTTCCCACAGAGTTCTAGGGTACACCTGATCAGATCCTGGGGATTTATCCACCTTTATCCATTTCAAGACATCCAGCACTTCCTCCTCTGTAATCTGGACATTTTGTAAGATGTCACCATCTATTTCCCTATGGTCTATATCTTCCATCTCCTTTTCCACGGTAAATACTGATGCAAAATACTCATTTCGTATCTCCCCCATTTTCTGTGGCTCCACACAAAGGAGCTTTGAGCACCACAAGGGATTTCCTGCAAGACCTGAAAAGACTAGACTCACAAGAGATTAAACCACAGCTGGAAGGTTCACCCAGTTTGTGTAAGAGGAAGAATCGCAGAGGAGGAAGGCTGACTGTGGAAGACAGTTCCGAAATTTAAAGTTCTCAAGGTCAGGAAAGAACAGAAGTGAACAGTCAGGAACTAAAATCCACCTTGGACTGGTTCTGAGATAATTAAATACCTACTTAAAGGAAAATAGAAAGGATAACTGAAGGGTGGTTTTGTGTGCTAACAGAGAAAGAGATACGCGTATTTATGGTTTAAAACATTTGTCACCATTTTTAACAGCATTTAATGAATTGCACTTTATTTATCTTTTACATTGAGTCTTAAAATACAAAGAGTAGAAAGTGAGGACTGCAGATGCTGGAGATCAGAGCTGAAAATGTGTTGCTGAAAAAGCGCAGCAGGTCAGGCAGCATCCAGGGAACAAGAGAATCGACGTTTCGGGCATAAGCCCTTCCTGAAGAAGGGCTTATGCCCGAAACGTCGATTCTCCTGTTCCCTGGATGCTGCCTGACCTGCTGCGCTTTTCCAGCAACACATTTTCAGCTCTTAAAATACAAATTCTTGTGCCATTCTCTCAGCTATTAACTGGTAGTTTGAATTTATTTTGAAAAGCAATGAGTCACCACGGAGATTGTAGCAACCTGTTTCCAGATGGTGAATTCATGGCTGTGTATTTCCAGCAATGCTTTTGCCATTATGCAGTGTCAGAGAAAGTGGTGGAAGCAGATTCAGTCAGTATCTTCAAAGGAAATTTGTAAATACTTAAAAGGGAGCATTTGTAGGGTTTGAAGTGTTTTGCAGACAAGTGGAAGTAATTGGATCATCTTGTTCAAAAATCCAGGACAGGTACAATGGGTCAAATGGCAACCTTCTGTGTTGTAACATCGCATAATTATATAAAGCAGTGAAATGTGACAGCTATAATTGAAGTAGTTGGTTAAGTTTCTCAAACACAGAATCTTTTGTATTAAATTATTTCTATGAATCTTGATAGAGACCAGGCTCTATGCACGCTTTCCCAACCAAAGGGACTTTTCTTGTGTCCATTTTAAAATAGTATGGACATTTTAAATTGATCCATGCGCCTTTGGAGAGTTTATGAAAATAGCCGCGAAATAAGTGTAAAATTACTGAAGCAAGACATATATATATATCATTAAAGGATGACAGTGTGCAGCATCTCATTATAGCAGGATATTAAAACAAAAATACAACAGTCTATAGATTCATAAGTGAGTTAGCAGAGATAGGCAGCACAGTGGTTCTGTGGTTAGCACTGCCACTCCACAGCAACGAGCTGGCTTTGATTCCAGCCTCAGGTGACTGTCTGTGTGGAGTTTGCACATTCTCCCCGTGTCTGCATGGGTTTCCCTGGGTGCTCTAGTTTCCTCCCACAGTCCAAAGATGTGCAAGTTAGGGTGGATTGGCCATGAGAAATGCAGGGTTACATGGATTGGGTGCATCAGTGTGGACTCAATGGGCTGAATAGCCTGTTTTCACATTGTAGGGCTTCTTTGAAAGGGAGGTGGTTATTAAATCATAGAATTTGGACTATTTATACTAGAATCAAGATAGTTAATGACAACTTATTAGCTTCCACAATCATTAAGCTTGCTGAGAAAGAAATGATTGCCTGTGAATTTCCTGTTGTATGAGCATCTCACTGCCATAATGTTAGCAGAACGATACCCCTCAGGTGCCTGCCCCACTGCTAATGGTGAATTACCAAGGAAACTCACAACTATCTCTTGGTGGGACAGGAAACATGGGAGGAATGTGGAATGTCAGAAGAATTAAATGGTCAATTAACAAAAAAAAGCCTTTTTGATAGAGTGTGCCCAGGATATAGAATTGAAACATACAAGATCCTGAGGGGTCTTGACAGGGTACGAGTGGAAAGAATTTGTCCCTGTTTTGGGAGATTCTACAAGTAGGGTCACTATTTAAAGACCAAGAGTCACTCATTTACAAAAGATGAGGAGGAATATTTTCAGAGGCTTGTGAGTCTTTGAAAGCAATTCAAAGGAGGCTTTATTGGACTAATACCCTGAGCAGATGACCAGATTACCTTATGAGGAAAGGCTGGACAGGCTAGGCCTGTTTCCTCTGGAATTTAGAACAGTCAGAAGTGACTTAATTGAAACATATAAGATCCTGAAGGGTCCTGACTGGGTGGTTGTGGAAAAGATGTTTCCTCTTGTGTTAGAATCTAGAACAGAGGGTCATAGTTCAAAGGGAACTTCCATTTGCAACAGTGATAAGGAAACATTATTTTTTCTCCGAAGGTTTGGAGTTCCTTTCCTCAAAGGTGGTGGGTGCAGAATATTTAAATATTTTGAAGGCAGCGGTGGATAGCTTTTTTGATAAACGAGGGGGTGAAAGGTTATTGAGGTAAGCTAGAATCAGCCAAGACTTTATCGAACAAGCTTGAGGGGTATTTGGTCTATTCTTTATGTGTTCAACCACAAACAGTGACTGAAAAAGAGACTAAGGTTGCTAGTTATTTGAGAAAAAAATAATAAGTAACAGGTACATGGAATTAAGGAGGCAGTAGGAGAGAGATTAAACGAGTGTCTCATGAATAAAGATGTTGACAAGGGCTAAAGGAGTTTAATAGAATCAATCGGAAGAGCCTATCCACTGATCTATGGTCAGTTCTGAAAATAAACAAACAGAAGATAATTGGTAATGTTGGTCTACACAGCAAGGTACATTTCAAACAGCACATTCCAGATGAGAATAAGCTGTAGAGGTGCAAGTGTTGGACAGGGGTGGACAAAGGTAAAAATTACACAACACCAGGTTATAGTCCAACAGGTTTGTTTGGAAGCACTAGCTTTCAGAGTGCTGCTCCTTCATCAGGTGGTTGTGGAGCAGTATCATAAGACACTGAACTTATAGCAAAAGATTACAATAATACAACAATATATTGAATAAAACTAGATTGTTAAGTCTTTCACCTTTTAGAATGGATTTGCTGGTTTTGGTTCATTAACATATAAATCCCAGAACTTCTTTTAAGTCACATTCTCAAGGTTATTTCAGGTTTATAACAAAAAGTGACATCTCAGCTCAGACACTGCATTACAGGTGTGAGTCAGACCAATCTTAAATCAGACTGGTTCTAATCCCCAAGTGGAAGTTACAAATATTACATGGATTGACTTTCTGCATACCGGTTCTGTATTTTTTGAGCAAAATAGAATGTATCTGCAAATATAATTCTGCAAATACAAATTCGCCCCATAGACTTAGATGTGCATGGACGTGCAGGACAGAGAGACAGTGTGTGCATTTGATTGTGTGCAAGTGAGTGTGAGAGCATGTGGGAGAGTGTGTGTTTGTGTGTATGAAAGTTTGGTAAAGTGTGTGTGTAAGTGTGATAGAGTTATAAGTCTGTGAGCATGTGAGCGTATAAGAGAGCTTGTGTATGAGAGAGGGTGTGTGTGAGTGTATGGGTCTGTAGGAGTGTCTATGCATGTGCGTGTGTGCGTGTGAGAGTGTACAGTATAGTGGGGTCACTTGTAGTGTGACATGAACCCAAGCTCCCAGTTGAGGCCATGCCCGTAGGTACCGAACTTGGCTATCAGCCACTTTTTATTGTTGCTTATCCCGAAGTCTGTCTTGGAGGATGGTCATCCGAAGGTCTGAGGCCAAATGTCCCTGACCATTGAAGTGTTCCCCGACTGAGACGGAACACTCCTGTCCGGTGAGTGTTGTGTGGTGTCCATTCAGCTGTTATTGTAGTGGCTGCTTGGTCTTGTCAATGATGAGAACAGCAAGGGATACGGAAACATTGCAGGGTAAAGATATGATTTACTTGAATGGTAGAGCAAGCTTGAAGGATCAAATGACCGAGTCCTGCTCCTATATTCAATGTGTCTGTTCATGAAAGAACAGATTCAATGGTAACTTAAAGACAGGGCGTGGACATCTACTTTAAGGTGAGAAATTTTCAAGATTATGAGGAAGGACTGTAGCAAAGAGATTTGGTGTTTAGATTTTGGTGTTTAGCTTTAGATTCACTGTCCATATCTCTTTGTTTCTTTAGTTCGGTTACAGAGAGGGAGTCACTGGCCAGGCCAGTATTTATTCCCCACTCCGATTTGCCCTTGAGACAGCAGTTGTGAGCAATTTCCTTGAACTGCTGCAGTCCACCTGCTGTGGATTGACCCACAATGCCCTGTGGGAGATAATTCCAGGGTTTTGACCCAGCAATACTGAAGGAACAATGATATGTTTCCAAGTCCGGATGGTGAGTGGCTTGGAGAAGAACTGGTAGGAGGTGGTGTTCCCATGTATCTGTTGTCTTGTCTTTCTAGATGGAAGTGTCTGTGGGTTGGAAGTTATTGCCTATAAGACCTTGGTGAATTTCTGTAGTGCATCTTGTAGACAGTACAGCATCAGTGGTGGAGGGAGTGGATGTTTGTATTTGTGGTGCTAATCAAGCCGGCTGGTTTATCCTGGATGGTGTCAAGCTAGGGACATGATGGCCTAGTGTTACTATCACTTGAATGTTAATCCAGAGACCCACATAATGTTGTGGAGGTCCATGTTGAATCCCGTCCCGGCAAATGGTGGAATTCCCTGAGGGAATATTCCTTCAGGGTACTCAGTTGCCATGTAGGGCCATCCTTGAGCCTGGCACAAGGCAGCAACACCACCCTGAATAAACACCTGAGGGTGTAGAAATGCCCATCAGTTCCCCCCAACTATCTAGTCAATGATGAATACTTCCCCATTCTTTCTCCTACTTCAGAGTACATCTGAGCCGACCATGTGACACAGACTTGGTTTTGGTTTAATTCTCCAGGATTCAAACCAGAACACTGCTTAGCTTTAGCAACTAAGAATTATGGATTGATCTTTGAGATGGAAAACTGAAAGAATAAAGCCCAGTAACTATTACCATGGACTGCTGATCACGGAGATAGAGAGTTCAGTGTTCTCTAGGGAGTTAGTTTAATTCATCCCTTACCAATTTGTTTGCTGGAATAGATGCAATCTAGTTTCTGATTGAATTTGCTCCCAGAAGCAGACATGCAGTCAATAGTATACTTGCATTCAATTAAAATAAATCCACAGGCTTTTAGATTTCTGAACCGATATTGCTGCAGAACATCTGGCTTAATGACACTGCTCATCTGAAAAGATTCAAATTTCTCTGAGGATTAGCAACACAGAAAGACAACTCTCCATTCCATGGCAGCTAGGTCCTAGCTTTCACTGAAAAGATGTCACTTTTGTGGGAGGCAAATGTCTACACCCATAATTCCAGAAGTAATAATGAATCCGACCAGGAATTCACCATTCTCAGAGAATGGTGGGAATGTTGAACTCAGGGAGTGGTTCACAAGAATAGCATGGACTTATTTAGATATATAAACACAAGGGAGAAAGGATTAGAAGGAGTTGTTGATAAAGTGGGACCAAATGGGTCAAAATCCTGGAATTCCCTCCCTAATAGCATTGCAGGTTGTCCTACAGCACATGGACTATAGCAGATCACGAAGGCAGCTCACCACCGCCTTCTCAAGGGGAAACTAGGGATGGGCAATAAATGCTGAGCCCAGAGAAGGTCAGAGGCTAGGAACACAGTGACGAGTAACTCACCACCTGATTCCCAAAAATCTGTCCACCATCTACAAGGCACAAGTCAGGAGTGTGATGGAATACTTCCCACCTGCCTGGATGGGGGCAGCTCCAACAACACTCAAGAACTTCTTTTAAAAATTCATTCATGGAGTGAGGGTGTCTCTGGCTAGGCCACCACTTATTGCCCATCCCTAATTGCCCAAAGGGCAGTAAAAAGTCAATCACATTGCTGTGGGCCTGGAGTCACATGGAGGCCAGACTAGGTAAGGATGGCAGTTTCCTTCCCTCAAGGACATGAGTGAACCAGATGGGTTTTCCTGACAATCAACAATGGAATTGTAGTCAGAATGAGACTTGTAATTCCAGGTTTTCTCCCTCTGGCAGTCCTGGAGAATTAAACCAAAGCCAAGTCTGTGTCACGTGGTCGGCTCAGATGTACTCTGCAGTAAGAGGAAGAGTGGGGAAGTATTTATCATTGATTAGATTGTCTGGGGGGGAACTGATGGGCAATTCTACACCCTCAGGTGTTTATTCAGGGTGGTGTTGCTGCCTTGTGCCAGGCTCAAGGATGGTCCTAGGTGGGCAACTGAGTACCCTGAAGGAATATCAATTAATCATAGAGCTGTACAGCTCGGAAATGCATCTTCTGGTTCAACTTGTCCATGCTGACCACATATCCGAATTAATTTAGTCCCATTTGCCAGCGTTTTGCCCATATCCCTCAAAACTCTTCCAAATCATATACCCATCCAGGTGCCTTTTAAAAGTTGTAATTGTACCAGCCTCCACTTCCTCTGGCAGCTCATTCACCATGCACCACACTCTGCATTAAAAAGTTGTCCCTTAGGTCCTTTTAAAATCTTTCCCCTCTCACCCTAAACCTATGCCCTCTAGTTCTGGACTCCCCCACCCCAGGAAAAGACTTGCCTATTTACTCTAACTATGTCCTTCATTATTTTATAAACATCTATAAGGTCACCCCTCAGCCTCCGATGCTCCAGGGAAAACAGCCCTAGCCTGTTTAGCCTCTCCCTATAGCTCAAATCCTCCAACCCTGGCAACATCCTTGTAATTTTTTTCTAAACCCTTTCAAATTTCACAACATCTTTCCTATAGGAAGGAGACCAGAATTGCACGCAATATTCCAAAAGTGGTCTAACCAATGTCCTGTACAGCTGCTACATGACCTCCCAACTCCTGTACTCAATACTCTGACCAATAAAGGAAAGCATACCAAACGCTTTCTTCATTATCCTATCTACCTGCGACTCCACTTTCAAGGAGCTATGAACCTGCACTCCAAGGTCTCTTTGTTCAGTAACACTCCCCAGGACCTTACCATTAAGTGTATAAGTCCTGCCCTGATTTGCCTTTCCAAAATGCAGCACTTCGCATTTATCTAAATTAAACTCCATCTGCCACTCCTCAGCCCATTGGCCCATCCGATCAAGATCCTGTTGTAATCTGAGGTAACCCTCTTCACTGTCCACTACACCTCCAATTTTGGTGTCATCTGCAAACTTACTAACTATACCTCCTATGTTCACATCCAGATCAGTCAGCACCTGTGGAATTAATTCTTTCAAACCAAGTCTGGGGAACTGAGAAATAAATTAATGAAAAGAGCCTGAAAGACAGTGCCAGTGGATAGCTGGAGTGAACACAGAGTGCTGGTTGATCAAATATTCTGGATAATCAAGAGGCACACATCACCGCAATGAACCCTGGTCAAGCAAAAACTCCAGACATTAGTATCCCTCAGAAAATCTGCGTACAATCATCAAAGCACCATCTAAAATCAATGCTAAAACATACGGTAAGTAATAAGAATGAAACACAGAAGCTGTACATATCACTGTTACACTCTATTTGGGGCACGGAAACTTGGACATCGTGGTAGATCGCGGAATCGGAAGGATGTCCTACTTGCCAGTTTATCAAGAGCAATGTGTTTTTTTAATTATTGTGCCGGCTAAAGCAATGCTTGCTGTCCATGGATGGAAAGAAGATTCAGGAGAGAGAGAGAGAGTGAGAGAGAGAGAGAGAGAGAGAGAGAGCTTTAGATTCTTGGGCTTTGGGACTATCTCTGGGAGAGATGGGACCTGTACTATCTCGGCACTGTGCCCCTCAACAGGATTGGGGATGTTTGTTGGTGCAGGCAGGGAGGAATTTGACAGTGAATTGACAGAGGGTTAGAACCCTGTGTGTGGGTTCAGAAGATTTGGAAAGAAGTGATAGGGATAACAGCAAGTGACTGTGGAAGTTGGCAGGAATCAAGGTTTGGAAATATACAGTAAAACAGTATTTACTAAGTACATCAAAGAGAGGGGTCCAGGGAGTAAGTGATAAGTTGAAGGCACAAATAAACGATGATGTCATCATAGAATCCCTACAGTGTAGAAGGAGACCATTCGGCCCATCGAGTCAACACCAACTCTCCGAACAGCATTGTACCCAGACCCATTCCCACTTGGAAGTTCAAGTAGGGGTGGAAATTATACAGTGAATGGCAGAACCATCAGGAGTATTGATATTCAGAGGGATCTGGGTGTGCCGGTCCACAGGTCACTAAAGATGGCAGCGCAGGTAGACAAGGTGTAAAAAAGGTCTATGGCTTGCTTACCTTCATTGGAAGGGCACTGAGTATAAAGATAGGCAAGTTTTGCTGCACCTTTATCGAACTTTACTTCGGCCATATTTGGAATATTATGTACAGTTCTGGTCACCGCACTACCAGAAGGATGTGGATGCTTGGGAGAGGGTACAGAAAGGGTGTCCCAGGATGTTGCCTGGTATGGGGGATTTTAGCTATGAAGAAAGGTTGGATAGGCTGGGTTTGTTTTCACTAGAATGCAGGAGGTCGTGGGGTGACCTGATAGAAGTTTATAAGATTGTGAATGATGTGGATAGAGTGGGAAGTATGAGGCTTTTTCCCAGAGTGTAGGGTCTATTACTAGGGGACACAGGTTCATTGTGAAAGAGGGGGAAGCTTCAAAGAGATGTGGGAGGCACATTTTTCTCACAAAGGGTGGGGAGAGCTTGGAAGAAGCTGTCAGAGGAGGTGGTGGAAGCAGACACAATAACAACTTTCAAGAAGCACCTGGACAAATACATGAATAGGAAGGGAATAGAGGGACATGGATCCTGTAAGTGAAGACAGTTTTAGTATGGAAGGGCAAAATGTGTCAGCGCAGGCTTGGAGGGCCAAGGAACCAATTACTGTACTGCTGTTCTTCCACAGTCACCAGACGGTGGAATCAAACCCAGGATCCTGGTGCTGTGAGGCAGCGGTGCTAACCACTGAGCCACCATGCCACCCTATTGCTGCAATGTTTAATGAAAGGCAGAAGTGGCAGTTCACCATTCCTGGTGACTGGGTTTTCATATGGAACAGAGAGGGGATCAAAAACAAAAGTGATGGTCAAAACAAAGAAATAATGTACGCAGTGAGGAAGAATGATGCTGGAGGATCATCAAATCAGGCCGCATGGTGTGAAGTGGGGAACAGGAAGGGCCCTGGGAAAGGACAGTGGATGCTCAAAGTCAGACAGCAATAGAAAAGCAAATGTGATCAGAATCTGTGAAGAGGATGAGGATGAGATGGCAGTAACAATGAGGGACTTTAACTGCCTTAACATAGACTGGAATAAAATCAGAATAAAAGAACGTAGAATTCCTAATATTCCAGAAAGAGTTTTCAGTCAATACACAGCAAGCCCAACAACAGCTCTGTGTTTAGTTTTAGACAGTGAATCTGGGCAGGTGGAAGGACTTTCAGAGGGTGAGTAATTTTGTGTCATCGATTTATAAGTCAGTTAGATTTGGCCTCATAGCAGGAAAGGACAAAGATAGACCAGGGGCAGTATCTCTCTATTGGAAAAAGAGCAACTTTCCTCAGCTGTGATATGAACTAGCAAAGAAGCTGAAACCAAGTAGGTTTTGGTTGTATGGAGCTTGAACATTGCTGAAAATAAATATATTTGTAGCTTCATTTTGCACTCATCAAGACAACTCACAAGAACACCAATGTAAAGGGACAAAGTTAAAATCACACAACACCAGATTATAGACCAACAACTTTATTTAAAAGTACTAGCTTTCAGAATGCTGCTCCTTCATCAGGTAATCCTGCCTCATGAGTTATCTTATAAAGGAGCAGCACTCTGAAAGCTAGTGCTTCCAAATAAACCTGTTGGACTATAACCTGGTGTTGTGTAATTTTTAACTTTGTCCACCCCAGTCCAACACTGGCACCTCCACATCGTGTAAAGGGAAACCATCCTTTTTAAACTATGTGCAAAGTGATTGCTGTTCATTGACAAGTGGACTCTGGGTCTTAGAGATATTGGCGTGGAGAATGCACCAGTGAGATGATGACTGATAGCTAATTGCCAAGTTTTGTTTAATTTTAGACAAGCCAATTGAGTCTGATTGGTTAAGGGATTGCACTGAAAATGAACCAGAGAATGGCAGGCAGCTGATTTGTTGAGTTAAAATGGACACAATGTTCTATTTCATGTTAATTCTTATAGCTAGGCTCGAATATGTGCAAGTGTACCAGCTTGACTGACCATTGTATATTGAAATTCTCTGTAATTATCAGTGTACTCAGGGCTATTTATCTCTCCACCCTGGAGGCTTCCTGCCTCTATTCCTGATGAAGGGCTTTTGCCCGAAACGCCGATTTCCCTGTACCTCAGATGCTGCCTGATCTGCTGTGCTTTTCCAGCACCACTCTGATCTAAACTCTGGTTTCCAGCATCTGCAGTCCTCACTTTTGCCTATTATTTAGCAAATGTTTTCCAATTGCAGAATCACATCTCACTTTTGACACTGTTTTGAAGTTTGAGTCAGAAAGTGTGGTGCTGGAAAGGCACAGCAGATCAGGCAGCATTCGAGGAGCAGGAGAGTCGATGTTTCAGGTAGAGATGAAGGGCTTATACCCAAATCGTTGACTGTCCTGCTCCGCAGATGCTGCCTGACCTGCTGTGCTTTTCCAGCACAACACTTTTCGACTCAGACTCTCCAGCACCTGCAGTCCTCACTTTCTACTATTTTGAAGTTTGCAAACACACACAGGTTTAGCATGGCCAGTACCGAACGTGTTGTGAAAATTGCAAGGATTTGATTGATATGAGATGGTCATCCTATGTACCAGGCATCATAATAATACTGAAACTTATATTCCATGACACTCAATTGTGGACTGAGCAGAATGTCTTTTATGCTTGGCAGCAGCCTCCTGTTCATGGTGAACATCACTCTTGGCCATGATTTGGATATGCCGGTGTTGGACTGGGGTGTACAAAGTTAAAAAATCACACAACACCAGGTTATAGTCCAACAGGTTAAATTGGAAGCACTAGCTTTCGGAGCGACGCTCCTTCATCAGGTGGTTGATGAACCACCTGATGAAGGAGCGTCGCTCCGAAAGCTAGTGCTTCCAACTAAACCAGTTGGACTATAACTTGTTGTTGTGTGATTTTTAACTTCACTCTTGGCAGCAGCCTCCTGTTCATGGTAAACTTCACTCTTGTAGCTATGTGAAACAGGTAGCTTCAACTGTTCGTCACATTGTTGAGGTACCTTTATCTTCCAATCTAATCTGAGAGAGATTTTCCAGACCAAAAGTGATGATCAAGGCCCATTCACGTGTTTGAGTGATACACAGCAAGAAACGATCCATTTGAGATAGCTATTATCCCACAGGTTGGCTTCAATGTGACCTAATTCAACACCACCTTTTCACACAGAAACATAGGAAATAGGAGCAGGAGTAGGCCATTCAGCCCCTTTGAGTCTACTCGGCCATTCTGTATGATTATGGATAATTGTCCAACTCAGTCCCCTGTTCCCACTTTCTCCCTAAACCCTTTGATCTCTTCAGCACCAAGAACTACAATGTAACTCCTTCTTAAAAACACTGAATATTTTGGCCTCTCCCACTTTCTGTGGCAGAGAATTCCACCGGCTCCCCACTCTCTGGGTGAAGACAGTTCCCCTCACCTCAGTCCGTTATGGTGAGCAATAGCTCTCTTTATAAGGTTGTCAATAAAAGCTAATCTTCCAGCTTGAACAATTGCAGGAATCTTAATGTGTCTATTGACCTGTGAAGTTTGGTTAGTGGGAAGCATCATGGCCATTTTCTCAAATGGGTCATCAAGCAAAAGGAACTTATTTCACTGTTTCAGCTAAGAGATGTATTTGAGAGCAGAATGGAGCCCATTAACATGTGCAAGGAAAGCAGCTACAGATTCAAATATATCAAACGCCATCATCAACTCATTGTAAATATGCAAGAGGTAGCAGAGTAGATGCTATCCCATCAAAGATGTGCTTCTCATGGAACCCAATGAAGGTATTTGTAAGAGTATGGCCCAATGGGTGTTATTCTGATGGGAGATGCACGTGAGGGACTAGTGAAATCCTTGTGCTCATGGAGACCCAAAGACATTGCCTGGGAAATTGAATTTTATGCTTAGCAATTCCCCAACACCCAGAGTTGTCTGAAAGTCTTCATTTAAATCGGACAATTCGGGAACAGGGGGAGGTTTCCAATGCAATTAACTAAATTATAAATCAGGAAACATTAGACCACTAAATGTATCAACTTATTCTTGAGTAAGTATTCAATTGATCCCTTCTCTCCACTCTGCAGGCACCCTGCCTCTATTCCTGATGAAGGGCTTTTGCCCGAAATGTCGATTTTCCTGCTCCTTGGATGCTGCCTGACCTGCTGTGTTTTTCCAGCACCACTCTCATCTAGACTCTGATCCTATCTTTACCTGAGTCACCCAGTAACTACATACCCCGGACCCTTTACACCCTCACAGAGCTTAGCCTAACACATCCAAAATACCCAACCCACTCTGGTCTTGCTTCAACACTTCCCACTTCTCCCTCAACTCCCCTGTCCTCATAACCATTGATTCCCTTCCTGATTAGAAATCTGTTTGTCTCAGTCTTGAATATACTTAGTGACCCAGCCTTGACAGCCCTCTGCCATCAAAACATTCTTGAGATTCACTACACTCTGAGAGAAAAGATTCCTCTTCATCCCCGTCATAAATGGATGAGCCCTTATTCTGCGATTGTACCCTCTGGTCCTAGAATTTTCCACAAGGGGAAACAACCTCTCCTCTCCATATCCACCCTGTGAAATCCTCTAAGAATCTTGAATCTTACAATAAAGTTGCCCCCCACCCCCCTCCCCCCAACACCACCACCACCACCATTCTTGAAAAGTAGTGTTTGGATTATGGTATCAGGCCCAAAATAGCAACGAATAGCATTACAGACTCTGTTCTACTCTTACATTAGAGCTCTTATGCTCCCAATCTGTTCCTGGCCATCTCACTGCTCCTATGGTCTGGCCATCCTTCAACGCAAACCTCGCGAATTCCTGCACATTCATGGTCACGTTTTCACTCCTGTCAAATTTGTTTCAGTCTCTTTACAGCTTGCAGAGGACTGGTTCTTCTCAGATAAGGAAACGTTAATTTTATGCCATCACTGGTAATATCAATGCATTCTTTCCTGGTTTTGGGTTCTGTGATACGTCTGGGAACTTTTCCACCCACTTGTTGTCCTGGACGAAAACTTATTTCTGATTGACATTTCTTTGAACAATGCCAGTATAATCTTGTTTCCCTTGAGCTGTTTGCTTTTCTATGTTTTCAAAATCTTCAAAGAGTTCAATACAGTTCTCAGAACTAAAGGGATCAAAGGGTATGGGACGAAAGATGGAACAGGGACTGAGTTGGACGGTCAGCCATGATCATGTTGAATGATGGAGCATGTTCAAAGGGTTTTATGGCCTAATGCTACTACTGTTCCACTTCATAAGGAACCAGTCCCAGTATGGTTCAGCTATAGACCGAGCCCAGTATTGGTGCCACTCCCTAACGAACTGGAACACACTTCTCCAACCCCAGTTTATCATGTCTTTAACTTTATTTACCCTGTGCCAATTTGCATGTGGCTCGGTTAATAATGTAGAGATTTTAACTTTTGAGATTCTGCTTCTTAATTTGTCCCAAGCTCCTCGTTCTTGTTATGCAAAACTGCTTTCCTAGTTCTAACTATGTCTTTGGTCCCTACAGGAACTACAGCAACTGGATCCTCCATGTCACACTGTCAGATCTTTTCCAGTCCAGATCAGATATCCTCAACTCTGGCACTGAGCAGACAACACAGCTCTTCACTGCAGGGGCCAGTGTCAATTGCTCTGACTCTGCTATTCCCTACTACTGCAAGATTCCTTTTAGCTCCCCATCCATCCATAAATCCTGCTCTCCTCCAAACAAGCTCAGAGAATGTCCAACCTATTGGATAAGTGCACAGGCTGACACTGCTGCACTCCTGCCCTCTGGGCTGTCTTATCAACCGCACTCGCAATCATTCGTTCTCAGAACGTCCTGCCCTCTGCGGTTTAAGTGTATCCTGGTGCAAAGAATCCAAATAACATTCTCCTTTAGCTGCTTCTTTTTTGAGGTATTTTTGGTGTTGGAGGTGATTTCCTCGAATTCCAGAAGCAGCAATTGCTGGTTTATATGTTGCTGCATTGTTTTGGAATTTTGGAAAAAAAAGTCAAAACAACAGCACTTTTAAAAGGCAGAAGAACAGACAAAGGAAGCATATGGTCAGGTTAGTGCAGGAGAGAGAGAGAGAAAGAAACCCACATTGCTAACTGACACAGCAGTGAACCTGCACAGTTACTGCCTTTGCTGTTTTGAATTAATGTATCGTTGGAAATTGGAGTGCGTCTGGGAAAATTAACAAACACTGAAATTCACAACTGATCTTGGAGGAACCTGTTTGGGAGAGGTCACAGTACAGAAACAGATAAGTGAATATTTAAGCTTGGCCCTACAGTAAATCTGCAGTAGTGAGTAGAGTGGGTACATGGTTGTGGTTCTGTTCGCCGAGCTGGGAATTTGTGTTGCAGATGTCTCGTCCCCTGTCTAGGTGACATCCTCAGTGCTTGGGAACCTCCTGTGAAGCGCTTCTGTGATCGTTCCTCCGACATTTATAGTGGTTTGAATCTGCCGCTTCCGGTTGTCAGTTCCAGCTGTCCGCTGCAGTGGTCGGTATATTGGGTCCAGGTCGATGTGCTTATTGATTGAATCTGTGAATGAGTGCCATGCCTCTAGGAATTCCCTGGCTGTTGTCTGTTTGTACAGACAGCTGGAACTGACAACCGGAAGCGGCAGATTCAAACCACTATAAATGCCAGAGGAAACATCACAGAAGCGCTTCACAGGAGGCTCCCAAGCACTGAGGATGTCACCTAGACAGGGGAGGAAACGCCTGCAACACAAATTCCCAGCTCGGCGAACAGAACCACAACAACGAGCACCTGAGCTACAAATCTTCTCACAAACTTTGAACTGGCTCTAATGCAACAAGGGGTACGTCGACTTCCAAGAGACCAATTGTGTTAGGGGATTCTGTAGTCTGAGGTACAGACAGACGTTTCTGTGGCCAGCAGAGAAAAAGCAGGATGGTGTGTTGTTTCCCTGGTGCCAGGATCAAGGATGTCTCAGAGAGGGTGCAGAATGTTGTCACGGGGGAGAGGGGTCAGCAGGAGATCATTGTCCACATTGGAACCAACGACATTGGAAGGGAAAAGGTTGAGTCTCTGAAGGGAGATTACAGAGAGTTAGGCAGAAATTTAAAAAGGAGGTCCTCAAGGGTAGTAATATCTGGATTACTCCCGGTGCTACGAGCTAGTGAGGGCAGGAATAGGAGGATAGAGCAGATTAATGCTTGGCTGAGGAGCTGGTGTATGGGAGAAGGATTCACATTTTTGGATCATTGGAATCTCTTTTGGGGTAGAAGAAGGACGGATTGCACCTAAATTGGAAGGGGACTAATATACTGGCAGGGAGATTTGCGAAAGTTACTCGGGAGGGTTTAAACTAGTAAGGTGGGGGGGGTGGGACCCAAGGTGGGACCCAGGGAGATAGTGAGGAAAGATTTCAATCTGAGATGGGTACAGCTGAGAACAGAAGCAAGTCAAGCAGTCAGGGCAGGCAGGGACAAGGTAGGACTAATAAATTAAATTGCATTTATTTCAATACAAGGGGCCTAACAGGGAAGGCAGATGAACTCAGGGCATGGTTAGGAACATGGGACTGGGATATCATAGTAGTTACGGAAACATGGCTCAGGGATGGGCAGGACTGGCAGCTTAATGTTCCAGGATACAAATGCTACAGGAAGGATAGAAGGGGAGGCAAGAGAGGAGGGGGAGTGGCATTTTTGATAAGGGATAGCATTACAGCTGTACTGAGGGAGGATATTCCCGGAAATACATCCAGGGAAGTTATTTGGGTGGAACTGAGAAATAAGAAAGGGATGATCAGCTTATTGGGATTGTATTATAGACCCCCTAATAGTCAGAGGGAAATTGAGAAACAAACTTGTGAGGAAATCTCAGCTATCTGTAAGAATAATAGGGTGGTTATGGAAGGGGATTTTAACTTTCCAAACATTGACTGGGACTGCCATAGTGTCAAGGGTTTAGATGGAGAGGAATTTGTTAAGAGTGTGCAAGAAAAGTTTCAGTATGTGGATGTACCTACTAGAGAAGGTGTAAAACTTGACCTACTCTTGGGAAATAAGGCAGGGTAGGTGACTGAGGTGTCAGTGGGGGAGCACTTTGGGGCCAGCGACCATAATTCTATTAGATCTAAAATAGTGATGGAAAAAGATAGACCAGATCTAAAAGTTGAAGTTCTAAATTGGAGAAAGGCCAATTTTGATGACATTAGGCAATAACTTTCAAAAGCTGATTGGGCGCAGATGTTCACAGGTAAAGGGATGGCTGGAAAATGGGAAGCCTTCAGAAATGAGATAATGAGAGTCCAGAGGAAGTATATTCCTGTTGGGGTGAAAGGAAAGGCTGGTAGGTATAGGGAATGCTGGATGACTAAAGCATATGTCAGGTATACACAGGGGAGATGGAGCGAATCCTTAGAGTGTAAAGGCAGTAGGAGTATACTTAAGAGGTCAAAACGGGGACATGAGATAGTTTTGGCAAATAGAATTGAGGAGAATTCAAAGGATTTTTACAAATACATTAAGGACAAAAGGGTAACGAGGGAGAGAATAGGGCCCCTCCAAGATCAGCAAAGTGGTCTTTGTGTGGAGCCACAGGAGATGGGGGAGATACTAACCAAGTGTTTTGCATCAGTGCTGGATGTCTTGAAATGGTTAAAGGTGGATAAATCCCCAGGACCTGATCAGGTGTACCCTAGAACTCTGTGGGAAGCTAGAGAAGTGATTGCTGGGCCTCTTGCTGAGATACTTGTATCATCGATAGACACTGGTGAGATGCCAGAAGAGTGGAGGTTGGCAAAGTGGTGTCACTGTTTAAGAAGGGTGGTAAAGAAAAGTCAGGGAACTATGGACCGGTGAGCCTGACCTCAGTGGTAGGCAAGTTGTTGGAAGGAATCCTGAGGGACAGGATGTACATGTATTTGGAAAGGCAAGGACCGATTAGGGAGAGTCAACATGGCTTTGTGCATGGGAAATCATGTCTCACAAACTTGATTGAGTTTTTTGAAGAAGTAACAAAGAGGATTCATGAAGGCAGAGCAGTAGATGTGATCCATATGGACTTCAGTAAGGCGTTCGACAAGGTGTTCCATAGTAGACTGGTCAGCAAGATTAGTTCTCACGGAATACAGGGAGAACTAACCATTTGGATACAGAACTGGCTCAAAGGTAGAAGACAGAGCGTGGTGGTGGAGTGTTGTTTTTCAGACTGGAGACCTGTGACCAGTGGAGTGCCACAAGGATCGGTGCTGGGTCCACTATCTTTCATCATTTATATAAATGATTTGGATACAAGCATAAGACGTATAGTTAGTAAGTTTGCAGATGACACCAAAATTTGAGGTGAAGTGGACATCGAAGAGGGTTACCTCAGATTACAACAGGATCTTACTCAGATGGGCCAATGGGCTGAGAAGTGGCAGATGGAGTTTAATGCAGATAAATGCAAGGTACTGCATTTTGGGAAAGCAAATCTTAGCAGGACTTATCTACTTAATGGTAAGGTCCTAGGGAGTGTTGCTGAACAAAGGGACCTTGGACTGCAGGTTCATAGCTCCTTGAAACTGGAGACGCATGTGGATAGGATAGTAAAGAAGGCATTTGGTATGCTTTCCTTTATTGGTCAGAGTATTGAGCACAGGAGTTTGGAGGTCATGTTGACGCTGTACAGCACATTGGTTAGACCACTGTTGGAATATTGTGTGCAATTCTTGTCTCCTTCCTATTGGAAAGATTTTATGAATCTTAAAGGGTTCTGACAAGATTTACAAGGATGTTGCCAGGGTTGGAGGATTTGAGCTATAGGGAGAGGCTGAATAGGCTGGAGCTGTTTTCCCTGGAGCATCGGAGGCTGAAGGGTGACGTTACAGAGGTTTATAAAATTATGAGGGGCATGGATAGGATAAATAGACAAGGTCTTGTCCCTGGGGTGGGAGAGTCCAGAACTAGAGGGCATAGGTTTAGGATGAGAGGGGAAAGATATAAAAGAGGGCAACTTTTTCACGCAAAGGGTGGTACATGTATGGAATGAGCTGCCAGAGGAAGTGGTGGAGGCTGGTACAATTGCAACAATTTAAAAGGCATCTGGATGGGTATATGAACAGGAAGGTTTTGGAGGGATATGGGCCAGGAGCTGGCAGGTGGGACTAGATTAGGGTTGGGATAGCTAGTCGGCATGGACAAGTTGGACCGAAGGGTCTGATTCCGTGCTGTACATCTCTATGACTCTAATGCACTGCAATGCCTGTAGTTCAGCCTCCAGCACATAAACTCTTAAACCAAACATACTTGAACTTCAAACTTGAACTTGCTGCAGGTATGATTGTCCTGGATCACAATGGTATCCTTGAGATCCCACATACTACAGCTGTGACACACCACTTCTTATGCCCTTTTTAATGAGTTTTTCATTAATGATTTAAGTATATTAATCATTTATTTCTGTTGCTTTTTATATATGATTTTAATTTTGTGGGAATCAGTTTAGCTCAGTTGGCTGGATTGCTGGTATGCAAAGCTGTGTGATCCCAACAGTGTGGGTTCAATTCCCATCACTGTTTGAGGTTACCATGAAGGGATTTCCCTCTTCCCTTGCCTGCAGTCTGTTGGCCCTCAGGTTAAATCTCGCCACCTGTCACTTTGCTCCAATTAGAGAGCAGCCCCTATAATCTGGTTAGACTATGGTGACACAACAACATTCATTTTATCACCAATATGTATACTATGTTGAAATTTAAGAATAGAATTGGCTTCAATCAATTAACAGATATTCACTCCTGATAAACGAGTGTCTGTGTCAGGTCTTGATATTTGAATTAAACATCCCTGCTTTCAATTCCTCCGTTTCCAATATCAACCAATGAACTTCTAAACATTCTGTATTGTCACTCTTGACTTTGTTTTGAACAAGAATACCAGGGTTCACTAGGAAGTTGTCTGTGATGGAAAGCCTCAGTTATGAGGAAAGACTGGATAGGTTGGGTTTGTTTTCCCCTGGAGCAGGGAGGCTGAGGGGGGGGATCTGATTGAAGGATACAAAATCAGGGCCGGCACAGACAGAGTAAATTGTGAAAATCTCTTCCCCATGGCTGATGTGTCTAAGACCAAAGGGCATAGATAAGGTGAGGAGCAAGTGGTTTAGAGGAAATCTGTGAAAAAAAATTATGGAACGTGTTGCTTGAGAGGGGGGTGGAGATAGGTACTCCTACAACATTTAAGAAACACCTGGTCAAGCAGTTAAAATGCCAGGGCATAGAAAGCTATGGGATTAGTGTAGTTTGTTGGTCAGCATAGACATAGTGGGCTGAAGGGCCTGTTCTATACTGTGTAAGTTTCTATGACTAAGAACTGACTGCAGGACACTCTTCCCAGTCTGTCTCACCTACAATACCGACCATAGGACACTCTTCCCATCTGATCTCTACCCATCTCTCCCTCTGGTTTGTATTCTAATTATGTTAGATCGATGTTTTCTAGTTACTGTGTGAGTTGCCACTGTCTACAGTTCCTTTCTCTTTACTCTACCTAAAACTATTATCATTCTGAGTGCCTTCAACAAATCTGCTCTTAGCTTTTTCTGCTCTCGGAAGGGCAATGCCAGTCTCTCTGAGTGATTGAAACCCCCTCATTGCTGATCCCATTCTAATAAAGCTTCACTCCAAGGGCTGTGATATTCTTCTTAATGTTCGGTGCCCTGAAATGACCATCAAACCGCAGCTCATAGGCTCATCAAGATATTCAGAAACAGTGAGGCATGGACATACACCTTCTGCATTGTATCCTTGCCCTTAGCTCAAGTGCTGCACTGAACAGGTTGACCAACACAGTGCTGCATTGAGAATCCTGTTATATCTGACTGCCATCGCTGCCTGTCCAGTACTATCTGGGGCACGCTGACCAACATCTTATCCTCCCTTCACTGAGGTCCTCAGTGTCGCTGGATCAAAACCCTGGAATTCCCTCCCTACGGGCATTGTGGGTCAACCTACAGCACATGGACTGCAGTGGTTCAAGAAGGTAGCTCACCCCCCCCCCCCTTCTCAAGGGGCAACTAGGGACGGGCAATAAATGCTGGCTCAGCCAGCGATGCCCACATCCCAAATGTGACTAAAAGGGATTAGAAAGAGACCTATCATCAGGGAGATGCTATCATGCATCAGTTTGATAAATCCATAACTTCAGTTTCCTGTTCTGCATAATTCTGCATGAAATTGAGCAGAACCGAAATCCGTCCATTCAGGTATTCCTGTGACAGAAGGATTCCATTTACAGAAAGACATATTTTCTCTTCAAACCAAAACAATTCAAACAACAAATGTAAATTTGGATTAATGGTGCATTTAATCTGCAGCTGTTCCCATTTGTCATTGGGAACTGCCATGTAGACACTGGGCAGTGATTTTCCCTCAGCATCTCTGCACTGTACCTGCTAAATATCTCTGAACAAGCAGGTTATATTTGTGCCATGGAATCCATCTGGCTAGCTGCTTTAAATGTGCAACATTCTGAAAAGTTGAACAGAAATATACTCTCATTTAAAATTCACAGAGCACTGGAATGCAACCTGGAGCAGGGATGCATTCTGGAGCTTGGCTTCCTACTCATTAAAGCAAAGGTCATATCCAACACTGCACCCTAGGTAATTGATCTGGGCAAGTAAGAGAAAGACATTTAGCTCATTGAGTTCAACAAAAATTGCTCTCATTTCAGCACCCAGTTTATGAAGAAATATTTTGAATTGATCTGAGCAAAGACTAGACGGTTTATAAGTTCCATTGTAAGGGAAGTTCCAAATCTATTTTATCATTGCAAGGTCACCAAACAGAGGGAAGATCAATGGACACAGGCAATGTGGGGATGTAATGTGTTATATCCTTGAACAAGTAGGTGGAGGCTGGTACAATTACACCATCTAACAGGCATCTGGATGGGTATATGAATGGGAAGAGCTTTGATGGATATGGGTTAAACACTGGCAAATGGGACTAGATTAATTTCGGATATTGGGTCAGCATGGATGAGTTGGACCAAAGGGTCTGTTTCTGTGCTTTACATCTCCATGACTCTAAGTAGAGTCATGTCTTCAATTTTAGGTTGAAGGCTTTGTTTTCAAAAGGATTAGTAATCATAAGGCACCTCCATTAAAATTATAATGCTATATTATTGGCCAGACTTTCCAAGGAGTCACTGCCTCACATAGTTTGCCCCCAAGTCCCTCATTTTTTTTATAAAGCTGGGAGTTCCACATTTCTGAGAGAAGATTCTGCTCAGGTCTCTCTCAGAGACACGTAGTTGTTATCCCAGTCTGACGGCTCTCTTATTGTGCGGAACGAAGGCAAACCCTTCCCCCTTTTCACAACAATCAGCTGCTATATGAACAAATATAACATTGCAGAATTACAGAGGGCCAATCTGACAGCTCCTGTCTGTCAGTAAGCACATGAGCTAAGTATGATGGGAGAATGCCAAGGGGTAAGGGGGAGTGTGCCAACTGGGTCAGGGCAACGTGGCAAGACAACCAGATAAATAATGGAGTGTCTCAGATAAGCCTGGGTGGGTAGAGAAATCTGATCTAGGCAAAAGTGAGGACTGCAGATGCTGGAAATCAGAATCTAGATCAGAGTGGTGCTAGAAAAGCACAGCCGGACAGGCAGCATCTGAGGAACAGGAAAATTGACTTTCAGGCAAAAGCCCTTCATCAGAAATCATTCCTGATGAAGGGCTTTTGCCTAAAACATCGATTTTCCTGCTCCTTGGATTCTGCCTGACCGGCTGTGTTTTTCCAGCGCCACTCTGATCTAGAGAAATCTGGCCTGCTGGGTGGGTCAGGGCTTGTGAGAATGGTGGGGTTTGGGTCTGGCAGTGGTAGGGAAGGGGGAGGTATTTAATGCTGAGCTTTACCTGAGTATCTATTTACTTAATTTCATCAGATCTCTCTGCATTCTCCAGTTAAAAAGGATACAGATAGTGGGTTCCAGCGAAAAGGAATTACCCATGAGGATGTTCAGTTTCCCAGGTAATTTCTTGAGAGTGATTCAATGGGGATTCATAAGGGTCTCCTTGCATTGGAATACTGAGTGTCTGGCCATCAGAAAATTGGGGTTAATAATTCATAATATGGAAGTGACCAATAAGAAAGGTTACTTTTTGACAGATGTCAAAGCTTGCCTGCTTTTTCCTTGCAGCGCCATCCTACCCTTGACGTGATGTTTAACAATGACACTTGTAAATCAGTTTTATCTAAAACCGAATGTTTAGTGTTATTCATGGAAATGGAATTTCAGAAGATCACTCCTCAAACGCCATAAAAATCTCAAGTAACTCAAAAAGAATTTGATTGACCCAGCTGGATAATGCATTCATCCTGCCATGGTTCTGTCTGGAGGATATTCTGAACAGTGTGACAGGTCTGTCTTCTTGTTGAGTGATGGTACATCTATGCAAGACACTGCTGACTGTTAGGTCCAAAAGACTCGATATAAATCATAAATTGTTTTGAGACCAAGGCTTTGTTTTGTTTAGGTTTTAAAACTGACCTTGAAAAACTGAACATGTACCAGTCACAGAATACAAGATAATTAGGATTCTGGAAAGTAACAATCATGAATTACAAAGGCAAAACTCAGATACCATTCTCCTGGAATCTCACCCTTCCATTGCATGGACATTATCGTTACCAAACACAGAACAATAAGTAATATGTCTCAGTTTCATGAGTTATTGGAGGAGAGAGAGTGAGAGAGACTCATTATAGCTGTAAAGGCAGGAATGACACACTGTCCAGCTTATACAATGAACAATGAGTTTTGGTCAGGGGAAGTCTAACTTGTGAAGACACTGATATCCTCATCTATCTCCTGTGATGAACAGTGGATCCTTGGTCACCAGGATAGAAGTTAATTGATAGGTTGAAACTTACACATCCAGGAACCATGAACAAAACTTCACTGGTCCTTGAATTGTAATTTCTATATCCTCTTTTCCCAGTCTAAAAATTCAATGTATTGGTAACATCACATCCAGAGTCTAGGCTAACAGTTAAATCTGCTCCAATCCTAAACACAAATCCACAATTCTGATTTTGGAAAGTGGATCCCATCTGATTCCAAGTTCCTAGAGGAAAGAATCATCATGGATATTTCTGGACTTTGAAAATAATTATGAATGAATATCCCTATGTGTTAATTTTAATTGTAAACATTTTCCTGTTGTTTAACTTCTTTGTATATGTGTGTGTGTTTGTCGGGGTGTGTGCGTATGTGACTGTGTGTGTTGGGGTGTGTGTGTCTGTATGTGTGTGTGTGACTGTGTAGGTCTGTGTGTGTGAGAGAGACTGTGTGCGCGCGCGCATGCGCACGTTTGTGTGTGAGACTGTGTGCACGAGCACGAGCGTTTATGTGTGACTATGTGTGTCTGCGCGCACGTGTGTGTGTGCGCGTGTGGGTGTGTTGCAACAATCATTCTCCAGGTATGAATGAATGATTAAACGACACTTCTGATTCAACCCTTAGGAGATTTTTTTTAAAAACAAATTCAATATTTCTGGTCCATTGCTTATCGATCTGGGAGAGGTGGCTGTGAGCTGGCCTTTTGAGCTGTAGGGAGGTGATGTCAACACTCTTGACCTGTCATCCAGACCCCAGCCCCTTGTCCTCAGGACAGAACCTTGGAGTTCAGGTTCATAGCACCTTGAAAGTGGAGTTGCAGGTAGATAGGATAGTGATGAAGGCATTTGGTATGCTTTCCTTTATTGGTCAGGGTATTGAGTACAGGAGTTGGAAGGTCATGTTGTGGCTGTACAGGTCACTGTTGGAATATTGCGTGCAATTCTGGTGTCCTTCCTATCAGAAGGATATTGTGAAACTTGAAAGGGTTCAGAAAAGATTTACAAGGATATTGCCAGTGTTGGAGGATTTGAGCTATAGGGAGAGGCTGAACAAGCTGGGGTTGTTTCTTCTGGAGCGTCGGAGACTGAGGGGTGACCTTATAGAGGTTTATAAAATCATGAGGGGCATGGATAGGATAAATAGACAAAGTCTTGTCCCTGGGGTGGGGGAGTTCAGAACTAGAGGACATAGGTTTAGGCTGAGAGGGGAAAGATATAAAAGAGACCTAAGGGGCAACTTTTTCACGCCTAGGGTGGTACGTGTATGGAATGAGCTGTCAGAGGAAGTGGTGGAGGCTGGTACAATTGCAACATTTAAAAGGCATCTGGATGGGCATATGAATAGGAAGGGTTTGGAGGGATATGGGCTGGGTGCTGGTTAGGTTAGCTTAGGATACCTGGTCGGCATGGACGAGTTGGACCGAAGGGTCTGTTTCCATGCTGTACATCTTTATGATTCTAAGTCTGCAACCCACCATCATATAGACTTTGGCATTTAAATTCATTAAAAAACTGTTACAAAAATGCTAGGCCAATGGTGACCATGTAAACATTGTGAAAGAAATCCATCTGCCGTGCTAAAGGGAATTGACAAAGTTAACATTGAAAAGATGTTTCCTTATGTGGAGCAATCTAGACTGAGAGGTCATCAGTTTTGGAGAAGGAGAGGCAGATTTAAAACAGAGATGTGAAGAAATTGCTTCCCTCAAAGGGTAGTGAATGTGTGGAATTCACTTCTCCACAGTGTGGTGGATGCTGGGAAATTGAGTACATTTAAGGAGGAGACAGATGGCTATTTAATGAGTAACAGGTTGAAGGATTATGGAGAGTGGGCAGGAAAGTCAAGAAGAAATCAGCCAGGATTGTATAGGATGGTGAAGCAGGCCTGAGGGGCTGTATGGCCTACTCCTGTTCCTAGATCTTATGTTGTTATCTGTATCAGTAATATCTTTTAGGGAAGGAAACATGTGACTCCAAACCTACAGCAATGTGGTTGACTCTCAACTGCCTCTGGGATGGACAATGAATGTTGGCCCAGCCAGTGACTTCCTCATCACATCAACTGCAACAAATGCTATCCATTCCCCATCACTTTCTGCCTTTTGGGATAATCAAGAATCCACAAACAATAAGGAATCAGTAACCTGCGACTGACTGGGTCCCCTGAGCAAAGAAATCGATGTAATGAGCAATTAAATTCCTGCACTTTAACAAAACATGCACTTTGCTTTAAGCTGATGGAACATTGTGCACTGTAATTGACCATTTGTTATGAGCAACCATTCTTGCTTTTGATTTAATCTGTCATGCAGCAGCGCTGATATTTTTCAGTGAATCCAGAACCGTGACTGCAGGAAGCAGCCAGCAGTGAATCTGTTGGATATTAACAGAGGTTTTCAAACCTCTTTAAAGCATAACCATTCCTTGACCCCTGGTCTCCCGTTTAAAACTGAAGAGATTTTATGGTCCTCCCCTTTTTAGTGAGAAAGTATATTTTCAAGTGTTTACAGCCATCTTCCAAATAATGGGCTGGATTTTCCCAAGAGGGACAATCTCATGTAGATAGCCTTTCAGCTTTGTTGTTTTTGACAGAAGAGAGCTGCGTATTTCTGGGACGTGATTCTGCCCAGGTCTCTCTCAGAATTGTGAAGCTGTACTTCCATTCTGTCAGTTCATTTATCAGACGAATGCAAACCAAGCGCCTATTTGCAGTCAGCTGCTCTATTCTGAAATGTAACGTTCCAGACAGCTGCTGTCAAAGTGCGATCTTTTTTTATTGTCCCATTTATTTTACAGTGAGAAATACAATAAAATACAGAGAAAAACTTTTATTCATGACCACAATATTTGATAGTTCAAGAATAAGAGAAAAATGAAAGTGTTTAGCTTAAAGAGAAGACCATCTACAGTCACATTCTCAGCCAACTCAGAATCACCACCACCGCCTCACTGCTGTCTACACATGACACAACTATCGACAGAGTGAGTCACTGATCCTCACTAGGCCCAGCTCACCGAAAAAGCCTCAGCGCTCACTCCACCCCAGACACTGGGCTCACTCACCCCTGCCCCTCTCTCTGCCCTGCCTTCACGCTCCCCACACTGGGATCACTCTCTCCACCCCACCCACATCCCTCTCACCCACCCTGCCCTCACTCTCCATGCAGTGGGCTTACTCTCCCCACTCCCACCCCCCACCCTACCCTCACCCTCCACCCCTCCACCCTGCCCTTAATCTCCCCAAAGTGAACTCACTCTCCCCCCCACCCCCAACTCCCCCACATTGGCCTCACTCCCACGACACTGGGATCACTTCGACCACACTGTGATTACTCACACCCCACCCATCCTGCCCTCACTCTCCCCCCTGCACGAGGCTCCCTCCGGTGATGATATTTGCTTTTAGAATACCTCTCCCTGCATGTTCCAAGTGACTGAGAAGACATCAAGTAATGAACGAGAAGGTCAAAGGCCATGCCTACACCTGTCATAGAACATAGAGAACAGTACAGGCCCATTGGCGCACAATGTTGAGCCAACCTTTTATCCTACTCTAAGATGAAACTAACCTACATACCCTTCATTTTATTATCTTCCATGTGCCTATCCCTGTGTTACTTAAATGTCCCGAATGACTCTGACTCTACTACCATTCCACGCATCCACCACTCTCTGTGTAAAGAACTTACATCTCCCCTAAACCTTCCTCCAATCACCTTAGAATTATGTCCCCTCAAGATGGACATTTCAGCCCTGGGAAAAAGTCTCTGGCCATCCACTCTATTGATGCCTCTCAACATCTTTGTACACTTCTATCAAGTCACCTTTCATCCTTCTTCGCTCCAATGAGAAAAGCCTTAGCTCCCTCAACCTTTCTTTGGAAGACATGCCCTCCAATCCAGGCAGCTTCCTGGTAAATCTCCTCTGTACCCTCTCTAAAGCTTCCACATCTTTCCTATGGTAAGGCGTCTAGAACTGAACACAATATTCCAAGTGTGGTCTAACTAGAGCTCTACAGAGCTGCAGCATAACCTCGTGGTTCTTAAACTCAATTGCCCTGCTAATGAAAGCCAACACACCATATGCCTTCTCAACAACCAGATCAGCTTGGGTGGTAACTTTGAGGGATCTATGGACATGGATCCCAAGATCCCTCTGTTCCTCCACACTGCCAAGAAACCTGCCTTTAACCCTGTATTCTGCATTCAAATTCGACCTTCCAAAGTGAGTGACTTCACACTTTTCCAAGCTGAAGTCCATCTGCCAATTCTCAGTCCAGTTCTGCATCTTGTCAATGTCCCATTGCATCCTACAACAGCACTCCACACTATCCACAACTCCATCAATCTTCGTGCCATCAAATTTACTAACCCACCCTTCCATTTCCTCATCCAAGTTATTCATCAAAATCACAAACAGCAGAGGTCCCAGAACAGATCCCTGCGGAATACCACTGGTCACTGAGCTCCAGGCTGAACACTTTCCACCTACTACCACCCTTTGTCTTCTGTGGGCCAGTCAACTCTGTATCCAGACAGAGAGGTTTCCCTATATCCCTTGCCTCCTTACTTTCTGAACGAGCCTACATGGGAACCTTATCAAATGCCTTTCTAAAATCCATGTACACCACATCCACTGCTCTACCTTCATCAACATATTTTGTCACATCCTCAAAGAATTCAGTAAGGTTTGTGAGGCATGACCTGCCCCTCACAAAGCCATGTTGAATATCTCTAATCAAATTCTGGTTTTCCGAATAATCATAAACCCTGTACCTCAGAATCCTGTCCAACACTTTGCCCACCACTGACGTAAGACTGACTGGTCTGTAATTCCCAACATTATCCCTATTCCCTTTCTTGAACAAGGGAATAACATTTCCCACCCTCCAATCATCTGGCACTACTCCAGTGGACAGTGAGGTCACAAAGATCATCGTCAAAGGTGCAGCAATCTCTTCCTTCACTTTGTGTAGGAACCTTGGGTATAACCTGTCCGGCCCAGGGGATTTATCTATCCTCATGTTTTTCAAAATTTTCAGCACATCCTCCTTCTTAACATCAACCTGTTCAAGCGTATCAGTCTGTTTCACGCTGTCCTCTCAAACGTCAAGGTCCCTCTCAGTAGTGAATACTGAAGCAAAGTATTCATTAAGGACCTCCCCTACTTCTCTGACTCCAGGAGCTAGTTCCCTCCACTATCCCGGATTGACCCTAGCCTCAGTCTGGCCATCCTCTTGTTCCTCACATAAGTGTGGAATGCCTTAGGGTTTTTCCTAATCCAATCCACTGAATTTGTTTCATGCCCACTTCTGACTTCCCTCAGTCAGAGCGGCTTGTTTCCTCTTTGACTGTTTGCTAACTGGTGGGCACTGTGCAGAGCTGACCAGGAGAATGTGCTGTCCTTACCACCTAGCACAGGCACAATCGAAGGATGGTCAAATTGAATAATTAGCATGCTCGGTCATTTTATGATCAAGCACTATCCTGACCATCTACTCCTGGCATGGGACTTAAAGCTGGACCTTCTGGCTCAGGGGCAGGGACATTACCAGCTCTCTGCGCCTAACTGATTGGGAATGTTATTCTCCTCAAACTACTCTTAAGAGATACTGAAAATTTTAATCATGTGCTGCTGTGAATAGGCCCCGAGAAAGTGGCTTCAAAGTACAATCCTTTTCCTTGGCAGCTGGTGGTGAAGGAAGATACTGAAGATCTATTTCCTGAACAATACCTTAAACACAATTTCCCTTTAACCCTTCGATTGCATTTTGGCATGGTCTGCATAGGAGGGATCTCGAGTTTTAGTTTAGGTTGTGCCAGGCATGTTTGATTTGGAGAATATTTGCGAAGTAGCTCTTGTTCGTGTTAATTCACTTGTCCTTGAGCTTAATGTAAACAATCCTGTCTGACATGAAGCTGGGCATCAGAGAATTGCTGTGAAATAGCTCCAACAGTCGGCCATTGGCTGATGGCTCTGCCCAGCTCAGTCTGCTAATAAAGTGCTCTATCTCCACTCATCCAGCCTGTATCGAGATAACATTACACTGCTCTGTCATCACCTATAGATAAGGGGCTGGCAGACATTAATCACAGTGTCATGTGTACAGATAAGGAAATGAAATGCTCAACTCCTGGTCTCTGTGTTAATCAGCATACTTTTATAGTTGGATCGGTAAACTAGTTCCCAGATCATTTTCACTGTTCAATTTTTTTATCCTTTATTTGTTCACAGGATGAGAGTGTTGTTGGCTAGTCCAGCATTTATTGCCCATCCCTAAGTGCCCACAGGGCAGTTGAGAGTCAATCACATTGTTGTGGGTCAAGAGTCACATGTTGGCTGGACAAGAATGGCAGATTTCCTCCCATAATGGTCATTAGTGACCCAGATGGGTGTTTCCAACAATTAGTAATGGATTTATAGTAGGCGTTAGATTCTTAATTCCAGTTTTTATTGAATTCAAATTCCACCTCCTCCCACGACAGGATTCGAAGCCAGGTCCCCAAGATGTCACCTGGGTCTCTGGATTACCATGAATATATAATTACTCAGCAATTATACCACGAGGCCAACAACTCCCCAGCAGTCATTCAGCAGTCAAGCTAATATAAAAAGTGAAATCGAAAGTCACACAACACCGGGTTATATTCAAAACAACAAGCTTTTAAAGTGCTTTCAAGTAAACCAATTTGACGATAACCTTGTGTCGTGTGACTTCTGACTTTAACAATCCCAGTCTAACACCTCCACATCGTAAAAAGCTACGGTTTGGAGGTGAGATTGGGAGCAGGATGGCAGAGGTAAAAGGCACTGGTGATAATGCAAGTACAGAAAGAAAGGATGAGCTACTCAGGGATGCTTTGTGCCAGTATCTATCCTGAGATTTAATCATTCCTGTCTTCCGGTATTCTATTCTTCCCTGTTTCTTTTCTCCGACTCTGTATTTGTTACATTTCTCATTTATTCCAGGCTGTGGCACTCCTTTAGTGTTGTAGCACGAAATGCACACAACTGGAAACTTCAGTTACCTGCGCAGGGAGTGTGGATTCTGGAGTGATAAAATAATGTCACTGCATTCACATCGCCAGGTTGTTTTGCCTTGACACCCTCAGGGTAGATGTCAGCCACAGCCTGCACCAGAGTCAACATCAATTTACCTGGTTGTTGCAGAGAGAACAAGGAAATAGTGCTGAGTAAAAGCAGACTCAAAGAGTGACAGGAGAAAGTGAAGACTGCGGATGCTAGAGCTCAGAATCCGAAAGTGCCACACATTTTGACCAAAGAGTGACATGGTAGATGGTTCTCTCCTCTGTGCCACTAACTCATGGTCTCCATGGGGTTAAAATAGCTGAGAATGGAGAACATTGAACCAGGACTGAACATTACCCTTCAGCCTGCACCCTCGTTTCATGATTGATTGGTTGCAGTACTATTTTCTCATATATACCTTGGTACTCTTACCCAGAAAGACACGTCAATCCCAAACTTGAGAATTTCAGTAGATTTCTTGCAGATGCTGTCCTCTAACAGAGGGGGAGTATCAGATTTTCAGGGTCTAGCACTAGTTTTACAAATCCCTTCCAGCTGAGCTCACCTTGCACTGGACTGAATGGGGTGTTATGTATAGCAGTGACACATCTACCTTGAAATCCTCTTTGTCACAAACAGTGTCTATATGAATGGCAAGATGAGCTGAGTCAAATTGGAATGAGAAAATAGAAGCATTCCTAAAAGTCTGATGTGAGGTGAATAATATATTTTTGGAAATTGGATTTTAAACAGAAATAAACAATTCTGGTCAGCTCTGTGAAGGTTCTTATTAAAGGATCGAACATCATTTCGATAGTGACCTAATACACACTTGCTAAGAAAGAAAGTACATGGCAGAACACCTGCAGTGCTAATAGATAAATTGTTTATACTGGTGAGTTTATGACAGGCAGGATGAAGTGATGGGTTATGTTCTGATGTCAGAGCCAGAAGAATCAACTTGTTTTCTGTTCCATTCAGAAGGAGCAAGAACCTTCCAGCTCTGCGAGCAAACCTGCATCCAAAAGGAGCAAGTCTTTAGTTTGCTTCGGGGAGGACTAGTGGAGTGCCTCAGGGATCAGTACGGGGGCCACAATTATTTTCTACATATTAATGGATCAGGGGAGTGATTGGGTCCAGTTGTGGATGACCCAAAAATCAGTGCAAGGGAAAGCAAGTGAAGTCTTCAGAGGATCATAGGCTGGTTAAGTAGTGGGCAAAAAAAACCTAGCAGATGGAATATAATTTGGGTAAATGTGAAGTTCCTTTAGCAGGAAGAATAGAGGAGCTGAATATTAGTTAAATAACAGAACAGAGAGATTTGGGAGTCCTCATTTATGAATCACAAAAATCTAGCATCTAAATTCTGCTGGTAATAGGATTGCAAATGGAACGTCAGCCTTTATTTCAAAGGGAATACAAAGTAAAAGTAGGGAGGTTTTGCTAAAACTATACAAGGTACTAGTGAGACCATTGCTGGAATTCTGTAACTAGTTCTGGGTTCGTTTTCTAGGGCAAGGTTTATTGGCATTATAGGCAGTTTAGCGAAAGTTCGTTAGGCTGATACTAGGTATGGAGGGCTTGTCAGAGTAAGGAGTTAGCCATTTAAAACAGAGATAAGGATGAATATTTTCTCTCTGCGGGTAGTGAATTGGTAGAATTCTTTATCGCAGAGGGCTGTTGAGGCTGGATCATTAAGTATATTCAAGGATGAGATTTTTAATCAGAAGGGAATTAAGGGTAATGGGGAAAAGGCAAGTGGAGTTCTGGATTATCAGATCAGCCATGAATGGTGGAGTAGTCTCGATGGGCTGAATGGTCTACTTCTGCTTCTGTGTCTTATGGTTTATGGTCTGTTATCTCAGTCCAAGTGGTTTCCAGTCTGTGGTGTTTTCAAGACTGGAGAGACTGTATAGAAGTCTTCAAGTTGTTAGAACTGAGAACTTTTAAGCCAACAAAACTGCAAAATGTTCCCACTATCAGATTTAAAAAGAAATGGGAAAGTTGTCTTCCCCACAGTTCATGGGAAAAGGAGCAAGTGAAACAAAAACTTAAAAAGTTGAGATGGGGGTATAATTTCTCTAGTTTTGAGCCTCTGTAATGGATAGTGTTGGGAAAGAATCCAAAGCTTTGCTTTAATGTTTGCATTTAGAACCTTCTGAACTGTTTTCTATTTCCATCTTGTTCTGCATGTTTCTTTCTTCTGGTTAATAGATTTTGTGCAATAACCTTAGAGTGGTTCCTTATCAAATGCCTTCTGAAAATCCCAGTACAGTCCATCCACAGGCTTCCCTTTAACCGCAGCATCTGTTCTGTTGTTAAATATATTTGTATCTTTATGTGACTATATTTCTGTGACTAACCACCACATTAACCAACTGCAAAAACTAAATGTAGAATCATAGAGATGTACAGCACAGAAATAGACCCTTTGGTTCAACTCATCCATGCCAAAATTAATCTAGTCCCATTTAGAACATAGAACATAGAAAAGTACAGCACAGAATAGGCCCTTTGGCCCATGATGTTGTGCCAAGGATTAATCCTAAGCATTTAGCCCATATCCCTCTAAACCTTTCCTATTCATATATCCATCCAGATGCCTCTTAAATGTTGCAATTGTACCAGCCTCCCCCACATCCTCTGGCAGCTCATTCCATACACACACCACCCTCTGTGTGAAAAACTTGTCCCTTAGGTCCCTTTTAAATCTTTCCCCTCTCACCCTAAATCTACGCCGTTTAGTTCTGGACTCCCCAGCGTATCAAAGCCAGGTTTCATCCTGGATTGCATGGAAATTAATGAGAGATAGCATTGACCATTGAGGGTGGGGGCAACGGGGGAGGTGGGTGGTGGGTGGTGGGGGGTCAAAACTGCGTTAGGTAAACTTTTACTGCTCAGATAGCAACTCAAAGTCAATGATAGAGAGTAAGATGTTCGGTGACTCTACTGTTACAGTAAAAAGAAATTTGTGAAGAGGAAGAAAACTATAAAATCAGCACTGTTCAGAATTATTGAAGTGAAATCCTCATAAAACAGCACGGTCTTTAATTTCCACATATTCCCTTTGGATGTTGTTTTTGTGCATTAAAAACCTCTTGACTCTAACCTCCCCCCAATTAGAAGTATTAAATTATAAAGATACTACCTCCAAGCTTGACTTGTAATTGTGTTTGGATTTTAATCACACATCACTTGGTAATTTTGTTTTAATATGAAATGACTAACCGTTGATTCTATAAGGGGAGGTGATGGCAAAGTGGTATTATTGCCAGGCTATTAATCCAGAGACCCAGGTAATGTTCTGCGGTCTGAAGTTCACATCCCACCATGGTCAATAGTGGAATTTAAATTCAATAACAAACCTGGAATTAAGAGACTTAATGATAGAACATAGAACAGTACAGCACAGAACCGGCCCTTCAGCCCACGATGTTGTGCCAACAACTGATCATTATGTATGCACCCTGAAATTTCTGTGACCATATGCATGTCCCGCAGTCTCTTAAATGTCCCCAATGACCTTGCTTCCACAACTGCTGCTGGCAACGCATTCCATGCTCTCACAACTCTCTGTGTAAAGAACCCACCTCTAACATCCCCTCTATACTTTCCTCCAACCAGCTTAAAACTATGACCCCTCGTGTTAGTCATTTCTGCCCTGGGAAAATGTCTCTGGCTATCAACTCTATCTATGCCTCGCATTATCTTGTATAACTCAATTAGGTACCCTCTCCTCCTCCTTTTCTCCAATGAAAAAACTCCGAGCTCAGTCAACCTCTCTTCATAAGATAAGCCCTCCAGTCCAGGCAGCATCCTGGTAAACCTCCTCTGAACCCTCTCCAAAACATCCACATCTTTCCTATAATAGGGCGACCAGAACTGGACGCCATATTCCAAGTGCGGTCTAACCAAAGTTTTATAGAGCTGCACCAGGATCTCACGACTCTTAAACTCAATCCCCCTGTTAATGAAAGCCAAAACACCATATGCTTTCTTAACAACCCTGTCCACTTGGGTGGCCATTTTAACGGATCTATGTACCTGCACACCAAGATCCCTCTGTTCCTCCACACTGCCAAGAATCCTATCCTTAATCCTGTACTCAGCTTTCAAATTTGACCTTCCAAAATGCATCACCTCGCATTTATCCAGGTTGAACTCCATCTGCCACCTCTCAGCCCATCTCTGCATCCTGTCAATGTCCTGCTGCAGCCTACAACAGCCTTCTATACTGTCAACGACACCTCCAACCTTTGTGTCATCTGCAAACTTGCTGACCCGTCCTTCAATCCCCTCATCCAAGTCATTAATAAAAATTACAAACAGTAGAGGCCCAAGGACAGAGCCCTGTGGAACACCACTCACCACAGACTTCCAGGCAGAATATTTTCCTTCTACTACCACTCGCTGTCTTCTGTT
This sequence comes from Chiloscyllium plagiosum, assembly GCF_037043375.1. Classification (NCBI taxonomy): domain Eukaryota; kingdom Metazoa; phylum Chordata; class Chondrichthyes; order Orectolobiformes; family Hemiscylliidae; genus Chiloscyllium; species Chiloscyllium plagiosum. Next base: position 3,802,385 of record NW_028270149.1, on the reverse strand, counting down.
GGCCAGCCAATTCTGTATCCAGACAGCTATGTTCCCCTGTATCCCATTCCTCCTGACCTTCTGAATGAGCCTACCATGGGGAACCTTATCAAATGCCTTGCTGAAGTCCATATACACAGTTAAAAATCACACAACACCAGGTTATAGTCCAACAGGTTTAATTGGAAGCACACTAGCTTTCGGAGCGACGCTCCTTCATCAGGTGATTGTGGAGGGCTCGATCGTAATACAGAATATATAGCAAAAATTTGCAGTGTGATGTAACTGAAATTATACATTGAAGAATTGATTGTCTGTTAAGCCTTTCATCTGTTAGAATACAGTGATAGTTTCACTTCTTTCATGTGTAAATCACAAAACCTTTTTTTTAACAAGTTGCATTCTCAGGTTAGCTGTTAACAATGGTGATAGCTGGACAATGTGTTGAAGGTGTTAGCCCCCTGTGTTCTCTGTCTATGACCTGATGTTTAGATTGATTCCAATCTAAAAAAGTGAAATAACAGAGTTTTACATAAATTCATGTGTGTAGCCACCTTGCTGATATATATGGTCACTGCTTTTCTTCCCGGCTACCCCTCTGGTCCTCGTCACTTCCTCCACTGCTCCCACTCCTTCTGTGAAAGGGAAAACACCGCTGTCCGCTACCGGTAAGTAATTTTAAAAAATCTGCCTTACCTTAGCTGCAGTCTTCCGGGTTCGCCTTACCTCCGCTGCTGCTCGCACTCAAACTGATGATTATGAAACTATCAGTGATCGTCAGGAAAAACCCATCTGGCTCCCTTAGGGAAATAAACTGCTGTCTGTACCTGTTCTGGTTTACTGTGACTCCAAACCCACAGCTGATGTCCTTAACTCCTATCTGTCCTTTCGGTCCTAGGGAGTGTTGTTGCACAAAGAGACCTTGGAGTGCAGGTTCATAGCTCCTTGAAAGTGGAGTCGCAGGTAGATAGGATAGTGAAGAAGGCATTTGGTATGCTTTACTTTATTGGTCAGAGTATTGAGTACAGGAGTTGGGAGGTCATGTTGCGGCTGTACAGGACATTGGTTAGGCCACTGTTAGAAAATTGCACGCAATTCTGGTCACTTTCCTATCGGTAAGATGTTGTGAAACTTGAAAGGATTCAGAAGAGATTTACAAGGATGTTGCCAGAGTTGGAGGATTTGAGCTATAGGGAGAGGCTTAACAGGCTGGGGGTGTTTTCCCTGGAGCGTCAGAGGCTGAGGGGGTGACTTTATAGAGGTTTATAAAATTATGAGAGGCATGGATAGGGTAAATAGACAAAGTCTTTTCTCTGTGGTGGGGCAACGTTTTCACACAGAGGGTGGTACGTGTATGGAATGAGCTGCCAGAGGAAGTGGTGGAGGCTGGTACAATTGCAACATTTAAAAGGCATTTGGATGGGTCTATGAATAGGAAGGGTTTGGAGGGATATGGGCCGGGTGCTGGCAGGTGGGACTAGATTGGGTTGGGATATCTGGTCGGCATGGATGGGTTGGACCGAAGGGTCTGTTTCCGTGCTGTACATCTCTGTGACTCTATAATTAGGAATGGTCCAGTCAGACAGTGAGGCCTACGTCCCTGTGAATGAATAAACAAGAATTCTTACTTTAATACGCCCTTGATTTGTATGGGCTCTTTCATTTACCACATCCTGCCCACTTTGATCACTTAGCCCCCATTATTTAGTTGTAAACCCCGTTACATGACTCTCTTGAACACAGTCCCCCATTTCAGGTGTGGGCTGTGCCAATAAACTAGGCACCCACTTTCTCCAGCATTGGTGCCAGTGCCCACTTCTCCCACACCAGATTCTATGAATGACCAAAATGGGATCGATCTCATGACTCTGTTTTTAAAATGAGCTGTTACCTCCCCCTCCCAAAGGCAGTGTCTGCCTCTCAGATGAACAGAAATGAACAGTTGGCATTTTCTGAAGAGTAGGTATGTTGCTGTTGATGTTCCACTTGGGATAAGTTTATTCCTTTTGAGACGAAAGTGTAACTTGCTGATCCACAGCTAGTACCATGCTGGCTGAGGAAGGAGCAGCAGTCCCAATCCTTTTCCTTCTCATCACAATTAAGGACAATAAGGTATCAGTGTGGAATGTTGGCCATTCAGCCCAATGCTCCACCATTCATTGACATAATCTTTAATTGCATTGTCTGCCTTTTCCCTTTAACCCATAATTGCCTTATTGATTAAAAATCAGAAGCTTTCCCCCCTTCCAGCTCCAAGACAAAGCAACCAAGCCCTCCCCTCCCACCACCCGACTGCACTATAAACCCTTTGCAGTTCAATACAAAGCAGAAACGCACATCCACTTGGGCAATGCTGAAAACAGCCCAAGAAATGGATGAGGAGCTTCTAGGTGGATAATTAGCATCGAGCAGGGATGGTGAGGAGGAACCTTTTAAAAATGAATTCCAGCTGTCTGCCATTTCGATATTTAGGTTCATCACAGGATCTTTGAGGCACTGGACAGACTAACTTCACACAGCAAACATACAGAAAGTATTCTGGCCCTGAACAAGTATGTGATAGAGTATCGAAACTCTCTCAGCCTCATCACCATCATATTCCTGATGAAGGGCTCTTACCTGAAACATCGATTCTCCTGCTTCTCAGATGCTGCCTGACCTGCTGTGCAGCACCAGAATCTCAACTCACCACCAGCTGCCCAACGATCTCACCCTAATATGACCAGTATGTTGCTAGTGGAAGATTCAGCTGTAGTACTGTTCCTGGATGCAACACAGAGGTGGCTGGGTTCTCTCTGTTGTTGGAGACAGCCATTTCCTAACACTCTGTGGCCAAAGCGTTATTTGCTACTTCTCAGCCTGAGCCTGAATGTTAGTCCAGATCTTGCCACATCCGTTATAGTCCAGACCAGACCCCCTCAAAACATTTTAAGGTGGTCGCCTAGATACTAACTCTTACTTAATTTTAAGTCAAATTTAAAATGTCTGTTTCAGATGCAATGTGACTGGTCAAACTACTCAATGTTAATCAAAAAACAATTTATTTGCACACCATACTTAAAATATAACCAAAGAAAGAGGAATTTAGAATAACAACTCAATTAGAAACTTAACAGAATACAGATAGAAGAACCTTGACCCAAACATCCAAAAACCAAACAGCTCCGAAAGCCGAAAGTTTTTGTGAAGCTTTTTTCTCATTAACAAGGTTTTTTGGCGAAAAAACAGTTAACCCAAGTCAACACCCACTCAATGTATGTCACTCAGATGCGACGTGGGGCGGGGGGTGGGGGGGTGCGGCCAAGCAAGTTCTTACTTAGAAGTCTGCTTCTCTGGTAAGATTTTTAAAAAATTTCACCATGAAACTGTCACTATTCTGAAAACCGAAAAATTCCGAATTCTGAAAAGCAGCTGATCCTGAGCATTTCGGATAACGGATCTTCTACCTGTAGAAGATGCAGTAAGGCAGTAAGTATTGCCAATTAACTGTTCCAGTAAAGGAACATCCCATAATCAAACCCTTGGCAAAGGAAAGTTCAGGAAAAACAACTTTGTCTCACACGTAATTCATCAACCCAGGAAGAGAAGCCCCAAATTTTGGCTGTAATTGAGAAAGGGGAAAAAAAGCTTCCATTTCTTCAAGCCAACAACAACAACAATTATTTAAAGCTAAACCTAAAAACTAAAAAAACCTAGAAAGCCTGGTCTGTGAGAGCTGGCCACACCCAGCCAGGCTGTTTCTATTGTTCTACCTTAAAGAAAAACCCATGGCCTCCAAAGCTAGTTACTCTAGTGGTTTTGGTACACTGGTTGACATCTCTGCCTTACAAACTCCCTCCAAAAAACGGACAAAATAACTTCTTAAAACTACAGTATCATTACATATATTGTTGACACAAACATGTCAATATCTGACGTGTAGGAGAAAGTGAGGACTGCAGATGCTGGAGATCAGAGCTGAAAATATGTTGCTGGAAAAGCGCAATAGGTCAGGCAGCATCCAAGGAACAGGAGAATCGACGTTTCGGGCATGAGCCCTTCTTCAGGAATGAGGAAAGTGTGCCAAGCAGGCTAAGTTAAAAGGTAGGGAGGAGGGACTTGGGGGAGGGGTGTTGGAAATGCGATAGGTGGAAGGAGGTTAAGGTGAGGGTGATAGACCGGAGTGGGGGTGGGGGCAGAGAGGTCTGGAAGAAGATTGCAAGTTAGGAAGGTGGTGCTGAGTTTGAGGGTTGGGACTGAGACAAGATTGAACTCGGATTTCTCCAGTTTCCTCATTTCCCCTCCCCCCACCTTGTCTCAGTCCCAACCCTCGAACTCAGCACCACCTTCCTAACCTGCAATCTTCTTCCTGACCTCTCCGCCCCCACCCCCACTTCGGCCTATCACCCTCACCTTAACCTCCTTCCACCTATCGCATTTCCAACGCCCCTCCCCCAAGTCCCTCCTCCCTACCTTTTATCTTAGCCTGCTGGACAAACTTTCCTCATTCCTGAAGAAGGGCTCATGCCCGAAACATTGATTCTCCTGTTCCCTGGATGCTGCCTGACCTGCTGCGCTTTTCCAGCAACACATTTCCAGTATCTGACGTGTCCCAAATGGCGTGTCTATTTTCCAATCATCCGTAAGGATCCCTGTTTCTGATGGAAGAAAGGTCATTGATGAAGCTGGTGAGAAACTCCTGCAGCAATGTTTTGAGACTGCGATAACTGACCACTAACAACGACACCTATTCCTTTTGTATTCACTTTGACTCTAACCAGTGGAGAGTTACCAAACAGAACAGAACTGCTGGAGGAATTCAGGTCTGGCGGCATCTGTGGACAGGGAAATTGTTTTGAGTCCAATGTGAATGTTCTTTGGGAAATAGAGAGTTGCCCCTGATGCCCATTGAAATTAATTATTGCAGTCTCCTTGTTGCCATGTTTGATTAAGTGCTGCCTTATTGCTGAGGCCAGTCAAAATGCAGAACTAAAACACCTTTTCTTTTAATGGGAAACCTTTGCTGATTTTAGTTCCTTTCTTCTTGAACATAAGAACAGGAGTAGGCCATTCAGTCCCTTGAGCATGTTCTGCCATTCAATGGAATCATGGCTGATCTGTGGTCTCACTCCATATACCTGCCTTGGTCCCATGTCCCATATACCCGCCTTGGTCCCATGTCCCATAATATGTTTATTTTTAAAATGTTATCGATCTCTGATTTAAAATTAACTACAGAGCCAGCATCCATGCTCTGAAGAGAATGCCAAACCTCTCCCACCCTTTGTGTGTCAAAGTGCTTCCTAGTGTCTCTCCTGAATAGAATAGAATAGAATAGAATATCCTTCATTTTCACATATACTCAATGAATACAGTGAAAAGTTTATATGTTGGGTAAAAACAATGACTGCAGATGCTGGAAACCAGATTCTGGATTAGTGGTGCTGGAAGAGCACAGCAATTCAGGCAGCATCCAAGGAGCAGCGAAATCGACGCTTCGGGCAAAAGCCCTTCATCAGGAATAAAGGCAGAGAGCCTGAAGCGTGGAGAGATAAGCTAGAGGAGGGTGGGGGTGGGGAGAAAGTAGCATAGAGTACAATGGGTGAGTGGGGGAGGGGATGAAGGTGATAGGTCAGGGAGGAGAGAGTGGAATGGATAGGTGGAAAAGGAGATAGGCAGGTAGGACAAGTCCGGACAAGTCATGGGGACAGTGCTGAGCTGGAAGTTTGGAACTAGGGTGAGGTGAGGGAAGGGGAAATGAGGAAACTGTTGAAGTCCACATTGATGCCCTGGGGTTGAAGTGTTCCGAGGCGGAAGATGAGGCGTTCTTCCTCCAGGCGCCGGGTGGTGAGGGAGCGGCGGTGAAGGAGTTTAATGTGGACAAGTGTGAGGTGGTACACTTTGGTCAGAGTAACCAGAATGCAAAGTATTGGGCTAATGGTAAGATTCTTGGTAGTGTAGATGAGCTGAGAGATCTCGGTGTCCATGTGCACAGATCCTTGAAAGTTGCCACCCAGGTTGACAGGGTTGTTAAGAAGGTATACAGTGTTTTAGCTTTTATTAATAGAGGGATCGAGTTCTGGAACCATGAGGTTATGCTACAGCTGTACAAAACTCTGGTGTGACCACACTTGGAGTATTGTGTATAGTTCTGGTCACCGCATTATATGAAGGATGTGGAAGCTTTGGAAAGGGTGCAGAGGAGATTTACTAGGATGTTGCCTGGTATGGAGGGGAGGTCTTACGAGGAAAGGCTGAAGGACTTGAGGCTGTTTTCGTTAGGCAGAAGAAGGTTGAGAGGTGACTTAATAGAGACATATAAGATAATCAGAGGGTTAGATAGGGTGGACAGGGAGAGCCTTTTTCCAAGAATGGTGACGGCGAACACGAGGGGACATAGCTTTAAATTGAGGGGTGATAGATATAGGACAGATGTCAGAGGTAGTTTCTTTACTCAGAGAGCAATAAGGGTATAGAATGCTTTGCCTGCAACGGTAGTAGATTCTCTAATTTTAAGTACATTTAAGTCGTCATTGGACAAGCATATGGACGTACATGGAATACTGTAGGTTAGATGGGCTTCAGATTGGTATGACAGGTCAGCGCAACATTGAGGGCTGAAGGGCCTGTACTGCACTGTAATGTTCTATGTTCTATGTTCTATGCTCCTGAGAAGTGCTCCCCCCACTTGCTGGAGAACCTGTGAGAGAGCCACATTAGCTCAGGCCTAATCAAATTAAATGACTCAGTCAGTGAACTGACCAGCCGTTAGGATATTACCAAGATTGAGGAGAGTCACAGCGGAGGCGGAGCCCACTAAGAAGTGGCAGCCAATCAGAGATTGGCATTAAAGCCTTCACCTGAGAGGATCATGGGATACATGGAGAGAGCTTGGAGAATCATAGAGATGTACAGCACTGAAACAGGCCCTTCGGTCCAACTTGTCCATGCCAACCAGATATCCTAAACTAGAAGAAAGTGAGGACTACAGATGCTGGAGATCAGAGCTGAAAAATGTGTTGCTGGAAAAGCGCAGCAGGTTAGGCAGCATCCAAGGAGCAGGAGAATCGACGTTTCGGACATAAGCCCTTCCTGAAGAAGGGCTTATGCCCGAAACGTCGATTCTCCTGCTCCTTGGATGCTGCCTGACCTGCTGCACTTTTCCAGCAACACATTTTTCAGCTCAGATATCCTAAACTAACCAAGTCCCATTTGCCTGCATTTGGCTCATATCCCTCCAAACTCTTCTTATTCAAATACCCATCCAAATGCCTTTTAAATGTTGTAATTGTACCAGCCTCCACCACTTCCTCTGGCAGCACATTTCATACACGTACCACCCTCTGCATGAAAAATTGCCCTTTAGGTCTCTTTTATATCTTTCCCCTCTCACCCTAAACCTATACCCTCTAGTTCTGAACTCCCCCACCCCAGGGAAAAGACTTTGTCTATTTACCCTATCCATGCCCCTCATAATTTTGTAAACCTCTATAAGTTCATCCTTCAGCCTCCGACGCTCCAGGAAAAGCAGCCCCAGCCTGTTCAGCCTCTCTCTACAGCTCAGCTCCTCCAACTCTGGCAACATCCTTGTAAATCTTTTCTGAATCATTTCAAGTTTCACAACATTCTTCCTGTAGCAGAGAGTCCAGAATTGCACGCAATATTCCAACAGTGGTCTAACCAATGTCCTGTACAGTCACAACATGACCTCCCAACTCCTATATGCAATACTCTGACCAATAAAGGAAAGCATACCAAACACCTTCTTCACTATCCTATCTACCTGTGACTCCACTTTCAAGGAGCTATGAACCTGCACTCCAAGGTCTCTTTGTTCAGCAACGCTCCCCAGGACCTTACCATTAACTGTGTAAGTCCTGTTATGATTTGCTTTCCCAAAGTGCAGCACCTCACACTTATCTAAAATAAACTCCATCTGCCACTCCCCAGCCCATTGGCCCATCTGAACAAGGTGATTGAGAAGCAGGGGCATGGATTTCCACTGAGGAAGGTCAGGTGTGAGGAAGTGGCTCTCAATTGACACATCCCCTTCAAGACCAACCTACGTCATGCTGAGTCCCTCGAACGGGGACTAAGTGACTTTGAAAGAGGGACCCAGTGGAGAGGTCACTGCCAAAACCAACACAATTTGTGGAGGCACTTCAATGAACACTGAAATTCCCCGTACCTTCAGGAGAACCTCTGAACGGTGCGTAGTGACCCTGTGACTCTGGGATCCTGCCCACCACTGACCCACTCCAGCAGTATGCACTCAATCCAATCATCTCATGGACCAGTGAGACGGTATCCACTCTGGGAGAAAGAACAAGAGGGCAGCTTCTTTTCTGAATGGTGATAGATTGGGAAAAGGGAGGAGGTGCAGCGAGATCTGGGTTTCCTTGTGCACCAGTTGCTGAAGGTGAGCATGCTGGTGCAGCAGGCAGTGGAGAAGGCAAATGGTATGTTGGCCTTCATAGTGAGAGGATTTGAGTACAGGTGCAGGGATGTCTTACTGCAATTGTACAGGGCATTGGTGAGACCACACCTGGAGTACTGTGTGCAGTTTGGGTCTCCTTATCTGAGGGAGGATGTTCTGGTGATGGAGGGAGTGCAGCGAAGACTGATTCCTGGGATGGTAGGGCTGATGTATGAGGAGAGATTGGATTGGTTAGGATTATATTCACTGGAGTTTAAAGGAATGAGGGAGAGCTCATAGAAACCTCCCAAATTCTAACAGGAACAGACAGAATAAATGCAGGATGTTCCCAATGACCAGGGAGCTCTGAAGCAAGGGTCGCAGTCTAATGATACAGAAGTGGGCCATTTAGTACTGAGAAATGTCTTCATCCAGAGAGTAATGAGCCTGTGGAATTCTCTATCACAGAAAGCAGTTGGAGCCAAACCATTGAATATTTTGAAAAAGAATTAGATATCAACCTTAGGGCAAAAGGGATCAAAGTGTTTGGGGAGAATGTGGGAGCAGTACTGGGTTGGATGATCAGCCATGACCATACTGAATGGTGGAGCAGGCTCAAAGGGCCTAATGGCCTATTCCTGCTCCTGGTTTCTACGTTTCTCGGCTCCTCTCCATTACTGTAAATTCCTTAAAATCTGAATCTAGCTAAGTAACTCATACAGCAAGTAGCCAACAATAAATGCACTTGCATTTATGTAGTGCCTTTAATACAGTAAAGTATCTTAAGAGAATTCCCAAGAATTTCCTAAAAACTGAGTTTGACTATGGTTCCAGGTGAGGGGATATTGTGACTATTGACTAAATGCTGAGTCGAAAAGGAACATTTGAAAGTGTGTATTAAAGGAGTGAGAGAGAAGGAGAGGTACAGCGAGGGAGATTCAGGGAACTGAGGTCACACTCTTGATGGTGCTCAGGAATGTTGGTGAGGCCAGCATTAGAGGATGGTGGACATCTCAGATGTTGTGGGGTTGACAGCTGCTATAGAGCTCAGCAAGGAAAAAAAATCATGGGATGAGAATTTTAAAGCTGGGGTGATTTCTGGAAGAGGAGATAATATCGGTCAGTGAACACTGGAGTGTGAGAGACTGGGACTTTAAAAAATAAAACAAGAGAAGGGCAATTGGCCCTTCGAGCCTGCTCCACCATTCAACATGATCAGCCAGCTCAATAACCCATTCCCACTTTCTCCCTGTCGCCTTTGACTTGGTGCAGGTTCCTACAGAGTTTGGGAGAGTTGCAAAGAATTGAGGATATTTGGACTGGTTAGGGGAATATTTGAATTGGTGACAGCCAGTCAGTAACCTGCTGTAACATTAGATGGAGTGGACCAGGAGGAGATTCGTGTGCAGCATAAATACTTGTGCTTATTAAAGATATTTCTGACAAATGATAAAAGCAAGCAATTTCCTGTTGAGAGGAAGGTACAAAAGAGTCTTTATGAATTATATTTGGTGCTGTGGTTATCTGAGCTCTGTGGAAATTAACAGAGCAGTGAGCTGGTGGATGATCACTTCACTGAAAGACCTCAGGCAGTTACATTGGCTGACGAGCAGGGTAATTGGCTTGTTGCTTAGTCACCATATCATGTAAATCTCTGTACAATCACATCTCCCAGAAAAACTAAGTTCCTAATTCTCTCAGCTGCATGTAAAATAATACGACTCATGCTAATCTTTCAAGTGGATCTAAAAGATCCTCTGGCATTATTTCAAAGGAGCAAGAGAGATCTCCCTAGTGAGTTCTGACCAACATTAGCTCTCAACCACCAACTCGATTGTTAAAGGCCGGTTTATTTGCCCGTGACCCCATCGCTGTTTGTTGGAACCTGCTGTGTCTGCTGTATTTTCCACAGTACAACAGTGCCTACATTTCCGGAGTGTATGATTGGATTTAAAGTGCTTTGGAGTGTGATGAAGTTATTCAATGAATGCCGGTGAACAATTTTCAAGCTTTGCAGCATGAAGCTTTGAGAAAGCTCGTCCATTGGGAATTTTGCCCATATGACTGGTGCAACATTCATGGAAGGTCATCAGAAATCCTGTTTAGCTTGTGTGTCCAGGCTTCCCGCTGATAGCCAGTCAAAGCTGTGGAGAATCCCTGATTTTTCCAGCGATGGGCCATGACTACTTTGTCTGAGTATCTGAAGAAATTACATTAGGTGTTACTGTTTGAGGGTAAATCGACATCTGATATGAGGGAGTCTTTGAAAGACCAGCTGATCAGAGTTCAGGACCAGTATGTTCCTGGGAGGATGAAAGATATGCTTGGTAAGATTCGGGAACCCTGGATGACAAGAGATATTGAAATATTAGTCAAAAAGAGAAAGAAAGCATAAGTAAGATTTAGTAAATTGAAAATTAGATGAGGCTCTTGAGGTATATAAACAAAACAGAAAACAAAGCCCAAACTAGGAAGTAGGAGGGTTAGAAAAGGCCACGGAATGTTCTTGGCGGGTAGGATGGAGAAAACCCAAAGCATTGCATGGACAAAAGATAGAAGAAAATAATGGATTTGAATTACAAACAACAGAGGTCCCAGCATTTATCCTTGTGGGACACCATTGGTCACAGACCTCCTGTCAGAAAAGCATCCCTCCACAATTACCCTGTTTTCTGTGACCAAGCCAACTTTTCTTTCCAACTTACCAACTCACCATGAATCCAATGTGAGTCAATCTTCTGGAGCAGCTTACTATGAGAAACCTTGTCAAATCTTTTAGCAAAGTCCATATAGATATCATCTACTGCCCTGCCCTCATCAATCATCTTTGTCACTTCCTCAAAAGCTCAATCTAATTTATGAGAAAAAAGAATAACCCCTACAGAAAGCTACATTGACTATCCCTAATAGGTCCATTCTTTTCCAAACGTGAGTAAATCCTGTCCCTGAGAATCTTCTCCAATAATTTCCCTACCATTGATGTAAGGCTCACCAGTCTATAATTTTCTGGATTATCTCTATTGCCATTCTTAAACAAAAGAACATTGGCTATTCATCAGTTCTACTGGGACAATCCTTGTGGCTAAAGAGGATACAAAGATCTCTGTGAAGGTCCCAGCAAACTCCTGCCTTGCCTCTGTCAGTATCCTGGGATAGATCCCATTAGGGCCTGGGGACTTCTCTAACTTAATGTTTCTCAAAACACACACCACCTCCTCCCTAATATCAATGTGCCCAGAAGATCAACATACTCCTCCCTGATCTCACATCATCCAAGTCCTCCTTGGTGAATACTATTGTGAAGTATTCATTTACGAGCTCACCCACTTCCTCCGGCTCCATGTGTAAATTCCCTCTTTTGACTTTGAGTTACCCTACCCTTTCCCTAGCTGCCCTCTTAATACTAATACACATATGAAATGCCTTGGGATTCTCCTTAATTCAACTTGCCAAAGACATTTCATGGTCCCTTTTAACCCTCCGAATTCCTTGTTTGAGATTTTTCCTGCTTCCTTTATACTCCTCAAGGGCCCTCTCTGATTTGAGATTCTGAAACCTTACATTTGCTTCCGTTTTCTTTCTGATTAATCTTTCAATATCCCTAGTCATTCAGGGTGCTTGAATTTTGTTCTCCTTCTCTGTCATCTCCACAGGAACGTACTGTTCCTGAACTCCGATCAACTGGCCTTTAAAAGACTCTCACATGTCAGATGTAGATTTACACACAAAAAGCCACCTCCAATCTAAGTTCTCCAGTTCTTGCCCTATACTGCTGTAATTAGCTTTCCTCCAATTTCACGCTTTCACCCAAGGACCAGTCTTATCCTGATCGATAACTATCTTAAACCTGATGCGATTATGGAACTAATCCCAAAATGCTCCCTCACTGACATTTCAAGACCGGGCCAGTCTCATTCCTCAATTCAAGGTCTACTGTTGCCCCTTCCTCAGTTGGACAATCTACATACTGTTTAAAGAAGCCCACCTGAATGCACCCAACAGATTCTGCCCCATCTGGCACTAAGGGAGTCCCAGTCAATATTGGGGAAGTTAAAACACCCACTACAACAACCCTGTTGTTTTTATACTTTTCCATGATCTGCTTACATCTGTTTCCTGCTGGCTATTGGGAGGCCTATAGTTTAACCCCATCATAGTGACTGCTCCTGCCTTGCTCCTGAGTTGTAGCCATACGGCCTCGCTCTGATGAACCCTCCACAATGTCCTCTCTCAGTGCAGCTGTGACATTCTCTTTAATCAGTAATGCAGCTTCCCCACCCTCTTACATCCCCCTCTATCTCACCTGGAACATCAAAACCCTGGAATATTGAGCTGCCAGACCTGTCCTTCTCTCATCCAAGTTGCTGTAATGGCTCAGACTTTGTAGTGCCTTGTACTAATCCAGGCTCTTAGCTCATCTGCCTTACCTGTTATTTACCTTCCTTTGGAATAAATACACTTCAGACCACCAGTCCCACCATGTTCATTGAGCTGGCCCTGCCTGTTCTTCCTAAGAGAATGACTTGACTTAATCGCTATCTTCTCCTCAATCACTCCCTAGGATGATCTACTACTCTGGTACCCACCCCTATGCTGTACTACCTTTACTCAAAGAACTTGCCAAATTCACTACAATTGTGAAAATGTTGGCCTAGAATTTTGGGTTCACTCATTCTTGAGCATGTCGGGGTAGAGGAGAAGCAGTCCCACCCCTGTGTCTGGAGGTAATATCCTTGTGGCATTATCACTGGACTAATAATCCAGAGACCAATCCACTTGAGATCCGAGTTTGCAATCCTGCCACAGCAACTGGTGGAATTTTAATACAATAAAAAATCTCTAATGAAGAATCTAATGATGACCATGATTCCATTGTTGATTGCTGGAAAAAACCCATCTGGTTCATTAATGTCCCTTACAGAAGGAAACTGCCATCCTTACCTGGTCAGGTGTCCATGTGACTCCAGACCCACAGAAATGGGGTTGACTCTTAACTACCCTCTGGGCAATTAGGGATGGGCAATTAATGCTGGCCTGGCCAGCAACACCCACATCCCATGAATGAATAAATACATCGAGTAGGGAACTGAGAGTCAGAGGGTGTGCTGGGATCAATGATTGGTTAAATCAAGAAAGTGGAGGAATGGAATTGGAATGAGGAGGGATCAGGGACAGCAGCAATGATGGGAACAGTGGGTATTGTGTCCAGAGTTTGCAGACCAGAAGAGATAGGAGCAGAATTAGACCATTCAGTGCCGTGAGTGTGCTGTGCACTCACCCACTTTAAGAAGCACCAGTTTGGCCTGATGTCAACCTGGTTTCCCTGAGGACTTCTGGCACTGACTGCCTCACAGCACAGCTACCTTATTGGTTCTTCAGAAACATCATTCATCCCATTCCATAAACAAAAACATCATTCATCCCATTCCATAAACAAATGAGTAACCTGTTCCTGATTTTATTTATTCATGAGATGCAATCACTGCTGGCAAGAGCAGCTTTTGTTGCACATCTTGAATTGTCCTTACAAAAGTGCTGATGGCTGATGTTGATTTTTAACTTTTGTAGCTGGTTCGTAGCAGCTGCTTCCTGCCTCTTCCCTGAGATTCTGGAAGCAGTTCAGTGCCTGAGAAATGGGCACGTGGGGCCTACATTTCAGGCCATTACTTTATCACTGTAATTCACTTTGTCATTTTGTGATTTAATAAAGTCTAGTGCTGTGTTATTCTGCCACCTTCAGAACACAGGAGGGATCATGTGAGGGTCTGTTATAAAACCAACAACTAAAATTGACTAAAAGCAGTAATCATTCACTCCCTGGGTAAATATATTTCAACCCTCCTTTGACTAAACCTCTCCTTAAATCTTCTATAAACTTAAGCTCACTCAAACTCTGCTGTCAATTCTGTCTCAGAACAATTCTCATTCACTCACCTTTCTTTGTTGAGCTAACGATCCCAATTCACCAATGCCTCAATGTTAAACATCTCGTTATTATTCCATACACCATTACCTGTTCGCCTCCTTATCTCTGAGAACATTACTACCCTTCAATCTCTATGCTTAGCATTTTTAATTCTGGCCCCTTGCAGGATGAATCTGAGTAAATATAAATCCAAATCTGATTGAACCTGAACAAATTTGAAATCAAATCTGAATCTGAATCTGAATTGATCATTCTGAACCCGAATCAATCTGATTGCGAATTTGATCCTGGGGGAAGAGGGTGGGTTGTGGTATTAGCACTGGACGAGTAATCCAGAAACTGAGGACAGGAGTTCAACATGACAGACGGGGAAATCAAATTCATGAAATAATCTGGCCCTTTAAGCTTTAGGTTAACTGCATAAGTACTGTGGATTTTCGTAGAAACACGTCTGGTTCACTGATGTTCTTTAGGGAGGGAAATCTGCTGTCCTTACCCCGTCAGGCCTACATGTGACCGCAGACTGACAGACCACAAAACCATAGGATATTGAGCAGAATTAGGCCATTCAGCCCATCTCGTCTGTTCTGCCATTTGATCATGGCTGATATGTTTCTCAACTCCATTCTCCTGCATTCTCTCCATAGCCAATCCACACTATCCAGGTGTTCATAAGTGTTTCCATATAACTGCAAGATATAGGCGCAAATTAAGTCATTCAGCCCATCAAGTTGCTCTGCCAATCGATCATGACTGATGTTCTCCTTCCTTCTCCTGAAGATGTGGTCCATGATGGGGTCCACTAGCTCCCACAACATGCAAGTATGGGGACAGCAAACACGAGGGGACACAACTTTAAAGTGAGGGAGATAGGTATAAGACAAATGTCAGAGGTAGTTTCTTTACTCAGAGAGTAGTAAGGGTATGGAATGCTTTGCCTGCATCAGTAGTAGATTTGCCAACTTTAAGTGCATTTAAGTCGTCATTGGACAGGCAAATGGATGTACATGGAATAGTGTGGGTGGGATGGGCTTCAGATTAGTATGACAGGGCGGTGCAACATCGAGGGCCGAAGGGCCTGTACTGCGCTGTAATGTTCTATGTTCTATGTAACACATCATCTGACCCAGCACCTCCATTTAGTTCTTTATTTGTTATTTTTGGCTCAGTGGTTAGCACTGCTGCCTCACAGCACCAGGGATCCGCGTTCGATTCCAGTCTCGGTCGCTTGTCTGTGTGGAGTTTGCACATTCTCCTCGTGTGTGTGTGGGTGGGTGGCTGCCGGGTGCTCCGGTTTCTTCCCACAGTCCAGAGATGTGCAGGTTAGGGTGCATTGGCAATGCTAAACTGCCCATAGTGTCCAAAGATGTGTAGGTTCAGTGCATTAGTCAGGGATAAATGTCTGGGTGGGATAGTCTTCGGAGGTTTGATGTGGACTTGTTGGGCCGAAGGGCCTGTTTCAACACTGTAGAGATTCTATGATGTTTCCAATGAGTCTTTTAGTACCTCTAAATAACCTACAATAGGAAATAGCCTGCAATGGGTAGTCAAATCATAAGCTAATACTAACCAACTAATGGGATTTCTGTGATGTCACTCTTTCTTTTACGATGGGGCATCCTGACCCTGGTCTACAAAAGCCTGCTTCGAAAAGACGTGACAAACTGTCAACCAAAAAAGCACCTCTCCCCCTCTGCACTGATCTCTCACGCTGCCTTCAAGGCCTTGGAACTTTTTATTCTGGTGCCTTGTGGTCACACTCAGTCAAATATGGCCTTGATGTGAAGGGCTGTCCCTCTCCCCTCCCCTCTGTTAATTAGCTCTGTTGTCCATGTTTGAACCAAGGCTGGAATGAGGTCAGGAGCTGGGAGGCCCTGGTGAAACCCAAACTGGGCGTCACTGGGCAGGTTATTGCTGAGCAGGTGCTGTTTGATAGCACTACCGATGGACACCTTCCATCACTTTATTGATCATTGAGACCAGACTAAGCAGGCTGTAGTTTGCTGGGTAGGATTTTTCCTGTTTTTTGTGTACACGACATACCTGGGCAATTTTCTACATTAGATTAGATTCTCTACAGTGTGGAAACAGGCCCTTTGGCCCAACAAGTCCACACCGACCCTCTGAAGAGTAACCCACCTTGACCCATTTCCCTCTGACTAATGCACCTAACACTATGGGCAATTTAGTATGGTCAATTCACCTGACCTGCACATCTTTGTGACTGTGGGAGGAAACCGGAGCACCCGGAAGAAACCTACGCAGACACGGGGAGAATGTGCAAACTCCACACAGTCAGTCGCCTGAGGTTGGAATCGAACCTGGAATCCTAGTGCTGTGAGGCAGCAGTGCTCACAGTGGTAGATGCCAGTGTTGTAACTATACTGGAACAGTTTGCCTCGGGGAGCAGCAAGTTCTGAAGCACAAGTCTTCAGGATAATTGCTGGAATGTTGTTAGGGGCCATAGACTTTGCAGTATCCAGTGACTCCAATCACATGGAGTAAATTGGCTAAAGACTGGTGTTTGTGATGCTGGGGACTATTGGAGGAGGCCGAGATGGACCAACTGCTCAGCACTTTTGGCTGAAGATTGAAACAAATCTTTTATTTACAAAAGCCTTATCTTTTGCGCTGATGTGTTGGGCTGTTCCATCACTGATCTGATCCCTCATTATGGACTCACTTAGCTCCATCTCTCTTCTGCTGTTTATGCTTTTTGGCAAGCAAATCATCCTGTTTGGTAGCGTTACCACGTTGACACCTTATCTTCAGCTATGCCTGGTGCTGCTGCTGGCATACCCTCCTGCACTTTCCATTGAACTAGGGTTGATCCCCTGGCCTGATGGTGATGGTTGAGTGGGGGATATGCCGGGCCATGAGGTGACAGATTGTGCTGGAGTACAGTTCTGCTGCTGTTGATGGCCCACAGCGCCTCATGGATGCCCAGTCTTGAACTGCTACATCTGTTTGAACTCTGTCTTAATATTCATGGACAGGTGCACATGCAGCTGGCAGGTTGGTAAGGATGAGGTCAGGTTTTTCCCTCCCCACCTGCCGCTGACCCAGTCCAGCAGCGATGTCCTTTAGGACCCGACCAGCTCGATCAGTAATGCTGCTGCCGAGCCACTCTTGGTGATGGGACATTAAATCCCCCACCCAGAGAACACTCTGTGCCCCTGCCACCCTCAGCGCTTCCACCAAATGTTGTTTAACATGGAGGAGTACGGATTCACCAGCTGAGGGAGGACGGTACGTGGTAATCAGCAGGAGGGTTCCTACCCACTCTTGGTGATGGTTTTTGAAAACCCCATCACAGCCTTTCTCTCCACCTTTAAGTCAATCATCTTTGTTCAGCATCTCCTGCTGTTCCTCAGTATCAATGCTTCACCAATGAAAAACATTGGGATACTTTACTATCATGATGGTGCTACATAAATGTAAGCTATTCTTGGTGCTGTGAATGCTGGGCAATATATAAAGATTCTGATAGATGCGCTGTTCTAAACATCATAATCATTGCTGGATTATTTTAATTCTCAGGGTATATCTTTGACACATGCTCACCTATTAATTAAATGGGTTTCAGAGGGATTGCAGAATGAGCTGGTGGACATTAGACTACTCAGGAATGAAAAGCTCCCAATCCTGATGGCCAGGAGTGAATTGGACGAGGATTTGTTGACAATCTAAGTAATTCTATGGCCATTTCTCTCATTCCAAATTGCCAAATTCACTGTATTCCTTTTCATAGTGAAATTTGGTCTCCCAAACCTAAGTAAAGAAATCAGTAAATGACAGTAGCCCCATCACCATCAAAAGTTACACAAGTAAGAAGTTCACTGTTGGCCATCAGCTGACAGCTGTAGAATGAGAGTTGGCAGTGTCTCACAAGATCATTAATCTTCATCCTTCGGCAATACTGATACCTTTGGTCAGCTGTGCTTGTAACGTTCTGAGTTTGAATGAATGTGCATTGAACAGCCACTGTGTGTTGGAAGTCCATCATTGCTGATATCCCTGGGGACATGCAATGCCATCTCGTCACTTTCACAAACTCAATTGAAACCTAATGACTGATATTAGAGAAGACAGCTCAGGACCGATTCCCCAGTCAGCTGCTCTGGCCACAGACTGTACATGAATGGACTGCTGATCATTAATTAGTGCAATGGCTTGATTCTTTCAACACCTCAAGTTCCCCACATTACGGAGATTCAGCAACATAGAAGCAGACTATTTGTCCTGAATGATCTGTGTCAGTGTTTATAACTCTCACAAGCCTCCTCTCCATTTCATCTTAGAGCTGGAAACTTCCATTCTTCCCTCCCATGTATTTATCCAGCATCCCCTTAAATACCTCTACAATACTCACCTCGCTCACATGCTCCCATTCCCTGAGTGAAGAGGTTTCTCCCGAATTCCCTGATTTATGAGGTCCTCGCTGATATTGAACACTCCCTCATGCAGGTCTACGTCCACCTTATTAAAACATTTTTGTCTCCGGAAGAAGTTTTCCAAGTCACTAATGTAATAAATAAGGCAATGTTTTAGTGTCAGCTACACAAGTACTTTCTGCATGGAGTGCATGTTTATCAGATGAAGGCTTCACTGGAGGTTCTTTCCAATGTTTAGCGAAATGTGATCCAACAATCATCTTCCTTTAATGAATCCCAATCTGATGTTCCTCCAAACATCAAGTTTGGACACAAGGATCATTCTGTTTCAACGCACCACGTGTAACTTGACCTTGTGGCCTTTAGCTCCAGACCAGGAGTGTGTGTGTTGTATATTCAATAGCCTTATGTCAATTGCATTTATTTTAACTTTAAGGTTATTTACATAATATGACAAGGGAATAAATTATTAGTCCATAGTGTGGTGTATTTCCCTCAGGTCTGCTGCTGAGAGTGGACTACAGAGCATGGAGAAAAACTGCTTTATTACTAACCTTGTTATTAAAATAAAGAGATGGTAGTCAACCAAATAAATGGATAGTCTTTCTTGGATAGTAGATAGAATTACAACCTAGAGAGCCTAGCTTAATGAGGCATGGGTTCAAATCTGGGCCAAGACATTGAAATGAAACTTCTCTGACTGCAATGGTTAGATGTTGTGGATTCCCAACCAAACTTCTACAACAGGATCACGTCCCAGATGTGTAGGCAATGTGTTCATTTCCCATTGTGCTCGTAAAATTCCCTCCCACTGTAAATGACAGACTGAAAAGCTTGTCAGGCACATTATGTCCCTGACTGAACTTCTGAAAAATGATCTCACTGAAGTGTAGTATTTACTCATGTGAATCTTGTACTGAGAAAATGTTTTGAGGTATACTGCATTCAATCTGGTCTCCCTGCTATAGGAAGGATGTTGTGAAACTTGAAAGGGTTCAGAAAAGATTTACAATGATCTTGCCAGGGTTGGAGCTATAGGGAGAGGTTGAAGAGGCTGTGGCTGTTTTCACTGGAGTGTCGGCGGCTGAGGGGTGACCTTATAGAGATTTATAAAATCATGAGGGGCATGGATAGGATGAATAGCCAAGGTGTTTTCCCTGGTTTGGGGGAGGGCAGAGGTTTAAGGTAAAATGGGTAAGATTTAAAATGGACCTGAGAGGAAATGTTTTCACACAGAGGGTGGTACGTGTATGGAATGAGTTGCCAGAGGAAGTGGTAGAGGCTGAGACAATTATAACATTGAAAAAGCATCTGGATGGGTTATGAATAAGAAGGGTTTAGAGGGATATGGGCCAAATGTTGGCAAATGGCACAAGGTTATTTATGGATATCTGGTCAGCATGGATGAGTTGGACTGAAAGGTCTGTTTCAATGCTGTGCATTTCTTTGACTCTACGAATCTCAAAGGGTGAGATTCTTAAAATGAGTTTGGGTGAATTTGAGAGACAGGCAGGGAGGGGCACATGTTTTGACATCCGATCCAAACTGAATCACGGAAATCTAACAGGGCAGAAAGAGACGATTCAGCTACCATGCCTCTTGGCTCATTCATTGTCATAATCTTGTACTAATCTCTTGCCTTTTCCCCATATATTTTTATCCAAATAATTATCCAATGCACTCTTGAATGCCTCAATCGAATTGCTTCTGGATGTACAAGATAATAGTTCCATTACATCCACCCATTTATCTGAAACCGCACAGTTTGTAAGTAACAACAAACAATATACAGAGAGAGTTGATGTGTCCAGACATGTCTCCTAAGGTCCTCGTGATCATGTCTGACCCAATGCTGTTATATTCCTTGCTATCAAATGGCCAACCCCCCTGGATCATGTCCTGCAATTTGGTCAAACAGGAGGTCCTGCAGGTCAAGCAATGAGGCCAGTTTGCCAGGTACCTGCTCTGGTTTCCACGTCGAGTTTTCACAACAATTAGCTTGTTTGGTGCATTTCATAAAATAGTAAATTGAATATTAATGGAGCGAGTTGGGCTGTAAACAAGGCATTTAACAAGTAATAATCCCCCTGAATTGGCAACTTCCTGCTGCCCAGCGAGAAACTCACTGTGCTCATTGCCTCAAGCATTAATATTGTGTGAGATGCTCCTGACATCGAGATGGGCTGCACCGGATCTCTCATCTGATTCTGCTACAAATCCCACCACAGGCCACATCGTCCAAGATTCAGTTGAGATTCCAGTCTATGGCTGAAGAGGCAGAAGCCATGGCCCAGAGATGTGGGGACATAGGATTAGGGCAATAACTATCAAGGGAATTGCAATGCCACAAGTTACATTGAAACACCAGGAATGCCAGCAGCTGTAAACGTTTACAGTGTTCACGTTAATAATCCTCATTTTCAGGCCTGCACACATTGTGACACCTGAAGACAGCAGGAGGAGTTTGACCATCTCCTGGAGACATTCTCATCTTGAATCAAAAAGTTGATGAGGGGCAATATACAGGAGCTTTCATCCAGTTCCTAAACTCATGGCAAAACCCAGAAGGGAAGATGGCAGGATCTGCAGAGATTGCCGACTCTGGAACAAAAGGAAATGGTTAAATTGGCTGAGAAGTAACAGCGGCTCGCTAACAAAAAAACATTCAGCCAAATTTGACAAACACAGAAAGAGGGAGCAGCACTGTGCAATTAACCACTAACGCTGTGATGACAGACGGCCAGAGCAAACAGCCCAGCGAGTTGGCCACAAACATGTACTTTGCGCACAGACAGCATTTTAGAATCATGATGATTTCCTGATGTATCGAAGATGAATTGTTATTCCAGGTTCCCTTTGTATTGGAACAGAGACACAGGGGACTCTCAGGCATTGCCAGTTGTACAGACAGGGCTCGGTCAGTGGCCGGAAGTGTACGAAGATCTCAGAATTTTTGATTTGATTGATTGTCATGTGTACCTAAGTACAGTGAAAGGCTTTGTTTGCGAGCTGTACAGGCAAATCATAGTGTGAAAAAACTTGGACAGTATAAAGCGTACATGTTACATCACACAGGGTGCACACTCATCAAGATTAACATTAACAAGATCAGCATTATTTGAAGTTAGAGAGTCAAGTCATCAGTCTAATAATGGCTGGGAAGAAGCTGTTCTTGAACCTGCTGGTGGTATGTTCAGGCTTCTGTATCTTCTGTCTGATGAAAGAGGGTGTAGGAGATCATTCCCGGGATGGAAGGGGTCTTTGATGATGTTGGCAGCCTTTCTGCGGCAGTGAGTCGTGTAAATGAAGTCCGTGGATGGGAGGTTGGTTTCTGTGATGGTCTGGACTGTGCACAACACCTTCTGTAGTTTCTCACAGTCCTGGGCAGAGCAGTTGCTGGACCAGGCTGTTACGTACCCGGACAGTATACTCTCAATGGTGCATCTGTAAATGTGAGTGAGGGTCCTTATGGACATGCCGAATTCCCTGAGCTGCCTGAGGAAGGAGATGCGTTGTTGGACCTTCTTGACCGTCACATCTACATTGGGAGGCCAGGACAGGTTGTTGGTTATCGTCACTCCAAGGAACATGACTCTCCACCCTCTCAACCTCCACTCCGTTGATTTGGAGGGGGGCACATTCCCATCCTTTCTTCCTGAAGTCAATGATCAATTCTTCAGTGTTGCTGACATTGAGAGAGAGGTTGTTCACATTACACCATGTCATCGTGCCCTCTATCTCCTTACTGTATTCTGCATTATCAGTATTTGATATCCACACTATCATAGTGGTGTCTTCGGCAAACTTGAAGATGGCATTCGTTCAGAAATTGGCAACACAGCCGTGGGTGTACGGGGATACAGTAGGGGACTGGGAGGACACAGCCGAGTGGTATACAGGGAGTACCGTAGTGGGCTGAGGACACAGCCGTGTGTGTACGGGGTGTACAGTAGTGGGCTGAGGGCACAGCCGTGTGTGTACGGGGTGTACAGTAGAGGGTTGAGGGACACAGCGATGGGTGTACAGGGAGTATGGTAGGGGCTGAGAGACACGGCCGGGGGTGCACGGGGAGTACAGTAGGGGGTTGAGGGACACAGCGATGGGTGTACAGGGAGTATGGTAGGGGCTGAGAGACACGGCCGTCGGTGTACGGGGAGTACAGTAGGGGGCTTAGGGCAAGGCTGTAGGTGTACGGGGAGTACAGTAGGGGGCTGAGGGACGCAGCCGTGTGTGTACAGGGAGTACAGTACGGGGCTGAGGGACACAGCCGTCGGTGTATGGGGAGTACAGAAGGGGCTGAGAGACGCAGCCGTGTGTGTACGGGGAGTACAGTAGGGGGCTGAGGGACACAGCCGTGGGTGTACGGGGAATACAGTAGGGGGCTGAGGGACACAGCCGTGTGTGTACGGGGAGTACAGTAGGGGGCTGAGGGACACAGCCGTGTGTGTACGGGGAGTACAGTACGGGGCTGAGGGACACAGCCGTGGGTGTACGGGGAGTACAGTAGGGGGCTGAGGGACACAGCCGTGGATGTACGGGGAGTACAGTAGGGGGCTGAGGGACACAGCCGTCGGTGTACGGGGAGTACAGTAGGGGGCTGAGGGACACAGCCGTGTGTGTACGGGGAGTACAGTAGGGGGCTGAGGGACACAGCCGTGTGTGTACGGGGAGTACAGTAGGGGGCTGAGGGACACAGCCGTGGATGTACGGGGAGTACAGTAGGGGGCTGAGGGACACAGCCATGGATGTACGGGGAGTACAGTAGGGGGCTGAGGGACACAGCCCGTGGGTGTACGGGGAGTACAGTAGGGGGCTGAGGGACACAGCCGTGGATGTACGGGGAGTACAGTAGGGGGCTGAGGGACACAGCCGTCGGTGTACGGGGAGTACAGTAGGGGGCTGGGCGCACAGCCGTGGGTGTACAGGGAGTACAGTAGGGGGCTGGGGGCACAGCCGTGGGCGTACGGGGAGTACAGGAGGGGTCTGGTTTCACATCCTTGGCGGGTCGCAGTTTTGTGGGCTATTGTGGAGGAGTTGCATTTCCCCTACCTTCACTGATGACGGTATGTGGGTCCGAAAGCTGAGGATCCAGTTGCAGAGGGCAGAGCTGAGACGAAGGGCAGGGAGTTTTGAGACCAGTCTGGAGGGCATAATGGTGTTGAAGTTGGAGCTGTAGTCGATAAGCAGGAGTATGACGTAAGTGCCCCTGTTGTCCAGATATTCCAGATGTTGTCCCGATATTTTTGTGAAAACTGGGACAATCAGGGACTGTCAAGTCTGCAGAACCATTCCTGTTCTCAGTGCCGACAGACTGGATGGTAACGCTCAGTAAAGTCTGCAAATGGAAGCGACTGCTGAGAGGAACATTGAGCAGTACAGCCCACTGTGGGCATTCAGAAATTTTAAACTGTTTTTGTTCAGCTGGCAGAAGACCTGGATGAACAACTTGACAGAGCAGAACCGTCAAGGTCAACGACAACGACCATGTTGATTGTCCAAGACATTTTCACTGAAAGACTGAGAATATGTGGAAATGTACTTCAACAGTGAAACAAACGCAGAAGGTGATTGAGTACGTCCAAACTGATCAACAAATCAACGGAGCTGAGTTGCATACAATCCCAAGGGTTGTCTAAGAATTCCAGGACACGGTCAAGATGAAGCTATTGCCTTATTTATTTGTAAACCAAACAACCAATCGATTGGCTGATCCAGAAATCCAGGACACTGCAAGGAAGAAATTATTTATTCCAACACGGCAGCTGTCTTCCAGGGAGGAAATTTAGGAGCTTCAGAATCATTTGGATAAGGTCATGGATTAACAGCTACACTTACAAGGAACTATGTCCTCCCCAAAGAATATCTGAGCGATAACAAATCCTTCAGTAGAGAAACAATCCGCTGTTCGGAAGCAGGAGCGCCAGTCCAGAATCTCCAGTTTTTCCAAACACAAAGAGACCAGAGTGCCCGGGATTGGGACTCAGGGACTGGGAGGGGACATGATGTCATGCCACTTGCAATATCACAAGAATATACAAACCAGGAGCAGGGGTAGGCCATCTGGCCCATCGAGCCTGCTACACTATTTATTAAGATCAGGGCTGATCTTTTCATGGCCTCAGCTCCACTTACCCACCCTCTCACCGTGTCCCTTAATTCCTTTACTGTTCAAAAATCCATCTATCCTTGCCTTAAAAACATCCAATGAGGCCGCCTGAACTGTTTCACTGGGCAGGGATTTCCACAGATTCACAAGCCTTTAGGTGCAGGAGTACCTCCTCAGCTCAGTCAGAAATCCGCTCCCCTTTATTTTGAGGCTATTCCCCCTGGTTCTAGTTTCACCCACCATTGGAAACATCCTCCCTGCTTCTATCCTATTGATTTCCTTCATAATTTTATATGTTTCTACAAGCTCCCCTCCTCATTTTTTCTAAATCCCAATGAATATAAACCTAATCTACTCAGTCTCTCCTCATAACCCAAGCTTCTCAACTCTGAAATCAACCTGGTGAACCTCCTCTGCACCCCCTCCAATGCCAGGACATTCTTTCTCAAGTAAGGAGACCAAAACCATATTGTTCGAGACATGGTAATACATTGTCTCTAACAATACCTATGGGAAAAGAAGCTTCAGGGAGGTGTTACAGAAGTTAATAGATCTTAAGGGGTTAATGTTAATGTTACTTTGCCTCCACCTATGACTTGTATCACACGGTCTGTGGGTGGAGAGGTGGAATTTGAATCCAGCTTTCAGAGGGAGCAGACATATCTATCCTGGCTCTGTAAGGTCCTAGTGATTGGATCTGATGCAGTGTAGTTGCTGTCACACAACACCTAGCTATCCAAGAAGGCTGCCTCTGTAGATACTCTAGAATGCTGTATACCCTAACACTAATCACTGGATAGACTCAAAACAAAGCAAAGGCATCGAGCCCCCCCTTACCCAGTTACCACATGCTGGTACTATGGGGAAATACAATGAGGTACCAGCAGCGATCCTTTGAAAAATATTACAATTCCCTGCCACACGTCTGATCCCAACCCATTCCCGAAGGTGGAGGCTTGGAGTTAGATTGGCTGTTAGCTGGCGAATGACTGGACACTGAGTTAGACTGATTCAAATTAATGAAGGAATATTCTTCCAGTGGACAATGGGCAAAATGGCTCAGAATTGACCAGCCTCCTCTGTACTTTAAGGCCTTAGGGCACCTAAACAAGCCTTGCCAGGTAGGCACTGTCTGTATGGTGTCTGCCATTTGTTGCACAGGCAGGGACCTGGTGCAATACAAAGACAAGGCAGGGCAGGGATGCTGTGAAATTCCAGGGTCAGCTCCGAGTGAGTGAGTGAGTGAGTGAGTGAGTGAGTGAGTGAGTGAGTGAGTGAGTGATCCTGGAGGGAGATGCAGCCTGGTACAGTCCCTGAGCTGGGGCTGTGTTCCTGAGCACACAGTGTCTTTGCTGCAGCATTACACTGAGAGTTACTGGGGCAGCCCGAAGGGCAGGAGCATTCTGTAAGTAGGCCCGAGATGTGCCTTGGGGTTTCATAGAGGCTGGTACATGTTGGATGCCAGTGTTTGTGGGTGTGGGGCTATGTCTGATCCATGTCCATGGAGTGCCTCCTGTGGTTGGTGTTTGGTGTAACTCAGAGATTGCCCTGGGTCAGTAGTGAGCTGATTCCTCCAGGTACCTGCTCCTGCTGTTGAGTGAGATCATTCTCGTGGCCTGTGAAAGATGTAGGGACCTGTTCCTAGATTAGCCTCAGCAGATCCCACTGGTTTCAGCCACAAACTCACGAGATCCCATTCTGCACAGACGCCGATGGGAATCTATCAGCTGTTTCTCCAGTTTGTCGGATATTTTAGACAGGTTTCAGAGAGTAAGGCAGCGATGTCACTGGAGTCAACAGGTTTACCAGCACTGCCATCAAGTTTAGCTACAGTCCCTAACCCCAGTAACACATGCTGTGAGCTACTCTACATCATGGGTGTGCAGATTGTGAGAAGTCACAACCTGGTGGGAGGGGGGGTGTAGAGATTGGGAGTAAGGGGGAGAGGTCAGGATTGAGTTGATGGGAGAGAGAGTTTAGGGTGGTGGTGGGGGGGAGGAGGTCAGGACTATAGGTGGTGGGAGAGAGAGGTTGGGGAGAGAATGGGACTGGGTGGGTGCACAGATTGGGACCCAGGGAGGGGGACTGCGTCTGGACTGGAGAGAGAACTGGGAGTAGGGGAAGCTGTGGGAGGGAAGGGAGTGTGAAAGAAGGGAGACAGAGGGGGAGAGGGCCTCCCTGCTCCTCTCCTCGTTTTGTTTCATGACTCCCCTCAATCCACCCCCCACTCCTCTTCCCCAGCTTCCAGGCTGCCCTCCCTTCTCTTGGGAGCTCCCTCTGTCTGCTCTCCCCTCTCCTAATTGCTGAAATTGTGCCTTTTCCCTGAGCATGCACTGTACTGTTCCCTGTGCCTGACATTATAAATCTATATGTTGCTGTATTGTGTATCTGACCATGGTAAGATTCTTGGTAGTGTAGATGAGCAGAGAGATTTCAGTGTCCAGGTGCACAGATCCTTGAAAGTTGCCACCCAGGTTGACAGGGTTGTTAAGAAGGCATACAGTGTTTTAGCTTTTATTAATAGAGGGATCGAGTTTCAGAACCATGAGGTTATGCTACAGCTGTACAAAACTCTGGTGCGGCCGCACTTGGAGTATTGTGTACAGTTCTGGTCACCGCATTATGAGAAGGATGTGGAAGCTTTGGAAAGGGTGCAGAGGAGATTTACTAGGATGTTGCCTGGTATGGAGGGAAGGTCTTATGAGGAAAGACTGAGGGCCTTGAGGCTGTTTTAGTTAGAGAGAAGAAGGTTGAGAGGTGACTTAATAGAGACATATAAGATAATCAGAGGGTTAGATAGGG
Source organism: Chiloscyllium plagiosum (assembly GCF_037043375.1). Lineage (NCBI taxonomy): Eukaryota > Metazoa > Chordata > Chondrichthyes > Orectolobiformes > Hemiscylliidae > Chiloscyllium > Chiloscyllium plagiosum. Next base: position 3,774,783 of record NW_028270149.1, on the reverse strand, counting down.
TAGACAGTGAGAGCCTTTTTCCAAGTATGGTGACGGTGAGCATGAGGAGGCATAGCTTTAAATTGAGCGGCGATAGATATAGGACAAATGTCAGAGGTAGTTTCTTTACTCAGAGAGTAGTAATGGTATGGAATGCTTTGCCTGTAATGGTAGTAGATTCACCAACTTTAGTACATTTAAGTCGTCATTGGACAGGCATATGGACGTACATAGAATACTGTAGGTTAGATGGGCTTCAGATTGGTATGACAGGTCGGCACAACATCGAGGGCCGAAGGGCCTGTACTGCGCTGTAATGTTTTATGTTCTATGTTGTTCCCGAAGGAACACACAAGTCTCATTACCCACAATGGCGAGTGTCAGCAAATACTGTTGTCAAATGTCTCTGCAATCATAGTTATTATCGAGAGCAGTCGACTGAATATTTGAACACCACAAGAAAAGGGAGGCTGGAGTGAAACTACTGGAAACAATCAAAATGGAATTTTGGAACTATCCAACTGTCACTTCTCTGCATTACATTTTAAACAATTTAACGCAGCAAGGTTTACTTCAATGAAATGTCAAAGACACTTCTTCCATGAAAAAAAACATTCAAAATAGTAGGAAGTCCTAGACTCTGGAAAAAGAAATCAAAAAGACTTATCACTATAATTCCTGTGTAGGTTTTCTGACATTTTTATTACATCAGCATTGGAAAAATGTTAATGAGCTAAACTGGGGTCAGATATAACTCGGGAACAGTGGAAGTGATTGAGGGAATTTTGATTTGATGAAGGTTCTGTCTAAAACCAGCACAAATTAGTTAAATGTCATTCCAACATAGTTACCCTGAATATTGCAGGAAATTGTGCCTCAAATCTCATTCCGGAATCTCTTCAAACATTGGTTGCCACCAATGCCAACATATTATGTGCAGATTCACTGCCAACAATACTCCTTACTGATTTAGTAGAGCTCCTGGGGAGAAGGATATCTGTCTAAAACCTGAGACAGGTGAGATTGAACAATAACAGTTTATTACATGTTACTGAGTTGCTGGTTATATTATACCTGAGATACATGACTGTCTCCTGTGAGCCCTCTGAAGTACTTGAGCACTCTGAAAACTGGTTGGATCCTCACAGGAACAGTCTTTTATGAAGATTCAAGCTACCTTACTATTGGTTGAGAGCCTGCCTTTGAAAGTGTGGGGGCAGTGTTTGGCTACAGATGTGATCCATATTTCTATATTGTGTGTGTTAAAAAGGGGAACTCATTGTTTTAGTTCCATTTTTAAATTTTTGGGTTTTGCTGCTGAGAAGTCTCAACTTTGTTCATATCATACAATTTTAACCAGGATTTGAAAATCTTGGAGGAGAGTTGGGGATTAAGAGTTATAGAATCATAGAGAAGTACAGCACAGAAGTAGACCCTGATATCCAACTCATCCATGCCAACCAGATATCCCAATCTAATTATAGATTAGATTCCCCACAGTGTGGAAACAGGCCCTTTGGCCCAACCAGTCCACACCAACCCTCCGAAGAGCAACCCACCCAGGCCCATTTCCCTCTGAGTAATGCACCAATCACTATGGCCGTTTTAGCATGGCCAAATCACCTGACCTGCACATCTTTGGACTGTGGGAGGAAACCGGAGCACTCAGAGGAAATCCACACAGACATGGGGAGAATGTGCAAACCCCACACAGACAGTCGCCCAAGGCTAGAATCAAACCTGGGATCCTGGTGCTGTGAGGCAGCAGTGCTATCCACTGAGCCACCGTGCCACCCCTAATCTCGTCCCATTTGCCAGCACTTGGCCCATATCCCTCTAAACCCTTCCAATTCATACACCCACCCAGATACCTTTTAGATGTTGTCATTGTACCAGCCTCCACCACTTCCTCTGGCAGCTCATTCCATACACACATCACCCTTTGAGTGAAAAAGTTGCCCCTTAGGTCAATTAATTAAAATTGGGCTGCTGTCTAGCACAATATTGGAAATGCTCTTAATAAAAATATCAGAAAGAAAGATTCAACCCTTCTTGCCCCAACAACAACCGGCAGACACTCAAAGCTTACTTTGTTTGTTGACAGTTTCATGAGCTTAGCTCAACCCGATTGAATGATGACTATGACCATTTTAAATCGGTGATCCTCTTTTTTTAGAATCATTTTAGCTTGTGTAAGGTTTCAGGTATTAAATTCATATGATGGAGGCTTAAAATGGATAGTCCATTTTTACCACTATCAGAATAATTGACTGACACAGAGGAACAATTGTGAATATGGTTTTACCCTTTTGCCCTGATGGTTCATTCGAAGGTCCATACAAAATACCAAGACCAAAAAGGAGATGCCAACACATACGTTCTGCATTCAAACTCTTTGCCCTCACCTGGGTTCCATCCCTGCTTTGAACTGGCCATGTTCCCTAGACTACGTATCCTTCTGGAACTTTAACCTCTCATTGTTCAAGTCGATTAACCATGTGCCAAACTCAGGTGTTTTTGACAAGTTTGATTTTTAGGAAATCAGTGGGTGATTCGAAGCTTGCTTCCCATGGGATTTCTATTCTGGCATCCTGTACCTTGTTCTCATTGAATTTTATAGCAACCTATTTGGACTGGTGCAAGTTTGAGTCTTAGGGCAGAATCTGAGGGGGGTCTGAGTGATGTGGGCTATGGTGAGCTCTTGACAGAACTGCACAGGAAGTCTGTTTTCTGCACAAGAGTCACGTTGGACTTGAAACATTTATTTGGTTTCTCTCTCCACAGGTACAGCCAGAACTGCTGAGTTTCTTCAGCATTTTCTGCTCTTACGGTTTGATTGAGGCCCTATATCCTCAGCAGAAGGAACTAATGCCCAAAGCTTTGAGTTTGTGGCAAACAATATTTCTTCAATTTGATTTTTCACTGGGCTGTGTCCTTCAAGAGAGACTGATGGAAAGTGAGAAGGAGAAAGAGAGGAGGAGGGGAAGGAGAGGCAGAACTTCTCTTCTCCAGTTTCAGTACAAAGTCCATCTTTTGTTCTCTGATGATCTTCCAAAGCAGTTGTTTGAAATACAGCTCATTTTTCTACTCTGTACCTGGGGTCATTGTTTTCCAAAATGGATAATTTGTCGGCTGTGTTTTCATCCCCAACATGTGAAGCTTATCCATAAAGGTGTAACTCAGACAGGGCTCAGTTTGAATGCCTTTTGGAAATGAAAACTTTAGTTGAGACTATATCTCTTTATCTCACACAAGTTTCCTGGAAGTGGGCTAAGCAGCAGTCAGCTGATTGCTCTGACCATATGAAGTCAGTGTTTTTTCTTCCATTCAGGCCATGAAGATCCCAGGTATTAAAACCAGTTGATGGGAGTTGAAAAGGGATGGTCCATATTTTACCCCAATCACAACAAGGAGAATGAACAGAAACAGTGAGGAGCTGCCTCTCCAATCACCGCTCCAATCATTGGCTGCAATGGGATCAGATCGAAACTCTGTAGTCCTACCAAACCCAGTCATGAATGGTGATGGGTGACTGAACAATTCATGGAGGAGGAGGCTCCACAAATATCCCCATCTTCAATGGTGGGAGAGCCCAGCACATCAATGCGAAAGATAAGGCTGAAGCTTTCTCAACAATCTTCAATCAAGGAGCCGGAGCAAAACTAGAATCACTGAGTATCAAGGAGTAAAATCTCCACTGGCTGGAGTCATACCCAGCACATTGGAAGATGGTTGTGATTGTTGGAGTTCAGTCAGCTCCAGGACATCTCTGCAGGAGTTCCTCAGGGTAGTGTCCTATGCCATATCACCTCCAGCTGCTCCATCAATGACCTACACCATCACACCGTCAGAGATGGCTATCTTAACAGACTCTTGCACAATGTTCAGCACCCTTCATGACTCCTCAGATACTGAAGCAGTTCATGCTTAAATACAACAGGATCTGGACTTGAGCTGACAAATGGCAAGTAATTTTGTACCACACAAGTACCAAGCTATGACCATTTCCAATAAGAGTCATCCAATAACTGCCCCTTGACATTCAATAATGTTCCCATCACTGAATCCCCTACTATCAACATCCTGGGGGAGTTACCATTGACCAGAACTTAAACTGGACTCACCACATAAACACGGTGGCTACAAGAGCAGGTCAGAGGCTCGGGATACTGCAGCGAGTAACACTCCTCCTGACTTCCCAAAGACTGTCCACCATCTAAAAGGCACAAGTCAGGAGTGTGATGGAATACTCCCCACTTGCCCTGGATGGGGGCAGCTCCAACAACACTCAAGAAGCTTGACATAATCCAGGACAAAGCAGCCGCTTGATTAGCATCACATCCACAAACATACCCTCCCTCCCCCACCGACCCTCAGTAGCAGCAGTGTTTACTATCTACAAGATGCATTATAGATCCTCAGACAACATCTTCCAAACCCATGATCACTTCCATCTAGAAGGACAAGAACAGCAGAAACATGAGAAGATCACCCTGCAAGCTTCCCATGCCACTCACCATCCTGACTTGGAAATAAATCGCTGCTCCTTCAGTGTTGCTGAGTCAAAATCTTGGAATTCCCTCCCTCAGGGAATTGTGAGTTTACCTACAGTACATAGACTGCAGCAGTTCAAGCAGGCAGCTCACCTTGAGAAGGGGCAATTAGGGACAGGCAATAAATGTTGGCCCAGCTTGCCATGCCCACATCCCACGAGCGAATAACAAGATATAAATAAAGGTTCATTATGAGCCTATCAGCCGTAAATATTGGAGGAGGGGGTGGAAGAAGCCAGTGACTGGAGCAGTGATGAGAAGATGAATACAAACAGCCAGCAGTTGGTTCGGGGAGTTGGAAAAGGGAATAGGAACCTGACTCAGGGGAGCAAGGCTGAGGGTCATGGGGCATGTGGGAGACAAGTGAGATTACAAAGGGGCAGGAGATACCACAACGATGGTGATGAGTGGCTGCATGGGGTGGGGGGGGGGCGGTGGGGTTGGCACTGCAAAGGAGGAAGAGGGGCTGTAGAAGGGAAAGAGGGTCTGTAAAAGGGAAAGATCAGTTTAAAATCTTTCAACAACTGAAGACCCAGCCAGCTGCGAACCAGGGAAACTGAGATAATGAATTCCTGGCAAATGAATGTGGAACCTCTGGCTTAAGGCTGCAGACTTTAGGAGCTACTATTGTGAATAAGTGTGGAGGCTGCTAATTGTGTTGAAATGTCTTATACATTATGTATTATTTGAGGAGACTGTGTCAGAAACAAACATCCAATAATTTTGCTGGAACATTCCAGTGCATGAAGAATAAAAGATGCATAGAAAAAGATTATAGCTTTTGGTGTCTTGCAGTTCATGTCAGAGATGTTTTAACAACAGCATTTGTAACTAGTTATGGGATGTGGGTGTTACTGGCTAGGCAAGCACTTTTTGCACATCACTAATTATCCAGAGGGCAGTTCAGATTCAACCACATTGCTGGGAGTCTGGAGTCACATGCAGACCAGACCAGGTAAGGACGGCAAATTTCCTTCCCTAAAGGACCTTAGGATATAGATAGATAGAACATAGAACAGTGAAGCACAGGAACAGGCCCTGTGGTCCAGCATGTTGTGTTGAACATGATGCCAAATTGAACTAATCCCTTCTGTCTGCCTTTGGTCCATATCCCTCCATTTCTTGCATATTCATGAGCTTATCTAAAAGCCCCTTAAATGCCCCAATCATATCCGCCTTCACCACCATCCCTAGCAACACATTCCAGACTCTACCACTTCCCTATGTAAAAAAAACTTGCCTCTTGCATCTTCGCTCCCCCTATCACTTTGAAAGCATGCCCCCAGGTGATTTATGGTAATCAGTTATGTTTACATGGGTTGCCACTGGGTGAACTTTTTATTCCTGATTTTTGTTGAATTCAAATTTCACCGTCTGCCCTGGTGGAACTTGAATCCATTGACACAGAACAACTCCAGTGTGCTGTCCTGTGCCAATTTGTTCCATTGCTCTGTGTGGGAAAGTCATGCTTTCCTTGTGTGTTGAGGCTTTACATTTAATGGAGCTGTGATGATTTTTGAGGATATTCATGAATTCATCTAATTCTGTTTCTTAGTGATCAAATACTCCCAGATCATACAGATCTGGGTAATGTTGCAATGTGATGCCATCATCGAATAAAAGAGTTAGTGAGAATGGTAAAGGAGCCCCTGTAAACCAAAACATTGCCCTAAAAATCAAAAAGTAGACCACAATAAAATCTCAAAGGGAGCCCTCAAAAACAAAAAATTAATGTTTACTTCTGCTCTTGCAAGTTTCATGATGTGCAATAGCTACCAAAATTGTACCATAATGTTACTTCTCGAGTAAACATGAAAAGCACCCAGAATTCATTAACAATAACATTTGCAAAGTTCTCTCCAAGTCTTTCAGCTTTCACTAGCACTCCAATTGGACATTCATGGAGATAATACCCATTATCCAATATTCCTTCCTCACTGCGTTTGGGACGGGTATCAATATGAGTTAGTCACTTGTAAAGCTAACCAGGACTTCAGGAGAAACAGCTTAGAATTCAACACAGTGGTTAGAGTGTGAAATTCACTATACAACGAATGGTTGAGGTCAGGTGGAAACAACTGGGGGAAGGCACAAAGAACATTGGCAGATTCCATTAAGATGCGTCTGGACAGATGCATGAGTAGGTGGGGAGCAGAGGGATACAGATGCTTAGGAATTGGGCAACAGGTTCAGACAGTGGATTTGGATCGGCTCAGGCTTGGAGGGCCAAAGGGCCTGTTCCTGGGCTGTAAATTTTCTTTGTTCTTTGTTCTTAACCGGAATATATTTAGATGGAGTTAGTTAAAGAGGGATGAGCAGATACTTCGATGGAGTTTAAAGGACCAAATAGTCTGTTCCAGTGTAGTAGACCCAATTTAATGGCCTGTTGTGCCCTCCGCTGTGGGGTATATTGTGCTGGAGAGTATTTCATCTGATGGGAGCCTGGGGACCCAATCACCATTTCACTCTAACCCCAATTCTATCAGTGGCAGAACAGCCTGTCGATCCATTAAGACCCTTAAGTGGATAATTAATGACCACACAATGGATTCATTCACGGTGGTTGGTATCACATGATGGGGAGTGGGAGGTCAGTATGTGGGTAGCACCATGGGCAAACCAAACAGGGTTTGTGCCATTTGTAGGAGAATGGGCTGGGGGCAGTCTGTCATTCAAAAGCGTTCTGATTAAGGGATTGAGCAGAGGGATGGGCGGGACCATTGGAGAACAACTGTCAGACTTTGCTGCCAGTGCTGCCCTTACAGCAAGCTGACCCATATCCACCCCCACCCACCATCATGTGACCTCCCAAAAGGGAAAAGGTTGCAAATGGCACCTACTGGTCATACTGAAACACTGCAAACCTGATGGGCCAAATGGCCTCTTTCTGCACTGTATATTTTTCTGGTTTGATGGTCTGATTTGTTTTATCTACCTCAGGCCTCAAGTATGGCCAGTACATTCATTTCCAAGTATTACTGGTTTTCTACTGTTTTGATTCCTCAGGACTAGGATCTAGCATTGATACTGGTGACAATCCTTTAACATTCAGGATCCACTCCAATCTCTGACATTGCAAATCCCATACAAGGCCACAGTCACTGGCCAGCGAAGTATCGGAATGCCACATGCTCTAATAGAAAAGAAGGCCTGGGAATGTTCTCACTGGTTGCTCCGCTCCACCAGGTTATATCCAGCAGAATTGTAACCAGTTATCATTTTAACTTTTCCTTTTCTACCATTCTGCTTTAAGGCAAAATGGATTTTTAAAAGCAATGTGTTTTCCTCCAAACTCCAGAATTATTCCAAAATTACCCCATGAAGTCTTTTTGCAGCTAATACAATTCACTAGGAGAAAGTGAGGACTGCAGCTGCTGGAGATCAGGGTCAAGAGTGTGGTGCTGGAAAAGCACAGCTGGTCAGGCAGCATCCTGCTCTCACTGGGAGGTCACCTCTTCCTTTGTATGGGCCCCAGCTATGCCTGTCTCTTTGTTGGCTACGTAGAGCAGTTGATCTTCCGTAATTACACCGGCACCACTCCCCACCTCTTCCTCCGCTACATTGATGACTGCATTGGCGCCACCTCGTGCTCCCGCGAGGAGGTTGAGCAATTCATCAACTTCACCAACACATTCCACCCTGACCTTAAATTTACCTGGACCATCTCTGACACCTCCCTCCCCTTCCTGGACCTCTCCATCTCCATCAGTGACGACCGACTTGACACTGACATCTTCTACAAACCCACCGACTCCCACAGCTACCTGGATTACACCTCTTCCCACCCTACCTCTTGCAAAAATGCCATCCCGTATTCCCAATTCCTCCGCCTCCGCCGTATCTGCTCCCAGGAGGAGCGGTTCCACCATAGAACACACCAGATGGCCTCCTTCTTTAGAGACCGCAATTTCCCTTCCCACGTGGTTAAAGATGCCCTCCAACGCATCTCATCCACATCCCGCACCTCCGCCCTCAGACCCAACCCCTCCAACCGCAACAAGGACAGAACGCCCCTGGTGCTCACCTTCCACCCTACCAACCTTCGCATAAACCAAATCATCCGCCGACATTTCCGCCACCTCCAAACAGACCCCACCACCAGGGATATATTTCCCTCCCCACCCCTCTCCGCCTTCCGCAAAGACCGTTCCCTCCGTGACTACCTGGTCAGGTCCACGCCCCCCTACGACCCACCCTCCCATCCTGGCACTTTCCCCTGCCACCGCAGGAACTGTAAAACCTGTGCCCACACCTCCTCCCTCACCTCCATCCAAGGCCCCAAAGGAGCTTTCCACATCCATCAAAGTTTTACCTGCACATCCACTAATATCATCTATTGTATCCGTTGCTCCCGATGCGGTCTCCTCTACATTGGGGAGACTGGACGCCTCCTAGCAGAGCGCTTTAGGGAACATCTCCGAGACACCCGCACCAATCAACCACATCGCCCAGTGGCTCAACATTTCAACTCCCCCTCCCACTCTGCCGAGGATATGGAGGTGCTGGGCCTCCTCCACCGCCGCTCCCTCACCAACAGACGCCTGGAGGAAGAACGCCTCATCTTCCGCCTCGGAACACTTCAACCCCAGGGCATCAATGTGGATTTTAACAGTTTCCTCATTTCCCCTTCCCCCACCTCATCCTAGCTTCTAACCTCCAGAAACTCGATCCCCTGACCTGTCCGGACTTGTCCAACCTGCCCAGCTCCTTTTCCACCTATCCACTCCACCCTCTCCTCCCTGACCTATCACCTTCATCTCCTTCCCCACTGACCTATTGTACTCTATGCCACTCTCTCCCACCCCCACCCTCCTCTAGCTTATCTCTCCATGCTTCAGGCTCTCTGCCTTTATTCCTGATGAAGGGCTTTTGCCCGAAACGTCGATTTTGCCTGTCCTCGGATGCTGCCTGAATTGCTGTGCTCTTCCAGCACCACTGATCCAGAATCTGGTTTCCAGCATCTGCAGTCATTGTTTTTACCTCTTCCTTTGTAAGTCTACTGTGATCCTCGGATTCCTGGGAGATAAACCTTTCCAGAAAGTATCTGGGTCAAAACGATCTGGAATCTGTGAACTCTGTCTTTCTACTGAATTCAAGCCTGTTCCTTACTCATCAATATGCAGACAGAATAAGATGCTTCAAGTCTTTTCTGATGAATGCAGATTAATGTGCTTGAATTTAATGCTACTGAAATAGAAGCTGCAATTTTAATTGTAATATGGGATCTGATTCCAGGCTGATTCCGGGGAATGGCGGGACTGATGTATGAGGAACGATTGACTAGGTTAGGATTGTTTACACTGGAGTTCAGATGAGTGAGCGGGGATCTCACAGAGAATTATAACATTCTAACAGGATGAGACAGGTAGATGCAGGAAGGATGTTCCCGATGGTGGGTGTGTCCAGAACCAGGGGGCACAGTCTGAGGATTCAGGGTGGACCATTTAGGACAGAGATGAGGAGACATTTCTTCACCCAGAGAGTGGGGAGCCTGGGGACTTCATTACCACAGGAAGGAGTTGATGCCAAAACATTGAATGTACTCAAGAGGCGGCTAGATATAGCACTTGGGGGTGAATGGGATCAAAGGTTACGGGGAGAAAGCAGAATTAGGCTATTGAGTTGGACAATCAGCCATGATCGTGATGAACGGCAGGGCAGGCTTGAAGGGCCGAATAGCCTCCTCCTACTCCTATCTTCTATGTTTCTGTGTTTCTATCCTTCTGCGTAAGGGACCCAGACAATCAATACATTTGCATTGTGAGGTTTGGAGCGTTTTTAATTGCCATAATGTAAGAAACACAACAGCCAATTAGCTCACAATAAGATCATGCAAACAGCAATATCGTATTGACCAGGTATCTGTTCATTTTGAAGGACAATTTTGGGCCCCTTATCTAAGGGAAGGTGGATGGGATGCTCTTCGGAAGGACAGTGTGGATTTGATAGACTGAATGGCTCTGTTTCAACACTGTCAAGATTCTATGATTCTATATCCTGGCATTAGAGGCAGTTCAGAGAAGGTTGACTAGGCTGGCACTGGGACAGTCTGATGAGCAGAGGTGGAGTAGGTTGGGCCTGTACTCATCAGAATTTAGAAGAATGAGAGGTGACCTTATTCAAACATGCAAAATTCACAGGGGGATTTGACAAAGTTAATTCTCCCAGTGCGAGGGTCTAGGACCAGAGGGAATAATCTCAAAATAAGGGGTCATACATTTAAGAGTTTCTTATGGAACATAAATAAACATCTGGATGAAAATGGAATACTGTGGATAGATAGGTTCCACAGGTTGGTGCTAAATTGAGGGTCGAAGGGACTGTGCTGTTCTAGAGAATCCCTACGATATTGAAGCAGACCATTTGGTCCATCGAGGCCACACTAACCACCTGAAGAGTGCCCCACCCTACCTTATCCCGGTAACCCTGCATTTTCCAAGGCTAACCCACACATCCCTGGACATTATGGGCAATTTAGCATGGCCAATCCACTTAACCTGCACATCTTTGGACTGTGGGAGGAAACCAGAGCACCCAGAGGAAACCCACACAGACACGGGGAGAATGTGCAAACTCCACATCGATAGACACCCAAGGCCGGAATCGAACCCAGGTCCCTGGCACTGAGAGGCAGCAGTGCTAAACACTGAGCCACTGTGTCACTGTTTCTTCTCATTCATTACATTCAAGGCTGAGACTGACAGGAAGGGAATCAAGCATTTGGAGGAAAAGGTAGGAAGTGGAGCTGATGGTTATCAGATCAGCCATGATCCCATTGAATGGTGGAACAAACTTGATGGGCTGAATGGCCTACTTCTGTCATCCATCATGTGATCTAATGAAATTGGATCAAGGGATAAATATTGGCCAGGACACCATTCTTCAGAATAGTGCCATAGGATGTCTTTATGTTCATTGGAGAGTTGGCAGCATTGCAGTTTGAAACCCAGCATTACTGACAGTGTGGCATCACCTCAATACTGGGAGGGTCAAACCCGGAGTGTGCCTTCCATTCCTGGGATTGGAACTGTCTCTCACTGCCTACCATGTCAGAGATGGGAGAACGGCTCCCATTGAAACGTGCCGATGTCATGAATGAAGTCATGCCTCTGTAATCTTACCCTTGTCTGTGCGTTTGAGCCTTCAGAGACAGACTGGTGCTGGCAAGAAATGTTTTCATATGCAGGCTCCTGTTGCTGCTACCCAGCTGCTGCTGGGAGAGAGAAGCATACTAAGACAAAACAGGAACAAGACAGCTCTCCTTTTAAACACAGAATTCAAAATACAGCACATGTTTTCATCTCTTCCCGTGCTCTCATTTCAATGTGTGAATGTCTTATTCATTCCCAGCAACAATCAATTATCCATGCGACAGACCCATTTCCTATCCTAAAATGCTGAAATACTTCATGGATTAAATTCAAGTTTCATTCCAGTTACAGATCCTGAAGTGGCCTCTCACGTGAGAGCTGGGACAGTTAGACAGTTGCAGGCTCCATTCCCGTTAGAGGGACAGGAGGACAATACTGAGGCTGACGCTCTCGGGGAGTCTGAAGAGTGTGCCGTACAGTTGGAGACACTGACCTTTCAATGGGATGTTGAACTGAGGCACTATCTGCTCTCTCAGGTTGAATCTAATTGTTTCAACGGACTGTCGGGGGAGATCCCATTGGTGCTGTGCCGATATTTGGCCAAAAACAGATCATCAGGTCATTATCACATGACTGCCTGTGGGAGCTCGCTGTGCCATTGTCCCTACATTGTAGCAGTGGTATTCAGTGCTGAACGCACCTCAAAAGCACATCATTGGTTGTAAAGTGCTCGGGGACGTCCTAAGACCATAAATACAAACTGTGAAAATAATAGTTCCTTGTTATTGTGAGACACCAATTATCTCAAGACCTGAACTGAAATCTCACCAAGACACTTATGAAATTTAAAATTAATTCAAAACTTGAATCGTAGAATCATACAACACAGAAAAGACCCTTTGGCCCATCAAATCTGTAATCCCAGATGTACACTACTACCCACACGCAATCTACTTCCCCTCGTTAGGCTCATGGCTTTGAATGTTATGATATTACAAGTGCTTGTCCAAGTCCACCTCGACTCTGCCAGGCAGTGCATTCCAGATTTCCTGACAGCTTTTGGGTGTAAAGAACATTTTCCTCAATCACCCTCAAAACCTTTTGACTTTCGCTTTAAAATGATGCCTCTTTGTTATTGACCCTTCAACAAAAGGGAACAGCTGCTTCCTATCCACCTGTCCATGCCCCTCATAATCTCACACACCTCTATCAGAAACCACCACCATCCCCCCTGTCCCCCCTCCCCCCGCAACCTTCAGTGTTCCAAAGAAAACAACCCCAAGCTTACCCAGCCTCTCCCCATCGCTGAAATGCTCCATCTCAGGAATGTCCTGGTGAATCTCCCTCTGCACCCCCTCCAGAGCAATCACATCCTTCCTATAGTGTGGGGACCAGAATGCCACACAGTACTCCAGCTGGGGCCTCACATTGTACCGCTCCTACATAACCTCCCTGCTCTTAAAATCTATGCCACGAGTGATAAAGGCAAATGTCCTGTTTGTCATCTTAACTCAGTACTTTGGAGTCCGGTACAACTTTTCTTAAGAATCCAATGGAAAGGAAATGATGGTTATTCCAGAGCGGAGCACCACCCCAGACTGGGTTTTTTTAATTTGAAAACAATAATATTCTGCTTAGATTCAAATTCAAGGTTCCTAACTTTTGTGACATTAAATACACTGAAACGCTTAAGAAGCCAGAGTTTGAATGATGCTTCATGCTCATCAATCACAGGTCTAGGAACACAGGGCGAGGATTGAGAGATGTGTGTACTGCTATAATCAATTAAGTCTCAATAAATAGATGCAGCTGTGCAGCTGTAGTCACCAGGACAGCATTATATATGACTCTAATAAATTTCAAACATGACTAGTTATGTCCATTTTTTAAAACCTGTTTGTTTAGGACTTCAAGCAGTACATTGTGAAATCTAAATATTATTTTTGTCAATCATTTTAGTCTCACACTGTCAGGAACAACTGGGTTTCAAAAAGTGATTTTGGCAAAATGTGCTTCAGATAAATAATTAACAATAGACAGAATTAATCAGAGAATGTATAAAAAATAGTGGTGAATTTATAAAGCATCTATTGCAATCACAGGATATCCAAAGTGTTTTTTTTATCATTTGTTTTTGGGATGTGGGCATCGTTGGCTAGGTCAGCATTTATTGGCCATCCCTAGTTGCCCAGAGGCAATTGAAAGTCAATAACATTGCTACACGTCTAGAGTAACAATCAAAATACCTGCGTTAAAAGTAAGAGGATAACTAGGGAGAGGGTAGGACCACTCAAGGGTAAAGGAGGGAACTTGTGCTTGGAGATCCTAAATGAGTACTTTGTGTTTGTATTCACCGAGGAGAAGGACATGGGGCACGGTAAAATGCTCAGGCATTTTGGGATCAACAAAAAGTGATATTGGGTCTCTTAAAGAGCATTAAAATGAATACGTCTCCAGGGCCCAATGGGATCTACCTCAGATTGTTAAGTAGCAAGAGAGGAGATTACTGGGGCCTTGACCAAGATCTTGGTATACTCGCTAGCCACTGCAGAGGTCCTGGAGGACTGGTGCGTAGCTAATGTAGTTTCGCTGTTCAAGAAAGGAAATAGGGATAATCCAGGAAACTGTAGACTGATGAGTCTCACATCAATGTTTGAGAAGCTATTGGATAGGACTTTTAGGGATAGGATTTACACACATTTGGAAATGCATACCCTAATTAGGGACAGTCAGCATGGCTTTTGCTGGGCAGGTCATGTCTTACTAACTTGATTGAATTGTTCGAGGAGGTGATGAAGGTGATTGATGACGTTAGAGCAGTGGATTTTGTCCATATGGATTTTAGTAAGGCTCTCAACATGGTCCCTTATAGTAGGCTCATCCAGAAGATTAAGATGCAACCACAGTGACCTGGCCGCGTGGATTCAGAATTGGCTTGCCCATAGAAGGGTAGCGGTGGAAGGGTGTTTCTCAGGCCGGGGGTCTGTGACGAGCGGTGTTCTGCAGGGATCCATACTGGGACCTTTCCCATTGTGATATATAGAAATGACTTGGATGAAAATATAGATGGGTGGGTTAGTAAATTTGCAGACAATACAAAAATCAGTAATGTTGTGGATAGTGTCGAAGGTTGTGAAAGGATACAGTGGGATGTAGGTCAGTTGTAGATATGGACGGAGAAATGGCAGATGGAGTTTAATCTGGGTAAGTGTGAGGTGCTGCACTTGAATTGAATTTATTGTCATGTGTACCGAGGCACAGTGTATGCTTTAGAAAAGTATACAGTTAATGGCAGGACACTGAATGGCATTGATGTACAGAGAGATCTTGGGGTTCAAGTCCATAGCTCCCTGAAATGTCTATGCAAGTAAAGGTGGAAGGCATGCTTGCCTTTATTGGTCAAGGAGTTGAGTACAACAGTCAGGTTGTCATGTTGCAGTTTCATCAGACTTTAATTCGGCCACACTCAGAGTATTGTATTCACTTCTGGTCACCACATTACAGGAAGGATGTGGACGTTTTGGAGAGGGTGCAGCAGTGGTTTACCAGGGCACTGCCTGGATTAGAGGCTATAAGGAGAGGCTAGAAAAACTTGGGTTGTTTCCTCTAGAGCAGCAGAGGCTGAGGGGAGACTTGATAGAAGTTTATAAAATTATGAGCGGTTTTGATGGGGTTGACAATCAGAATCTTTTACCCAGAGCTGAAATCTTAAAAGTAAGGAGCATACATTTAAGGTGAGAGGGACACGATTTTTACACAGAGAGTTGTAGAAGTCTGGAAGGCACTACCAAGAATGGTGGTGGAGGCAGATATGACAGGGGCGTTTAAAGGGCTTTGAGATAAACTCATAAATATGCAAGGAATGGAGGGATATGGAACAAGGGTAAGCATAAGGGATAAGTTTCATTTGGTGTCATGTTTGGCACAACATTGAGAGCCAAAGGCCTGTTCCTGTGCTGGACTGTTCTATGTTCTGATCTCATTGCCAGTCTCAAAATGGTAGTTGTATATTTCTGATATCTGACGACTTTCTGTTAGACCCCTGCCTGTTCCTTGTGCAAATCACCATTAACACATTCAAAGTTTCCGTTTATAATCATTGTAATAAACCTTTCATCAAAGTTTGGACTTAGATTTCAACCACATGGAACCCCCAGCTGCAACGAGGAAGCCACTGTACAAAAACAAGTTGCATTTATGTAGCACTTTTCACCCATAGTGAAAGGATGCAGGATATTTCACCAGAGGACAAAAACTGCTGCTGAGTCAAAGAAGGTGATTGAGGAGAGGCAAGGAGACATTTATTCTGACCCTAACCCTATCGTCTCATCAGACCAACTGACGTGAAGAGAAAGAGGTTAAGATGTTCGGGAGAGGTTAAGACTGAGGTAACAAAGGCTTTCTCACCAATGTTGGAGCCAACATCCAAGAGGCACAGGATGCCAAACCTAGACAGGAGCAGAGATTTTGGAGGGTTCTAGAATTTTCAGACACATAGAATCATGGAAACCCTACAGTGTGGAAGCAGGCCATTCAGCCCATCAAGTCCATACAGACTCTCCGCAGAGCATCCCACCCAGACCCACCCTATTCCCGTAGCCCTGCATTTCCCATGGTTAATCCACCCTAACCTGCACATCTGTGGATTGTGGGAGGAAACCGGAGCACCCAGAGGAATCCCACACAGACACGGGGAGAATGTGCAAACTCCACACAGACAGTTGCCCGAGGCTGGATTCGAACCCAGGTCCCTACCACAGCAGTGCTAACTCCTGAGCATTTTATTACCCATCCCTAATTACCCAGAGGGCATTTAGAGTCAACCACATTGCTGTGGGTCTGGAGTCACATGTAGACCAGATCAGGTAAGGATGGCAGTTTATTGAATCAGATAGATTTTAACAATAACAGAAATTGCTGGAGAAACTCAGCAAGCCTGGCAGTGTCTTTGGATAGAGAAACAGAGCTAATGTTTTGGGTCCAGAGACTCTTCTTCTCGACCTTTCTCTTCTGAAAAAGATTCACATGGACTCGAAATATTAACTCTGTTTCTCTCTACACAGGTGCTGCTAGACTTGCTGAGTTTCTCCAGCAATTTCTGTTTTTGTTTTTGGTTTCCAGCATCCACAGCTCTTTGATTATTAATTTTTAATATTAGGTTAATTCCAGATTTTTATTGAATTCAAATATTACTATCTCTCATAGTAGGATTCAAACCCATGTCCCCATGTTACCAACCTGGGTTCAGAGTTAAATCAGTGATGTTCTGCCAATTTTGAAATGTCATTCTAACCTGCCAAGATCCAAGTTATCTGTATCCAAAAAGCAGTCATCCTCATTCTGACCTTTGAGAAATACTACTCATGACCGTCATCCAGTCTGAAAAATAGCCATTTCCTATGACTCACATTTTCCTGTTAACATCAACCCTCCCATTCCAAAAGCCCCAATTTTGTTAATCAGACTTTTAAGTGGTACTTTGTCAAATGCTTTCTTAAAATCCACACAGACAACATCCACCACATATTATAGGCAGACGGGGAAACCTGCAAATATTGTTCCATAGTGTTTGTTCCTAGCTTTTGTTGTTGGGATGACCTGTATGGCTGATCTGCTGGGCAGCATGTGGCTCTAATCATTTTTCTCTGGATGTTTCTACCAGTTGATAAGAGACACAAAGTGGCTTGTTCACTTGTAAAAAATCTCTGACTTCTCAGATAATAGTCACAGCTTACAACAACCCATTGTAGGCAAGAGAAACTGTTTTTTTTTCAGATTTGCCATGAGTTTTGATTGCAGAGAACAGAGAGATTGCTGCTCAGGAGCAACTGAGCGCTTTTGCCTCACTCCAACATGCTCTCAGCTCCAATCAGAGAATCAATCACAAACTGTTGAAAGGCAAAAAGGTCTCTGTCACTGATCACTGGTCACTAGTCCTTGGACCAATCAATTTTGTGTTGTTAGCAAAATCTGTGTCTGTACACATTGTGTCAATGCTGTCACTTTAACAAGATTATATTGTCCTTGGGATTTGTTTTTTAAGACAGTTTGTAAAAGCGGAGGTGCAGAGAGGTCTAGAAAGAGCCGAGTTTAGCAAGAGCAGGGGAGTGGCCAGTTCTCCCAGTTCATTTTTTTCCTAGTTTGGTTTAGCTGTGGCAGTCACAAGATGCTGGAGTCCAGGAAGGTTGCAAGCTTCAGCAGGTGATTCCTGACTGACTTTCTCCCTGAAAGCTCTTTGAATGTTGCTCCCTCCTGCCTGCAAGAACCTGTGTTTCAATTTACCTTTTTGCCAAGAGGTGTGTTTATTGATTCTTACTGGATTGGAAGAGTTAATCAGTTAAGTAGTGATATTGGGTCAGTTACGTTTTCCAATTGTTAAGTTTTTCGAAATTCTGTTTTCTTTTGTTCGTGTTTTAACTGTAGTGTTTAAATAAATTCTGTTTTGCTTAAAGCCGAGTGGTTTGACCAGCTGCATCACTCCTGGAATATCCACTCAAATCTGCCTTTAAAATAAGAAAGGTTAGGTTCTAGGCTACCTTCTTCAAATATTTTGAGGCAGGGGTCTGGCCTGGTCCATGGCAACACAAACATGAAGTGAATATTGTCCTCCCTACTGCAGGTAATCACACTGATAGCAGCCTCTGATTCAGCAAGTAACCAGTGATTCTGAAGGTTTCTATGATGACTACACTAACTATGAGGTAGGTTTCAGGCAGTGGGGAGTCGACCACCCCTTCACACCCCCCTCCATTTTCTTTCTCATTGATGGAGAAGGTTGTTAACTGGGCAGCAAGCCTTCCATAACCCAATTTGTTCTGGCATCTGAGACTGAGTTCTCCCTGAGACTCTGCTTTGGACTTGTTGCTGAAGGTATAGGTGTAACATTCTGTTTAAAGAGATCAGGTGCAACATTAATTTGTCCATTTCTCAACAGATTGTTTGTCTCTATGAAGGACATTCCTTGTCCTTTCCTTGTTTGTCTTTTGGGGTGAGGATGATTGTGTTCATCACCTGGCCGTTTGGCAAGCTTTAGTGGGAAGGTAGGTGAGCCCTCAGGCCAATGATTTTGTTACCAATTGAACACGATACTGCAGACAATAATTGAGTTTGGGATGAGTTTGTTGCTGAAGAGTTCCTCTTCCTATACTTTCTCTCCATCTATGGTGTATGTTTGTTATTGAACAAGCCCACCAACTTTAATTTGGTCACGTGAAGAGGAGTCTTGTCTTTCTAATACTCCCATGCCCAACGCATGGAGTCCGTGAGTCTACTCATACCAAACAATTTGAGACAGTGAGAACTGCGCAGTTCACAGCCTGCTGTCAAACTGCGGAAATCTTGTCTGTTTGGTTCACTACATCAGCTAACCAACTGCAGCATCTTGTCCTTCAGAAAGGTAAATGAATGCTGAATCCAGCTGTTAACTTGATTCCAATCTACATGAGCCTGCTGTTTGCCAATTTTAATAACAGGTCTCACAACCATTCTCTCATAATTGACTTACACGCAATTCTCTGAAGTGTATAAATGACACCAACAAAAGTCCACTTCAGTCTTTCTGTGCAGATAAAGCTCCTCATTCGAAGCAGACAATAGAATTAAATAGAGCCATTTGTCTTTAAGTATTTCAAGTAACAACTTGTCCCTCGAAAAAGATATCTCTTATAGGGAATATCTTGGAATAGAGTCCCATTTTATAACAATTCACAGTAAGACCTCTAATCAACCTCCAACTTCTGATCATCCTGAGACAGACACCACTCCACAACCTCAACCTGAGCTACAAATCTTCTCAAAACTCACAGACATCACTGTAATCGCTCAATCTTGATCACAAACCATCAAGCATTAATTCTTTCTCTCGAGATCGTCTATCAAATCAGCAAGGCCAATCTGTCAGATAGATTTGCTCTTTGTAACATTTTTAATGTCTTTTACAGGATTTGTAAGGTACATCCGTTTCTGTGACCCAGACAAGAAATTTAACAATTATGTTGAGCATTTACAAAATGATGTGCCTGTAATCACTGTTTTAACAAACTGGGAACTCTGATGTTAATCATTCCATTAAAATAACAACCAGGAGATCATTCCATGTACATATTAAACATTGGAAATTACTCGGCAAAGAATAGCGACTCTTCATCTGACTCACTTTCCACCATCCTGATCATCATATAATCCAGCAGTAATGGAGTTGCTCAGTCACACAGAATTTGAATGTTGCTGAAAAGAGAGTTGAGTTATTGAAACATTTCATCAGTGAGAGATTTGGAAGATTACAGATCACCACTGATGTATCCATGGTGACATCTCCATCAATCAACCAGTCTCTTTGCTTCCATAACTCACTCGGTAATGCACTGCAAATCAAATCTCACTATTTCCAGAGCTGTCACAAAAGTTAAAGATTTCAAAAATTACGCCAACTTCCCAATTTCACTGTCTTTTAGAGGAAGTATGGACCAAGTTTATTAACTCAGTAAAACATGGGAGTTATACATAAACAATGATAAGCCATCAGCATATACCTCTGCTAATCAGAGCTCTAATTCACTTGTGAACTTCCACTTACATATACAGGCAGACAGAGACTAAAACATCGATTACCGAGAGAACAAAAAACTGGGAAAGCAGTTCAATGTTTCCTGTTCACAAAAGTTGCTGAGTTTGTGTGTATAAGGAGAAACTTAGCAGATCTGTCATCATCTGTAAAGAGAGAAACAGAGTTAATGTTTCAAATCCAATGACTATTTTTCAGAACTTATATGATTCTTGTGCTGTTTCTCTGAATGTTTTCACTTGTTTGCAAAAGGCATAGGGTAGCTGGTTTACTTATAAAAGGTCTCTCATTAATCAGTTATAAGTCATACTTCATAGCAATGTACAGAAAGTTAAACTGGTTTTCATCAGGCTTAAAATGGCTTGTTTTCCTGCAGAGAACTGCCGTATCTCCTAATCTGATGGCTTTGTGTTCACAGCCTCATGCTGTCCAGCAACTCTGAACCAGGCAAATAATTGTTAGCAGGCAGAAGACATTTCATTGGTAAATCGTCACCAGCCTATCAACCAATCCACTACTTGTTTCCGACAAGAGTTACATTTCTACACAAAATGTCAGCTCCAGTTCTTCTGCAGCCACAGCTGTACAGACAATGCTCACAATCAGGATGGGGTTCCTTGCATTCAGCAATCCCCATAAGCCCTGGATTTGAAACAGGGAGAAAATGACGACTGCAGATGCTAGAGAGCAGAGTTGAGAGCGTGGTACTGGAAAAGCACAGCAGGTCAGGCAGCATCCGAGGGACAGGAGATTCTTGATGAAGGGCTTATACCCGAAACAGCGATTCTCCTGCTCCTTGGATGCTGCCTGACCTGCTCGTTTTAAAACAGGTCTTTTCTCATTTGAGTCTACAATTTTAAAAAACATACAAAGATAAAAAGACACAATTACATCTTATCAACCAATCAGCATCCTTTTCTTCTATAGCATAATTTATTGTGATTGCTTGAAATTTGGCTTTCTTGCATTGGTCCTGATGAGTACAAGGTTAAAACCTTTGACAACACATGTCTTTTTTCAGTGATTATGAAGTTATTGACTAATCACTGCGATGTATGTCTACCGTTGAGTGTACAACAGAACCAGACCTGAGGTGAAGAGAAACCCCGCAGGTGGGAATTATAACACTTAGACTTGAAAGTCATCTGTTCCTTCTAACTCGATCCAGTCACCATATATAATGACTGAAGTAATCCAAATACTCAATTCCCAAAAATTGATTTTCTGAGATAATAAAACACTTGCCTGATATTACCATGAACGGTAATCTGGAATTTTGTATGAGCATGAGATTAAAGTGGAAAAAAATGCGAACAAAGTGATTCAGTATTTTTCTCAGATATGTTAATGATATGTGTTGAAGTGAAATGTGATATTTTGCTATGCTTTATAAATAAACATTGTTGCAAAGTCGGATTTCTGGATAAACAAAATAATGTTAGAGGAACTGAGCTATTACACTATCATTTTTTATTTCAATTTATTCACAGAATGAAGCAATTACTGTAGTGTAGAATGAGGCCATTCGGCCCATCTTGCCTGCTCTGGTTCTATCCCTAGTGCCAACCTCCTGCTTTTCCCCCATATTCACTGCACACAATTACCATCCCTAATAAACATTGAAAACCCTCTTAAGTGTCTCAACTGAACCTCCCTCCACCATGTTTGTCCAACAAGGGGTGAGGCCACATTGCATTTGGTACCGGGTAATGAACCATAGTGACCACAATTCGGCTATGTGTACTTTAGTGATGAAAAGGGACAGGTATATAACACAAGGCAAGAGTTATAGCTGGGGAAAGGCAATTATGGTGCATAGGATGGGGAAGGAAACTGCAGGGGATGGGTACAATTGAAATGTGGAGCTTATTCAAGGAACAGCTACTGCGGGTCTTTGAGAAGTATGTACTGGTCAGGCAGAGAGTAAATGGTCTAGCGTGGGAGCCATGGTTTACTAAGGAAGTTGAATCTCTTGCCAAGAGGAAGAAGAAGGCTTATTATAGGATCCTATGTGAAGGTTCAGTTCAGGCACTTGAAAGTTACAGGTTAATCAGGAAAGAGTTAAAAAGAGCTGGGAAGGGACATGACAAGTCATTGGCTGATAGAATTGAAAAATGTGGTGCTGGAAAAACACAGCAGGCCAGGCAGCATCCGAGGAGCAGGAGAATCGACGTTTCGGGCATAAGCCCTTCTTCAGGAATGAGGCTGGTGTGCCAAGCGGGCTGAGATAAAGGGTAGGGGGGAGGGAATTTGGGGGAGGGGTGCTGGGAATATGATAGGTGGAAGGAGGTGAGGATGATAGGCCAGAGAGGGGGTGGGGGGGCGGATAAATCAGGAAGAAGATTGCAGGTCAAGAGGGCGGTGCGGAATCCGGGGGTTGGGACTGAGATAAGGTGGGGGGGGAGGGGAAATGAGGAAGCTGGAGAAATCTACATTCATCCCGTATGGTTGGAGGGTTCCTAGCGGAAGATGAGGCGCTCTTCCTCCAGGCATTGTGTGGCCAGGGTCTGGCGATGGAGGAGTCCAAGGACCTGCATGTTCTTGGCGGAGTGGGAGGGGGAGTTAAAGTGTTCAGCCATGGGGCGGTTAGGTTGGTTGGTGCGGGTGTCCCAGACGTGTTCCCTGAAACGATAGAATCAAGGAAAACCCGAAAGCCCACTATAGGTATATCAGGTATAAAAGAATGGCCACAGAAAGATTAGGGCCAATCAAGGATAGCAGTGGAAAGATGTCCGTGGAGTCTGAGGAGATAGGGGAAGGGCTAATAAAGTATTTTTCGTCAGTATTCACACTGGGTAAAGACAATGTTGTCAAGGAGAATACTGAAGGCTATTAGACGAGATGGGATTGAGGTTCATAAGGCGGAGGTGTTAGCAACTCTGGAAAGCGTGAAAATAAATGGGCCAGATGGGATTTATCCCAGGATTCTCTGGGAAGCCAGGGAGGAGATTGTCAAGCCTTTGGCTTTGACCTCTATGTCGTCATTGTCTACAGGAATTGTGCCAGAAGACTAGAGGATAGCAAATGTTGTCCCCTAGTTCAAGGAGGGGAGTAGAGACAACTCTAGTAATTATACACCAGTGAGCCTTACTGGTTGTAGGTAAAGTATTGGGAAGGGTTATAAGAGATAGATTTATAATCATCGAGAAAAAAATAAGTTGATTAGGGAAATGTCAACGCGGTTTTGTGAAAGGTAGGTCTTGCCTCACAAAACTTATTGAGTTCTTTGAGATGGTTACCAAATAGATGGATGAGGGTAAAGCGGTTGGTATGGTGTATATGGATTTCAGTAAGGCGTCTGATAAGATTCCCCACGGTAGGTTATTGCAGAAAATACAGAGGCATGGGATTGAGGGTGATTTAGCGACTTGGATCAGAAATTGGCTTGTTGAAAGAAGACAGAAATATTCATTCTGGAGTTCAGTTGCTAGTTGTGTACCGCAAGGATCTGTCTTGGGTCCACTGTTGCTTGTTATTTTTATAAATGACCTGGATAAGGACATAGAAGGATGGGTTAGTAAATTTGTGGATGGCACTAAGGTCAGTGGAGTTGTGGATAGTGATGAAGGATGTTGTAGGTTATCGAGGAACGTAGATAAGCTGCAGAGCTGGGCTGAGAGGTGGAAAATGGAGTTTAATGCAAAAAAGTGTAAGGTGATTCACTTTGG
Source organism: Chiloscyllium plagiosum (assembly GCF_037043375.1). Classification (NCBI taxonomy): domain Eukaryota; kingdom Metazoa; phylum Chordata; class Chondrichthyes; order Orectolobiformes; family Hemiscylliidae; genus Chiloscyllium; species Chiloscyllium plagiosum. Next base: position 3,750,929 of record NW_028270149.1, on the reverse strand, counting down.
AAGGAGTAACAGGAATAAAGAGTACTGTACTGGGCTAATGGTAAGGTTCTCGTTAATGTAGATGAGCAGAGAGATCTCGGTGTCCAGGTAAAGTAGATCTCTGAAAGTTGCCAACCAGGTTGATAGGGTTGTTAAGAAGGCATTCGATGTGTTAGCTTTTATTGGTAGAGGGATTGAGTTTCGGAGCCACAAGGTCATGCTGCAGCTGTACAAAACTCTGGTGCGGCCTCACTTGGAGTATTGTGTACAGTTCTGGTCACCGCATTATAGGAAGAATGTGGAAGCTTTGAAAAGGGTACAGAGGAGATTTACTAGGATGTCGCCTAATATGGAGGGAAGGTCTTATGAGGAAAGGCTGAGGGACTTGAGGCTGTTTTTGGTAGAGAGAAGAAAGTTGAGAGGTGACTTAATTGAGACATATAAGATAATAAAAGGGTTGCATAGGGTGGACTGGGAGAGCCTTTTTCCTTGGATGGTGATGGCTAGCACAAGGGGGCATAGCTTTAAATTGGGGGGTGATAGATATATGACAGATGTCAGAGGTAGTTTCTTTACTCAGAGAGTAGTAGGGGCATGGAACTCATTGCCTGCAACAGTAGTAGACTCACCAAGTTTAAGGGCATTTAAATGGTCATTGGATAAACATATGGATCATAATGGAATAGTGTAGGTAAGATGGGTTTCAGATTGGTTTCACAGGTTGGTACAATATCGAGGGCCGAAGGGCCTGCCCTGTGCTGTAATGTTCGAAGTTCTATGGTTCCTGGCAGTGCATTCCAGATGCTAACTACTTGCTGCATGAAAATGTTTTCTCATATCACCCTTGCTTTGTTTGTGTATCACTTTAAAATCTATACCTTTCCTCATTCTTGTTTCTTTTAATCGTGGAAACAACTTCTTCCTATCTACTCTACGCAGCGCACTCACGATTTTGAAAACCTCTATCAAATCTCCTCTCAGTTTTCTTCTCTTCAGGAAGAACGGTCCCAAATTCTTCAATCCACCCTCTTCACTGATGTTCCTTACGCCTGGAACCATTCTTGTGAATTGCAGAATTATTGCAGTTATTTTGCTGTGAAAATGCATGCTCCTGGGGGTCAGCACATATAATATGGAGGTGAGGGAAACCACAACAAACTAGAGGCAAAACAAAAAAGAAAAGTGTCAATTTTGACTCAATCATTATTCTGTGAAGTGCTTTGGGATATTTTCGATAAATTGAAGGTGCTATAGAAATACAAGTTGTGTTGCTGTCATTATGCACCCTCACTCCTGAGACTGATGGTCCAGTACTTGAGCTCACGGCCGATCATAGCGCAGCTCATTGTGTGGTACACTGAGAGGAGAAGTTTAATCCCAGCCTTGAGCTAAAGATGAACATTTCTGTGGCACTATGAGGAAGAGCAGGGTCTAGCCTTCACACCGTGGCCATCACCATCAGACCATCAACTGGTCACTCGTGGCATTTTGTAATTTGTGAGATCTTGCTGTGTAGCATGGGCTGCCATAACAGCATACATCACACCAGAGACAAAGCTAAAAATCACACAACACCAGTTATAGTCCAACAGGTTTATGTGCTGCTCCTTCATCGGGTGGTTGTGGAGTATAAGATCACAGGACACAGAATTTATAGCAAAGGTTCATAGTGAGATGTAACTGAAATTATATATTGAAAAATACTTGGATTGTTTGTCAAGTCTCTCATCTTTTAGAATGACCATGTTGGTTTCAGTTCTTTCATATGTAAATTCCAGTACTTTCTTCAAGTTACATTCTCAAGTGAACTTTAACAGTAGGTGCCATGTCGGCCCAGATAATGCGTTGAAGGTGTGAGGTGCCCTGTGTGAGGCTGTCTGTGCCCCAGTGTTCAGACTGATTCTAATGTAAAAAAGGGATTTACAGAATCTTACATGGATTTGTGCAGTTTTTGAGCAAAATAAAATGTAACTCTGCAAGTACAAATTCACCCCACAAACTTATATGTGTATGTGTGCATGTGGGTTTTTGTATATGTGTGTGTGTGTGTGTGTGTGTGTGTGTGTGTGTGTGTGGGGTGGGGTCACCTGTAGTGTGACATGAACCCAAGGTCCCGGTTAAGGCCATCCTCAGGGGTACCGAACCTGGTTATCAGCCTCTGCTTGGCCATTTTGCATTGTTGCCTGTCCCGAAGTTCAGCCTTGGAGGATGGTCACCCGAAGGTCCAAGGTCGAATGTGCCAGACCGCTGAAGTGTTCTCCAACTGGGAGGGAACACTCCTGTCTGGTGATTGTTGTGCGGTGTCCATTCATCTGTTAATGTAGTGTCTGCTCGGTCTCACCATGCCTCAGGGCATCCTTACCTGCAACGGATGAGATAGACAACGTTGGCTGAGTCACAGGAGTACCTGCAACATATATGGTGGGAGATGTCCCCAGGCGTAATGGTGGTATCCGTGTCAACACTCTGACACGTCTTGCAGCGCCTACCGTGACAGGGTTGTATGGAGTTGTCCTGAAGGCTGGGCAGTTTGCTGCAAACAATGATCTGTTTGAGGTTTGTAGTTGTTTAAAGGTGAGCAGTTGAGGTGTGGAGAAGGTCTTGGTGAGATGCTCATCCTCACTGATAATGTGTTGCAGGCTGTGAAGAACATGGCATAGTGTTTCGGCTCCTGGGAGGTACTGGACAACGATGGGTACCCTGTCAGTTGCAGCTTGTGTCTGTCTCCTGGGGAGGTCATTATGGTTTCTCGCTGTGGCACATCGGAACTGGCGGTCGATGAGTTGAGCATCGTACCCCGTTCTTATGAGGACATCCTTGAGTACTTCCAAGTGCCCATCATGTTCCTTCTCATCTGAACAGGTCCGGTGTATGCGTAGGACCTGTTCGTAGGGGATGGCTGTTTTAATATGTTTCAGGTGGAAGCTGGAGAAGTGTAGCATTGTGAGGTTATCTGTGGGTTTGCGGTAGAGTGTGGTGCTAAGGTGCCCACACTTGATGGAGATGTATGTGTCCAAGAATGAGACAGATACTAGAGAGTAATCCATGGTGAGTTTGATGGTGGAATGAAACTCATTGATATCACTGTGTAGTTGTTTTAGTAACTCCTTACCGTGGGTCCACAGGAAGAAAATGTCGTCAATGTACCTGGTGTATAGTGTTGGTTGGAGGTCCTGCGTAGAGAGGAAGTTTTGTTTGAACTTGTGCATGAAAATGTTGGTATATTGGGGTACACATTTGGTCCTCATAGCTGTTCCGTGTGTCTGGATGAAGAACTGGTTGTCAAAGGTGAAGACATTGTGATCAAGGATAAAGTGGATGAGTTGTAGGATGGTGTTTGGAGATTGGCAGTTGTTGATGTTGAGTACTGAGACTGTTGCCACGATGCTGTCATTGTGGGGGATGCTGGTGCAGAGTGCGGAAACGTCCATTGTGAGGAGGAATGTTCCCGGTTCGACTGGTCCGTGGGTGCTGGGTTTCTGTACGAAGTCTGCAGTGTCGTGACAGAAGCTGGAGCTCCCCTGTACAATGGGTTTCAAGATGCCTTCAACATAGCCAGAGAGATTCTCACACAGGGTCCCATTGCCTGATACGATGAGACGTCCTGGTGTGTTGGCTTTGTGTATCTTTTGGAAGGCAGTAGAAGTCGACTACGCGAGAAGTATGTGGGATGAGGGTGCGTAGGGAACTCTGAAGGAATTTGTTCTTGCAGAGTTACATCTTACTTTAATCAAAAACTGCATGAATCTATGTACGATTCTGTAAATCTCTTTCTTTGATTAGAATCAGTCTGAACACTGGGGCACAGACAGCCTCACACAGGGCACCTCACACCCTCAATGCATTATTTGGGCCGACATGGCACTATTGTTAAAGTTCATTTGAGAATGTAACTTTAAGAAAGTTCTGGGATTTACATATGAAAGTACTGAAACCAACATGGTCATTCTAAAAGATGAAAGACTTAACAAACAATCTAGTTCTTTTTCAATAAATAATTTCAGTTACATCACACTGTAAACTTCTGCTATAAATTCTATGTGCTACGATCTTATACCTGATGAAGGAGCAGCGCTCCGAAAGCTAGTGCTTCCAAATAAACCTGTTGAACGATAACCTGGTGTTGTGTAATTTTTAACTTTGTCCAGCCCAGTCTAACACCGGCATCTCTACATCATCACATAAGAGAGGACATTTCTAAAGTGACCAACTGGCTGCATTTAGCCTGACAATGTCCAAGAACTTGATGAGATTTGAAGAAATGTTTATATAAGTAGAGCTTTCTTCTCTTTGAACATGGAAAGTTCCAGATTATGTGCATTTATTTACAAATTTAGTATCACATCCACAAGCACCCATTCCCTCCACCACCAATGCTCAGTAGCAGCAGTGTTTATCATCTCCAAGATGCACTGCAGAGATTCACCAAAGATCCTCAGGCAGCACCTTCCAAGCACACAACCACTTCCTAGAAGGACAAGGGCAGCAGGTACATCGGAACAGGAACACCTTCAAATTCCCCTCCAAGATACTCATCATCCTGACTTGGAAATATATCACCGTTCCTTCAGTGTCGCTGGGTCAGAATCCTGAAATTCCCTCCCTAAGGGTGTTGTGGGTCTACCTACAGCACAGGGACTGCAGCAGTTCAAAAGGCAGCTCACCCCTACCTTCTCAAGGGGCAATTAGGGACAGACATTGAATGCTGGGCCCTGCCAGTGACGCCCATATCCCACAAGTAAACAAGATATACCCTTGACGCAGTGGGATTCCAGGCAAAAGTGAGGACTGCAGATGCTGGAAACCAGAGTTTAGATCAGAATGGTGCTGGGAAAGCACAGCAGATCAGGCAGCATCTGAGGTACAGGGAAATCAATGTTTCGGGCAAACGCCCTTCATCAGGAATAGAGGCAGGGAGCCTCCAGGGTGGAGAGATAAATGGGAGGGTGGTGGGGGTGGGGAGAAGGTAGCAAAGAGTACAATAGGTGAATGGGACTGGGGATGGAGGTGATAGGTCAGAGGGGAGGGTGGAGCAGATAGGTGGGAAGGGAGGTTGGCAGGTAGACAGGTCATGAGGATGGTGCTGAGCTGGCAGGTTGGAACTGGGGTGAGGTGGGGGGAGGGGAAATGAGGAAACTGTTGAAGTCCACATTGATGCCCTGGGGTTGAAGTGTTCCCAGGCGGAATATTAGGCATTCATCTATTCCTGATGAAGGGCTTGTGCCTGAAACATTGATTTTCCTGCTGCTTGGACACTGCCTGACCTGCTGTGCTTTTCCAGCACCACTCTAATCTAACCTCTGGTTTCCAGCACCCGCAGTCCTCATTTTTGCTCAGTTGATTTTAACCTTACTGCGAATCCTCTTGCAAGGATGCCCACCTTGAAGAAGTTCTCTTCTCTCCACAAGAATCTCAGTGAGTCTCTCTCTCACTGCAAACCCCAGGTCATGTCCTGTGCCCTGAAGCTCTTCAACCATATACTGAAACAGACTCGCTACCACGTCCACATTTGCTTCACCTGCACATCCACCAATATCATTTATTGTATCCGTTGCTCCCGATGCGGTCTCCTCTACATTGGGGAGACTGGACACCTCCTAGCAGAGTGCTTTAGGGAACACCTCTGGAACACCCGCCCCATGGCCCAACATTTCAACTTCCCCTCCCACTCTGCCAAGGGCATGCAGGTCCTGGGCCTCCTCCACTGCTGCTTCCTCACCACCCAACGCCTGGAGGAAGAACGCCTCATCTTCCGCCTCGGAACACTTCAACCCCAGGGCATCAATGTGGACTTCAACAGTTTCCTCATTTCCCCTCCCCCCACCTCACCCCAGTTCCAACCTTCCAGCTCAGCCCTGCCCTCATGACCTGTCCTACCTGCCAACCTCCCTTCCCACCTATCTGCTCCACCCTCCCCTCTGACCTATCACCTCCATCCCCACTCCCATTCACCTATTGTACTCTTTGCTACCTTCTCCCCAGCCCACCCCCCTCCCATTTATCTCTCCACCCTGGAGGCTTCCTGCCTCGGTTCCTGATGAAAGGCTTTTGCCTGAAACGTTGATTTTCCTGCTCCTCAGATGTTGCCTGACCTGCTGTGCTTTTCCAGCACCACTCTGATCTAAAAACAAAGCAGTGGGATTCCTGTCAAACTGCCACACCGTCAAGGAGGAGACATCACCCTTGCAGCTTGCCGAGTGCAAATTCACGGGAATAAAACCGAAAGGGTTAAATGATTCAGATAGGTTGCAGAAACCTGGTCTGCACCCTCTAGAGTTTTGAAGAGTAAGCTATGCTTTGATCAATGCGATTAAATTGATAAAAGATTTGATGGTGTTGAAATTGAAGAAGTAACCCCCTCCTGGCGAATGAATGAATGGACACGTTCTTAAAATTATAGCCAAGTGATTCAAGCAGCAAATAAGGAAGCACTGACTCTGAGAAAGGAGGAGTGGCAATCTGGAACTCTGTCTGGTGAAAGATGATTGGGCATGGGAGAAATGTCAATTGATCAATATTGGTTGGGTAAGCACACAAGGGGGTGTGGAGGAAAGCTACAGAAATGGACCTACACTAAAGACAATTGAGACATGCACATTGTAACAGACTGTTGGAACATGCTCAGGGGATGAATGGACTTCTCTTGTGTTCATTTTCTTAGATTAATAAACTAACTTGTAATTGTAAGCGAGGACCTTCATGTATTTGAGAAATTTCAGAAGCACACATGAGCAGGTCGGGCTGTGTCAGTAGCTCAGTCTGGTTGCATTCCTGTCCGGTCCAATTGCAAATGACAATTCTTCTTGAAGACACTGAAGCCTGCTCTTTCAATGAGTCAGCACAACTTCAATGGGTAGAATGGCCTCCTTCAGCCAGTAAGGTCAGATGAAGGCTTGAAATTGTGACAACTCTTCTGTACTCTAGCTGAAACCAATCATCTGAACAAACATTATTTTCCTATTTCCCTGAAATGTCCTTTACATTTGATGATGTGTTCAAAAGGTCACAGGCAAGAACTTGTATCAGTTTTGGAATGAAAAGACTGATGTTTGACCTATTAAAGGGTAAAGAGGTTTTATTGACATCAAAACACTGTTCCACAAATAGACTGGGGTTGTTAAATGTAACAGTAAAATAAACTGAATAATTGATTGCTCAGAAAACACTTCAAATATGTTGAGGTGAGATAGAGCAGCGCAGTCCATCATTGAGTGGAAGGCCATCAATAGGAGCTTTTCATCTGCTTTGTAGCAAGATCCTCTTTAAATGCTAATCCATTCATTTTTGTAAAGGGCAAGGGAACAATGATTCTATAGTTAATACAGACAAATGTTGAACAGAGGACTGCAGATGCTGGAGATCAGAGCTGAAAATGTGTTGCTGGAAAAGCACAGGTCAAGCAGCATCCAAGGAACAGGAGAATCGACGTTTCAGGCATGAACCCTTCTTCAGGAATGAGGAAAGTGTGTCCAGCAGGCTAAAATAAAAGGTAGGGAGGAGGGACTTGGGGGAGGGGCGCTGGAAATGCGATAGGTGGAGGGAGGTTAAGGTGAGGGTGATAGGCCAAAGTGGGGGTGAGGGCGGAGAGGTCAGGAAGAAGATTGCAGGTTAGGAAGGTGGTGCTGAGTTCGAGGGTTGGGACTGAGATAAGGTGGGGGGAGGGGAAATGAGGAAACTGGAGAAATCTGAGTTCATCCCTTGTGGTTGGAGGGTTCCTAGGCGGAAGATGAGGCGCTCTTCCTCCAGCCGTCGTGTTGCTATGGTCTGGCGATGGAGGAGTCCAAGGACCTGCATGTCCTTGGTGGAGTGGGAGGGGGAGTTGAAGTGTTGAGCCACGGGGTGGTTGGGTTGGTTGGTCTGGATGTCCCAGAGGTGTTCTCTGAAACGCTCCGCAAGTAGCGGCCTGTCTCCCCAATATAGAGGAGGCCACATCGGGTGCTGAGGATGCAATAGATGATGTGTGTGGAGGTGCAGGTGAATTTGTGGCGGATATGGAAGGATCCCTTGGGGCCTTGGAGGGAAGTAAGGGGGGAGGTGTGGGTGCACGTTTTGCATTCCCTCCCCTTCCTAGGTCTCAGACTCCTCCCTCCCTTTCCTAGGCCTCAGATTCCTCTCTCCCCTTCCTAGATCTTTCCATTTCTATCTCGGGCGACCGAATCAACACGGACATTTACTATAAACTGACCGACTCCCACAGCTACCTAGACTACACCTCCTCCCACCTTGTCCCCTGTAAAAACGCCATCCCATATTCCCAATTCCTTCGTCTCTGCCGCATCTGCTCCCAGGATGTCCAGTTCCAATACCAAACAACCCAGATGGCCTCCTTCTTTAAAGACCGCAATTTCCTCCCAGACGTGATCGACGATGCCCTCCACCGCATCTCCTCCACTTCCCGCTCCTCCGCCCTTGAGCCCCGCCCCTCCAACTGCCACCAGGACAGAACCCCATTGGTCCTCACCTACCACCCCACCAACCTCCATATACAGCGTATCATCCGCCGTCATTTCCGCCACCTCCAAACGGACCCCACCACCAGGGATATATTTCCCTCCCCTCTCCTATCAGCATTCCGTAAAGACCACTCCCTCTGTGACTCCCTCGTCAGGTCTACATCCCCCACCAACCCAACCTCCACTCCCGGCACCTTCCCCTGCAACCGCAAGAAATGCAAAACTTGCGCCCACATCTCCCCCCTTACTTCCCTCCAAGATCCCAAGGGATCCTTCCATATCCGCCACAAATTCACCTGCACCTCCACATACATCATTTACTACATCCACTGCACCCGATGTGGCCTCCTCTATATTGGGGAGACAGGCCACCTACTTGCGGAACGTTTCAGAGAACACCTCTGGGATACCTGGACCAACCAACCCAACCACCCCGTGGCTCAACACTTCAACTCCCCCTCCCACTCCACCAAGGACATGCAGGTCCTTGGACTCCTCCATCGCCAGACCATAGCAACACGACGGCTGGAGGAAGAGCGCCTCATCTTCCGCCTAGGAACCCTCCAACCACAAGGGATGAACTCAGATTTCTCCAGTTTCCTCATTTCCCCTCCCCCCACCTTGTCTCAGTCCCAACTCTCGAACTCAGCACCGCCTTCCTAACCTGCAATCTTCTTCCTGACCTCTCCGCCCCCTCCCCACTTTGGCCTATCACCCTCACCTTGACCTCCTTCCACCTATCGCATTTCCAACGCCCCTCCCCCAAGTCCCTCCTCCCTACCTTTTATCTTAGCCTGCTGGACACACTTTCCTCATTCCTGAAGAAGGGCTCATGCCTGAAACGTTGATTCTCCTGTTCCCTGGATGCTGCCTGACCTGCTGCGCTTTTCCAGCAACATATTTTCAGCTCTGATCTCCAGCATCTGCAGTCCTCACTTTCTCCTGGAGAGGAGTAGGCCAAGCACAGAGGGGTGTGGGTCCAGCACAGATTTTGAGTGAATCTGATGTGGAGGAAATTGGGCCTAGCATGGAAGAGAAGGGTCCAGCTTGAGGACAGGTGGATCCAGTGCAGAGGAGAGTTGGTCTAGCGTGGGGGAGAGTGGGTCCAGCACAAAGGGGAATGGGCCCAGCGCTGAGGGGAATGGGCCCAGCGCAGAGGAGAGTAGGCCCAATGCAGAGGAGACTGGGTCCAGTGCAGAAGGGAGTAGGCTAAGCATGGAGGGGAGTGGGTCCAGCACAGATCTTGAATGAGTCTGATGTGGAGGAAATTGGGCCTAGTGTGGAGGACAGTGGATCCAGTGGAGAGGAGAGCGGGCCAGTGCAAAGGAGAATGGGCCCAGTGCAGAGGAGAGTGGGCCCAGTGCAGAGGAGAGCGGGCCCAGTGCGGAGGGGAGTGGGCCCAGTGCGGAGGGGAGTGGGCCCAGTGCGGAGGAGAGTGGGCCCAGTGCGGAGGAGAGTGGGCCCAGTGCGGAGGAGAGTGGGCCCAGTGCGGAGGGGAGTGGGCCCAGTGCGGAGGAGAGTGGGCCCAGTGCAGAGGAGAGCGGGCCCAGTGCGGAGGAGAGTGGGCCTAGTGCAGAGGAGAGTGGGCTCAGTGCAGAGGAGAGTGGGCCCAGTGCGGAGGGGAGTGGGCCCAGTGCGGAGGGGAGTGGGCCCAGTGCGGAGGAGAGTGGGCCCAGTGCGGAGGGGAGTGGGCCCAGTGCGGAGGAGAGTGGGCCCAGTGCGGAGGAGAGTGGGCCCAGTGCGGAGGGGAGTGGGCCCAGTGCAGAGGAGAGCGGGCCCAGTGCGGAGGAGAGTGGGCCCAGTGCGGAGGGGAGTGAGCTCAGCATGGAGAAGAGTGGATCCCTGCACATTCCTTGAGTGGGCCCTTACTTACTTTTCTGAGGGGAGCACAGCACCTGGCATCGGTATCTGCAGCTGTTACATTTGTGGAGGCACCGTTGTGAGGTAGGCCCAGTGGCAAGAGATGGTGCCTAAGGATTAGTGACTCCGTCATTGGTTGGGTGTGGCACTGGGGTTGACGAAGTGATGATGGAAGGGTATCATGGTAAAACCCACGAGGTGGGCCCAGTGATTCTGACATTGGTTGGGTCCAGTGTTCATTCCTGAAGAAGGGCTTATGCCCGAAACGTCGATTCTCCTGTTCCCTGGATGCTGCCTGACCTGCTGCGCTTCTCCAGCAACACATTTCCAGCTCCAGTGTAGACACCAGTGAGGAGATGGACGAGGGACGTGTCATTAGTGATGAACTGGCTTGAGCCCGATAGACTCTTTTGTTGATCCTTATTCTTAAATTATTCAAAATGGCATCAAATCATGGTGACAGATGAAAGCTTTTCACTGTATTTTGTAAAATACATGGGATGATAAAATCATAAAATCATTCATTCGATCATATTCAGGGATAGTGTTGATGCAGGCAACTTACAAGCATTATGTGAGTTGCTTTTTTTTAATAACCTTTTTGTGGAATTTGAGTGTGGTTGGGTTCACAAGCAGTCACTCAGGTGTACAGCACTGCAGAGAGCCTAATGGGGTTAACAGGTCCTTCACTGCACTCCTCCATTTTAGGAGAGCTTTTCACTGGACTGTTTACATGGAGCTATTCCTGAGCATCATACAGAGAAGGTGGTGGGGCTTCACTCTATCAGGACCGGGTGAAGAGACAGTCCTTTCAATTAACAACGCTAACATACTCCTCGGGGTCACTGAGGCAGCTCAACTGCAGACAATGTGAAAGTGTAAACTCTGTGGCACCTTCCACAAAGATCCACTGGGGAAGGTATTACATACTCCTGGTCAGTCAGTATCTTGGTGTTGTGGATGGAGTGGAAGGAGTTCAATGGCCCAGTCCACAGGGTTCACGAAACATTATCCTTTTTCTTGTGTTCTTCAATCTCTCTTCTCCAGGTCCCTTTCATTTCTTCACAGGAGGTACAATTAGTTGGTACATGAACAGCAAAGTCTCTGATGATTGGTTCAAGCTTCCAGTTTACAGCAACTGATGATCCAGTAAACTGGGTTTCTTCACTCTCTCAGTATTTTACTGGAGACAAAGACACACAATCTGCCCCTTTGTAGCAGTCCAAAGGCACCTGCCAGTATCGCTCACACCCACAAGCTGTTCAGCTGCCCAGGAACCAATCAGATAGCTGCTGTCAGGCTGATGGCCTTTGGCATCTACAACTGGTTACAATTCCATAAACCAATGAACAATCAGTTGCTGAATGAAACTCACCTCACTCACTTGCTCAACTGATTATTTCTTTCCCTTCTGCTTGCAAAGCTACTGTGTGAACACCAGCCACAATGGATGTCAATACTTGTTTTTGAAACGTACAGCAATTTCTTCCTTAGTCCTTTGTCGTAAACAGCCTCTCACTCAGTTCACCCACCATCACAAAATACTGAAAATAAAATAATCAGTCGGAGTCAACCTGCTGGTTTAAAATTAGAACAAACCTTGACAGTTAACTGTCAATCTCCATTAATAGGTGCGTTCCCCATGGTAACATCCTCTACCAATCAGAGCACACTTGCAAATCAATCAACAATCTCACTGCATAGATTCGTAAGGACCAAAGTTTTTTATCTGTATTTTTCATTGTGGAATGGAATGAGAGAAGGATTTCTTTAATAACAATGATTATTGAAGGATTGCTGCACTTTTTAAAAGTGAGCATGCTGACACTCTGGGTAAGTGCTGTTTACACAGTTACTTGGCCCAGGCAGCAGTGGAGGTTAGGCGACACTTCACCTGGAGCCAGCAGGCTGGGTCTGAACGGAGTGTTGGCTGGTAACACACAGCGGATTCATTTGTGAACAAGTGACCAATTATCGATAAGAAAGACCTTCTGCCTGCTAACAATGATGTGATTGGCTGAACAGTTTGTGATTGTGAATGAGATAGTCAGAAACAACATGATCAGCAGCAGGATCATCTCAGCACACCCTGTGGATGAAGACCATTAACTACTTCCCCAGTCTTACTCTATACACCCATTCTTTATTGTCTGTATTTGTCTGTCTGTGTAGAAGAGGTGTTTATAAAGTAGTTTATATTTTAATGAATAGAGTTATAGATCGATGGTTTATAATAGTTTGTTGATATTCACAGTCTATTTCCGAGTAATGAATAGTAATTCTTGTTCAGTACAAAAGCCTGCTCTGGGCTTTCTGTCAACCTGGGGCTAAAGACAAGGAAATTGGGGAATTCTGTGTACTTTCCTAAATCATTGAATTCTTAGAGGCATAGAATCCCTGCAGTACTGAAAGAGCTTATTCAGCCTGCACTGACGCTCCAGAAAGCATCCCACCCAGGTCCAGCCCCAGCCCCAGTCCCCACATTCCTCCTGGCTAACCCATCTAGCCTGCACATCCCTGAACACTATGCGCAATTTAGCATGGCCAATTCACCTAACCTGCACATCTTTGGATAGTGGGAGGAAACTGGTGCAAACCCACGCAGACACGGGGAGAACGTGCAAACTCCACACAGACTGTCGCCCCGAGGTTGGGATCGAACCCCGGTCCCTGCTAACCATGTTTCCAGACAAACTCCATCAGAATCTTCCTCCAGTTGAACAAACAGCTTTTACCTACTACATATTATTGTCATATATACTGAGATACTTTAAAAGAATCGCAATCTAGGTCAATCATACTTGGCATAAGTATATCAGGGCAATAGAACAGGAAGGAGAACATAATGTTACAGCAACAGAGAAGGTGCAGAGAAAGATCAACATTAATATAAAATGTAAAATATATATCTTGGCTTCCTATCACTTGACCAATTTTGCATCCATGTTGGTGTTACCCTTTTATTGAATTAGATCGAACTTTGCTCATAATCCTATTGTGTAACATGGTATCAAATTCCTTTTGGAAGTCTACCTACACCACATTGACTGCATTACCCTCATCGATCCTGTTACCCCATTAAAATACTCAGCAAGTCAGTTAAACATACTTTGCCTTTAATAAATCCATGCTCAATTAACCTACATTTGCACAAATAACTGTTAGTTTTGTCCCATATTATTGCCTCAAAATGTTTCCCAACCATTGAGGGTAAACATTTTTTTCTAATTCATTTACAGGATGTGGGCGTCGCTGGCTGGGTCAGCATTTATTACCCAGAGGGCAATTAAGTGTCAACCCCATTGGTGTGGGTCTGGAGTCACATGTAGGCCAGACCAGGTAAGGACGGTTTTCCTCCTTAAAGGGCAGAAGTGAACCAGATGGGTTTTTCCAACTATTAGGAATGGATTTAGGGTCATCTTTCGAATCTTAATTCCAGATTTTTATTCAATTCAGCAACCCCAGAACATTATCTGGGTCTCTGGATTAGTAGTGCAGTGATAATACCACTCGGCCATTAACTCCCCAAGTGACTCCTTGTAGTTGCTGGACTTATTTTTACAACCCAAGGCAATAACATTTTTAAATCTCCAGTCACCTGGCACCATCCTTGAGTCTGAGGGAGACTGAACCATAGGAACAGAGAAAATAGGAGCAAGAGTAGGCCATTCAGCCCTTTGAGGCTGTTCTGCCATTTGATATGGCCATGGCTGATCACCCATCTCCAAACCTTGTTCTCACTTTAGGCCCATAACCTTTGATACCTTGAACATTAAGAACTATATATAATCCTTTCTTCAAAGCACTCAACGTTTTGGCTTCAACCATTTTCTGTGGTAAAGACATTATGTTTACTGCCTTTGTAATGTCCATACTCCTGTGATATATCTCATCTGTTCCTCGTGTTTACTCGACTTTAAGTACAGCCAGCCTATCCAATGTTTCTTCTTTGTCAATTTTGAACACTTCTAATGTCTGAACCATCTCCTGTTTCACTGTAACTAGTCTAGCATTTCCCTTCTTGGTGAAGAAAGAAAGCATGATTTAGTACCCCAGTCATGGTCCTACCTTCATGAGTAAATCCCCTTGTTATTTAATCCCTTATAAGCCCCACTTCTGCTCTTATCACCAATTTACCATTTACATGTCCAATGAAAACTTTGGTTTCCCTTTTACCTTCAGTGCCAGTCTCTCCCCATACTCTCTTAGTTGCTTTTTCAGTTCCCCCTTTTTGCCTGGTTCTCATTATCCATCTCTTTTTCATTCTCTATGGGAGGTGTTTCTAGGATTTTGACCCAGTGACAGTGAAGGGACGGCCATATATTTCCAAGTCAGGAGGGTGAGTGGCTTGGAGGGGAACTTGTATCTGCTGCTGTTGTCCTTCCAGATGGAAGTTAAAGAGTCATAGAGTCCTTCAGGACAGAGACAGGCCCTTTGGCCCTTTGGCCCAGACTGGTCCATGCCAACCAAAATGTTCATCCACGCGAACCCCATTTCCCTGCACTTGGCCCTTATCCTTCTAATCCTTTCCTATCTGTGTATACGTCCAAATGCCTTTTAAATGGTGTTAATGTCAACCACTTCCACTGGCAGCTCATTCCATATGCGTACCACCCTCTATGTAAAAGATTGCCCCTCAGGTTCTTTTCCCTCTAACCTTAAACTGATGCCCTCCGGAGTGGGACCATTTGGCACAGCCATTTTGGCGCGAGTGGTTTGGCACGGCCTGTTTGGCACAGCCTATTTTGCCACAGACCCATTTAGGCACAGAACTATTTCGGCGCAGATATACGGTGGTCATCAACGAAAATCAACCTAATAGTAGAATTATTAAATGGGTACTTTCCAGTAGTTTGTAGTTATTTGTGTATCAACTGCATTTAGTCTGTGATTAGTCCACACTTAACCGTAGATCCTCAAAATTTCTAAAAAAGAAGAAAATATAATCCATTAAATTCCCTGAATTTCTTTAATTTCAACGGAATATCGTGCCCTGCTACGAGATGTACAAGTTCAAAGTCACAGTTGATAATGTCAGGGCGGCATTCAGGCTGTATTTCCAGAACCATTTCAAATAATTTATCATACGTTGTTCGTAACTTATTTGGGAGTAAAGCATACAACAGTGGGAACACACCTTTATGTATTTCCCCTAAAGTGACATAAACTTGTGAAAATAGAGGTGGGGAAATTTTGAATGTTCCATCAACATATAACGTTTTTGATTGTTTCAGAAACTCGGCGTTCCTTTTTCTTCCAAATATAAGAATTCTGCAGGTGGTGGTCCCGCTGTCGGCTGGTAAAAATTGTTCTTCATTATATTCATTAACAGAATATTTGTCAGAATCATTGGCGACCTTTAAACGGCAATTGGATAGGTACATGGATGGGTGCTTAAGCTAGGACAAATGTTCGGCACAACATCGTGGGCCGAAGGGCCTGTTCTGTGCTGTATTGTTCTATGTTCTAATATGTTTTAAAGCTAATTGGAATTACAAGTTCTTCTAAATTTCTTGGATTTACTGGGTAAGCAGCAATTTCTTTCCTTGTCCTACGAACCATTTTCTTCAGCGCTCTGTGGTTAGGCATTGTTCCTTGGCAAGTTTCCGACAATTTCTCTAGGCACTCGTTAATCACCTTTAAAGTTCCCTCTACAGTTGTTCTTCTTTGATGACTAATTATTTTAATAATAACTACAAACTACTGAAAACTACAAGTTTAATAATTCTCCTACTATTAGGTTGATTTTCGTTGATGACTACTGTATATCTGCACCAAAATAGTTCTGCACCTAAATGGGTCTGCGGCAAAATAGGCTGCGCCAAACAGGCCACGCCAAATCGCTCGCGCCAAAAATGGCTGTGACAAATGGTCCTAAATCCAATGCCCTCTAGTCCTTAATTCTCCAACCCTGGGAAAAAGACTGCGTGCACTCACCCTATCCATGCCTCTCATGATCATATACACTTCAATACGATCGCCTCCTCAGCCTCCTACGCTCTAAAGAAAAAAGTCCTAGCTTGACCAACTCCCCCCCCTATAACTCAGACTCTTGTGTCCTGGCAACATCCTTGTAAATTTCTTCTGCACTCTTTCCACTTTTATTAACATCCTTGCTATAACGAGGGTGATCAAAACTGAACACAATACTCCAAGTGCGGCCTCACCAATGTCTGTATAACTGCAACATAATTTCCGAACTTCTATACTCAATGCCCCGACTGATGAAGGCCAGTGTGCCAAAAGCATCCTTCACTGCCCTGTCTACCTGGCGCTCCACTTTCAGAGAACTCAGCACCTGAACTCCAAAGTCCCTCTGTTCCACTACACTCCTCAAGGGCTGACCATTCACCATGAAACTCCTACCTTGATTGAATTTCCAAAATGGGAGAAAGTGAGGACTGCAGATGCTGGAGATCAGAGCTGAAAAATGTGTTGCTGGATAAGCTGAAGAAGGGCTTATGCCCGAAACGTCGATTCTCCTGCTCCTTGAATGTGCTTTTCCAGCAACACAATTTTCAGCTCTGAATTTCCAAAATGCAAAGCCTCACACTTATCTATAATGAAACACCATTTGCCATTTCTCAGCCCACATCCCCAGCTGATCAAGGTCCTGCTGCAATTTCTGATAACCTTCCTCACTGTCCACGATACCACCTATTTTAGTGTCATCAGCAACTTACGAACCATGCCTTGTACATTCTCATCCAAATCATTGATACAGATAACACACAGTAATGGGCCCAGCACTGACCTCTGAGGCACTCCACCAGTCACAGGCCTCCAGTCCGACAAGCATCCTTCCACTATTACCCTCTGCTTCCTACCATCAAGCCAATTTTGTAGCCAATTTTCCAGCTTCCCCTGGATTCCATGCGATCTAACCTTCCAAAGCAGCCTATTATGTGGAACCTTATCAAAGGCCTTACTGAAATCCATATAGACTACATCTACCACCCTGCCCTCATCAACCTTCTGGGTCACGTCATCAAAGAACTATAACAAATTTGTGTGAGGCATGATCTCCCACTCACAAAGCCAGGCTGATAATTCCTAATCGAACCCTGTCTTCCCAAAAGCATGTATATCTTATCTTTCAGAATCTTCTCAAGTAAATTACCCACCACAAATGTTAAGCTTACTGGTCTATAGTTCCCAGGTTTATCTTTGCAGCCCTTCTTGAATAAGGGCACAGTATTCACTACCCTCCAGTCTGCTGGAGGTGGTCATGGGTTTGGAAGGAGTGGTCTGAAGGTCTGGTGAATTTCTGTAGATGGTACACATTACTGCCACTGAGCATCAGTGGTGGAAGGAGGGAGTGAATATTGAAAATGGCTGCGTTATAACCCACTTGGGAAAAGATTCTCAAGCCCCACTACTTCAGTGTCTCGACAAAGATTAATGATTTAATCAAAGCACACAAAGTCCTCAATTTAATTGTCTGATAGACACTTCAGTACCTCACTCCACTGCAAGCCCATGGATAACCATGAAATGCTGCATTTCTGTAGCTTCCACCTTAAGCATGTTAAAGACAGAGAAGCCCTACGTATACACAGGTTCTGTTCAGACAAGGTGGAATGCAATGGACACCCGAAGATGCTGAAAAATGCCCTCATAAGAATGGATACAATGCTCAACTCATTGATCATTATATCTGACTGGTCACAGCGAAAAATGCCAATGAAAATCTGCAACACCCTCCTCAGGAGACAGACATGGAATACAACCAATAGAGTACCCTTCATCATTAGATACTCCCTGGGAGCAGAGAGACTATGCCATGTTCTTTGCAGTCTTTAACATGTCATCGATGACAACGAAGATCTCACCAAGATCATCTCTACATCCCAACTTCTCTCCTTCAAACAACCAGCAAACCTTAAACAGATCATTGTTTGCAGCAAACTGCCCAGCCTTCAGGACAATATTGACCACAACACCATACAACCCTGTTATGGCAACCACTGCAAGATTTATCAGAGTGTCAACATGGATACCACTATTACACGTGGGGACACCGCCCATTCATGTGAGTCGGCATGGTACATTGGCAAGACCAAGCAGACGCTACGACAATGGATGAATGGACACCGCGCAACAATCACCAGACAGGAGTATTCCCTCCCTTCGGGGATCACTTCAGCGATCAGGGATATTCGGCCTCCGATCTTCAGGCAAGTGTCTTCCAAAGCAGCCTTCGAGATACAAAACAACGCAGAATCGCCGAGCAGAAACTGATAGCCAAGTTCCATACTCATGAAAATGACCTCAACCGTGATCTGGTGTTCATGTCGCACTGTATGTGACCCCACCATACTCTTCTGTATCAGTAAAATCTTCCTCACTGTCCTGTTTTGACACCATCACATTGAGAAATTATTATGATCTCTCTACTTTAATTAGTTCGTACAGTTTTGGATTACTTGTTATTTTGGTTAGACCCTCGGCATGTGACTCTCACACCTATCATGTTATTCCAGTCATTGGGTTTGTCTCCAGCACCACCTTAATTTAAATATTTTGAAATTATCTCTCTACTTCATTTAATCAGATTATAGGTCATCCTTTGGCTTGATATTCAGCTGTTGACATTTTGCTCACACCATCTGACACTATTGATCACCTAGGTGAAAGTGAGGACTGCAGATGCTGGAGATTAGAGTCTAGATTAGAGTGGTGCTGGAAAGCGCAGCAGGTCAGGCAGCATCTGAGGAGCAGGAAAATCGACATTTCGAGCAAAAGCCCTTCATCAGAAATGAGGTGAGGTTCATTCCTGATGAAGGGCTCCTGCCTGAAACATCGATTTTCCTGCTCCTCGGATGCTGCCTGACCTGCTACGCTTTCCAGCATCACTCTAATCTAGACTCTGATTTCCAGCATCTGCAGTCCTCACTTTTGCCTGATCTTTTAATCTATCTGATTATAAAATCTGTGTCTGGGTGCTCACTTCATTTCACCCGATGAACAGACCGTGCTCTGAAAGTTTGTGATTTCAAATAAACCTGTTGGATTGTAACCTGGTGTCTTGAGCCCTTTGACCTGGTAGAATCAAGTTAAAGGAAAACTTTAACCAGGTTCCTGTACATAACAAGAGCTACTATCTATAACAAATTAATACATTCTTATCACTATCAATGTCAATATCTATGAACTGTCATGGCAACCACTGCAACATGTAGCAGAAAGTCGACATAGATACCACCATTACACATTACAAAGCTAACCCTCTTTCAAATTTCCTGCACACATGTGCAGACAGACACATAAAAAGAAGAACTGCTTTTATGTTTGAATAGAAAAACCCTTGGAGCCACAGTTCAAAAGCACCAGACCACAAAGTTCATTGAGCTTTTACTTGCCAGGAGATCCTGTTCTTCGATCTCCTTTCTGCAAATTTTTCATTTCTTTGCAGGAGGCACTACTTACTGGTAGCGAATGGGTATAAATGTGTTTCTTTCTTCAGGCTTCATGTATTTGACTGCAGAGTGAGAACCACACATCATCTCCCTTTCATAGGCTCCTGTCTGCATCAGTCACATTCACACCTGGTCAACCAATCAGAAAGCTGCTGCCAGGCTGATGATTGGTTGTATACACAACTGATCACAATTGCACAAACCAATCAATTTCTTGTTGCTGGTTGAATCTTACTCTGCACACAATCCTATGTCATCTATAAACAGCTTTCCCCATAACTTTAGATCATAGAACATAGAACATTCCAGCGCAGTACAGACCCTTCGATCCTCAATGTTGTGCCGACCTGTGGAACCAATCTGAAGCCCAGCTAACCTACACTATTCAATCCTCATCCATATGTTTATCCAATGACCATTTAAATGCCTTTAAAGTTGGTGAGTCTACTACTGTTGCAGGCAGGGCTTCCCACACCCGTACTACTCTCTGAGTAAAGAAACTACCTCTGACATCTGTCCTATATCTATCACCTCCCAATTTAAAGCTATGTCCCCTCATGTTAGCCATCATCATCTGAAGAAAACGGCTCTCACTGTCCACACTATCTAACCCTCTGATCGTCTTGCATGTTTCTATTAAGTCACCTCTCAACCTTCTTCTCTCTAACGAAAACAGCCTCAAGTCCCTCAGCCTTTCCCCATAAGATCTTCCCTCCATACCAGACAATATCCTGGTAAATCTCCTCTGCACCCTTTCCAAAGCTTCCACATCCTTCCTATAATGCAGTGACCAGAACTGTACGCTATACTCCAAGTGCGGTCGCACCAGAGTTTTGGACAGCTGCAACATGACCTCATGCCTCTGAAACTCAATCCCTCTACCAATAAAAGCTAACACACCGTATGCCTTCTTAACAACCCTATCAACCTGGGTGGCAACATTCAGATATCTATGTACATGGACACCGAGATCTCTCTGCTCATCTACAATAGCTCAGGATTCTACATTCCTGTTACTCCTTCCAAAGTGAATCACCTCACACTTTTTCTGCATTAAACGCCATTTGCCACCTCTCAGCCCAGTTCTGCAGCTTATCTATGTCCCTCTGTAAACTGCAACGTCCTTCAGCACCATCCACAACTCCACTGACCTTGGTGTCATCTGAAAATGTACTAACCCATCCTTCTAAGCCTTCATCCAGGTCATTTATGAAAATGACAAACAGCAGTGGACCCAAAACAGATCCTTGTGGTACACCACTTGTAACTGAATCCAGGATGAACATTTCCCATCAACCACCACTCTCTGTCTTTTTCAGCTGTCCAATTTCTGATTCATACCACTAAATCACCCTCAATCCCATGCCTCCATATTTTGTGCAATAGCCTACTGTGGGGAACCTTATCAAACACCTTACTGAAATCCATGTACACCACATCAACCACTTTACCCTCATCCACCTGTTTGGTCGCCTTCTCAAAGAACTCAATCAGGTTTGTGAGGCACGACCAATCCTTCACAACATCGTGTTGACTATCCCGAATCAAATTATTCTTTTCTAGATGCTTATAAATCCTATCTCTTAAAATCCTTTCTAACACTTTACTCACAACCGAAGTAAGGCTCACTGGTCCATAATTACCAGGGTTGTCTCTACTCCCTTTCTTGAACAAGGGGACAACATTTGCTATGCTTCAGTCTTCTGGCACTATTCCTGGAGACAATGATGACAGAACAAGCAAAGTCAAAGGTTCTACCACCTCCTCCCTGGCTTCCCTGAGAATCCTCGGATAAATCCCATCCGGCCCAGGGGACTTATCTATTTTCACACTTTCCAGAATTGCTAACACCTCCTCCTTACGAACCTCAATCCCATCTCGTCTAGTAGCCTGTATTAGGATTAGATTAGATTACTTACAGTGTGGAAACAGGCCCTTCGGCCCAACAAGTCCACTCCGACCCGCCGAAGCGCAACCCACCCATACCCCTACATCTACCCCTTACCTAACACTACTGGCAATTTAGCATGGCCAATTCACCTAACCTGCACATCTTTGGACAGCTTTCGGGAGGAAACCGGAGCACCCGGAGGAAACCCACGCAGACACGGGGAGAACGTGCAAACTCCATACAGTCAGTCGCCTGAGGTGGGAATTGAACCCGGGTCTCTGGCGCTGTGAGGCAGCAGTGCTAACCACTGTGCCACCGTGCCGCCCAAAATATCTCAGTATTCTCCTCTGGAACTTGAACTAATATAGATGAGTAGAGAGATCTCGGTGTCCATGTACATAGATACCTGAATGTTGCCACCCAGTGTGAATACTGACGAAAAGTATTCATTTGGCACTTCCCCTATCTCCTCTGACACCACGCACAACTTCTTACTGCTAACCTTGATTGGCCCTAATCTTACTCTAGTCTTTTTTTTATTCCCGACTTTAACCAAGCAGCAGTAACTTGTTCTTAAAAATGTAGCAATGTTTTCCTTCTGGTTTTAATGCAATACTTTTTCCACAGTCGCAAATACAAAAGATAAACTGGAACATTCTTTAAGTTTGATGTGACACCAATGAAGGTCTCTACCTGTAGTTGGATGGTGTCAAGCTTCTTGAGTGTTGTTGGGGCTGCCCCCATCCAGGCAGGGGGGGAGTATTCCATCACCCTCCTGACTTGTGACTTGTAGATGGTGGACAGGCTTTGGGGAGTCAGGAGGGGAGTTATTCCATGGCAGAACTTGCTTGCGTATCATATTAAATTAGAATTTCATGCAGGTGTCATATGTTATTCAGATATATTAAATCATAAAAAAACCATAATCTGCTGAAATAGTTCCTTGTGTATTTGATTAATAATTAAATATTTAATTTTGTATTCATGCCATGAGCGAATTGCTAAGTTTTGCAACTTGCCTTCACTAAATTCTGTCCCTGCTTTGACCTTCAATAGAGAGATTAAATACATATTCACCATGCCACTGATAAGGAGGAGTGTTTACACAGTTGGTGGTTCAATGTCAAGCTGCCACATTGTGCATTCTGCCCACACAGTCCAAGCCAGTGTTATAGCTGCACATGGCCCAGGTTGCATTGCACAAACAGACCTTTCAATGTTTCTCTTTCCATCTGCATTAGCCACCTCAACGACTTATGAAGTACCCCAGTCACCGATTCATAAATACATGGCACTGTGATTTACTCTAACCAAATGTTCATAATGTTTTTTTTTGTTTCTATTTACTTACAGATGTCCTTTTGATGGATACTGTAGCTGATGCATACAACACAGGAACAATACAGCACAGGACCAGGCCCCTCGACCCTCCAAGCCTGCGCTAACACATTTTGCCCTTCCATACTTAAACTGTCTTCACTTACAGGATCTGTATCCCTCTACTCCCTTCCTGTTCATGTATCCGTCCAGTGTTTCTTGAATGTTGTTATTGTGTCTGCTTCCACCACCTCCCCTGGCAGTGTGTTCCAGGAACTCACCACCCTTTGTGTGAAAAACCTGCCTCACAAATCTCTTTTAAACTTCCACCTCTGCACCTTGAACTTGTGGCGCCTCATACTTGACCCCTCACCCTGGGAAAAAGCCTCATACTTTCCACTCTATTCATGCCGATCACCATCTTATAAACTTTGATCAGGTCACCTTCATGCTTCTGTGCTCCAGTGAAAACAAACCCAATCTATCCAACCTTTCTTCATAGATAGATAGGATGTATCCAAGGTGACTATGGGAAGCAAGGGAGGAGATTGCTGCGCCTTTGGCGATGATCTTTGTATCTTCATTGTCCACTGGAGTAGTGCCAGATGATTAGAGGGTGGCAAATGTTATTCCCTTGTTCAAGAAAGGCAATAGGGATAGCCCTGGGAATTACAGACCAGCCAGTCTTACATTGTTGGTGGACAAATTATTGGAGAGGATTCTGAGAGACAGGATTTATGATTACTTAGAAAAGCATAGTTTGATTTGAGATAGTCAGCATGGTTTTGTGAGGGGCAGGTCATGCCTCACAAGCCTTATTGAATTCTTTGAGGAAGTGACAAAACACATTGATGAAGGTAGAGCAGTGGATGTGGTGTACATGGATTTTAGAAAGGCATTTGATAAGGTTCCCCATGGTAGGCACGTACAGAAAGTAAGGAGGCATGGGAAACAGGGAAATATGGCTGTCTGGATACAGAATTGGCTGGTCCATAGAAGACAGAGGGTGGTGGTAGATGGAAAGTATTCAGCCTGGAGCTCGGTAACCATGGTGTTCCGCAGGGATCTGTTCTGGGACCTCTGCTCTTTGTGATTTTTATAAATGACTTGAATGAGGAAGTGCAAGGGTGGGTTAGTAAGTTTGCCAATGACATGAAGGTTGGTGGAGTTGTGGATACTGTGGAGGGCTATTGTAGGTTGCAATGGGACATTGACAGGATGCAGAGCTGGGCTGTTAAGTGCAGATGAAATTCAACCTTTAAAAGTGTGAAGTGATTCATTTTGGAAGGCCAAATTTGAATGCAGAGCATAGGGTTAAAGGCAGAATTTTTTGATTGTGTGGAGGAGCAGAGGGTTCTTGGAGTCCACGTCCATAGATCCCTCAAAGTTGCCCCTCGAGTTGATGGGGTTGTTAAGAAGGCTTATGCTGTGGGCTTTCATTAGCAGGGGGAATGAATTTAAGACCTGCGAGGTTATGCTGCAGCTCTATAGAGCCCTAGTTAGACCACACTTGGAATATTGTGTTCACTTCTGGTTGCCTCATTATGGGCAGGATGTGGAAGCTTTAGAGAGGGTGCAAAGGATATTTACCAGGATGCTGCCTGGACTGGAGGGCATGTCCTATGAAGAAAAATTGAGGGAGCTAGGGCTTTTTCTCATTGGAGCGAAGAAGGATGAGAGGCGACTTGATAGAGGTGTACAAGATGTTGAGAGGCATCGATAGAGTGGATGGCCAGAGACTTTTTCCCAGGATGGAAATGGCCTTCACGAGGTGGCATAATTATAAGGTTTAGGAGAGATGTCAGAGGTCATTTCTTTACGCAGACAGTGGTGGGTACATGGAATGCACTGCCAGCGGCGGTTGCAGAGTCAGGAAGGGCTTTTGCCCGAAACGTCGATTTTCCTGGTCTTCAGATGCTGCCTGACCTGCTGGGCTTTTCCAGCACCACTCCGATCTAAACTCTGGTTTCCAACATCTGCAGTCCTCATGTTTGCCACAGTACGTAGACAGGCCAACAAGGGACGAGGCCAATTGAATTTGATACTGGGTAATGAACCTGGCCAGGTATTAGATTTGGGTGTAGATGAGCAGTTTGGTGATAGTGACCACAATTTGGTTATGTTTACTTTAGCGATGGAAAGGGATAGGTATGTACCACAGGGCACATGGTAGAGCTGGGTGAAAGGCAATTATGATGCGATTGAGCAAGATTTAGGATGCATAAGATGGGGAAGGAAACTGCAGGGGATAGGCACAATTGAAATGTGGAGCTTATTCAAGGAACAGCTACTGTATGTCCTTGATAAATGTGTAACTGTCAGACAAGGAGGAAGTTGTCGAGCGAGGGACCCGTAGTTTTAGTGAAGATGTTGAATCTCTTGTCCAAGAGGAATAAGGTGGTTTGTTAGGATGAGACATGAAGGCTCAGTTAGGGCGGTTGAGAGTTACAAGTTAGCCAGGAAAGAACTAAAGAGAGAGCTAAGAAGAGCCAGGAGGGGACATGAGAGGTTGTTGGCAGATAGGATCAAGGAAAACCCTAAGGCTTTATATAGCTATATCAGGAATAAAAGAATGACGAGAGTAAAATTAGGGCCAATCAAGGACAATAATGGGAAGTGGTGTGTGGAATCTGAGGACATAGGGGAAGCGCTTAATGAATACTTTTCATCAGTATTCACATTGGAAAAGGGCGATGTTGTTGAGGAGAATACTGAGATACAGGCTACTAGACTAGATTGACATTCATAAGGAAGGGGTGTTAGCAATTCTAGAAAGTGTGAAAATAGATAAGTCCCCTGGGCCGGATGGGATTTATCCTAGGATTCTCTGGGAAGCCAGGGAGGCAATCGCAGAGCATTTGGCTCTGATCTTTATGTCATCATTGTCTACAGAAGGCTGGAGGATAGCAAATGTTGTTCCCTTGTTCAAGAAGGGGAGTAGAGACAACCCCGGTAGTTATAGACCAGTGAGCCTTACTTCAGTTGTTGGTAAAGTGTTGGAAAAGGTTATAAGAGATAGGATTATAATCATATAGAAAGGAATATGTTGATTAGGGATAGTCAACATGGTTTTGTAAAGGGTAGGTCGTGCCTCACAAACCTTATTGAGTTCTTTGAGAAGGTGACCAAACAGGTGGATGAGGGTAAAGCGGTTGATGTGGTGTATATGGATTTCAGTAAGGCGTTTGATAATGTTCCCCACAGTAGGCTATTGCACAAAATATGGAGGCATGGGATTGAGAGAAATTGCGATCAGAAATTGGCTAACTGAAAGAAGATAGAGGGTGGTGGTTGATGGGAAATATTCATCCTGGAGTTAAGTTACCAGTTGTGTACCACAAGGAATTATTTTGGGTCCACTGCTGTGTTAGTAAATTTGTGGATGACACTAAGTTTGTTGGAGTTGTGGATAGTGCTGAAGGATGTTGTAGGTTACAGTGGGACACAGATAAGCTGCAGAACTTGGCTAAGAGGTGGCAAATGGAGTTTAATGCAGAAAAGTGTGAGGTGATTCACTTTGGAAGGAGTAACAGGAATGCAGAATCCTGAGCTATTGTAGATGAGCAGAGAGATCTCAGTGTCCAGGTACATAGATACCTGAATGTTGCCACCCAGGTTGATAGGGTTGTTAAGAAGGCATACGGTGTGTTAGCTTTTATTGGTAGAGGGATTGAGTTCCGGAACCATGAGGTCATGAGGTCCGGAACCATGAGGTCCAAGACTCTGGTGCGGCCTCACTTGGAGTATTGCGTACAGTTCTGGTCACTACATTATAGGAAGGATTAGATTAGATTACATTACAGCGTGGAAACAGGCCCTTCGGCCCAACAAGTCCACACCGACACGCCGAAGCGCAACCCACCCATGCCCCTACATTTACCCCTTACCTAACACTACAAGTAATTTAGCATGGCCAATTCACCTGACCTGCACATCTTTGGACTGCGGGAGGAAACCGGAGCACCCGGAGGAAACCCACGCAGACACAGGGAGAATATGCAACTCCACACAGTCAGTCACCTGAGGCGGGAACTGAACCCGGATCTCAGGCGCTGTGAGGCAGCAGTGCTAACCACTGTGCCACCATACCACCCACGAAGGATGTGGAAGCTTTGGAAAGGGTGCAGAGGAGAGTTACCAGGATGTTGTCTGGTATGAAGGGAAGGTGTTCTGAGGAAAGGCTGAGGGACTTGAGGCTATTTTCATTAGAGTGAAGAAGGTTGAGAGGTGACTTAATAGAGACATGCAAGACAATCAGAGGGTTAAATAGGGTGGACAGGGAGAGCCTTTTTCCTCAGATGGCGATGGCTAGCAAGGAGGAACAAAGCTTTAAATTGAGGGGTGATAGATATAGGACAGATGTCAGAGGTAGTTTCTTTACTCAGAGAATAGTAGGGGCGTCAAATGCACTGCCTGCAACATTAGTAGACTCACCAACTTTAAGGGAATTTAAATGGTCATTGGATAGACACATGGATGAAAATGGAATAGTGGAGGTTAGATGGGCTTCAGATTGGTTCCACAGGATGGCGCAACATTGAGGGCTAAAGGGCCTGTACTGCGCTGTAATTAGATTAGATTACATTACAGTGTGGAAACAGGCCCTTCGGCCCAACAAGTCCACACCGACCCGCCGAAGCGCAACCCACCCATACCCCTACATTTACCCCTTACCTAACACTGCGGGCAATTTAGCACGGCCAATTCACCTGACCTGCACATCTTTGGACTGTGGGAGGAAACTGGAGCACCCGGAGGAAACCCACGCAGACACGGGGAGAACGTGCAAACTCCACACAGTCAGTCGCTTGAGGCGGGAATTGAACCCGGGTCTCAGGCACTGTGAGGCAGCAGTGCTAACCACTGTGCCACCGTGTCGCCCACAAATGTTCTATGTTCTATGTTCTATGTTCTATGTTCTATATTCTATATCACTACCCTGTCTCCTATGACTAAGCCAGTGCTGTATCCATCTTGCCACATCACCTGCCCCTCAGGCTCCTCATCGTCAGTACAGCTTCATGTTTGATGTGTGGGGATTAAAGTTGAATTGATCAAGTGTTCGTGTTATTTTGCTGTACCTGCAGCACATCTCGTTTTTCTTATTTCCATGGCGTGTTGTGAAAGAATTTTAGCCAAAGAAAGTTTGAGGCATGGAGTAGAATAAGGAAACAATACGATGAAAACCTTCGCAGCATCCATGAAGGTTATGTATTTTGGTGTGGGGTGCTGTTGGGTTGGTTATAATGTTTGTCAGAAGCCAAACATTATAATCAAATATCCTGAATAGAAACAGAAAATGCTGGAAAAATTTTCTCAGCAGGTCTGGTAGTATGTGTGGAGAGAGAAACAGAGTTGACATTCTAAAGAAAGGTCACATTGGACATGAACCGTTAGTTCTGTTTCTCTCTCCACAGATACTACCAGACCTGCTGAGTTTCTCCAGCATTCTCAGTGTTGGTTTCAGATTTCCAGCATCTGCAGGATTTTGCTTTTAGAAAGTTCCAAAGTCTTGTCACAAGTTGCAGAAAAAAGCAGGATTGAAAAGGAGCAACACAACCTGCCAGGAGCCCAAGCATGGATCCACCATGGCTGTTTGCCCAGAGTTTTGAAACAGTCTGTATATTATACAAATAAATGGGAGTAACTGCAAGCAGTAATCTGGTGTCAGGAATTAAACTCGCTACAGTGTAAATGCCACATTCTCACCACTCTCAGGGTAAAAATGTTTCTCTTGAATTCCCTATTGGGCCTTTTTGTTATTTGCTTATATTTATGGCCAAACCCACAAGTGACACCCTCTGTACACCTTCCCAATCATAACATGTTCTAATCCTTACACACTCAGCTAGTCTCCCCTTCTCAAGAGAAAAGAAACTCCCAGCCTCTTCACTCACTCCGAGAACCAGCTGATGGCCGATTAGTAATGTTACTGAGTTTATCATCCTGACCACTGTTCTGGGGGCATTGTGCTCAAATCTCACCTGGGTAACTGACTAAATTATTAAACACTGAATTCAACAAAATAGTCCTTTTGAAGTTGAGACCTTGAATATTACCGAAAAAGGGACATTTTTCAATTTTCACTCATCAAAACAAAGAATATCAATATAGAAGAAAACTAATATTTATCCTGTATGAGAGGAGAGTTATGACTGTTGTTAATTGGTAGAGGTATTTCCACAAAGAATGCACCAGTTAACAATGACTGACAGCCAACTGTTAAACATTGTATAAATATTAAACCGGGCGGATTTGCTGATTGACCAGGACATTCCCCTGAGGAGTGGACCACAGAAATGCTGCCACCTATTTTGTTATGTTGAAACAGGGGTACAGTGCTTGTATCTTACTAACATATTCATCAATGTTAGCTCAAGGAAGTCCTAGACATCTGCAGTGCAACACTATATCATGGGACTGTCACCATTGCATGATCTTAAATCTTAGCAAATCCTACAGTTTCAATGATACCATGTATGTTCAAATAGATGGGGTTGTTGTGAAATTCCTTCCAGGCCCAACAAATGCCCATATACCATGAGAGACTTCTCATAGAATTTCTCATAGAATCCCTACAGTGTGGAATCAGGCCCTTCGGCCCAACAATTCCACACAGACCCTTCGAAGAGTAACCCACCCAGACCCATTCCCCTACTACTCTACATTTACCCCTGACTAGATGCACCTAACCTGCACATCCCTGGACACTATGGGCAATTTAGCATAGCCAGTTTCACCTAAGCTGCACATCTTTAGATTGTGGGAGGAAAGCGGAGCACCCGGAGGAAACACACGCAGACACAAGGAGAATGTGAAAACTCCCCCCAGATAATTGCCCGAGGCTGGAATTGAACCTGGGTCCCTGGTGCTGTGAGGCTGCAATGCTAACACTGAGCCACCGTGTGAGTAAAGAGAAAAATTGTCAATTTGGTATTATTTGCATAAAGCATTTAAATCTCTTCTGGGGCCTTGACATACCTTTTATAACATGGTGAACAGAACTGCTCATAGTAATCCAAGTGTAATCTAACTGAACATGTTTCTCTGCTTTTCAACTCAATCCTTCTAGCAGTGAAAACCATTGTTTTTTCATGGTCTTATTAACGCACAGGAACTGCATTGTGTATTGCTATTGCGAGAATGATGTATATTTTATTCAAAATATAACTGGACAATGAAGGTTTGGATAGTTGCACTGCAGAGAAGGAATTGGTTTCTCTTCACAGCCAAAGAAGTGAACTGTGTTTTGGACACGTATCGGTTACACCAGGTTATGTACATTTTGGATGATGCTACAGCTGATAGTTTTGTAACACAGTCTAGCAATAGATGTCTTTAATTTGGGTAAAAAACTACAGCTTTTGGATTGGTTTGAAATTGTAGCTTGTCACAACCCTGAAAGAGAGAAGGCACGTTGGTGTCCTGCCCGCAAAACCAATCTCTCGCCCTTCCTCTGTGAGTGCAAGAAAGCCAGCACTAAAATACTCTGAAAAGAATAGTTTTGAACTCAAGCAAAAACTGACCAGCTATCAAATTGATCATCTCTGTGGTTGACAATTCTGTGATATTTGCCAAAAATTAACTCATTGCTCCCCTCACGTTTGTGTCACTATCCTTCTGGGGAAAGTACATTGTACTCAAGCACCAGTACTCCCAGAACCATCTCAAAGGTTACAGAGGTAATTGATTGTCTGTTAAGCCTTTCATCTGTTGCAGGGTTACATTGTACTTTACTCGAAACCTGCATACATTCATGTAGAACTCTGAGCTCAAAAACTGCATCAATTTATGTAAAACTCTGTTATCTCACTTTTTAGATTAGAATCAATCTAAACATCATGGCATAGATAGAGAACACGGGGGCTAACACCTTCAACATGTTGTCTAGCTATCACCATTGTTAACAGCTAACCTGAGAATGCAACTTTTTAAAAAAAGGTTTTGTGATTTACACATGAAAGAACTGAAACTATCATGATATTCTAAAAGACAATCAATTTTTCAATGTACAATTTCAGTTACATCACACTAAATTTTTGCTATAAATTCTGTGTTGTGGTTCTGTTCGCCGAGCTGGAAGTTTTTGTTGCAAACGTTTCATCCCCTGGCTAGGCGACATCATCAGTGCTTGGGAGCCTCCTGCGAAGCGCTTCTTTGATGTTTCCTCCGGTGTTTATAGTGGTCTGTCCCTGCCGCTTCCAGTTGTCAGTTTCAGCTGTCCGCTGTAGTGGTTGGTATATTGGGTCCAGGTCAATGTGTTTGTTGATGGAGTTTGTGGATGAATGCCATGCCTCTAGAAATTCCCTGGCTGTTCTCTGTCTGGCTTGCCCTATGATAGTAGTGATGTCCCAGTCGAATTCATGTTGCTTGTTGTCTGTGTGTGTGGCTACTAAGGATAGCTGGTCGTGTCGTTTCGTGGCTAGTTGATGTTCATGTATGCGGATTGTTAGCTGTCTTCCTGTTTGTCCTATATAGTGATTAGTGCAGTCCTTGCATGGTATTTTGTACACTACATTCGTCTTGCTCATGTTGGGTATCGGGTCCTTTGTTCTGGTGAGTTGTTGTCGGAGCGTGGCTGTTGGTTTGTGTGCTGTTATGAGTCCTAGGGGTCGCAGTAGTCTGGCTGTCAGTTCCGAGATGCTCCTGATGTATGGTAGTGTGGCTAGTCCTTTTGGTTGTGGTATGTCCTCGTTCCGTGGTCTTTCTCTTACGCATCTGCTGATGAAGTTGCGCGGGTATCCGTTTTTGGCGAATACGTTGTATAGGTGTTCCTCTTCTTCTTTTTGCAGTTCTGGTGTACTGCAGTGTGTTGTGGCCCTTTTGAATAGTGTCCTGATGCAGCTTCGTTTGTGTGTTGGGGTGGTTACTTTCATAGTTTAGGACTTGGTCTGTGTGTGTGGCTTTCCTGTATACCCTTGTGGTGAATTCTCCGTTTGGTGTTCTCTGTACCAACACGTCTAGGAATGGGAGTTGGCCATCCTTTTGTTCTTCTCTCGTGAATCGGATTCCTGTGAGTGTGGCGATGATGATCCGGTGTGTTTTTTCTATTTCCGTGTTTTTAATGATTACAAACGTGTCATCGACATATCTGACCCAGAGTTTGGGTTGAATTTGTGGTAGGACTGTTTGTTCTAACCTTTGCGTAACTGCCTCTGCTATGAGTCCCGAGATTGGTGATCCCATGGGTGTTCCGTTGATTTGTTCGTATATCTGGTTGTTGAATGTGAAGTGTGTTGTGAGGCACAAGTCCAGTAGTTTAAGTATGCCGTCTTTGTTGATAGGTTCAGCATCCTGTTTTCTGTTCTGTATGTCCAGTAGGTTGGCTATTGTTTCTCTGGCTAGGGCTTTGTCAATCGAAGTGAACAGTGCCGTCACGTCGAATGATATCATGGTTTCTTCTTTGTCTATGTGTATATTTCTGATGATGTCCAAGAATTCTTGTGTTGATTGTATAGAGTGTTTGGAGCCGCTGACCAGGTGTTTCAGTTTCTGTTGGAGTTCTTTGGCCAGTTTGTGTGATGGTGTCCCTGGCAGTGATACTATGGGTCTGAGTGGGATGTCTGGTTTGTGTACTTTAGGTAATCCATAGAATCTGGGGGTGTTGTTGCTTTCCGGTTTCATTCTTTGTAGAATGAAACTCCATCAACAAACACATCGACCTGGACCCAATATACCAACCACTACAGCGGACAGCTGAAACTGACAACCGGAAGCGGCAGGGACAGACCACTATAAACACCGGAGGAAACATCAAAGAAGCGCTTCGCAGGAGGCTCCCAAGCACTGATGATGTCGCCTAGCCAGGGGACGAAACGTTTGCAACAAAAACTTCCAGCTCGGCGAACAGAACCACAACAACGAGCACCCGAGCTACAAATCTTCAAACAAACTTTGAATAAGTTCTGTGTGCTAGGATTGAGCCCTCCACTACCACCTGATGAAGGAGTGACGCTCCGAAAGCTAGTGTGATTCCAATTAAGCCTGTTGGACTATAATTTGGTGTTGTGTGATTTTTAACTTTGTACACCCCAGTCCAACACTGGTATCTCCAAATCATAAAGGTTACAAACTTCATCAAAATATTCAAAGTTCCCAAATTAACGCAGATTAACAGAAAACACTGACCAAGTTTCTGCACTTCAGAAGAATCTGCTGTTCTTTTACAAATAAATCAATTTTAACCACAGGCAAACAAAAATATGAATCATCAAAATCATTCTACTAATTGAAACTCAAATCCCCTTCTCAATCACTGAGACACACAAATACACACACAAATCACATCCACAGACAAATAGACAGACACAAACAAAGAAAAGGTGCTCGGGAAGCACAGTTCAATAGCACCATTCCATAGAATTCGATAAGATTTCCACTTTGCTTTCCAAAACCTTCTGCTCTCTGATCTCTTTATTCCCAGATCCTATCAGTTCTTTGCAGAAGATATTGTTGGCATAGTAACTGTCAAGTGCTTCAGGCATTCAAGGCAGCATCTTACAGCATCTGGTGGGACAAAATATTGAGCTATCTTTCAGGCTTTGGTTACCTCACTGCTGAGAGACAGGGAGAAAGAGAAAGAAATAAAAAGAGAGGAGAGAAAGAGAGAGTAGGAGAAAGAAAGAGAGAGGGTGAGAAAGAGAGAGAGAGAGGGAGAAATACAGAGAGAGAGAGAAAGGGGGTAAGGGGAGGTAGACAGAGAGAGAGAGAGAGCTTGACTTTTCAGCAGTCCAGAGGCTTCTTTCCCTATATCATCAACATACAAGCTGCTCACCTGTCCAGGAGCCAATCAGGGAGCTGTTGTCATGCTGATGATCTGGCACCCACCAGTGATCCCTGACTGAACCAACCAATCATTAATCTGTCTCTTGGTGAACTTTATTCTACATATACCACACCCACAGCCCCCTACCCTCTAGTGCTGCAGCATCTTAGATCTCTCCCCCCACTACTTGGACAAAGCAGCAGTATAAACACTACTTCCAATGAGATCCTGGAACTTGTTTTAAAATATGCAGCAACACCTTCCATAGTTTTTGGTTGAAAACTGTCATTTTCCTGTTTTTGGTCCTCAATCCAAAATAAGAAAATTAGACGATGTGGTCTTTGTAATTTGGATAGTTTTTTACCAATGATATTGTTGCAACCCTGGGTCTTGGCTGTCCTATTTGTGAATGAATGTGTGTATATTTGGATTTAAAAGAGGTAGAGTTTAAGTTTATATATTAGTAATTAATAATCTGTTTTGCACTTACACAAAACAATTCAATTCAGTACCACACAGGAACAGGCCCTTTGGCCTACCAAGTCTGCACTGATTCTAATTTTCGTTAGACTTATTACTTACTGCCCACGCACGATACCTATCCCTCTGTTCACATCCCGTTCATGTGTCTGTCAAGATAAACCTTAAACATTACCAACGTTCATTAGCATCTCCCCTGGCAGTATGCCTTCCACATCACAATCATTCACGATGATTTGTGCTGTTAATCCATCTACTTTGTTATGAATACTACGAGCATTCAGGTAAAGCGCCTCAATGCTAACTTTCCTATCATTATGAGAGATATTGGAAATCATAAGATATCCTAAGTTATCCTTCCTTTTTGCTGCCTTCCTAGTCTGCCTTGAGCTTAAACCCACCTGCACACATGCCAACGTGCTGCTTATCTTTCCATTTAACTCCATGCTCCCCGTTGCTTCAGTTTTCCCTTCTCCCCAAACTTCTGAATCATGGGGAAGGGAAAGGGAAATCGACGGGGAGCATGGAGTTAAATGGAAAGATAAGCAGCACGTTGGCATGTGTGCAGGTGGGTTTAAGCTCAAGGCAGACTAGGAAGGCAGCAAAAAGGAAGGATAACTTAGGATATCTTATGATTTCCAATATCTCTCATAATGATAGGAAAGTTAGCATTGAGGCGCTTTACCTGAATGCTCGTAGTATTCATAACAAAGTAGATGGATTAACAGCACAAATCATCGTGAATGATTTTGATGTGGTCGGCATCACAGAGACATGGTTCAGGACTGGCAGTTAAACATCCAAGGATTTACAACTTATTAAAAAGTCAGGGAGGTGGGCAGAAGAGGCGGATTGCCTTGTTAGTTAAGAAAGAAATTAAATCTATGGCGCTGAATGACATAAGGTCAGATGATGTAGAGTCTATGTGGGTCGAGTTGAAGAACCATAAAGGCAAAAAAATCATAACAGATCTCCTAACAGTGGTCAGGACCAGGGGCGCAAGATGTCCCAGGCAATAGATAGGGCATGTCAGAAAGGCAAGGTCACGGTGATCATGGGAGACTTCAATATGCAAGTGAACTGGGTAAATAATGTTGCCAGTGGATCCAAAGAAAGGGAATTCATGGAATGCTTACAGAGTGGCTTTTTGGAACAGCTTGTGATGGAGCCCACAAGGGAGTAGGCTATTCTCGACTTAGTTCTATGTAATGAGCCAGACTTTATAAAACATTTTAAAGTAAGGGAACACTTAGGAGACAACAATTATTATATGGTAGAGTTCAGTCTGCAATTTGAAAGAGAGAAGGCAAAATCAGATGTAATGGTGTAACAGTTAAATAAAGGTAACTATGAGGGCATGAGAGAGGAACTGATGAAAATAGACTGGAAGCAGAGCCTAGCGGGGAAGACAGTAGAGCAACATTGGCAGGAGTTTCTAGGTGTAATCGAGGACACAGTGCAGAGGTTCCTCCCAAAGAAAAGAAAGATTATCCCGGGGAGGGAGTGGGTGAGTTCGACAACCATGGCTGACAAAGGAAGTCAGGAAATGTATCAAAGACAAAGAGAGAGCCTATAAAGTGGCCAAGAACACTGGGAAATCAGAAGATTGGGAAGGCTACAAACATAAACAGAGGATAACAAAGAGAGAAATAAGGAAGGAGAGGATCAAATATGAAGGTAAGCTAGCCAGTAATATTAGAAATCATAGTGAAAGTTTCTTTCATTATATAAGAACCAAATGAGAGACAAAAGTAGAGATTGGGCCACTTCAAATTAATGCAGTGATGGGAGATAAGGAAATAGCTGAAGAACTTAATAAATACTTTGTATCAGTCTTCACCGTGGAAGACATGAGTAATATCCCAACAATTAAAGGGAGTCAGGGGGCTGAGTTGAATATGGTAGCTATTACAAAAGAGAAAGTGCTAGAATAGCTAAAAGGTCAAAACATTGATAAATCTCCTGGCCCCGATGGGCTACATCCTAGAGTTCTGAGGGAGGTGGCTGAAGAAATAGCGGAGGCATTGGTTGAGATCTTTCAAAAGTCACTGGAGTCAGGGAAAGTCCCAGATTATTGGAAAATTGCTGTTGTAACCCCCTTGTTCAAGAAAGGATCAAGACAAAAGATGGAAAAATATAGGCTGATTAGCCTAACCTCGGTGGTTGGTAAAATTCTAGAATCCATCATTAAGGATGAGGTTTCTAAATTCTTGGAAGTGCAGGGTCGGATTAGAACAAGTCAACATGGATTAAGTAAGGGAAGATCGTGCCTGACAAACCTGTTGGAGTTCTTTGAAGAGGCAACAAGTAGGTTAGACCAGGGAAACCCAGTGGATGTTATCTATCCAGACTTCCAAAAAATCTTTGAAAAGGTGCCTCACGGGTGGCTGCTGAGTAAGGTGAGGGCCCATGATGTTCGAGGTGAGCTACTGGCATGGATTGAGGATTGGCTGTCTGACAGAAGGCAGAGAGTTGGGATAAAAGGTTCTTTTTCAGAATGGCAGCTGGTGACTAGCGGTGTCCTGCAGGGTTCAGCGTTGGGGCCGCAGCTGTTCACTTTTATATATAAATTATCTGGATGAAGAGACTGGGGCGTTCTGGCGAAGTTCGCAGATGATACAAAGTTAGGCGGACAGGCAGGTAATACTGAGGAGGTGGGGAGACTGCAGAAAGATTTAGACAGTTTAGGAGAGTGGTCCAGGAAATGGCGGATGAAATTCAACATGAGCAAGTGCGAGGTCTTGCACTTTGGGGAAAAAGAACACAGGCATGGAATATTTTTTAAACGGTGAGAAAATTCATAAAGCTAAAGTAAAACAGGGCCTGGGAGTGCTAGTACAGGATTCTCTAAAAGTTGACTTGCAGGTTGAGTCCTTGGTTAAAAAAGCAAATATAATGTTGTCATTTATATCAAGATGGTCGAAATGTATAAACAGTGATGTGGTTCTGAGACTTTATAAAGCTCTAGTTACGTCCCATTTAGAACAGTGTGTCCAATTTGGGGCCCTGCACCTCAGGAAGGACATACTGGCACTGGAGCGTGTCCAGCGCAGATTCACATGGATGATCCCTGGAATGGTCAGCCTAACATACGATGAACGGCTGAGGATCCTGGGATTGTATTCATTAGAGTTTAGAAGGTTGACAGGAGAGCTAATAGAAACTTACAAGATAATGCATGGCTTAGAAAGGGTGGACACTGGGAAGTTGTTTCTACTAGGCAGGGAGTCTGGGGTCCATGGGCACAGCCTTAGAATTAGAGGGGGTCAGTTTAAAACAGAAGTGAGGAGAAATTTCTTCAGCCAGAGAGTGGTGGGCCTGTGGAATTCATTGTCACGGAACACAGTGGAGTGTGGGATGTTAAGTGTCTTCAAGGCAGAGATTGATAAATTCTTAATCTCTCAAGGAATTAAGGGATATGGGGAGAGTGCGGGTAAATGGCGTTGAAATGCACATCAGACATGATTGAATGGCAGAGTGGACTTGATGGGCCGAATGGCCTTACTTACACTTCTCTGTCTTATGGTCTTCTGGTCTTATGTTTCAGGCACTGCCTGTGTTAAACAGCTTCCCATACTTCTCCCCCAAACGTTTCCCCCTCTCACCTTGAACCCGTGCTTCTTGTCACAGAGTCACTGAGTCATAGAGTCTTTGAGTCATTCAGCTGTACAGTACAGAGACAGACCCTTCGATCCAACTCATCCAGGCCAACCAGATATCCTAAATTAATTTTGTCCCCTTTCCCAGTATTTAGCCCATATCCCTCTAAACTCTTCCTTTTCATATACCTATCCAGATGCTTTTAAATGTTGCAATTGTACAGCCTCCACCACATCCTCTGGCAGCTCATTCCATTCACGTACCATCCTCTGTGTGAAAAGGTTGCTCGTTAAGTCTTTTTTAAATCTTTCCCCTCTCACCTTAAGCCTACGGTCTCTAGTTTTGGACTCCCCCACCCCAGGGGAAAGACCTTGTCTCTTTACCCTATCAATGCCCCTCATGATTTTATAAACCTCTATCGTAATTGACCTTTCTCACCTGGGAAAAAGCCTCTGACTATTCATCCTATCTATGCCTCTAGTAATTCTGTCGACATTTATTGGGTTGCCTCTCAGCCTCCATCTTTCCAGTGAAAACAATCCAAGTTTATCCAACCTCCCTGGATAACTATGACCCTCCAGGCCAGGCAACATCCTGGTAAACCTTCTCTGCAAACTCTCCAAACCATCCATGTCCTTCTGGTAGTGTGGCAACCAGAACTGCATGCAATATTCCAAATGTGACCTCATTAAACTTGTTAAAAGTTGAGTTCATCACAATAAATAAGTTTCTATTTTTGTTTATTCATAACATGGTGCATATTACGTTTATCTTAGACAATTGTCACAGTCAGACAAATTAACCGTCCTGGTGATTAAGTTAGTCCTTTACACATGTTGCGGGGCTTGATTTCACACAAGAGTCATAACTGTGTGAACAGGTCCCTCTGTTTCTCTATCCTTTTCAAACACTCATTTCCACGGAGCATGTTGTCATTTTCCTACCTATACCT
This sequence comes from Chiloscyllium plagiosum, assembly GCF_037043375.1. NCBI lineage: Eukaryota > Metazoa > Chordata > Chondrichthyes > Orectolobiformes > Hemiscylliidae > Chiloscyllium > Chiloscyllium plagiosum. Next base: position 3,712,213 of record NW_028270149.1, on the reverse strand, counting down.
CCTCACACTGAACTGAGCTGAAATTCAATTGGTAATTCCACACCGATTCTGCAAGAGCACCCATATCAATGTTGGATCAATTTCCTCTATATTTATATCACCCATTTGGTGCCATCTGCAAATGCTGAAATTGTATTTCTGATTGATGACTCCAGATCACGGATGTAAATGGTGAGCGACTGAGGTCTCACCACTGATTCTTGTAGGGCACCATGTGGTACCATCTTTCAGAGACCCCCAACTGCCGGTTCAGGGGAATGTCAAAAATTGCAGAGCATTATTTCGAAGAAGGGCTAGGAAGTTATCTTTTGTGCCCTGACAAACATTTATTACTCAACTGACAAGACAGAAACAGATTATCGGGTCACTAACACATTGCTGATGGTGGGAGTTTGCTCAGTACAATTTGATGCTGTGGTTCATACAGAGAGTGCACTCCCAGACTCTTCATGGGTGTTAAACATTTTGAGATGGCTGGTAGTTATGGAAAATGCTCTGCAAATGCAGGTCTCCCTTTTTATTGTCAAGTCCTTTATCACTTTGCCCTTTCCAGGACCTTGCTGTGTGCTAGTTGCTGCTGCATTTCCCTCAGAGCAACAGTGACCCACACTTTAAATGTATCCCATTGGCTTAGGAAAGGTATGAAACTTACTTTTCTCGAGCTAACAGAGTTCACCTGTAAGAACAGACAATCGCTGAGCAATACTCGCTTTGAAGAAACTAAAGACTGTCTTTGTTTGTTGGTCTTTAGTCAGAGCATTGTTGAGGAACATCACTGCGTAATGTAGTTACAGGATTGAGCTTTCCCCTTCAGTTGTCCAACAGACTGGAGGCCTGTGACCAGTGGAGTGCCACAAGGATCGGTGCTGGGCCCTCTTCTTTTTTGTCATTTACATAAATGATTTGGATGAGGGCATAAGAGGTACAGTTAGTAAGTTTGCAGATGACACCAAAATTGGAGGTGTAGTGGACAGCAAAGAGGGTTACCTCAAATTACAACAGGATCTGAACCAGATGGGCCAATGGGCTGAGAAGTAGCAGATGGAGTTTAATTCAGATAAATTCAGATAAGGTGCTGCATTTTGAGAAAGCAAATCTTAGCAGGACTTATACACTTAATGGTAAGGTCCTGGGGAGTGTTGCTGAACAAAGAGACCTTGGAGTGCACGTTCATAGCTCCTTGAAAGTGGAGTCGCAGGTAGATAGGATAGTGAAGAAGGCGTTTGGTATGCTTTCCTTCATTGGTCAGAGTATTGAGTACAGGAGTTGGGAGGTCATGTTGTGGCTGTACAGGACATTGGTTAGGCCACTGTTGGAATATTGCGTGCAATTCTGGTCTCCTTCCTATCGGAAAGATGTGAAACTTGAAAGGGTTCAGAAAAGATTTACAAGGATATTGCCAGAGTTGGAGGATTTGAGCTATAGGGAGAGGCTGAACAGGCTGAGGCTGTTTTCCCTGGAGCATCGGAGGCTGAGGGGTGATCTTATGGAGGTTTACAAAATTATGAGGGGCATGGATAGGATAAATAGACAAAGTTTTTTTCCTGGGTTTGAGGAGTCCAGGACTAGAGAGCATAGGTTTAGGATGAGAGGGGAAAGATATAAAAGAGACCTAAGGGGCAACGTTTTCATGCAGAGGGTGGTACGTGTATGGAATGAGCTGCCAGAGGATGTGGTGGAGGCTGGTACAATTGCAACATTTAAGAGGCATTTGGATAGGTATATGAATAGGAAGGGTTTGGAGGGATATGGGCCGGGCACTGGCAGGTGGGACTAGATTGGGTTGGGATATCTGGTCGGCATGGACGGGTTGGACCGAAGGGTATGTTTCTATGCTATGCATCTCTATGACTCTATGTCAACATCCTTTAAATAAATAATGGGGAACTCCCTCATCTATCCGAAAGAAAGCAGAAATGTCCTAGGCACGGAATGGTGTGTGTTTTGGAAAGTAAGTTGGGAGAATGGTGTGAATTAGCCAGCAAGGAGCTCTTATGTTCAGCAACATTCTTGTCAGCAGTGGGAAAGTCCAGGTCGGGGAACATGATCTAAACATTCAAGTCATTCGTTTCGGGTTAGATTGCATGTCTTCACAAAAAATAGGGTCAAATTCTGGAACCCTGTCTCCAAAAGGGAGACTTGAGTTCAGGAGCAGGGATGTCTTTCTGCAATTGTACAGGACCTTGGTGAGCCCACCCCTGGAGTACTGTGTGCAGTTTGGATCTCCTTTGCTGAGGAAGTGATGAAGGGAGTGCAGTAAAGGTTTAGCAGACTGATTTCTGGGATGGCAGGACTGATGTATGAAGGGAGATTGGATCAGTTAAGATTATATTCCCTGAAGTTTAAAAGAATTGGAGGGATTTCATAGAAGCCTATACAATTCTAACAGGATTAGACAGGACAAACGCAGGGAAATTGTTCCTAATAACTGGGAAGTCCGGAACCACTCAAACCGTACAGAGTAGGCCATTTAGAACTGTGAAGAAAAGTGTCTTCGCCCAGACATGGTTGTGACCCTGTGGAATACTTTGCCACAGAAAGCGGTTAAGGTCAAATTATTGAATGCTTTCAAAAAAGAAGATAGGGCTAGCAATTTCAAAGGGTTTAAGGAAGAAGAAGGAACAGGGGACGGAGGTGAATGGTCAGCCATGATCACATTGAATGCCCGAGCAGGATCAAAGGGATGAATGGCCTACTCCTGCTCCGAAATCCGATGTTTCGATATTTCTAACTATATAGAAATGAGATTGATGGCTTTTTTGACAGTAAATGGTAACAGGAAATATGAGCCAAGATTGCCAAACTGAGCACCAGATCAGCCAAGATTGGACTGAAATCTAAAATAATCTCAAAGGAAAGAATAGCCTCCTCCTTTTCCCTTGCTTTGTTAAAGAAATTGAAGCTGTTCAATTGGAAATGTTTGGTCCAAATCACTGTAAGGGGTCTTCTTTGCTTCTCTGAAACTGTCAGTTTGATGCAGGGGACTGTGTCAGTGCAGAGATTGGAAATTTAATTGCTCTGTGCTTCAGCGAGTGGAAGAGAATTCAACGTTCACTGTTGGAAATAATGAAGATGGATTTTTGAGGGCCAGGTCTTCTCAGACGTTCAGTTCATTTCACATCAGCTGCAATTCCAATGCTCAACAAGAGAGCTCTGGGTTATGGAGTTAAAAATCACACAACACCAGGTTATAGTCCAACAGGTTTAATTGGAAGCACACTAGCTTTCGGAGCGACGCTCCTTCATCAGGTGATTGTGGAGGGCTCGATCGTAATACAGAATTTATAGCAAAAATTTGCAGTGTGATGTTACTGAAATTATACATTGAAAAATTGATTGTCTGTTAAGCCTTTCATCTGTTAGAATACAGTGATAGTTTCACTTCTTTCATGTGTAAATCACAAAACCCTTTTTTTTAACAAGTTGCATTCTCAGGTTAGCTGTTAACAATGGTGATAGCTGGACAATATGTTGAAGGTGTTAGCCCCCTGTGTTCTCTGTCTATGACCTGATGTTTAGATTGATTCTAATCTAAAAAGTGAAATAACAGAGTTTTACATAAATTCATGCAGTTTTTTATGGAAGCAGATTGATTCAATCCTGAAAATGAGACAACAGCTCACCTATGTTCTCTGACACTGCTGTCTATAGTCAGTTAAAAATCACACAAGTTGAAACTTTATTGCTGGAACAGCACAGCAGGTCATGCAGCATCCAGGGTCAGCAGACCTCACTTTCTCCTCGAAGATTTCAACCTACTGTGAATCCTCTTACAAGGATGCCTTCCTTGAAGAAGCTCTCTGCCCCTGGATGCTGCCTGACCTGCTGTGCTGTTCCAGCAATAAAGTTTCAACTTTGATCTCCAGCATCTGCAGACCTCACTTTCTCCTTAAAAATCACACAACACTAGGTTATAGTCCAACAGGGTTTAATTGGAAGCACTAGCTTTCGGAGCGCTGCTCCTTCATCAGATGGTTGTGGAGGACATCATTGTAAGGCACAGAATTTATAGCAAAAGTTTACAGTGTGGTGTAACTGAAATTATACATTGAAAAATATCTTGATTATTTGTTAAGTCTCTCATCTGTTAGAATGACCATGATAGTTTCACTTCTTTCATATGTCAATCACAAAACTTTTTTTAAAAGTTACATTCTCAGGTTAACTTTAACAATTGGTGTCAGCCCAGATAACATGTTGGAGATGTTCGGTCTTCTGGTCTTACTGCCCGTCCCTAGGTGCCCTTGAGGAGGTGGGGGTGGGCTGCCTTTTGGACCACTACAGCCCACCTGCTGTGGGTTGACCCACAATGCTCTTAGTGAGGGAATTCCAGAATTTGACCCGGTGACACTGAAGGAACAGCGGTATATTTCCAGGTCAGGATGGTGAGGGGCTTGGAGGGGAACTTGCAGGAGGTGGTGTTCCCATGTGCCTGCTGGTCTTCTCCTTTGGAATGGAACTGACTGTGGGTTTGAAAGGTGCTGCCTGAGGACCTTTGGTGAATTTCTGCAGTGCATCTTCAGAAATTTAGTCCAAAGATTGAAAACATTTGTTTAGTGGGTGTTGTATGACACACCATTTTCAAAGACTGGTCTTTACTAATAGCTTTGGTCTGAATGACCAATTACAGGGATTCCAATAAATCCAGAAAGACTAAACGCTCAGTTCTGAGGAGGGGTCACTCATTCCAAAACATTAACTCTGATTTCTCTCTGCAGATGCTGCCAGATCTGCTGAGCTTTTCCAGAATTTTTTTTTTGTTTCTGATTTACACACCTGAGTTCTTTCAGATTTTGACCACTCAGTGATTGTTTAACAAAGATCCAGTTACAGGATGGAGAAAGTGTCTATGAAACATACAAGGAGAGAAACATAAAGTTTCACCAGCAACTGGAATTGAATAGAATTAGATTTATTGTCACACATAGTCACATGAGTACAGTGAAGAGTTTATAAGTCTTCACTGAATGAGCAGCCAGAAATCGTGGTACGTATTGGCACCAATGACAGAGCCAGGAAAGGGATTATATTCAGGATAGTCAACATGGATTTGTGCGTGGGAAATCATGTCTCACAAACTTAATTGAGTTTTTTGATGAAGTAACAAAGAGGATTGATAAGGGCAGAGCAGTAGATGTGATCTATATGGGTTTCAGTAAGGCGTTCGACAAGGTTCCCCATGGAAGACTGATTAGCAAGGTTAGATCTCATGGAATACAGGGAGAAGTAACCATTTGGATACAGAACTGGCTCAAAGGTAAAAGACAGAGAGTGGTGGTGGAGGGTTGTTTTTCAGACTGGAGGCCTGTGACCAGTGGAGTGCCACAAGGATCGGTGCTGGGCCCTCTACATTTTGTCATTTACATAAATGATTTGGATGCGAGCATAAGAGGTACAGTTAGTAAGTTTGCAGATGACACCAAAATTGGAGGTGTAGTGGACAGCAAAGAGGGTTATCTCAGATTACAACAGGATCTGGACCAGATGGGTCAATGGGCTGAGAAGTGGCAGATGGAGTTTAATTTAGTTAAATGCGAGGTGCTGCATTTTGGGAAAGCAAATCTTAGCAGGACGTATACACTTAATGGTAAGGTCCTAGGGAGTGTTGCTGAACAAAGAGACCTTGGAGTGCAGGTTCATAGCTCCTTGAAAGTGGAGTCGCAGGTAGATTGGATAGTGAAGAAGGCGTTTGGTATGCTTTCCTTTATTGGTCAGAGTATTGAGTACAGGAGTTGGGAGGTCATGTTGCGGCTGTACAGGACATTGGTTAGGCCACTGTTGGAATATTGTGTACAATTCTGGTCTCCTTCCTATCGGAAAGATGTTGTGAAACTTGAAAGAGTTCAGAAAAGATTTACAAGGATGTTGCCAGGGTTGGAGGATTTGAGCTATAGGGAGAGGCTGAATAGGCTGGGGCTGTTTTCCCTGGAGCGTCGGAGGCTGAGGGATGACCCTATAGAGGTTTACAAAATTATGAGAGGCCATTTTGGATTTGGTGCTCGGCAGTGAGCCAGGACAGGTGTTAGATCTTGTGGTGGGAGAGCACTTTGGTGAAAGTGATCACAACTGCCTCACATTTACCATAGCCTTGGAGAGGGAAAGGAGCAATCACCAAGAGAAGATATTTAATTGGGGAAAAGGAAATTATGACGCTATCAGACAGGAGTTGGGAAGTACAGACTGGGAGCAATTGTCCCACAGAAAGGGCACAGCAGACATGTGGAGACTGTTTAAGGAGCAGTTGTTGCTAGTGATGCACAAATTTGTTCCTCTGAGACAGGTAAGAAGGGATAAGATTAAGGAACCTTGGATGACAAGAACAGAGGAGCTTCTCGTCAAAAGGAAGAAGGCAGCTTACGTAAGGTGGAGGAAGCAAGGATCTAGCACAGCTTTAGAGGATTACAGGTTTGCTAGAAAGGAGCTCAGAAATGGACTGAGGACAGACAGGAGGGGGCACGAAAAAGACTTGGTGAGAAGGATTATGGAGAACCCAAAGGCATTGTACTCATACGTGAGGAATAAGAGAATGATTAGGGAGAAGGTAGGGCTGGTCAGGGATAGTGGAGTCTGTGCGTGGAGTCTGAGCAGATAGGAGAAGCCCTAAATAAGTTTTTTTGCTTCGGTTTTCACCAAGGAAAGGGAACCTGTTGTCAATGAGAACTTTGAGGAGCTGGGATACAGGTTTGAGCAGATCTAGATTGATGAAGTCGATGTGCTGGAAATTTGGCAAACATTAAGATTGATAAGTCCCCAGGGCCAGACCAGATTTATCCCAGGCTGCTCTGGGAAGTGAGAAAGGAGGTTGCTAAGCCACTGGCGAAGATCTTTCTTCCTCACTCTCCACAGGAGTCGTACCGGAGGATTGCAAGGAGGCGAATGTTGTTTTTGTTCTTGTTTTCAAGAAAGGCAATGGGGAAATCCCTGGCAATTACAGACCAGTCAGTCTCACATCTGTGGTCAGCAAGGTTTGGAAAGAATTCTGAGGGATACGATTTGTGACTATTTGGAAAAGTGTAGTGTGATTAAAAGCAGTCAGCATGGCTTTGTGAGGGGCAGGTCATGCCTCACAAGCCTTATTGAGTTCTTTGAGGATATGATGAGACAGGTCGATGAAGGTCGAGCAGTGGATGTGGTGTACATGGACTTCAGCAAGTCATTTGATAAGGTTCCCCACAGTGAGGTTATTCATAACGTCAGGAGGTATGGGATACAGGGAGATTTGGCTGTCTGGATTCAGAATTGGTTGGCTGATAGAAGGCAGAGAGTGGTTGTAGATGGAAAGTATTCTGCCTGGAGGTCAGTGGTGAACGGTGGCCCGCGGGGCTCTGTTTTTGGGCCTCTGCTCTTTGTAGTTTTTATAAATGACTTGGTTGAGGACTAGGTTAGTAAATTTGTAGATGACACAAAGGTTGGAGGTGTCATCAATAGTATCGAGGGCTATTGCAGGCTGAAAAGCAATATAGACAGGATTCAGGGCTGGGCTGAGAAATGGCAGATGGAGTTCAACCTGGATAAACGTGAAGTGATGCATTTTGGAAGATCGAACTCAAATGCTGAATATAGGATTAAAGACAGGATTCTTTGCAGTGTGGAGGAACAGAGGGATCTTGGTGTTCAAGTGCATAGATCCCTCAAAGTTACCACTGAAGCAGATAGGTTTGTTCAGAAAGCATAAGGTGTTTTGGCTTTCACGAACAGGGGGATCGAGTTTAAGAGCCACAAGGTTTTGCTGCAGCTGTACAAGTCCCTGGTGAGACCACACTTGGAATATTGTGTCCAGTTCAGGTCACTCTCTTATAGGAAAGATACAGAGGCTTTGGAGAGGGTGAAAAAAAGGTTTACCAGGATGCTGCCTGGACTGGAGGGCTTGTTTTACGAAGAGAGGTTGACTGAGCTCCGTCTTTTCTCTCTGGAGAGAAGGAGGAAGAGAGGTGACCTGATCGAGGTGTACAAAATAATGAGAGGCTTGGATAGAGTCAATAGCCAGAGACTTTTCCCCAGGGCAGGATTGACTGGCACAAGGGATCATAGGTTTAAGGTGTTAGGAGGAAGGTGTAAAGGACCCGTCAGAGGTAGGTTCTTTATGCAGAGAGTTGTGAATGCGTTGCCAGCGGTGGTGGTGGAAGCGGAGTCATTAGGGGCATTTAAGTGACTGCTGGACATGCACATGGATAGCAGTGAGTTGAGGGGTGCGTAGGTTCGGTTATTTTATTTTAGATTAGAATTATTCCTCACCACAACATGGAGGGCTGAAGGGTCTGTTCTGTGATGTACTTCTCAATACGCTCTAAGTCGCCACTTGCAGCGCCATCTTAGGTACAAAGGTACCTAGGGACAGAATCTTGGTTCAAAGCAAAAAAAAACAAATAAACAAAGTCAAAAATTAAACATTACATTGTGTCCTGCAGATAATAACAAAAATCATGGTATTAAAATTAAGCACTAGAATCCAGGTCATTTACACTGAGAATGTGAGGCTCTCCCACAGCACGGACCCTCCAACAGTGCAGCACTCCATAAGACCATAAGATATAGGAGTGGAAGTAAGGCCATTCGGCCCATCGAGTCAATTCCACCATTTAATCATGGCTGATTGGCATTTCAACGCCAATCTCCCGCACTCTCCCCGTATCCCTTAATTCCTTGTGAGATCAAGAATTTATCAATCTCTCCTTGACGACATTTAACGTCCCGGCCTCCACTGCGCTCCGCAGGCCCACCACTCTCTGGCTGAAGAAATATCTCCTCATTTCCGTTCTAAATTGACCCCTTCTAATTCTAAGGCTGTGCCCATGAGTCCCAGACCCCCTGCCTAGCGGAAACAACTTCACACGCTCCAGTGCCAGTATGTTCTTCCTGAGATGCCCAAAACTGGTCACAGTATTTTAAATGGAGCCTAACCAGAGCTTTATAAAGTCTCAGAAGCACATCGCTACTTTTACATTCCAACCTCCTTGAGATAAATGACAACATTACATTTGCTTTCTTAACCACGGCCTCAACCTGCATGTTAACCTTCAGAGAATCGTGGACTAGCACTCCCAGATCCCTTTGTACTTTGGCTTTATGAAGTTTCTCATTGTTTGGAAAATATTCCATGCCAGTATTCTTTTTTCCCAAAGTGCAAGACCTCGCACTTGCTCATGTTGAATTTCATCCGCCATTTCCTGGACCACTCTCCTAAACTGTCTAAATCTTTCTGCAGCCTCCCCACCTCCTCAGTACTACCTGCCTGTCCGCCTAACTTTGTATCATCTACGAACTTCATCAGAACGCCCCAGTCTCTTCATCCGGATCATTGATATATAAAGTGAACAGCTGCAGCCCCAACACTGAACCATGTGGGACGCCACTTGTCACCGGCTGCCATTCCAAAAAACAACCTTTTATCCCAATTCTCAGCCTTCTGTCAGACAGCCAATCCTCAGTCCATGCCAGTAGCTCACCTCGAACACCATGGGCCCTCACCTTACTCAGCAGCCTCCTGTGAGGCACCTTTTCAAAGGCCTTTTGAAAGTCTCGATAGATAACATCCACTGGTTTTCCCTGGTCTAACCTACTTGTTACCCCTTCAAAGAATTCTAACAGGTTTGTTCGGCATGACCTCCCTTTACTAAATCCATGCTGACTCTGCACTTCCAAGAATTTAGAAATCTCATCCTTAACGATGGATTCTAGAATTTTACCAACAACCGAGGTTAGGCCAATCGGCCTATAATTTTCCATCTTTTGTCTTGATCCTTTCTTGAACAAGGGGGTTGCAACAGCAATTTTCCAATCTTCTGGGACTTTCCCTAACTCCAGTGACTTTTGAAAGATTATAACCAACGCCTTCGCTATTTCTTCAGCCACCTCCCTCAGAACTCTAGGATGTAGCCCATCGGGGCCAGGAAACTAATCAATTTTTAGACGTTTTAGCTTTTCTAGCACTTTCTGTTTTGTAATGGCTACTATACTCAACTCTGCCCCTTGACTCTCCTGAATTGTTGGGATATTACTCATGTCTTCCACTGTGAAGACTGACACAAAGTATTTATTAAATTCTTCAGCTATTTCCTTATCTCCCATCACTAGCCTTCCAGCATCAGTTTGGAGTGGCCCAATCTCTACTTTTGCCTTTCGTTTGTTTCTTATGTATTGAAAGAAACTTTCACTATCATTTCTCATATTACTGACTAGCGTTCCTTCACATTTGATCCTGTCCTTCCTTATTTCTCTCTTTGTTATCCTCTGTTTGTTTTTGTAGCCTTCCCAATCTTCTGATTTCCCAGTGCTCTTGGCCACTTTATAGGATCTCTCTTTTTCTTTGATAGATTTCCTGACTTCCTTTGTCAGCCATGGCTGTCTAATCCACCCGCCCGGATAATCTTTCTGTTCTTTGGGATGAACCTCTGCACTGTGTCCTCGATTACACCTAGAAACACCTGCCAATGTTGCTCTACTGTCTTCCCCACGAGGCTCTGCTTCCAGTCAATTTTGATCAGTTCCTCTCTCATGCCCCTGTAATTACCTTTATTTAACTGTAACACCATTACATCTGAATTTGCCTTCTCTCTTTCAAACTGCAGACTGAACTCTATCATATTATGATCGCTGCTTCCTAAGTGTTCCCTTACTTTAAGATGTTTTATAAAGTCTGGCTCATTACATAGCACTAAATCCAGAATACCCTGCTCCGTCGATGGCTCCAACATAAGCTGTTCCAAAAAGAGATGCTGTAAGCATTCCATGAATTCCCTATCTTATTCACGCAGTCCATCTGCATATTGAAGACCCCATGATCACCATGACCTTACCTTTCTGACACTCCCTTAGTACTGACCCTCTGAGAGTGTGGAACTACCTCAACATTGACCTTCCAATAGTCCAGCACCCCCTCAGTACTGACCCTATCACAGTGCGGCACTCCCTCAACACTGACCCTCTGGCTGTGCGGCACTCCCTCAGCAATGACCCTCCGACAGTCCGTCATCCCCTCAGCACTGACCCTCTCACAGTGCGTTACTCCCTCAGTACTGACCCTCTCACAGTGCGTCACTCCCTCAGTACTGACCCTCCGACGGTACGGAACTCCCTCAGCACTGACCCTCTCACAGTGCGTCACTCCCTCAGCACTGACCATCTCACATTGTGACACACCATCAGAATTGACCCTCCAAAAGTGAGGCATTCCCTCAACATGAACCCTACAACAAAGCCACACTTGGTCAATACTGACCGTCTGACAATGCTACAATCCCTCAGCACTGACCCTCCAATAGTTTGTCTTTGCCTCAGTACTGACTCTCCAGCAGTGTGCTACTCCCTTAGTACTGACCTTCTGACAGTGTGGCACTCCCTCAGCACTGACCCTCCGACAGTGCAGCATTCCCTCAGTACTGACCCTCTGACAGTGCAGCATTCCTAGGTACTGACCCTTGGACAGTGCGGCACTCCCTCAGTACTGACCCTCCGACAGTGCGGCACTCCCTCAGCATTGACCATCTTACAGTGCAGCACTCCCTCAGCACTGAACCTCCGACAGTGTGGCACTCCCTTAGCGGTGACACTCCGACAGTGCTGCACTCCCTCAGCAGTGACCCTCTGACAGTGCAGCACTCCCTCAGCACTGACCTTCTGACAGCGCAGCATTCCCTCAGTACTGACCCTCTGACAGTGCAGCATTCCCTCAGCACTGACCCTCCGACAGTGCGGCACTCCCTCAGCACCGACCCTCTGGCAGTGCGGCACTCCCTCAGCAGTGACCCTCTGACAGTGCGGCACTTCCTCAGCACTGACCCTCTGACAGTGCGGCACCCCCTCAGTACTGACCCTCTGACAGTGCGGCACTTCCTCAGCACTGACCCTCTGACAGTGCGGCACTCCCTCAGCACTGACCCTCCAACAGTACAACACTCCCTCAGCACTGACCCTCTGACAGTGCAGCACTCCCTCTGTACTGACCCTCTGACAGTGCAGCATTCCCTCAGCACTGACCCTCTGACAGCGCAGCATTCCCTCAGTACTCACCCTCTGACAGTGCAGCAATCCCTCAGCACTGACCCTCCGACAGTGCGGCACTCCCTCAGTACTGACGTTCTGACAGTGCGGCGCACCCTCAGTACTGACCCTCTGACAGTGCAGCATTCCCTCAGTACTGACCCTCTGACAGTGTGGCACTCCCTCAGTACTGACGTTATGACAGTGCAGCGCTCCCTCAGTACTGACCCTCTGACAGTGTGGCACTCCCTCAGCACTGACCCTCTGACAGTGTGGCACTCCCTCAGTACTGACGTTCTGACAGTGCGGCGCTCCCTCAGTACTGACCCTCTGACAGTGCAGCACTCCCTCAGCACTAACCCTCCGACAGTGCAGCATTCCCTCAGTACTGACCCTCTGACAGTGTGGCACTCCCTCAGTACTGACGTTCTGATAGTGCAGCGCTCCCTCAGTACTGACCCTCTGACAGTGTGGCAGTCCCTCAGCACTGACCCTCTGACAGTGTGGCACTCCCTCAGTACTGACGTTCTGACAGTGCGGCGCTCCCTCAGTACTGACCCTCTGACAGTGCAGCACTCCCTCAGCACTGAACCTCCGACAGTGTGGCACTCCCTTAGCGGTGACACTCCAACAGTGCGGCACTCCCTCAGCACTGACCCTCTGACAGTGCAGCACTCCCTCAGCACTGACCCTCTGACAGTGCAGCATTCCCTCAGCACTGACCCTCTGACAGTGCAGCACTCCCTCAGCACTGACCCTCCGACAGTACAACACTCCCTCAGCACTGACCCTCTGACAGTGCAGCACTCCCTCTGCACTGACCCTCCAACAGTGCAGCATTCCCTCAGCACTGACCCTCTGACAGTGCAGCATTCCCTCAGTACTGACCCTCCGACAGTGCTGCACTCCCTCAGCAGTGATGTTCTGACAGTGTGGCGCACCTTCAGTACTGACCCTCTGACAGTGCAGCATTCCCTCAGTACTGATCCTCTGACAGTGCAGCATTCCCTCAGCACTGACCCTCTGACAGTGCGGCACTCCCTCAGTACTGACCCTCTGACAGTGCAGCATTCCCTCAGCACTGACCCTTGGACAGTGCGGCACTCCCTCAGTACTGACCCTCCGACAGTGCAACACTGCCTCAGCACTGACCCTCTGTCAGTTCAGCACTCCCTCAGCACTGACCCTACGACAGTGCAGCATTCCCTCAGCACTGACCCGCCGACAGTGCAACATTCCCTCAGCACTGACCCTCTGACAGTGCAGCATTCCCTGAGTACTGACCCTTCAACAGTGCGGCACTCCCTCAGCACTGACCCTCTGACAGTGCAGCACTCCCTCAGCACTGAACCTCCAACAGTGTGGCACTCCCTCAGTACTGACCCTCTGACAGTGCAGCACTCCCTCAGCACTAACCCTCTGACAGTGCAGCACTCCCTCAGCACTAACCCTCTGACAGTGCAGCATTCCCTCAGTACTGACCCCCTGACAGTGCAGCACTCCCTCAGCACTGACCCTCCGACAGTGCGGCATTCCTAGGTCCTGACCCTCGGACAGTGTGGTACTCCCTCAGCACTGACCTCCAACAGTGCAGCACTCCCTCAGCACTGACCCTCCGACAGTGCTGCACTCCCTCAGCACTGATGTTCTGACAGTGTGGCACTCCCTCAGCACTGACCCTCTGACAGTGCAGCATTCCCTCAGTACTGACCCTCTGACAGTGCAGCATTCCTAGGTACTGACCCTTGGACAGTGCGGCACTCCCTCAGCACTGACCCTCCGATAGTGCAGCATTCCCTCAGCACTGACCCTCCGACAGTGCAGCATTCCCTCAGCACTGACCCTCTGACAGTGCAGCATTCCCTGAGTACTGACCCTTCAACAGTGCGGCTATCCCTCAGCATTGACCCTCCGACGGTGCGGCACTCCCTCACCACTGACCCTCTGACAGTGCAGCGCTACCTCAACACTGACCCTCTAACAGTGCAGCGCTACCTCAACACTGATCCTCTGACAGTGCAGCACTCCCTCAGCATTGACCCTCTGACAGTGCAGCACTCCCTCAGCACTGAACCTCCAACAGTGTTGCACTCCCTTAGCAGTGACACTCCGACAGTGTGGTACTCCCTCAGCACTGATCCTCTGACAGTGCAGCACTCCCTCAGCACTGACCCTCTGACAGTGCAGCACTCCCTCAGCACTGACCCTCTGACAGTGCAGCACTCCTCTGAAGTAGTTTGAATTGTGTCACTTCTCTGCGGGTATGGTTTCCACCTTTGACCACATGAGGTGTTGAGAGATCTGTTTGATGTGGTCCACACTCAATTACAAATGCTATTTGGAGAAAACGTACTTGAGTAGGTTGGAAAGAAATAATTTGGTGTTGAGAACTTGTTTGTGATTGAGTGAGTGGGAAAGTTTCTCACTGTGATCAGAGAAAAACATGTATCTTTCATTTATTTCTAGAAAAAAAGCTCAATGGACAATTCCTTGTGATTCTTTGGTCAAATCTCCATTTACAGTCTTACTGCAAAGCAATCCCTAAAATATCCCCTGAACTTGCTCAAGGCCAAGATACCCCTCTGGGCTGTGTCACATTCTCCCTTCATCTGAAGCTTTGGAAAGGAAACCATTGCCCAATGGACTTGCAGCTGACTCAGTGCAGCAGCTATGTTATACTGAAGAATTCCATATCCATTCAGCAATATTGCATCGCAGCACAAGCTGAGGAAAGGCGAGTGACATGACAGCCCTTAGCAACAGGCTCAGCGTAAATATAGGTACAATATAGAATAAATTTATGTAAAACATGTCAAATTGACTGATGGAATTATATATCGAGGGCCAATTTTGTGGTCAATTTTGTGATATGTTGTCTACTTCTGAGTCTGAAACACGTATACATACAAACCAACCAACAAGAACCCCACATTGAATAGTCAACATCCCCAGCACTGAATATATCTCCTACAAAGACAACAGCCTGCATGGATTTTGATTCGATTTATTAGTGTCACGTGTACTGAGATACAATGAGAAGTATTGTATTGCAAGCTATTTAATCAAAATAGACCTTGCATAAGTACATCAGGGAACAGAAAAAGATGCACAATATAATATTACAGCTACAGAGAAGGTGCAGAGAAAGATCAACTCTAATATATGGGAGATAGAAACATAGAACATAGAAGAATACAGCTCAGTACAGGCCCTTTGGCCCTCGATGTTGCGCCGATCCAAGTCCACCTAACCTACACTAGCCCACTATCCTCCATATGCCTATCCAATGCCCGTTTAAATGCCCATAAAGAGGGAGAGTCCACCACTGCTACTGGCAGGGCATTCCATGAACTCACGACTCGCTGAGTAAAGAACCTACCCCTAACATCTGTCCTATACCTACCACCCCTTAATTTAAAGCTATGCCCCCTCGTAATAGCTGACTCCATACGTGGAAAAAGGTTCTCATAGTCAACCCTATCTAAACCCCTAATCATCTTGTACACCTCTATCAAGTCACCCCTAAACCTTCTTTTCTCCAATGAAAACAGCCCCAAGTGCCTCAGCCTTTCCTCATACGATCTTCCTACCATACCAGGCAACATCCTGGTAAACCTCCTCTGCACCCGTTCCAGTGTCTCCACATCCTTCCTATAGTATGGCGACCAAAACTGCACACAATACTCCAGATGCGGCCGCACCAGAGTCTTATACAACTGCAACATGACCTCAGGGCTCCGGAACTCAATTCCTCTCCCAATAAAAGCCAGTACGCCATATGCCTTCATTACTGCACTATTTACCTGGGTGGCAACTTTCAAAGATCTGTGTACATGGACACCAAGATCCCTCTGCTCATCCACACTACCAAGTATCCGACCATTAGCCCAGTACCCCATCTTTTTGTTACTCTTACCAAAGTGAATCACCTCACACTTACCTACGTTGAACTCCATTTGCCACCTTTCTGCCCAGCTCTGCAACTTATCTATATCCCGCTGTAACCTGACACATCCTTCCTCACTGTCAACAACTCCACCGACTTTCGTACCATCCGCAAACTTGCTCACCCAACCTTCTAGCCCCTCCTCCAGGTCATTTATAAAAATGACAAACAGCAATGGTCCCAAAACAGATCCTTGCAGAACACCGCTAGTAACTGCACTCCAAGATGAACCTTTACCATCAACTACTACCCTCTGTCTTCTTCCAGCCAGCCAATTCCTAATCCAAACCTCCAACTCACCCTCAATGCCATACCTCCGTATTTTTTGCAGTAGTCTACCATGGGGAACCTTATCAAACGCCTTACTAAAATCCATATACACCACATCTACCGCTTTCCCCTCGTCCACCTCCTTAGTCACCTTCTCAAAGAATTCAATAAGGTTTGTGAGGCACGACCTGCCCTTCACAAAACCATGCTGACTATCCTTGATCACATTATTCCTATTCAGATGTTCATAAATCCTATCCCTTACAATTCTCTCTAACACTTTGTCCACAACAGAAGTGAGACTCACCGGCCTATAGTTACTAGGGTTATCCCTACTCCCCTTCTTGAACAAGGGAATCACATTTGCTAGCCTCCAATCTTCTGGCACTACTCCTGTAGACAACGAGGACATAAAAATCAAGGCCAATGGCTCTGCAATCTCCTCCCTTGCTTCCCAGAGAATCCTAGGATAAATGCCATCAGGCCCAGGAGACTTATCTATTTTCACCCTTTCCAGAATTTCCAACACCTCTTCCCTACATACCTCAAAGCCGTCCATTCTAATTAATTGTGACTCAATATTCACATCGGCAACAATGTCCTGTTCCTGAGTGAATACTGACGAAAAGTATTCATTCAGTGTCTCCCCAATCTCTTCAGCCTCCACACGCAACTTCCCACTACTGTCCTTGACTGGACCTATTCCTACCCTAGTCATTCTTTTATTCCTGACATACCTATAGAAAGCCTTAGGGTTTTCCCTAATCCTACCAACTAAGGACTTTTCATGTCCCCTCCTTGCTGCTCTGAGCTCTCTCTTCAGATCCTTCCTGGCTACCTTATAACTCTCAATCGCCCCAATTGAACCTTCACACCTCATCTTTACATAGGCCGCCCTTTTCCATTTAACATGGGATTCCAATTCCTTATTAAACCACGGCTCCCTCACACGACCCTTTCCTCCCTGCCTGACAGGTACATACTTATTGAGGACACTCAATAGTTGCTCCTTGAACAAGC
The DNA here is from genome assembly GCF_037043375.1 of Chiloscyllium plagiosum. Lineage (NCBI taxonomy): Eukaryota > Metazoa > Chordata > Chondrichthyes > Orectolobiformes > Hemiscylliidae > Chiloscyllium > Chiloscyllium plagiosum. The sequence continues at coordinate 3,694,998 of NW_028270149.1, read as the reverse complement.
TCCACATATCAATTGCGCCCTTGCCTTGAAGCCTACTTTTCCAAGCCACGCATCCTAAGTCGTGCCTCACCGCATCATAATTTCCCTGCCCCCAGCTATAACTCTTGCCCTGCAGTGCACACTTATCCCTCTCCATCATAAGTCTGATAACAGCAGGGAGGAAGCTGTACTTGAATCTGTTGGTACATACTTTCAAACTTTTATATTTGTCTGCCCGATGGAAGAGGGTGGATGAGCGTATAAGTAGGGTGGGAGGGATATTTGATAATGTTGGTTGTTTTCCTGAGACTGTGGTAGTATAGGTGGAGTCAATGGGAAGGAAGGTTTATATGATGGACTGGGCTGTGTTCACTACTCTCTGTAACTCCCTGTGGTGTTGGGTACAGGAGTGGCCGTACCAAGCCGTAATGTATCTGGATAGGATGTTCTCTATGGTGCATCTGTAAAAACTGGGAGGAGTCATTGTGGACACGTTGGATTGCCTTAGCCTTCTGAGGAAGGAGAGGTGTTGGTGTCTTGTCCGTAGCAATGTGAGTCGGCCAGGACAGGGTTGTTGGTGATACTTACTCCAGGAGAACTGAAGCCCCTCACCATCTCCACCGCAGCACCATTGATACAGACAGGGCTGTGTCCTCCACTCTGCTTCCTGAAGTCAATGGGCAGCTCCTTCACTTTGCTAACACTGAGGGAGAGATTGTTTTCTTTACACCATGCCACTGAGCTGTCTATCTCCTTCTTTCCTCTGTCTCATCATTATTTAAGATCTGAGCCACTATGGTACTGTCATCAGCAAATTTGTAAATGGAGTTAGAGCAGATTTTGGCCTTTCTGTTGTGTATAAAGAGTATAACAAAGGGCTGAGTGCAAAGCCTTGCAGGGCACTGACATTGCAGATTATTGCGGAGGAGGTATTGCCTGTCTTTACTTCTTGAATTGAATTGAATGTATTGTCTCATGTACCGAGGCACAGTGAAAAGCTTTGTCTTACGGGCAATACAGGCAGATCACAGAGTTAGGTAGCATAGATAGTAAATAGACATTGTGGTCGAAGGGTCAGGATGCTAAGGGTCCAGTTGCAGAGAGGGGAACAGAGTCATAGGTCTCAGAATTTAGGGATGAGCTTGTATGGAATTGTGATGTTGAAGGCGGAGCTAAAGTCAATAAATGAAAGTCAGGCATAGGTGTCCTTGTTATTAAGATGCTGTTGGGATGAGTATGGGACCCGGCAGGTGGTGTCTACAAGGGACCTGTTGCAATGGTAGCAGAAGGCAGTCTGGGAGGATGGAGTTGATGTGCACTATTACTGACCTCTCAAAGCACTGCTTTCATTAAATGAATGGACTACATTCATCTGCCCATTCTGATGAATGGTGACTGTCCATTCGTTAATGGAACTGAGGACACCCACGTAAACAATTCAAGGACTATGTGAGGAAGTGTCTCTCTCTGTCACACACTGACCATCGCTGCTGGGCTGCTCCTGATCCAGGAAGATGCTACATGATGATATTGCAGAGATGTTTCAGACTGAATGCAGAGCCAGCACAGTGGAGCAAAGGAGACTGGGTGAATTAGGCCTGTGTTCCATAGAGTGTGAAGAGTGAGAGGTGATCTTATTGAAACTGACAAAGTACCTTCGATGCAACTTCGATGTCAGTGAGTGCGAATCGTTCACTCTGGAGGAAGATCCTGTATGAAGGGAGACAATTCTTTGAGACACCCATCAGCACAAGGATTACAGGAAAGGAACCAGAGAAAGGAATGTTCATGATCCCAATGCCAAGGGCCAATTCCACTTCCGGAAACACCTGCTAAACGTGTGGTCGGAGATTGGGGTCTCGGATCAGAACCATCAGCCATGCAAACACCCACACATCCCATGACCAGTGATACAGAATTTCCTGGCTGGGTAATCTGGTCAAGAGTTATCAATGGGGTAAGGGCAATTATAATACGATTAGGCAAGAATTAGGATGCATAGAATGGGGCAGCAAAATGCAGGAGGTGCAGAAAATGGAAATGTGGAGCTGGTTTAAGGAACAGATATTGCGTGCCCTTGATAGGTATGTCCCTGTCAGAAAGAGAGGAAGTGATAAGCTAAGGGAACCGTGGTTTACTACAGAAATTGCATCTCTTGTTAAGCAGAAGAAGGAGGCTTATGTGTTGATGAGACAAAATGGTTCAGATGAGGTGATGGAGAGTTACAGATCAGCTGGGGAGGATTTAAAGAGAGAGTTAAGAAGAGCAAAGAGAGGACATGAGCAGTCTTTAGCAAATAGAATAAAGGAGAACCGTAAAGCTTTCTATAGGTATGTGAGGAATAAATGGATGATTAGGGTAGGAATAGGGCCAAAGACAGAAGTGGGAACTTGAGTGTGAACACTGTGGAACTCGGAGAAATGCTAAACAAACATTTCTCATCAGTTTTCACTCAGGAAAAGGAGAATATTGTAGAGGAGAAGAATGAGGTACGAGATATTAGACTAGAAAGGATCGAGGTTAGTTACGAACAGGTGTTATCAATTCTAGAAGGAGTGAAAGTTGACAAGTCCCATGGGCCGGATGGGATTTATCTGAGGATTCTCTGGGAAGCTAGGGGGGAGATAGCAGAGCCTTTGGCTTTGATATTTGAGTCATCATAGTCTACAGGTTTGGTACCAGAGGACTGGAGGATTGCAAATGTTGTGCCTTTGTTCAAGAAGGGCAGTAGAGATGACCCAGGTAATTATAGACCAGTGAGCCTTACATCAGCTGTAGGAAAAGTTTTGGAAAGGAGTATAAGAGATAGGATTTATAATCATCTAGCAAGCAACAATTTGATTTCAGATAGTCAACGTGGTTTCGTTAGGGGCAGGTCGTGTCTCACAAACCTCATTGAGTTTTTTGAGAAGATGACCAAGCATATAGATGAGGGTAGGGCAGTTGACATGGTATACATGGACTTCAGTAAAGCCTTTGATAAGGTTCCACATGGAAGGCTGTTGGAGAAAATGCAGAGGCATGGGATTGAGGGTGATTTAGCAGTTTGGATTAGAGACTGGCTTTCTGAAAGAAGGCAGTGAGTGGTGGTTGATGGAAAATATTCAGCCTGGAGTCCAGTTACTAGTGGTGTGCCATAAGGATCTGTTTTGGGAACACTGCTGTTTGTCATTTTTATAAATGACTTAGACGCAGGCATAGGTGGATGGATTAGTAAACTTGCAGACGGCACTAAAGTCGGTGGAGTAGTGGATGGTTTGGAAGAATGTTACAGGCTGCAGGGGGACTTGGATAAACTGCAGCATTGGGCTGAGGGGTGGCAAATGGAGTTCAATGCAGCTAAATGTGAAGTGATGCACTTTGCGAAGGATAACAGGAAGGCAGAGTACTGGGTCGATGGAAAGACTCTTGGTAGTGTGGATGTGCAGAGGGATCTTGGAGTCCATGTGCATAAATCCCTGAAAGTTGCCACCCAGTTGGATAGTGCTGTTAAGAAGGCATACGGTGTGTTAGGTTTCATTGGCAGAGGGATTGAGTTCCAGAACCGCAATATCATGCTGCAACTATACAAAACGCTGGTGCAGCCACACTTGGAATATTCTGTACAGTTCTGGTTGCCCCATTATAGGAAGGATGTGGAAGTATTGGAAAAGATGCAGAGGAGATTTACCAGGATGTTGCCTGGTCTCGAGGGATGGTCTTATGAGGAAAGGCTGAGAGATTTGAACCTGTTCTCATTGACACGAAGAAGGCGAAGAGGGGATTTGATAGAGACATACAAGATCATCAGAGGATTAGATAGGGTAGACAGTGAAAGTCTTTTTCCGAGGATGATGACGTCAGCATGTACAAAGGGGCATAACTACAAATTGAGGGGTGATAGATTTAAGACAAATGTCAGAGGCAGGTTCTTTACTCAGAGAGTGGTAAGGGTGTGGAATGCCCTACCTGCCAATGTAGTTAACTCAGCCACATTAGGGAGATTTAAACAATCCTTAGATAAGCTCATGGATGATTTTGGGATAGTGTAGGGGGACGGGCTGAGACTAGTTCACAGGTCGGAGCAACATCGAGGGACGAAGGGCCTGTTCTGCGCGGATTTTTCTATGTTCTATGTTCATACTCATTATTGAGTGAATACTTCAACATCTACCTCCAATCATACAGTCCTTCTTTAGATCCCCTCTCAATACTCAATCCCTGTCTACTCTCCAATTCATCAATATCCCTTCTCTTACACCTTATTTCTTCCACAAACTAGATATAAATTGCCGATATATCACAAGAATTTGACTCAGTTTCTGATCAAATATTGAGTGTCCATTAAGTAAATCCTGAACAGTGTAAATCCTTTATGAAGCTTTTTTTTTTGTTGATGGAATCTTGTTGTTTCATTTGGTTTGGTTGGCAGCCCGAAATATGTCGATATGAACACTGGTTCCAATCGGTCTTCCTACTGGGAGATCAATAGAACACCATTAATCAGAAATATGAGCAAGTATTTTAGTGTTTTGCATAATTAATCATATTTAGTGTCATGATGTGGAGGAGCCGGTGTTGGACTGGGGTGGACAAAGTTAAAAATCACACAACACCAGGTTACAGTCCAACAGGTTTATTTGGAAGCACTAGCTTTCGGAGCACTGCTCCTTCATCAGGTGGTTGTACTTAGTGTCAGTACCTGTCAGTACCAGTGTCACTAAGTGTGGCACGGTGGCTCAGTGGTTAGCACTGCTGTCTCACTGCGTCAGGGACCTGGGTTCGATTCCAGCCTCAGGCAACTGTCTGTGTGGAGTTTGCATATTCTCCCCATGTCTGTGTGGGTTTACTCCTACAATCCAAAGATGTGCAGGTCAGGTGAATTGGCCATGCTAAATTGCCCATAGTATTAGGTGCATCAGTCAGGGGTAAAATGTTGGGAAATGGGTCTGGGTGGGTTACTCTCTTCAGAGGGTCAGTGTGGACTTGTTGGGCCAAATAGCCAGTTTCTACACTGTAGGGATTCTAATCTAACCTTCCAAACCCAGGACCACACCCATTTCGAAGGACAAGGGCAGCAGGTACATAGGAACACCACACCCTGCAAGTTCTCCCTCAAGACACACCATCTTGACTTGGAAATATATCCCATTCCTTCACTGTCACTGGGTCAAAATCCTGGAATTCCCTCCCTAAGGGCATTGTGAGAGACCCAACACCAAATAAAATGCAGTGATTTGGCAAATCAGTTCACCACCCGAAAGGCAATTCGGGATGTACAATAAAGAATGTTCCAGCCAGCAATGCCCACATCCATGAATAAATTAGATCATCTCTCTGGTACAAATGATGTTGACAGTAATCAACAGCAATAAAACGAGTTAATTAGATTCTGATGAGTTGGAAACACTTATTGATTCAGGGGAAGCAGAAGCAAAGGTTTAAACCTGGCATCTTCTCTCATAAATTACAGTGATGAAACATTTATGAAAAAGCCATTAATTTTGTGCCATCATCCAACTCCAAAAAAGTTACTGCAATAAAATCCTGCTTTGTTTGTTAGAGGCAATTGCAACAGTTTGACAACACGTGGTCATCCCTCCATTTTAAAGAATGCTTCCTTCAGACTTTGACCATTTATATTCCCTCATGTCATGTGGGCATTGCTGGCTGTCCAGCGTTCATTAGTTTACAAATCAATATGAAGTAATGTTGTAACTCAGAAACATTATTATGAGGAGTGCAAGATTCTGAAACAAGGCCTAAGCGTGTTTTTAATCCCATGCAGTGACAAGGAAGATTTGAGAACAAAGATTTGAGCTTCCTTTCAATTTGGTGCAACAACTTGCGTTTATATATTTGTGATCTCAATCAGAGAATTTGAACTTTGCTGGCAAGGCCAGTATTTACTGCCCATCCCTAGTTACCCTGAAGGGGATGGTGGTGAGCTGCCTTCTTAAACTATTGCAGTCCATGCCCCAATACTTGGAAAGTTGGAGAGGCTATCTTTCAGTGTTTGAGAGTCTTTGCACTCTTTAACTCTCTCACTTCTACTCAAAAAATGTAAGAAACATTACCAGACAGAAATTCTTGGTATTGAAAACATAAATGGGAAACTTATTAGCTCAACAGTTGTTGGTTGTCCAATTATTCAAGATGAAATTATTTGCAATGAGATTATTGATGGTGAACGATGGGCTGAATGGAGCTCAGGCTGTGAAGACCTTGCATCAGAACCAGGTGGTGGGAAAACAGCTACCGATGGTGCATGGAATAACTGCCCAGAGGATGGTAACTCATCATCATGTCACCCTTTGTTTACATGTGCATAGTGAATGAGCTCTGACCAGCCACTCACTGTCAGTCCCTAGTATGAGGTGATTCCCTAAATCTCCTAGGTAAAACCAATGACTGCAGATGCTGGAAACCAGAGTCTAGATTAGAGTGGTGCTGGAAAAGCACAGCAGTTCAGGCAGCATCCGAGCAGCAGGAAAATCGACATTTTGGGCAAAAGCCCTTCATCAGCTTTTGCCCGAAACGTCGATTTTCCTGCTCCTTGGATGCTGCCTGAACTGCTGTGTTTTTCCAGCACCATTCTAATCTAGTCCCTGAATCTCCTGTTTATATATATTTTTAAACTGAGGAGATTCTAAATTTCCTGGTTATATATTTAATCTCCTGTTATTAATCGGTCAGCCAGGGCTCCCTGATTGGCTCAAGTTAACAATCCCAATCACGAATCTCAGTCAATGAGATCCACTTGGTTCTTGTTCCAATGCCCACAGTGGGATAAATTCAGCCCATCATACTTGCGTGCCATTCTAATTAAATTACTTTGAAGATTCTTGAATATGATGCAGAGTTTCTGAGGTAGTCACACACTTGACTCCCCTCAACAACAATCTCATTTATGAGCAACCTGTTGCTGAACAAAAGCTCTCAGGACAAGCTTGTGCTGTCACATGATGACATTGAGATTCTCTGTCACCATTTGATTTCTTACTCTGTCTTTTCCCATGTGCCCATTCTTGACATAGAGTAGCAGATAAACACATACAGAAGTCATACTGAAATTCATATTTCAATCCACTTGCAGTGCCTGACACAGTGATAGCTCCTGGATGTGCAATGAATGCTCTTGCCCAGTTTATGTTTTTGGGAGACCTGGTGTCAGGAGAACATGGGATGGTGGAGTCAGTTTACACTCTCCCTCACTTTCTTCAGTCTAAGGTGTTCACTATTTCCACGGACTGGCAGGTCATGGGTAGACTGGCAGGTCACAAGAATGGAACTGAAACCATGAGCAGATCACTCAGGGCCTTAATGAATGATGGAGCAGATTTCGGAGGCGATAAGATGTCCATAGTCTCCTTTGCCTCTCATTTCTTATGGTTTTATTCAGCAATTTCTTGGTTCAACTATGGAATATTTATGGGTTTTATTTTCTATGTTTTTTTGTCCTTGTTGCACTGTGAAATGTAATGGCCTCCCCTGTCACAGCTGCTCCCACTCATTCTGAGCGTCTGCAATGTTACTGACAGCTTGGGGGCCTGCAATGGAAACAGACACTGTCACACTCCCTCTCCCTCCCACACACCAAACGAAGCAAGCCTTACTTAGCTCCATGCATCTACCCTCCACTACCTACCAGTCCCTCATCTTATTGTGCAATTATTCAATATACCTATAATTAATACTACCTATAATTAGTACTACCTATAATTAGTACTACCTGTAACTAGAAACTTGTATTTTCCCACTATTCTCATCTCCGAACCTGCTTCCTTCCCTATTACCTATTCTGTTTGCCACCTTAATGTTTTTGTTCCCTCTGTGCATTACTCATTTGAAGCTCAACCCTTCAATTTATTTTTTTTTCTTTGCTGGCAGTGCAGCCCCTTTCAGATATGTTAAGTATTTTTTTGAATCATGTGTCTCAGTGGTTTGCACTGCTGCCTCACAGCACCAGGGACCCGGGTTCGATTCCAGCCTTGGGCGACTGTCTGTGTGGAGTTTGAATATTCTCCCCGTGTCTGCGTGGGTTTCCTCCGGGTGCTCTGGTTTCCTCCCACAGTCCAAAGCTGTGCAGGTTAGGGTGGATCGGCCATGCTAAGTTTCCCATAGTGTTCAGGGATGTGTAAGTTAGGTGCATAGGTTTGGTGGGCGGCACGGTGGCACGGTGGTTAGCACTGTTGCCTCACAGCGCCAGAGACCCGGGTTCAATTCCCGCCTCAGGCGACTGACTGTGTGGAGTTTGCACGTTCTCCCCGTGCCTGCGTGGGTTTCCTCCGGGTGCTCCGGTTTCCTCCCACAGTCCAAAAATGTACAAGTCAGGTGAATTGGCCATGCTAAATTGCCCGTAGTGTTAGGTAAGGGGTAAATGTAGGGTAATGGGTATGGGTGGGTTATGCTTCGGCGGGTCGGTGTGGACTTGTTGGGCCGAAGGGCCTGTTTCCACACTGTAATGTAATCTAATAAATGTAGAGTAACAGGGTAGGGGAATGGTTTGGGTGGATTACTCTTCAGAGGGTCGGTGTGGACCTGTTGGGCCAAATGGCCAGATTCCACACTGTAGGGATTCTATGATTCAATGATTCATTCTACAGCATGTAATGTAGATCCATTCTCCTGTCGACCACCAGGAATTCAAATCCTGCTTGTGATGAATGACCATCATCCTAAAATGTTAAACCTGTGCTTCATTCTCACTAGAGATGACAGGTCTGGCTTCTGAGGAGACATTGAGCTGTTTAGGCCAATACTCTCTGGAGTTTAGAAGAATGAAAGGGAATCTAATTGAGGGATATAAGATGTTAAAGGGGATTGATAAAACAGACGTAGAGAGGATATGTCCTCATTGTGGGACAATGTGGAACCAAGGGTCATAGTTTAGGAGTAGGGGTGGCAGATTTAAAACAGAGATGTAGAGAAATTACTTCTCAATGGGTCATGAATCTGTGGAATTCACTCCCCCAGAGAATGGAGGATACTGGGACATTGAGTAAATAAGATAAGGAGGTAGTTAGACCGATTTTTAATTAATAATGGGTTGAAGGGTTATGGAGAGTGAGCAAGAAGGAAGATTTGAAGCTGACATCAGCCGTGATCATATTAAATGGTGGAACAGCCTAGCAGCGCTAAATGAGGTCCTCCTGTTCCTAGTTCTTCTATTCTCATGTTCTCTCCACAGATTCTGCCCAACTTGAGTGTTTCTAATGTTTGTCTTTTTTTTTCAGATTTGCCAATATCTGAAGTCTGTTCCGTTTGCCTCTCTGGCTGAATCGTTATGTTGATTAATTGGTCAGACGTCACACGACATCAGGTTATAGTCCAACAGGTTTATTTGAAATCACAAGTTTTCAAAGCATTGATCTTTTGACAGGTAAAGTGTCACCTGATGTAGGGAGCAGTGCTCCGAAAGTTTGTGATTTCAAATAAACCTGTTGGACTATAACCTGGTGTTGTGTGACACCTGACATGGTGCAATACAAACAACCCCTCTTTTTCTTTTGGCATGAAACGTTAATTGATGTCCTGGCTGCCCTCTCAGGAAAATGTGAGGGTGGAAGATTTTAGGGTACAAGTCTGAAATGGAGCAACAGTAGGGGCAGTCTCTTGGTATCTTGGGGTCAATATTTATACTCAATTAACTCCACTATAAAGTCTGATTATTTGGTCATTATTACATTGCCATTTGCAGGAGTTTGCAGAGCACAAATTAGCTACTGCATTTTCTACAATAATGACTATAATTCCAGGCTACTTTATTGGTTGCAAAACAATTTGGAATGTCTTGCAGTTATGAAAGATCCAATATAAATGCAAATTTTATTTTATCTTCCCTAGTTATGATGTTTACTTGCAGGCCACAAATTCTTCCAGTTTCATTCAAATCTGCAGAGGAAGGGCATTTCTGCCAAAGGGATATTACACAAGTTATTAAAGGCGAAAGTGAGGACTGCAGATGCTGGAGATCAGAGTTGAGAGTGTGGTGCTGGAAAAGCACAGCAGGTCAGGCAGCATCCAAGGAGCAGGAGAATCAATGTTTTGTGCAAAAGCCTTTCATTAGGAATGCGCAAGTTATTAAACTGAGTCTGTCCTTTAGTGGGTTGAGCACTGGTGCTGAAGACACATCATTGCTCAGAGTCTGGACTGAACTGACAGTTTGAAAAAGAATTCAACAGAGACTTTTCCCAGTGAAATGGATGTCATTACATTCCTGAAGAAAGTAAAATATGAAATAACACTGGTAATTAACTGCTTTTGTTGTTCAACGTTTACAATCATAGACAGGTAATAAAGTTTCAACTTTGATCTCCAGCATCTGCAGACCTCACTTTCTCATCATAGACAGGTAGACAACCATCCAAAAAAAAACTTGCTGAAATGCTTCACGCCATTGTGACATGTCTCACTCTCTCTGTGCCTTCAATGCGCATGGTCATGATATCATCACTGCATTGTGGTCTGTGAACTGAGACTATAAAGGTCTTTAACTGCATCTTGTTTAGCTCTTGAGAAAGTCACGAGGTCAGGCAGATGGATCCCATAGAATATGAGTACCCTGACTGGGGATGTTAACCTGGTCCAATCAGGGAGCCCTGGCTGACATAAAAAAGTTGAGAGTCAGGGATGCTGACACTGTGGTACCTGAGTCTGTATGAGGCGGTACTATGGTCAAAGACTGTCCATGTGTAAATAAAGGGAGACTCAGTGATGGAACAGACCTCACGTGATACAATGAAATCAGCCACCAATCTCCCAGGGAATGGCTGCGAAGTGAGGATGATTCAGTCTGACCACACAGATTACAAGATATTCCCCTTGATCGACTCATTGGTGCTCTAGATTCTGAAGTTCAAGATGTTCTCTAGGTTGATAGAATTATAGAATCATAGAGATGTACAGCACTTCAGTCCAACTCGTCCATGCTGACCAGATATGCTAACCTAATCTAATCCCAATTGCCAGCACTTGGTCCCTATCCCTCTAAACCTGTCCTATTCATATACACATCCAGATGCCTTTTAAATTCTGTATTGTACTAGCCTCCACCACTTCTCTGACAGCTCATTCCATACATGCAGCACCCTCTGTGAAAAAGTTGATCTGTTACACTGTACAGTCAAGCAAAAAACCTTGGATATACAAAATAATAAGTGGAATAGATAGAGTCAATAGCCAGAGACTTTTCCCCAGGGCAGGATTGACTGGTATGAGGAGTCATAGTTTGAAGATACTAGGAGGAAGGTATAAAGGAGACATCAGAGGTAGGTTCTTTACGCAGAGAGTTGTGAATGCATGGAATGTGTTGCCAGCTGAGGTGGTGGAAGCAGAGTCATTGGGGACATTTAAGCGACTGCTAGACATGCACATGGATAGCAGTGAATTGAGGGGTGTGTATGTTAAGTTATTATATTTTACATTAGGATTAAGCCACAGCACAACATCACGGGCCAAAGGGCCTGTTCTGTGCTGTACTTTTCTATGTTCAATGTTCTATATTAGAAGTCTGAAACAAAAATAGAAATTGCTGAAGAAACTGTAGCATAACCCTCCCCTTTCTTTCTACATGTCCACACAAGTTGCACCAGCAATTTCAGTTTTTGGTCAGTTACATTATGGCCAGAGCAGTTACAATTGATAACTGCTGAAGGTGAGCAACCAAAGGGTCTGAAGAAGATCCTTATCCAGGCATAGCATGACAGCATGAGGGAAATACCTGAGGAGATTAATCCATTTGGATGACACACAGATGAATTGTGTACATTGTGATGAGTCATTTTCAAGAGAAAATTAATCCTGACCAAAAGGATTATACCAAGATATCATCACACCAGGCACACACAGGTATTGCACATAGAAGGCGGCTCACACACGATACAATGTGTGTCTGGGATGAATCAGGATGGTCAGAGACTCACAAGGGCATGGGAGGCCTGTCAAACACATCAACCCCTTTAGCAGAGGGAGCCTTGACATCCACATGATATTCTATCCACTCCTTGGATTACAATAACAACACAACAGTTCACAGTGCAGCCAGGATTACATCCCTGTAATAGATTGCTGCTCTAAATTTTCCATTGTTCAACAACTTCACAACACAACATCCCAAAGCACATTACAGCTAATGAAACAACAGTCTAGTCACTGCTGTAATGCAGGTCATGGCATGGTCAACTTTATACATAGCAAGCTCCCACAAGCAGCAATGTGATAAACACAAGATATACATTCATTTTAATGATATTGGATGTTGGTTTGATGTTGATCAAAATCTTTTCTTTTAGTGGCATCCTTTCCCTGTCTACACTCACTCCCTCCGCCATCCCAATCCTCTTCCCTGTCAGCTTCCCACAATCACTCCCTATCTCAATCCTCTTCCCTGTCAGCTTCCCACAATCACTCCCTATCCCAATCCTCTTCCCAGTCAGCTTTCCACAATCACTCACTATCCCAATCCTCTTCCCTGTCAGCTTTCCACAATCACTCCCTATCCCAATCCTTTTCCCAGTCAGCTTTCCACAATCACTCCCTATCCCAATCCTCTTCCCTGTCAGCTTTCCACAATCACACCTTATCCTAATCCTCTTCCCTGTCAGCTTTCCACAATCACTCCCTATCCCATCCTCTTCCCTGTCAGCTTTCCACAATCACTCCCTATCCCAATCGTCTTCCCTGTCAGCTTTCCACAATCACTCCCTATCCCAATCCTATTCCCAGTCAACTTTCCACAATCACTCCCTATCCTAATCCTCTTCCCTGTCAGTTTTCCACAATCACTTCATATCCTAATCCTCTTCCCAGTCAACTTTCCACAATCACTCCCTATCCCATCCTCTTCCCTGTCAGCTTTCCACAATCACTCCCTATCCCAATCCTCTTCCCTGTCAGCTTTCCACAATCACTCCCTATCCTAATCCTCTTCCCTGTCAGTTTTCCACAATCACTTCATATCCTAATCCTCTTCCCAGTCAGCGTTCCACAATCACTCCCTATCCCATCCTCTTCCCTGTCAGCTTTCCACAATCACTCCCTATCCCAATCCTCTTCCCTGTCAGCTTTCCACAATCACTCCCTATCCTAATCCTCTTCCCTTGTCAGCTTTCCACAATCACTCCCTATCCCAATCCTCTTCCCTTGTCAGTTTTCCACAATCACTCCCTATCCCAATCCTCTTCCCAGTCAACTTTCCACAATCACTCCCTATCCCAATCCTCTTCCCTGTCAGCTTTCCACAATCACTCCCTATCCCATCCTCTTCCCTGTCAGCATTCCACAATCACTCCCTATCCTAATCCTCTTCCCTTGTCAGCTTTCCACAATCACTCCCTATCCCATCCTCTTCCCTGTCAGCTTTCCACAATCACTCCCTATCCTAATCCTCTTCCCTTGTCAGTTTTCCATTCATTTTTTTCCTTTGTCCTTGAACAACAAATATTTCTCAATTTGCCATTCACACAGAAATCACAGAATTGTTACAGTACAGCAGGAGGCCGTTCAGTCCATCATGTCATCATCATCTATGGTATGTTCTCTATTCCACGTTTTTTATAAATTCTATTATCTACTGACAATCACCTGCCATTTCCCCGTATTCTTGCAAACCATTACTATCCAAGAAACTGCCCAATACTTTTTTAAGGCCTCATCGGACCTGCCTCACCACATTCCCAGGCAGTGCATTCTGTACCCACTCTAGCCACATGTTTTGTTCTTTTACATGGCCCACCACCACTCCCTTTGGTCCTTCAATATTTAATCTCTCCTACTATCCTTCCCATTGCAGACCTTCCCTTTTGTTCTTTGTACAACCTCTTCCATTTTCCCTGTTTCAAACGTATCACATTTCTGACTTCTCTCAATCCTTGTGAAAGGTCATCAACTGGAAACCTTTCTACTCCACAAATGCTGTCTAACCTACCAATTTCTGGATTCCTCTGACCTGATTCCTCGGTCCCAGATTTCCAGCACTCGCACTGTTTTGCTTTTGTGTGGGAATAGCACCACTACACTTCTTCAAAATAGTGGACATGGGATCGTTTCCAGTCAGCAGCAGCAGGGACAGGGATAAGACTTTTCAGTTTAATGTCTCACCCCAAGTGATGGCACCTCTGTCAGTGCAGCACTCCAGCAGCATTGCATTGAGACCTTCAGCCAGGACAATATGATCCATTTGCCAACCAGGGGCAAGAGTTCTACCCAATGAACTTTAACTGTTAAAGAGGGAAAGATTTGTACAATAAAAGAATGTGTTGCCACATGTCAACTTTGTGCAACCAAAGCTTTTTAAGGATGTTCATAACTTCTTTACTTTCATCAATATATTATGAAACACTGACTACGTGCTTTACTTAGAGACTCTAACATCTAATAAGCAACTGAACAGTGGAATCCTCCAGAGGGTTTGTGTTACACAGACCATGTGCTATCAGTTAAAGAAATGGCAGAAACAGCACAGGATGGAGGCTTCTCAAACATTAACCCCTCTAAGTAGAGCTGTGACAGCTATAACCTTCAAAGCATAAAGTCCGAAAGGGTTGCACATTCCTGGTGTCACAAGGCAAGCTTGTATTTCATTGAACGTTTGCTGAAAAGCTACTCATTCAATCTATTTTACAAACATCAGAGGTATTTCAACTCGGAAAATAAGAACATGGTGTGACACCCATGACCTCTGCTGACCTTTGGGTCATGTGCTGTCAGAGAAATCCCAATTTTATTTTGAAAGGAAAAGTATTCGCAAAGATTCACCTTGGGAAGCACTGGGTCAGTAGGAAATATTATGCACTATTAACACCCGTGATAACAGTTTAAGAGAGCAATTAAATCAGGCTCATCATGAGTGGATTCTGCATCCCTGGGTTATGACAGGAAGTGAGGATATAATTGCAGGAGAAAGGCTTCAGGGTGAAACCTGGCAGGAGTTCAAATTCTCTAAGTGACATTGTCCTGTGAAGGAACGGTGTTTACCGAGTAGAGAACATTTTCAGGACAGTGGAAAAAGATTTTGACCAAAGGCCATGAGTAAATAGAAACGTACAAATGCATAATATTGATCAGTTGTCTTATTTACATCTCTCCCACGTACTGACAATGGAAATGGGAAGAAATGCAAAGCCAACTATCAGTTCAGTTTGGTCCTTCTACATCTTCATTTGTGTCAATCTGGGTCACCTGAATAGAAATTAGAAACATCAAAAGTAGGAACAAGAGTAGACCTTTTGACCTTTCAAGCTTGCTCCACTATTCAATGTGATCATGGCTGATGGTTGAATAATTCCCAGTCAGAAAGCTATGCGTAGAAGACCACATCAGGACTTCAGGAGCACATGGTCTGTGCTGTATTTATTCCCTGTCTTGTACTGAGGGAGAGCTGCACTCCCTGTCTTGTACTGAGGGAGAGCTGCACTCCCTGTCTTGTACTGAGGGAGAGCTGCACTCCCTGTCTTGTACTGAGGGAGAGCTGCACTCCCTGTCTTGTACTGAGGGAGAGCTGTTCTCATTTCCTTTGGCAGCCAAGGTTGTGCGACACTCTCAGGTGAAAGAAAGATTTATAGGTGCTGGGCAACTCTCACAAACACAGTGCCTCCAAAACTACTTCACAAACCTATTAAAATATTGGTGTTGTAAAGGGGAAAATGCAGCAGCCAATTCGGATTTTAGCAAGTCCTGTTTTGATGAGATTTGCAGCATAAACATCTACCGAAAAGTCTGTAATATTCATGTATTGGAAGAATATTAAAAGCATTGAGTTCTACCCTGATCTGAATAAACTTTCTTACCTCTAAGTGTCTTACTACTGACAAATAACACAAACCAGACACACAGCTGGTGGCTTAACACTTCATCATCAAAGGTTGCCTCCAAGTTCAAATCATTTTTCTAGGCGGCTTGGGGAAACTGTCAGTCAGCTCCCAGAGCGATGTCAATTTTTGTTTGAACACATTAAATCAGTTTAAAGGTCAAGCAATGACTTTGCTGGGAGACATCAATCAGTTTGGGACAGTGGGGGAACATCAGGATGTATCAGGTATGAGATACTGACTAACTGGAGAAATGAACAATGAGAAACATCCCGGGCTATCAGACATGTCAATTACTACTGAAGCCTGTCAGGTCATTGGGGCATTTTCTGTTTGCTGTCATCTGTGAACCAATTGGTAGCATCCTCACCTTAAAATCAAGAGGTACCAGGTTTGAGTCCCTGCTGTAGAGTTCATAAACAACAAAACTTGGTTCATTTTCAAGTACCTGCATTTGTGCCATACCTCGTGCAGACAGAGATGACTGGCGGTAGTTTAACCTGAGGGTCACCATGCCTCTGCTGAGGGGAGAGGGTGAGAAGGAGAGACCTCAGGGGAACCTCAGCCAGTGTGGGAATTGAACCAGCCATTCAGCCAACTGAGCTAGCCAATCCCCTTCACTCAGCAGAAAGTGTTCATTGAACTAATGTTTTATTAACATTATCCCAGCAGTGAGGGCAGCAGAGTGGAGGACATTACACAACACTCCCTCCTGAATTTAAAAACAGCAGCTTATACTTTACAGAACAAAAAGAAATAATTTCTCATCATTTCTTTTTTCAGGGGATGGGGGTGTCACTGGCTCAGCTAGCATTTTTGCCCATCCCTAATTGCCAGAGGCCAGTTAAGAGTCAGCCACTGGGTCTGGAGTCACATATAGACCAGGCCAGGTAAGGATGGCAGATTTCCTTCACTGAAGGACATTAGTAAAGCAGATGGGTTTTTACAACAATCAGCTGTGATTACACTGACCTCACTCAATTATCCAGGTTTTTACTGAGTTCAAATTTCACTCTTTGCCATGGTGAGATTTGAACTCATGTCCCTAGAACACTATCTGCATGTTCCTGATGACTAGTCTAGAGACATTATCACTACAACTTCAAAGACGAAACCAACATCAACAATATCTGAAATTTAATGGGTTGGATTGCATATTCGATGCCAGCTAATCACCACCCAAAATATGTGTGTTTGGAGTCAGAGTGATTTGCAGTTAAATAAGTCCAGGCTGACATTTACTAGAGATCAGTTCAGAGACAATTCTGCTGAGTTTGACAGAAAGTTTCTCTCCAGGAGCCCTGGTGAGATTTCTAAACCCCACCACATTGCCT
Organism: Chiloscyllium plagiosum; assembly: GCF_037043375.1. Taxonomy (NCBI): domain Eukaryota; kingdom Metazoa; phylum Chordata; class Chondrichthyes; order Orectolobiformes; family Hemiscylliidae; genus Chiloscyllium; species Chiloscyllium plagiosum. The sequence continues at coordinate 3,677,897 of NW_028270149.1, read as the reverse complement.
ATGCACCATGTCTCCATGGTGCTCTGTGTTGTTATCTATCCCCTCGACAAAACCAGAAACACTCCCTGTTGTCAGAGCCTGCAGGATTTACAGCGTCAGAGCCATGTTTAAACCTTAGCTGTGCAGCTAGTCAATGCCGACAAATCAGGAATCACCAATTAGCGTCAGGGGAGAACTATCCAAAAGAAATATCAGGATCCATGGATACCATGGCTGATGTTTCATTGCACATTTGTAAATGCCCTCTGGGTAAGAGCCACGCTACACAGGCTACCCAGCCTTAGCATCATCCCATCTCAGAAATTTGACCAACTGAGTGCCACTCTTCTCCCAATGCCCAGTGTAGCCTGCAGCTTAGTTCATGCCAGCCATCGTGTTGTCCTCCATCAAAGCCAGGCTGGTGCCATTGACAGCACCTCCCCTCAGTAACACATGCTCTCCAAAGCATTATTGTCCCCCTACCCCTTTACATGCCCATTGCAAGTCCCCTTCACAATCAATACCCCTCCAAATCCCACAAGTGACTGTTCCAATTTCCTGACCAGGATACTGTCTCCTGATGACAAACCCTTTGACTGTCACCACACTGCACTGTAGGACTGACTGTGGCTAACCCTCTGACCTAATCAACTTGGATGGACAACCCCAACTGGCGACTGACCAAACTCCTAGGGTTTACGTGCATTGAGAAAAGCATGGCCTAATTAGGGACAGTCAGAATGGCTTTGTGCAGGGCAGATCATGTCTTACTAACTTGATTGAATCTTTCAAGGAGGTGATGAAGGTGATCGATGAGGGGAGAACAGTGGATGTTGTCTACATAGACTTTAGTAAGGCTTTCAACAAGGTCCCTCATGGTAGGTTCATCCAGAAGCTTAAGATGCACGGAATCGATGGTGACTTGGCTACGTGGATTCAAATTGACTTCCCCATAGAAGACAGAGGGCAGCACCATTTGATGTTCCATAATGCAATGGTGCTAGAGAATAATGATTCAATTCTCACTCAGAAACATTTAAAACTCTTTTAGTATAAATTATGGTCGTTATCTGACACCAGACCTCATGTGGAGTCATAGAGTCAGAGAGGCGTACAGCACGGAAACAGAACCCTTTAGCCCAGCCCGTGCATGCTGCCCAAGTTTCATAATTTAAACTAGCCCCTTTTGCCTGTTGTTATGTGATTTCTGACTTTGGCCAACCCCATATCCCTCCATACCTCCATATCTCATCCATGTACCTATCCAAATGTTTCTTAAAAACGCTTATGAAAAATTGTAAAATGACTTGTCAAAATCAAGACAGTGTTGCTGGAAAAGTGCAGCAGGTCAGGTAGCATCCAAGGAGCAGGAGAATTGATGTTTCAGGCAAAAGGCCTTTATCATTCCTGATGAAGAGCTTATGCCTAAAACGTCGATACTCCTGCTCCTCGGATGCTGCCTGACCTGCCGTGCTTTACCAGCACCACATGCTCGACTCTGATCTCAAATGGTGTGTCAAAACCTCAATAGTGTTGACCCTTGTGGTATTGGACATAGACTCAACATACAACCACATGTTAATGCTCATGATCACAAAGGATACTCTTTTAGACCATTAAAAACAAATTAGCACATGCTCAGTTCCACAATTTCCCTGGAATGGAAGGAAGATATGTTGGGTCATTTCTCAATCTAAGACACACCACAACCACTCAGCTACTCTTCAATATCTCTGTCTATGTTTGAATACATAAATATTATCATCCTATTGTTTTTAATAATGTCTATTCCAATTTGATCTTGATGAAGCTCCTGTCACGATCTTGCTTACGTTCATCACACTGAAGTAATGTTGAGGTTCCACCAGGGTCAGTCAACTCCTGACCTCACCTTGGTTCAAACATGGACAGAAGAGCTGAATTCCAGAGGGGAGGGGAGAGGGACAGCCCTTGACATCAAGGCTACATTTGACTGAGTGCAACATCAAGGAGACTGAGCAAAACTGGAATCAACAAGAATTGGGAGGCAAACTCTCCATGGTTTGGAGTCACACCTGGCACATAAGAAGATGATTGTAGCTATTAGAGGTCAGTCATCTCAGCTCAAGGTGTATCTTTAGGAGTTCCTCATGGATAGCTGGTCCAAATGGCAAAAGTGCATGGAATCCAAGGCAAATAGGGGGTTACCATTGACCAGAAACTGAGTTGGATGAGTCATATAAACACAGTGGCTACAAGAGCAGGTCAGAGGCTCGGGATACTGCAGTGAGTAACGCACCTCCTGACTCCCCAAAGCCTGTCCACCACCTACAAGGCCAAGTCAGGAGTGTGATGGGATATTCCCCACTTGCCTGGATGGGTGCAACACCAACAACACTCAAGAAACTTGACACCATCCAGGACAAAGCAGCCCGCTTAATTGGCCCACAATCAACCACTCTCTCCACCACTGAAGTTCACTGGCAGCAGTGTGTTCAATCTACAAGATTCACTGTTACAAATCACCAATGGTCCTTAGACAGAACATTCCAAACTTGGGATCACTTCCATCTAGAACGACAAGGACAGCAGATACATGGAAAGACCACCCACTGAAAGCTCCCTTCCCAGTCACTCACCATCCTGAATTGGAAATTTATCTCCCTTCCTTCAGTGACACTAGGTCAAAATCCTGGAATACTCTCCTGAAGGGCATTGTGGGTCAACCTGCAGCACATTGACTGCAGTAATTCAGGAAGGTAGCTCACCACAAGGGCAACTTGGGATGGGCAATTAATGTTGGCCCTGCCAATGATGCCCATGTACTGTGAATAAAAACAAAGTCTACACCCAATCCACAAATTCCTCTCCCCGTGCATTATTTACAACATAAAATCATGAGGAGTTTGCTGCAGTAAATAGGGAGAAATGATTTCATTGGCTGGTCAACCTTAAACCAGAGGAGGCAGATATAAGATGATTGGTGAATGAGGATTGCTGAAGTGAGCCAGTTGGTTATGATCTGCAATGTACATCCTGATAGGGAATTGGACATAGACTCAGTAAGAACCACCAAAAGGGGCTGTGGATGAATAAAGATAAAACGTTACAGGGATATGAGGAATACTAGAAGACTGGGTGGCACGGTAGCACGGTGGTTAGCACTGCTACTTTACAGCGGCAGCGCTTCAATTCCCACCTCAGGCAACTGTCTGTGTGGAGTTTGCACATTTTCCCCGTGTCTGCGTGGGTTTCCTCCCACAGTCCAAAGATATGTAGGTTTGGTGAATTTGCCATGCTAAATTGTCCATAGTGTTAGGTGTAGGGGAATGGCTCTGGGTGGGTTGCTCTTCAGAGGGTCAGTGTGGACTTGTTGGGCTGAAGGGCCTGTTTCCACACTGTAAGTAATCTAATCTAATTTGACAGATTGTTCAAAGAATCACCTGATGTTATATGCTGGATCCACGCTGTTTGTCTCAGTTATTGGATTGATTGATTTATAAATTGTTCCATTTGTGTTTTCCATTTTGTGTTCTGGCGTTAATTGTTCCTGCTTTTAATTAAATAATTGGAAGATTTCAACTTCCTTGGATGAGTTTGTTTTCCTGAAAACATGATAATAATTATTATCAGCAAAGTAACTAAAACTTGAGCAGTAATTTAACATCTGTACTTGTAATTATGGAGTTTCTGATAGGGCCAGTTGTTAATGCTCATTGAAATTTCATTCATTTATATCCTTTTTCTAAAGCACATATCTTTTACTGTCTGGTCCTTCAGCTAGCCACCTCTTCATCCAGTCATATCCTCATTAAGTCATTGCTCGATGTTCATTTAACCTGCCCATTCTGCCACCCCTCTGTCCAAAATCTCCACCATTGTGCTTCCAGAACATATATTTTGTGATATCCCGTTTCCATGCCTGTTTGAAAGAAATAGTGAAGATATTAATTTCAGTGTCACTGCTTTTTTTTGTTCATTGGCAGGAAGAAAGCATCACTGGCTAGGCCAGCATTTATTGCCCATCCCGAATTACCCAGAGGGCAGTTAAGAGACAACCTCGTTGATGTGGAACTGGAGTCACATGTAGGTCAGACTGGGTAAGGATGGCGATTTCCTTCCCAAAAGGGCATGAGTGAACCAGATGGGTTTTTCTGACAATCAGCAATGGTCATTGTTAAACTTTAATTCCAGAATTTAAATTTCACCAGCTGCCGTGGCAGGATTCAAACCAGGGCTACCAGAGCATTACCTGGGTCCAGCAATCATACCATGAGGCCATTACTCCACACCAAATGGGCTGAGCAGGAGTAGAGAGGGATAAGTGGTCCTGATGATCTTAGTTTGGACAGTCTATGAGTTTTCAAAGTTTGTGAGAAGATTTGTAGCTCGGGTGCTCGTTGCTGTGGTTCTGTTCGCCGAGCTGGAAGTTTTTGTTGCAAACGTTTCGTCCCCTGTCTAGGTGACAGTCTATGAGTTTCTTTGACAACCTTCAGGGTACCATGACTTTGACCCATTCTGATCCCATTAGACAAACTCTAGTTATTAAAACACAGGCTACCATACGATTCCAGGGAATGAACATTTGTTAATGGAATGGAACTGTGACTGACTAGGCCAATACATCGCTATCCACTCAGGGATAGTCAATTAACTCAGTTAACAGTCAATTACATTGCTTCGATGATTGACATCAGGAAGAACTGGAGAAACTCAGCAGGTCTGGCAGCATCTGTGGAGAAAGAAACAAGTTAATGTTTCAAGTCTGGCATGACTGTTTCTCTGGACAAGTTGGTGAATTACATGGAGGCCAGACCAGGTCAGGATGCCAGATAGTTTTCTCGAAAGGGCATTAATGAAGAAGATCGGTTTTTCACTAATCCATAGTGGTTACATGGTTAACATTAGGCCAGTTTTTTATACCAGATTGTCATTGAGCCCTAGCTTCACCGTCTGTCATGGCAGGATTTGAACATATACCATCAAAACATCAACTGGGGATTAGTCCTGAGTTACTAGGTCT